>NC_136059.1:1865641527-1866350209 GCF_964261635.1 Lissotriton helveticus
GCAACCTAGAGGGAGCCTCTAGTGTAATGATGAAAATTTTGGTCAAACACTCCCTGGAAAAGGGAGAAAAACTACAGGGGGAAATTGAGTTGATAGAAAAAGAGATTGGTGAGCTGGAGGAAAAGGATCTCATTGAAAAAAACTTTGCGATTCTGAAACAAATAATGGATAATCATCAAATTTATCTTAGGGATAAAAAATTGGGAAAGATCAAGAGAGATGACCGCGACTACAAGGACGGTCGAATCTACACCTTTGCCAAAAAGTTTGATAACCTCTCTATAGTCGAAGATAAGAAGAGAACTAGGGAAGAAAGGGATGATAGTGAGGACAACCAGTCAGTTAGCAACATCTCCATTTCCTCAACCAGTAGTGTTGCTTCCTCCATCACTACATCTGAGGTCCCTTTAGGCGAGGGTTCTTCGTCATTCCAAAAGGAATTGGCGAAATTAAGAATGTCAAGCCGCCTTCAACAAAAAAGGGAACAGCCAAAATCAGGAGGGGTGGCAGGAGGTGGAAAGGTAGTAGAAAAAATCGACAAGTTTGTAAAAGCAAAGAAATAGTTAACATTACTGATTCATCTGACTTGTTTGACGGTATACAGGAGTTGAAAATTGTAAATTTGTCCAATAAAAGTCTTGACACCATGGAAATGCAAGTTTTGAGTAAATGATTGAATTTTTGCCCTACACAATTGGGAGATTTTGCTGATGTACATGTTGACCTTTTTAAGTTTACCAGACTTTTAAAATTGAAGGATTTCTTTTCTAATAGAGCTGTATGTAATGAGATTCCATCTAATAGAATGTGTGAGAGCGAGCATACTGTTGCCTCGATTCGTGCTGTCCATTGCCTCATGACTATCGATGAGGATGATCGGACAGACTTACCTGCTCTTATGACAGAATTGGGCATCAGCCAAGAAATAACTGATGATAGTGGCTTGCACCCCAAATCGAAATTCATCCCAACTTTTGGATATCATTCCAATATAGATACTTTTTACAAAAATGTCACAGAAGATTTGTACAGACTTGAAACCTCAAATCAGCTAAAATTTGGAATTAGAGCAAATACAACCCGCTCCGAAAGACAGGCCCTCAAACGTCTTAAGGATGACCCCAATCTTGTCATACGGGAGGCCGATAAGGGCGGGAGTGTGGTTGTAATGAACCTGGTGGACTACCTTAATGAGATCAAACGCCAACTTGATGACCATCACAGTTACAGGGAGATTAAAAGTAATCCAATATCACATGTAACAAATGCCATCAATGAAAGATTGTGCGAATGGAAGGACTCATACCTCCTCACGGAGGATGAATTCAAATTCCTACACGTGTCTCACCCGTCCTTCCCCTGCATATACATTCTTCCAAAAATTCACAAGGGGGGAGGGGGGTTTCCACCGGGCAGACCCATCATCTCAGGGGTGGGCTCACCCACTGAAGGGCTCTCCCATTATGTAGATCTCAAGCTGCAAAAATATGTCATTGGTCTCCCCTCGTATATTCGAGACAGCAAGGACATTTTGGTGAAACTCAGTGGTTTTGAGTGGTCGGATGACCTTTGCTTCGTGACATTAGATGTCACCAGTCTCTATACGTGTATAGATAGAGTGTATGGAAAAATAGCAGTTCAGTCGTTTCTTGATAGAGAGGATTCCCAGCTCTATTCACAGAATGAGATGGTCATGCAAATGATAGATCTCATTCTGTTGAACAACTTCTTCCTTTTTGATGGTCACTGGTACCAACAGACCAGTGGTACCGCGATGGGTTCCAGGTTTGCTCCTTCGTATGCCTGCCTCTTTATGGGGTGGTACGAGAAGGAGCATGCCTGGGCCCGATGTGCCTCCCCCTGGACCAACCATATTGTGTTCTGGGGGAGGTACATCGATGATGTGATATGCCTTTGGTCAGGTACTACTGAGGAACTTACCAACTATTTTGCCTATCTTAACGACAATCCCTATAATGTCAAGTTCACCATGTCATACAATAAGAGCAGTATTAACTTTCTAGACATCACGTTCTATGTACATGATGGTCAGGTTCATAGTAAACTTTATCGGAAGGAGACCTCCTGTAATTCCGTACTGCTTGCGTCTAGTGCGCATGCAAGTTCAGTAATCAACAATATTCCGTTTGGCGAACTCACAAGAGTACGCAGAACCTGCAGTGAACCAGATACATTCAGGGAAAACGTAAACGATACCAAACTCAGATTTCTCAAACGAGGCTATGATCATAAAATCGTAGACAGAGCGGTATCTAGAATTGAGACAGTGGATAGGGATTCCACACTCGCAAATAAGAATGTAAGAACTAAAAGTGATAAAGGATCAAACCGAGTGAGGTTTGTCACCCAGTACACGTCTTATAGTGACAAAATATTCAATATATTCAGGAAGAATTGGCATCTGCTAGTTGGAATTGAGGGCATAAAAAACCACATAGGCGAAAAACCACTGATTACTTACAGGAAGGGTGTCTCCTTACGAAATGAATTGTGCCCCAGTTACGTCACTACACCCCCGAATGGAGGAAATTGGCTACTTCCAAAACCACCAGGCTTTTTTACATGTGGAACATGTAATGTCTGTGAGATGGGTAGGAATAAGATCACCTCATTTTCATATAACAGTGATCGAAGGTTTAAGATCAATCACTTTTGCAACTGTAATACTCCCTACACGGTCTATGTCCTAGGATGCCCCTGTGGTCGTATATATGTGGGCAGCAGCATACGGCCATTGAAACTTAGAATTCAAGAGCATCGAAGGGCAATTATCAATAGGGACATTAGACATCCAATTATGGAACACTATAATTTGGAACATTTAAATAACGACACCTTTTGGTTCCATGCGATCCAGCATATCCCCCACAACAAAAGAGGTGGGAATAGGGAGTTAACCCTAAGGAGGGAGGAAGCTAAATGGATTTGCCGTCTTAGAGCAATTAATCAGGGACACAATTCTGATAATGAACTACACCATTTTTTATAGTGTATCCCCTGTTCCATTTTTTGGTACCACTGTTCGCTGTACTCCTCATTCCAGACTGTAATTCTATATGGATTGCAATTGGTATATTGGTATATTTTGGAACAAATAGTTGGGGATATAATTCTGTTAAAGAGCTACATCATATTTTGTGTAATGTATATTCCCCACTGTAATTTCTAATCACAATACCATGGTTCAATGTTCCTTGGCTCCAAATTGAAATTCCATGCTGTCTGCAATGGGCACATTGCTCTAAGGTTCTGTTACTCCCAAATATTGTCCTCTGGCTCTATCTGTTTACCGGTGGGCTTATTTGATATGTCTTGACTATTGAATTTTCAAACTGAATGAAACAAGATGCAATTCTATGCACATGACATTTTATCCCTATATCTAGCTTGGTCTATCAACCTTCCTTATATTTTTTTGTTTTCTTTTCAATTGTACGTTTTTGCTTATTATTTATACACCTGTTATTCATTCTCCTTGGGTGGAGATCATTAATGTATTTGTTTAACACAGTTTTTCTCTTGTGTTTTCTCACTTCCTATCTTGTTATATTTCAACCCTTTTAATTTTAGTATATCTATGTCCAGTTCTTTTTTTGTACATGTATCAGTTATTTGAGCTCATTTACAATTTATGGGTGTTTTACATTGATTGCTCTCTTCGTTCCAATATGGTCGGTATTTCGGTAGTAACAGTCAGGTGGTTATGGCCCCTACCGTTTTTTCTTCTCGTTATCGATACACATACTTCGCTGAATTTACCTAATACATTGGCTTTGTTGTTTCAATATCGTGATATCCAGTCCATCATGGCCGCCACATTTCTGTGTTGTGGTTGCTGCACTTACGCTCCTTACATTGGAGGGTCCGTTCACGTGACGCCTCCTGTCTCCTTCCTTTCCAAGATTGGAGTGCTCGATCATGTGATCGATGTGCGGGTTCTTTAAAAACTTGTCCCGTGTCCGCGGATATCGTTCGAGTAAATCCGCCGTGCGCCGTCCGTGCCGAATATTCTTTCTTAGGTAAGCTGCATTGGGAGGTCTGATCGGATTTCTTTAAAGAGCCGAGCTAGTATTTGTTTAAGCTCTGGGTTGGCTCTATTTATTGGTCTAAGGAGTTTCTCTCGATAATGGGCTCATAGTTAATAAACAACAGAGGTTCCTCATAACACGTGTCTGTGAAAATGTTTATGCGGTATCGCTTGCAAGCAGTGTTTTACGCGTATGCTGACTAGAGTGGTTAGAATGCCTCATACGAGCTCTTGTATTCATGTGGCTTTTATAATGGGATATATATATATTTTTCACTGAGAAGCATCCCATTTGTTTGTACCTTTGGCACGTTGACATATATATATATATACTCTTCAGGCACATGGTTTTACCGCACTATACTGCCACTGGCGGTATATGCGTCCTGACATCCTATAATGGTACATATATATATTTCTTATTGAGAACCATCCCATTAGTTTGTAACTTTGGCACATTGACATATATATATATATATATATATATATGTACTCTTTGGGCACATGGTTTCACCGCACTATACTGCTACTAGCAGTGCATGCGTCCTGACATCGTATTTTTTTCAAGCCTCGTTATTCTTCGGTAGTGGGGAAAGAGCGAACTGGGCTTTTCCTCCTATAGGGGGCCACCCGGGCCCTTACAAACATACACTGCTAGGTTACATGAGACGTTATATATAATGGATTTTAGATACATGTTTATATTTATAGGAACCGGACTTATAATGCCCTTTTTTTTGTTGTTTATATACCCTCTGACTTCAGCACGTGTGTTGGCAGCTTATCAAGGACTGCACAAACGTCGCTGCACGTCTACTGTACCTAGGATGTCTATGTGAGTTACCTTTACCTTATTTGTATATTATTTAGATTCATTTTTTCTGTTGTAATGATTTCTAAGTCGGCTGTTACAATCATATAATGTGTATTGGTATGGAGGCTGGACAATCATACAATGTGTATTGTTATGGAGGCTGGACATTTTTCAGTATCAGCAATACTGCTTGCATTTACAGGGAAGCAGTTATTTAAGGAATGCTCTCACATGACAGGGCGGTTGGATATTTTTCAATATCAGTAACACTGCTTGCATTTACAGAGAAGCAGTTATTTAAGGAATGCTCTCACATGATAGGGCTATAATAGTTGCATGTCCCCATGTGGTGACTTCTCCATTCATCCTTTTTGTTTAGATATGTCTTTGGGACAATCCGTTAATGAAATCCGTGTTTATTACCTGACGGTCCTCTACACTTTGCGATATTTCTATTCCTGGCTTGGAACACTTTTACTAGGTGAGAGGACCTTTATTTCATTTTTTGGTTTAATTCCTTAGGTTAAGACCCATTGGGTCATTTTTAATGTTGCCCTCTCAGGGCTTACCTTTAATAGAATTGAGTCAAACCGTTTCTTTATAATAATTGATGTATTTCTTATTGTACAATTTTTTTATGGAAGTTGTCCCCCCTTTTTTATATATACAATTCACATATATATATATATATATATATATTCAGTATTTGTTCCTATTATATTGGCTAGAGTTTCTCCATTCAACTTGACTGCACTGTTGTAAGACTATTCGTCCATCACAATTGGTGAGAACCTCGTGTTATACTTTCAGAAAATTGGTCATCAGTTAACCTTGGTTTTTAGCAAGGTCGGGTTATTGCCTAGATCCTTGCTCATCCTGTAAAGGGTTACTCTCCCCTCCTTTTTCCTCCTCACCCTTCCCCTTTTCTCTAAACCTGCTCCCCTATGTGGGCTTAAGACCCTTTTGTCTAAAATATTTTAGATTTTTCATTGTCTGTACACGAAATCTGTTTAGTAATGTGGTTATTATATTTTATTGAGTGCTTACTTGTGTGGTGTCATCTCCCGGGCTTCTTTCTTGAAAATTGTATGTTTTTTTCTTGACAATTGTATGTTGTTTTGTATCACTTGTCTTTTTAAATGTGATTGTATTTATGTCAGTATGTGTTATTAATATATATGTATATTTCACGTTTGTTTCAGCCCTGACGAAGCTCCCGTGGTTGGGGAGCGAAACGCGTTGGCTGTCTTGTGCACTTTGAGAAATAAGAAAATAAAAAGGAAAAATACTTTTTTGAACAAACTTCTGGTTCCGTTGACTGATTTAAACTTGGTGCTGCCTCCATTCTTTCTTGAAAGCATCAAGAGTATTAAATAAATTCAAAATAAAACACATGCAGTTTTACAGCTGCCCTCCTCCTGCTCTCTGTTATGACTGAGGGATAGACTGTAAAAAATCACCTGCCTGTTCTACAGGTTGGAAGATCTTAACCCACGCCTCAAAAAGAACTTTACGTTTTGATAGCTGTATAATGCATCAGGGGCACAAAGCCTTAGGGGAATTACTGATCAAACTCTTAAACTCTTTTCTACGACTATCTATAACAAGGCCGACAACTCAGAAAAAATTCTAAAGGTAAAGTCTCCTGGGATCTGGAAAGCCTTATTCTTAGTGGTACTCTGTACTCTCCAAGCAGACCACTACACTCAGCCAATGCTTTCCTGATGCCCAAATCTAGAATCAAAAGGTTGAACGGGGGGGGGTAGTTTCAGACACTGCACTATCAGGATATGGAACTCTCTTCTGCTCTCCCTCAGGAGGATTCATCCCTGTTTGAATTTAGGAAACACCTTAAGGCCTGGCTTTTTACAAATGAGTTTCTCTGACACAGTATGCGATCTGTAAATGCCCAGACACCTATGGGTATTAGTGCGCTATGTAAATTGTTTTAACATAACATAACATTTGTAAGTATCTGCTCCCTAATCTGATAATCTGCAAAATTCACGATTACTGTCCGGGGATACTTGGCCCCAGAAGATTGAATGGCTGATATACGGTGAGCTCTTGTAATGGTTAAATCCTGTTCACGAGGCGCCGCTTCTAAGTACACATGCTTTCTTAAGAGCTACGAAATAAAGCCGACCATGGATTAGCCATTTTCCCATCTCACCGGAATCCCACAAGCCTCACAAAAATAAACATGCTATTCGAAATGCCTTGGTACCTCAGATTATTGTCTAACATCATATATTTTAGGCTGTGAGGGAGCAAGCATTGTTAATAACATATTTTTAGAGCATGCGTTGATAAGTTTATCAATTCCATTAGTGCAATCTGGGTCTCTAATATTAGAAGATTGTTGGGTTAAACGGATGAAACACAATTTTGAGGAATTTTTAAAGCTTGCGATTTGGCACAGACTTTGCAGTTTGGGAAGCATTGAAATCATTGAAATCATTTTTTAGGGTGCTAGCAATTGCATTTTCTGCTGCTACTAGACAGAAAGAGAAAGAGCAATTGTATAGTCTGAGCAAAGCGGTAGACAAGGCCATTGGGGCATATAATACCTCTCTATCCGAAAGTACATTGAAATTAATGAAAGAAGCCACGCAGAACCTGTGGGAGGTTTATTTTTCTGGAACAAAACATTAAGGGCCAGATGTAGGTAATTTTATTTTACCACCTCTTAAATACCGATTCATACCGAATCGGTATTTAAGAGGTGGTAAAATAGAGGGGGGGATATGTAGGTATTTCTGAATCGGTAAATACCGAGTCGTTAAGATTCGGTATTTACCGATTCTGTAAATACTGATTCGGTATTGCCCATTGATTCCTATGGCCCTTGCAGCCCATAGGAATCATGGGCAATACCGATTCTGTAATTACAGAATCGGTAAATACCAATTTTAGCAAGGGTGCAGGGGGTGTCACTTTGACACCCTATGGCACCCCAAAAATAGGCATGTGCACCATGTGGCACACAGACATGCCCTAAGGGCATGTCTGTGTGTCACATGACACAGGTGTGCATGCACACATGTGCATGCACACCTGGATTCGGTATTTTACCACACAATTGGATTGGGTGGCAAAATACCGATTCTTAAAGCCCTGTGGCACTCTGACATGTGCCAGCTACATCTGCATTTACAGAATCGGTATTTTACCGAGTCTGTATTTACCGATTCGGTAATTTTACCGAATCGGTAAATACAGAATCGGTAAAATACCGATTCTGTAAATGCATGCCCTACATCTCAAAATCCAATTACCGGTCGGTAACAGCTGAATTCGGCCGTTACCGACCGGTAATTGGCCACCTACATCTGGCCCTAGATCATGCTTCATGTCTACAGCAAAGATATGGAGAAAGTGAATTTATGGGTAGGTTTCTGGCTTGGTCTGCGAAATCTAGAAATAATTCTAATTTTATTAAAAGAATGAGTGATCCTGTGCAGAATTTTAAAACTGTCCCCTCAGAAGTAGCCCAGATCTTTTATCAACGCTCTAGTAAAATCTATACTGGAGATATAGGGAGTCCACCGGAAATAAGAGAATGATGGCTGGCGAGCATGAAAGTCCCAATCCTTTCAGAAGCCCAGGCTTCTGAAAGGGATTCAATCAATGTGGCCATTACAGTATCAGAGGTGCAACAAACTATTAAATCTCTTCCAAATGGCGAGGCTCACTGTAAAGATGGTTTGTCGGCAAAATTTTATAAAAAACAAAATCAACAATTAGCACCTTTTTTGTTTTTTTTATTTAATCAAATTTTGCAAGGATGTAATGTCCCCAGTTCATTCTCAGAATCCATTGTTGTCAGTTTTAAAAAAAATTGAAAGCCAGAACTTGATCCAAACGTGTATCGCCCCATCAGTCACCTCAACACTGATTATGAACTATTTGCCAAAATCATGGCCAAAATGGTCGCAGCTGTAGCACAAACTATTGTTCATCAGGATCAGAATGTCTTTCTCCTGGGGAAATTGATAAATTCAAACATACATTTTTTAATACAGGCTATAGATTATTTTTCAATAGAGGAAATTCAAGCCACTGCCTTCATGTTTGATGCTGAGAAAGCCTTTGATTTGGTGGGGGGTACTTTTTGCATTACTTCGTAAATTTGCTTTCCCATTTTGTTTTTTGTTATTGTTACAAACATTATATTTCGGGGCTAAGGCATATATAATGATTAATGATATTTCAGCCGGAGACATTAGCATCAGTCGCAGCATTCGCCAGGGATGCCCGATGTCACCCATATTGTTTGCACTATTTATCGAACCATTGGCGTGGGCTATCCACTCAGATCAATCCATTGAACCCACTATGAGGGCGACACCTAAACTTAAGGTATATGCAGATGATATGGTTTTATATCTAAAGGCAGATAAGGATAACGTTCAACGTGCCTTCAATAAGATTTGAGAGTTTACAGCCATAGGGGGCTATAAAATAAATCAAGTCAAATCTGAAGCTCTAATTTTGAATAGTTCCTCAAAGATATTACCGCTTGCTATGCAATAATCATTTTCAGCCGCACGCCCGATTTGCTATCTTGGGATTAAGTTAACAATATTTATAATGATTTATATGCGCTAAATTATGCCCCTTTATTATTTAAAGTTCGTATATTGCTGAATCATTCAAACAAATTTTCTTTTACAATAATTGCCCGTATATCACTAATAAAAATGAATTTATTACCATTATGTCTGTTTGTTTTCTCAAATGTCCCAATTAAGCTAACAAAGGTCTTTTTTGGAGCCCTAGAAGGCAAATTCCAGTCTTTTATTTGAAAGCCAAAGCTACCTAGGTCCAAGTTGTTAATACTTTATTGGCTCAGAAGGAGGGAGGATTAGCTTTTCCATCTTTAAGAACTTACTATCAGGCCACGCTTATAAGTTGGCTGAACTTAGCTTAAAAAAATAAAGCTGCAACAGATAATTACTATCTCCATATTATGTTAAAAACAGCAAAAATAGACCTGGCTTCTTTTTTTACCATCCCAAGGCTACCGAAACCTGCATGCTGTAAGACACCTCAAATAGTTGTAAATCGCACCAATTATATTTGGCCAGAAAATCAGATCCCATATTACCATCCTCTGATGAAGCTTGAGGCTTATGCTGTCTTAGGTTTGAGCTTGGGGCGCTCAATACTAACACGTTGGGCAAATATTGGATTTCGCACATTGGGCAATTGTTTTCATATTAATGCTTTTGTTACCTGGCAAAAACGTACTCGCGAGCATAGATCATTGAATCCAACACTTTTTTAGCTATGCTCAAATTAAACACGTTTGTTCATGTAATTTGGTTGAGCTGAACGCTACGACAAAGAAAATAGGGCAATCTTTTTTCATTGCACTGCTTAGGGGAATCAGTAATTGGTACAGACTTCTACATCAATGCTCAGGACTCGAAGTAATCTCGAAGCACATTAAAAGTGTAAGCAGTATTACAGGTTGTAGCATTACAAAGCCATACTGGGATTATTACAATTGTTTTAGTAAAAAAGCTATTTGAGGTGCCAATTTTAAGCGTATGAGCTTTTATTGTAAATGGATGCTCTACTACACCCCACCAAAAATTAATAAAATATATGATACAGCAGATCCCTTTTGTGTTAGATGTAGATCTCAGTCTGGTGATTGGCTTCACATGATAGTTTTCTGTTCTAAAATTAATTTTGGACAGGGATTTTTGCTGAAATAAGCAATTGGGTAGGCAGAGCGATTTTGCCAGATGCAATGGGAGCTCTTTTTGGCGTTTCATCAACTGCTTATTATTTGACCACTGAATTGAAGCAGCTTTGTTTTAGAGCATCTTTAGTAGCAAAATCATTAGTTTTAGCAAATTAGTTTTCTATCAAAATACTCACCATCAATCATTGGCGCAATAAGATGGACAAAGTGCATTAACATTAGCTTCTCTATGGAAAGAGAATATGGGCTAGCCGGGGTTTTAACAAAATCTGGTCAAGTTGGGAGATGCCAATGGGCAATGGGCTTAGTGTAAGAAGTAAAAAATCAAGTCTTGCTGTTGATAATATTTTAGCAATCTAATAGTTTAACTTACATTGCAGACCAATTGGGTATATGGAGACATTTTATTAATGCTATTTTATGATTATTGAACAGTCTGTAATGTTTTAGTATGAAGTATAGTAGTATCTTATTAATTATTCAGAAGAAACATTAACATGAATATTCGTGGCGTGATGTTGATATTTTAGGATGAAATGATAGGAATTAGAAATATGAATCATGTATTTGTTAAAGACGAATTTGATGATGCTGTTAATTCCCCCCCCCCCAAAAAAAAATCTCTCTTATCAACACCGGGATGCAATTTTATTTCTCTCGGGTTACTTTAACACATCACCAAGAGAAAAGGAAAGAGCCATTCATACAATGAAATAATTCAGTCTTGTTGTAACCACCAGCATAATATAGGTATAATATTGCTGAGCGATAATTCATCGAACAGCAAAACCCCTGTGCCAATCTTTCAAAATTCGAAGTGTCACTCTATATTTGACCACACCATCATTTCTAAGGACTTGGCAATCAGTATCATTGGGTATCATGTAGAAGTAATGAGTGGAAAGTGACCATAATCTGCAAGCAATAATGTTGGCACTAAATGCCCACTGTCGACCAAAGAATAATAATCTCCATCAAATGCCAACATCATATAACTTGAACAAATTGATTTGGTGGTCATCCAAACAATCAGAAATAATGAGCTTTGCTGAATAACAACCAGGAACTGTCCAGTATGAATCCCAAAATAGAAAATCCATGGTGAAGACAATGAATATGCTCATCACTAGAAAAGTGTCGGTCAAATCTAAATGAAGGGGTCAGCACTTTTGTATCAAAATACAATAAATAGTATACTCATAAGCTTCATCAACTAAAGAAGTCTTAAAATAAAGCTACAAGAATAGCTTACCATCAACCTTATCAAGCTATAACCATCCAACAAAATAAAATTACATCAAAAACTTTGAGATTGGGAAGGGGCACACAATGAATCGATACGGGCTAAACAACACCATGCCGGTAAGACCAACAACATAAAGGCATGTTTGGAAGCCATCAACGAACTGGAAAATGGAGAGAGTGCTAATATTCCAGAATCCGGTTAGAAAACTGTTTTTACTGATCCATGCCACAAAGGTGCTGGACCCAAAATAGATGACGACATTCAGTGGGAAATGCCAACTTTGGCAGCGCCAAGTGCCCCAAAACGATCCCTCAAGGTGTATGCATGTCCACGTACTGAAAAGTTCTCTTCCCTCAAGCTTATATCCAAGGAACCGATTATCACTTCATTTGCAGCATCAAATCAAATGGAGCTCCAGGACCCAGTGGCCTCCCCAACACCATTTTTAAAGTTAATGCTGTTCAGTGGGCACTAAAAATTGACTCGATTATATAATGAGATCTGATCTTCAAACCAAGCGAGTATTCTGGAACTCATTAATAAACATGGACCCCAGAAAACCCTGAAAATTACTGAGTAATTTTACTAACTGCTGTTGAGGCAAAGGTGTTCACATCGTGTTTACTCAAGGACCTGGAAGCGTGAGCAACAGTAAACAACATAGTTCCAAACTATCAAACGGGTTTCTGAAAAGGCCAATCAACCTTCAAAAATGTACTATCTCTCACTTTAATTGCAGATAGAGCAGTTTATGAAATTATTCATCTGCTTTGTTTACTTGTAAAGCCGCTTTTGATATCGTTCCCCTCAAGTTGCTATGGTCCAAGTTGGCGGCATGGGGTGTGCTGCGCAAACTCCTTGATGTGATTATCTAGTATATACCAATACATGGGTTCAGGTAGACCGCCAACAGATCGCAGCGCCGCTGGGGACTACATTTCCCACCACCCCTTGCACATGCTACAGTGCTCATAAGCGCAATGTTGCTCTGCGGTCTCCTGTAGCATGCCAAGAGATCGCATCATTTCACAGGGGGAAAGCTGTGCTGGGTCTGAAGAGAAGAGATGCCGCTGGAGACTCCATTTCCCACAACCCCTTGCACACGCTACAGGGCTCTTAAGTGCAACATCGCCTGCGGTCCCCTGTGAATCACAAACAAATCACAATATTTCTCAGGGGGAAAGCTGTGCTGTGTCTGGAGAGGAGAGGCCCCACTGGAGACTCCATTTCCCACCACCCCTTGCTAATGCTACAGCATTCATAAGCGCAACATCCCCCCATGGCACAGGATGCGCACGGTAACATGCCTGGGCCATGTCCGGGCAAACACCGGGCCATGGGCAGGCCCATCCATGCCTGTCAGAGCACTGAGAAGGCAGGGCTGGGCCCCACCTCTAACACATTTGACCTCAGCTGCATACCCTGCTCAGACCTACAGATGTCAAAAAGGAAGTCTACTATTCACAGATGTGAGCCATGTAATACATTACATTCTTTCCTCACGAGGGCTTCTGATGCCCTGAACAAGGAGATTTAAAATGTAGAGCATAGACTTTCCATGGGGGATCCGGGAATTTTCGACTACTCAAGTGAGCGCACTCTTAATGAGTAAACAATCGTGTGTGCAGTCAACTCCTCTATTTTATCCCCTAAACCAGTTACTAAGCCAGCTACTACTCGCTCAAAATGTATAATCACCTGCACTGAAGATACAGTCCTTTCACCACCAGGACTTATTGAGCTGCCTCCAAAGAAGAAAAAAGGAGGAGGAAGAACAATAACCAAGTCAATGTCCTCTGTCCTTCAAAGTGTCGAAATTACACAACCCCCACCCTTAACAGATGATCTGTTTTAAAAAATTGAACAGTCAATCACTCGTTCACTACAACCAATTTTAGATAGACTAACTAGAATTCAGGCCAGCATGAGACTTTATGTTCCATATGGAAGGTATGACTCATTCTATCCGGGTCGGGCAGTAGAGTTGACCCCATATAATGACTTGTCTGCCACACTCCAGTGCCCCTCGAGTAATTGCATGGTCAGATTGGGCCCATTAGAATGGGTGGCAGGAATAAAGACTCTCATCTAGGAGGTATGACTGCTGGGGCCCATATAAGACCCATACAACTTTCAATGCAGGAAATTTCTCATCCATGCCCTCAACCCAATCCTGCGAATTTCAATATTCCATTACCCAAGAGGGCATTCAGCACCTCCTTACAGACAAACTCGGCATCAATCAGAGAACATGTGCTGGAAAGAGGGGGCCACATAGATTGTCACTCAAGACTAGCCCTTCCTCCAGCTGATTGTCGATTTGTGATAGTTTTGGTAAATTTTCCCAAATGAGAGACCACGCACAAAGAAACAACAGGTCCGCTTATATCTAAACATGCCAATAGATCAGTAAACAGGAGGGGGGCGGGGAGTTACTTTCTTGCATTCTAATAGCAAGAAGGGTGGCTTGAAGAGGGGACTCAACTAAATCAATTCAGGGGGATTGTGTGGTGGTTAACTTCAATTCCCACTACTTGGTTCAGCAACTGTTCACTCGGTTACCCTCAGGACCATCACTGGACAGTCAAATGTTTGTGTTGACACTTGGCTTTTTTTATGAACCAGTAAGGCCCACCTGCTGGAAGCAAGCCCCCTTAATACCCCATAAAATATTTTATCGTGAGCCCCCACACCTTCCACTAGGACAATCTCTTAACCCGTCCACTACTGACAATCAATTTGGTGTTCTAAAAGATCTAGACAGCTGTAATTGACAGTGAACTGGAGTATCTCAAACCCTAAGCAAAGTCTTACAATATCAGGCTCCGAACCGCAATACATCCCACGGTTACATCTAATTGTACAGATCAAGCTAAATTAATCTCTTGGAATATTGCTGGATTGAGATCCAAACTGTCTGATCCAGATTGGTTAGCAATTGTTACCACTTATGATCTGATCTGTCTTCAGGAAACATGGGAAACTTAGATGGCTATCGCTCTTTTCATACTCCAGCTCGCCTGTCTACTTCTGGTCACGGCAGGGGTGGGATTTTGAACTTGCCGAAAAACAATCTAAAACTAGCAGTCCTTTAATTTCATAATGATTCTACTTACTACCACTTTCTTTACCTGAAGGGACTGGGTGGCGATACAATACTTTTATTTAACTTTTATAATACTAATTTTAATGGTAATATGAAGCAGGTTGTTGATATGCTGGAAGGGGAAATCAGTGCATTTTTAAACACGCTCAAATAGTCTTTAAAAAGGTAACTTTATTGCGCACTGTTGTGCTTTTCCAAATAAAACAGGGTGTGATATACTTAATGAATTAGGCAACGCCATCCCCCATTTCACGCACGATTCCTATGTAGACTCCCTGAATAGACTCTTTTTTATTAATGACTTAGAAATTCAGAAGCCTGTAGAGCTACAAAACACATTTGGATTGGCCACTCAGACTCTAGATTATTTACTGGTTTTGGTGTCTTTCATAAAGTTTACTTGTAATGTTTTAAATGAGTATTTTAGTTTTAGTGATCACGCTGCTATCGTTGGTGATCTGGAATAGGAGGGAATCCACCTGTAGCAGGTGAGGCATGTCAAACCCATGATAGCGAGAAAAAATGGGACAATTCTTAAATTGGCGTATTGTTCCAGTTGTGGTTGGAAATAGAGTAAAGGATATTATGACTTGCCTAGCAGTGAACCGTGATCCTATCAATTAACCATGGCCTTTGACCAGATACTATTAGAGGTCAAACAGGCCTTAACTCGGAAAAGACTGATTACCAACATGTTAGGTCCTAGATGGTTTGAACAATTGTGCATTAAGTCTCTATCAAACCTACGCCAGACCCTTAGATCTACCTCCAGAGATGTAGAATTGGTTATTATTCTGCACCTCAGATATAAAGAAGCATGGAGGATCAGAACTAAAATCCTTACTGGAGAAGCCGGGAAACAACTGAATCAAGCTGCTCTTTCGAATAATGCCAGGGACTTTTGGAGAGTTATTGACGCTCCATTTCTTATATCACCGGTTGACTCTTGCATAGATTGACATGATTGTCATAGCAGGTAACCAGCACCTCTCCGATCAAGTCTCCTATTATTTTTAATTTATACGAGCAAATGCCATCTTGTAGTGCTCCAGTAATAGAGCTCTCGGCCCAGACAGAACCCCAATAGATTTTTTTATGGAGCAACCTGACCTATGGGGACGGTGCTGATGTTTTTAATGCAGTTGCCATTGTGGGCCCACAGGACTCATGGACAAAGTACATTTCAATTCCTATTTATAAGAAGGGAGGTAAATCTGAGCCCAAAGATAATAGGCCTATTTCACTCCTGGAAAGCACCGCTAAACTTATGAGTCGAGTTTTATTAAATAGGATAGAGGAATAGGCTACCCGTAACGATGTTTTGATTCCAGTGCAATATGGGTTCAAAAGGGGGAAAGGTACTCAGAACCAATGGCTCAATCTAAGTTTACTAATTGCCAAGCATACTCAAGTAAATCAACGAATGTTATACTTGGCATCTATGGTCCTATCCGCAGCATTTGACTGCGTTGCACATCACCATCTGTGGAGGATAATGGCAGAAATGGGCAATGATGAAGCAGTAATAATATAGCCTTATAGCCCGCCGTAGAGGGCTATACTGTCTATTAAAGGCCCTCTCCAGCGTTAAAAACCCCGAGCCGAAGGCGAGGGCCTTTAACAAGGGAGAGGGACTTTAATAGCGGTATAGCCCATCTACGAAGGGCTATAAGGCTATTAGAACATTCTGTCACTAGAGGACAGAATGTTCTAACAAAAAAAACAAAGCCTTTTGGGAGCGTGGGGGATTGGAATCCCCCTCAGGTTCCCTGACGCCTTTGTTCACAGCCAGAGCTGTGAACAAAGAAACATTGGAATGTTGGAGCTCCAGGCTTATACCAGCCATTATAAGCCCAGAGCACTCCATTGTTTTCAATGGAGCTCCCAACATTCCAATGTTCTAATTTTCATTAGACAGCTCTATTCTTCGGCTTCGACTTGTGTCCGTTATGAGAAGCAGGGGTAGTGCACCAGGTCATTCCCAATTAATAGGATAGTATGTCAGGGTTGTGTACTTTCCCCATTTCCTTTTTCCATGTTTACTAATGGGGTTGAAACACCCCTGTCGAACTCAACACAGAACATTCCTAAGATCATTAACGTGTGCAACTCGATTCTACTTTATGCAGATGATGCGGTGTTAATTGGCGTATGGCCTAGCTTTACAGAAACTATTAGAAGTCTATGCGAGTTACATGAGTAGTTTGGATCTAAATACGAATGAGGTGAAGTCCTTAATTTTAATTATTGCCCGTAAAGAAAGGACGATTCCATATTTTTATATAGCAGGACAGAAAACAGAGCATACTGACATTGTTTCCTATCTTGGGATACCTTTTGATAGGCAAATAACTTCGTCTAATATGATCATTAACAGGGATTTAACGCTGGAAAAGTGTATTATTGCACTACACTCTTTCATAAAGAAACTGGCTGTGAAAAAGTCTATTCTGACAAATCGGTAACAGTAGTAATTTTTTGGGGCGGGTATCTGGGGATTTACTAACTCCCCTACTCTTCAGACTATCGAGGACACCTTTGGTAAAAACTTGGCGGTCTTCTGGCAAGTTGCTCTAATTTTACCTGTCATGCAGATTTGGACGTTTCTTATATTAATGACATAATTAGCTTGGCTCCAATAATATTATGGCATTCCACCTGGAGAAGAGAATCTGTAAACCTTACATAGAGGTTAATGGAAGACTGTCTCTCCCTTGAACATGTACATAGGATTCTGTGGATAACATATGTTAAAAATAGCCTCTCTTCCCTTGGTTTAGAGCACCTGTTTAGTTCACCACAAAATGGCTCCACCAGCTCAATAAAGGAAATTAAGACTCTGTTCCTCAAACAAAGGGCAATTGAGAGAGTTAAATCTAGCTGCCTAAAAGTGTCTGTAAAATCCTATTTAGAGGGTCCAATTGACCCGGAAGGCACAGTCTCATATTTAATTACTGTGACAAACCCACATCACAGATTTATGTTAGTGAGGTTTTGACTGAATTTTATCCCTTGTATATTACTTCATCCACCAGGAACCTACTCTATACATGACCTCCCTCCTTGCCCGTGTAATTGTATTTTCACTCAATCAAATTTACATATTTTTTCTTTTGTAAATTGTACGTGGAACAATGTAAGAGATTTATTCTGCCACTTATGCGTAAATACAATTTTACACAATGCCGTCCAGGAATGTATTTTTACAATCATTACCTGATCATCTAGTCGGTTATTCCGTGCTACTTCATTCATGGCAGACCAGGCGACTGCAAAGCATCTCAAAATGAATTGTACATTTTTATTTTGTTTTTAACTGATGATTTTATATGCCTGTTTCTTATCTATTCTTACTTTTTTCAAAATGATGGATGTCTCTTTTTATTGTGTATCTTTGTACTTTCATGATCTTATTTTATAAGAATTCAATAAAGTGATTTGACTGACTGACTGGGTTTAGATGAAGTTTGGAGATTGTAAGATCGTGACTATCAGATTTCACATTCAGTGGCCTGAAACGAGGCTGAGTGCTTACAAGATGTCTTTTTAATCTCTTTATGGCCGTCCCACCTCTCCATTTACATAAAGTAAAGTCACACTTCCCAAACCTTGCAGGATGTAACATAAAATATTTGCAATAGGCTGACGACACCATATTATAAAGCCATACTCCAATAGCTCTACAATAGTTAATTCAGGGGTATATTATCAACAACTAGCGATAATTTTTGTCTCTAACTTGTTTAGAGACAAAAATTATCGCCGCACATCGGCGATTTTTATCGCAGATAAACCTTGCTATTAGCAAGGTTTATCGCAAATGCGATAAAAAACGCCCGCAATGCATGAATATCGCTGAAAAGTCAGCGATATTCATGCATTATCGAGCAAATGCTCTTAGCCATGTTATCCACCTCCCATTGGATAACATGGCTAAGAACTGCTCAGGGCAGGTGTTAGCTTTTGGAGATATTCGCCCTTAGCGCAAATATCTCCAAAAGTTGGTAATAGGAGATAGCGATGTTAGCGACTGTTTCCAGTCGCTAACATCTTGGCACGCCCACTTTGCATATCATTAGTGATAAATATCACTGACATGCAAAGTGGGGCCCATGATGGTCGCTATCTCCTATTAGCTGTCGCTAACTGGTGTTAGCGACAGCTTGGTAATAGGGAGATAATTTTATCTCCGCTTTCTTGGCTTTTAAACCCAAAAAAGCGGAGATAAAACCCCTTGATAATATACCCCTGTTCTTTGATAAAAATATAACAACAAACCAGCTAAAGAAGAATATAAATATAACCAAAATAATGATAATAGGGAATTCTAGATTAAAAGCCCATATATGAAAAGTTGGTGGAAAGTCAGGACCTACAAATACCGAGGAATCACATTTGATGACAGGGTACCACTTTAACACCTTGCGAGCAAACACTGCCTCCCTAATTTACGCTTAAAAAACCTTGCGAGACAGGTTATTCTGCCCCAGCCACAAACATTTGGTAAAAATCATGAAGACCAAACTACTACCAAGCTTTAAATCAACCTTCAGGATCCTGTCAAACGGTGGCCATGGTGAAATTCGGATGGAATTCGGCCTCCAAAGCCAACAATTAGTAAGACAGTCCTCTTTCTTGAAAAGATTATATATTCTGTTCTTATCCGATCCTGGTTACTTATCCAAACTGTGTAGGCACGAAACTTTAAGAACATTTTAAATCAAGCGAGACAAGTTTTATCTTTTACAAAACAGAAAGAGGCTTTGACAGCAAAATGGCCTGACTGGACTGTTATCAATTCATTTGAGAAACTTGTGCTTCAGCCTCACTTACAATCACCTGTACTATCTCACTTGAGGGATGCCTTCCTCAAACTGAGACTTGGTAGGTACCCAACCAAGGATGGCACATCCAGTTAGGTACAACAAGGCAAACAAACTGTTTCAGACTATGCAGATATTCAAAGGAATCTTTTATTTTATGGACATAGTTTGCGACTACCTTCGTTTACTGCAAGCATGACGTGCTTTGTTGAAACCATTCTTTGTTTCCCTTGGTGTGAGAACATGCCGACAAGGCATTATTCTCTGTTTATCTGTAATATCAATCCCCCTGACTTGACGCCTTATCAAGTATTTATGTCTGGTGGAAATAATGATGAAATTGACTTATCACTCTCACCAAGTAGAATTAGCATGGTTAAATTCAATATTTAAAGTTGTAATTGTGGTGTGATCATTGATGCCTTTCACTGAAACCCAGACCTACTGGAACAATGACAGTATCAATAAGGACTGTACTACAAAAGCACTTTAGCAATATCTTTTCATACTTAAACATTTAAAGATACCTATTCTTTTAAGGATCTTGACAGTACAATGCTTTGGTTGCAATGTGATTTATTTTAGCAATATTTGCACTACTCAAAGAATGACTGTTTTAATAGGGAGCATTTCCTTGATGGATTTTTATACTGTTCAAATGATATGAAATGTTGAAGCTTTCACTGATCTCGACTGTTCACTTCTTTAGCAGTGATGTGGTTATTGACATACTTTAGTGATATTTTACACCAACAGAACAATGATAGTTCCTTTTAATGATGTTAGCATTGATGCACTTTTTGACGGGTTGCACAACCTAACCAACGTTGGAAATATATCATGCTTTTAGATATTTTAATCGATTGGAAACAACTTAGGGGCCTATTAGGATGAGGGTCAGAAAATCACTCCGACCGCCATGGTAGCGGGAAAACACTGCACGCTAGGACCGCAGCATAACCGCTGGTCCAATAAGTATGCTCCGCAGCCGAAATCTGACCGCAGCGCTCTGATTGCGGCATTTAACATTGCGCCGCGATGTCCCAAAAAGCACGTACTGCATATCCCTGCACTGCGTGGCAGGCACTGCACAGTGCCAGCCACCTGGTGCAGGGACATGTAGGGAGGTACCATGGGTACCCCTTCAGTGTACCCACACCCCCCAAACACATTTGAGGACCGCAATGGTCCCCGGAGACATTCTCTGCATGCCTTTCCATGGCGGTTCCACCGCCGTGGAAAGGCTAGCTACCGCCAGCATCATAATCATGCCGGTTGATGCCGGCTGAGCCTGGCCCTGCACCGGCCCCATTTTAGCGGTGAAGGACTGGACTTTTAAAAGAACCAGCGGTGCCAGGGAACAACACCTATAAACTTCATGGGATACCTGTTTCGGCGCACAAGTGACAGAGACACGGGACACTTCCTTCGGCGTCAAAGATCAGCGTTTATTTACTGCAGGGAAACAAGAGTCATTAGAAGTACATCGGCATGTAGGTTCTGCGAGTCTGCTTCAAATTGCATATGTAGGTCGCTCTCTTTTATACAAAATGTTGCCATTGCACAACATGCGAACAAAAGTTTACAATTCAGTTCCCACAGTAAACTTCAAAAGGGTCGCTTTCATGTGTTCAGAATCCCGGAACATAATTACAGTAGCAATGCCGGTTCCCAACCGTAAAAGTACATCTTCCCACCATTAGGCACACCCATTAGAGTTGTAAATGACCAAGAAGAAGAGACAAGAGCAGCTGCAAGGAAGTCAGACACGTGTAGAGAAAAGAGTGTGGGGGTAATATCGGAAGCATGATCGTAGGATCAAAGAGCTGGATCCCATCGCCTGCACGGCTGTCACAATAGACCGGCACGGCCAGATTACCCTCAAGCTGAGCCGTCTGCCTTCGCTGTGTCATTCCTCCGGCCATAAAGACGCATGAAAGGAATATGCGTCTTCCGCAAGGCTTGGGAAACAGAAGGTCAGGAGGCGAACAGTTACCTGCTCGCTGACTACGTGAGGGCAAGAAACAAAATGGGTGCCGTATCTAAAATTGAACCCGAGGGTTCAGATGAAGAACACGTAATATTAGGCGAACCCTATCAGGTAGTGTAGCGAAAATGCGTACACTTATCGAACTCACCATTTACGGTTCGTAGATACCAAACTCGTCCATATTCGGTAATGCCCAAAACGTCGTAATAATTTTTATGGAACCTCAGACGGTCCTTTTGCCCTCATGTAGGCAAGCACTAGTCGGAATCATAATCGATTTCGATATTCATCAGATCATTTAGATGCTGCTGATACATTATTCTATCCATCAATGCTTCTTTGGTGACAACTGGCTGTCTTATACACGTTGTAGCACAAAGGCCACATAAGGCAGGACCACATTGCACACAAAGACAACATGTGAATAGAAACGTCACAACAACCCCTATGATCATCAGAATCTTCCAACCCCAAGTCGACATCAGGCCCCAAAACCATCCCAGAAGCGTCCAATTTCCTTCGTCCACGTGTATGGACTCCGAAATTTTGTGCAACTTAGAGATGGCTTGATAAACCGTTGGAGCGTTATCAGGTATGAATATGCAGCAGCTCGAATGGATGACCTTACAAACACCACCTCTATCTGCTAGAACAACGTCTAGAACCATACGGTTCTGTAACGTCATCAGTCTATCCGCCTGAAGCTCGGCTGTCAAATTACCAAGGGCACTTGCAGTTATGTTGGCAGTTGATTCTACTACACGAGTTAACTGTCTCAGGTTCCTGCTATTGACCATAGGGCCCCAAAACGGTAGGAAACCCTTAAAGAAGTCTCCTGCTTCTTGACCGCCAGTATCTTCTTTGTTGACAACACTTCTCACAACTCTAGTTCTGTGATAATCTGAGGCCACAGTTAAAGTCGGAGGCAAAAGATTTGCAATGTAGCAGGTTCCCGAGAAGTCATGAGGTAACCACGTATAGGCTCGATCATAACATACAAAATAGGTACCCTTGGCAGTTAGGAAGACAGGGGATGAGAGCGTTGGTAAGACATATGTCTCAGTACACGCACTCTCCCCAAACTGAGCTCTCGGATTTCGACCGAGACCTTTCAGGCAGAAGTTACCAAGGTGAGGTACAATCCATATCGGTGATGAGCTTTTAAGCTGCCTATCACCCACTGATACACTTTACTCAGCCTCACTTAGTTCCTTATATGCTCGCACCTCCTCCTCTGGGATAAGCGATGCGCCAAAAATATCTCTATCTAAATCAGCAATAGCTCTTGCCAGAGTCTTGTGGTACGGGCCAGGACCAAAGTTTGCTGAGCGTGGTTCTCGATGGGGGTAGGAATCCAGTGCGCTACGGAACATAGTTTGTAATGCTCGAGCTGACCCTTGGGAACTATAAGGCAGCACCAAGTACGGAATACCCTTATCCATGGTATGTGGCATTAACCCACACACCCAACAATTGGTAGTGTTTACCACTAACTGATGCTGATGCAAGAGTTGAATAAAGGAGTTGTTTCTAAATTCCGCACGTCTGGCTTGTTCGTGCTGAGGCAGAAGATGAAAGGAATGTGGAGAGACAGTTGAAACGAAATTTAGATCATGAGATGGAAGAGTAGGTATAGTAGAAAGCAGTAATAATTGGGACCCAAAATATACTCCCCCCACCAGTAACATAGATACAGTCAGGAACAATATGAAAACATGTAGCAAAAACCATTTTGTACGAAACATTTTATCTAATGCAAATCTTTGCGCCAACATTTTATCTCTCTTCGACAGCTCAGATAATGACGAATCCATCCCCTAACGACCGTCCGCGACGTTCTTGACGCACTTCGTTCTGAGTAGCGATTATCAATTCCCAGGAGTTCCCAGAAATCGACAAAAGAAACCGACCTAGTGTCGATAGCTGCTAAACAGAAGGAAGTACCCGCACGGCCCTACGGCCAACCTGGATGATAGGTTCTAGCTAAATTGAACATTCAATTTATTATAATGTTCTTGGCTGTACGAAAAGGAAAAAGGTACACAATATACAATGTCCACTATGTTCAGGGCAAATGTGAAGCCTAAAAACAAAAATCTTTTTATTCGTGGCTTGTACGTGGACGAAGAAAGTATCGGCTGCTCCCAGGGCGAGTTTGGTCTTCAAATAGTGGATTGGGTGGCAAACGAGTGTTCGATTGTTCAGATGATTGTTCAGCACTCGAATTTTCCAGGGTTGACGGAAAGGGAATTGTTTGAGGGGGATCAACAAGGGTGTCAGATACAAGCTGAGCTTCGCTGAATGGGACAAAACGTTGTGGAACGTCGGTTTCAGATGAAGTAAAACCTCTTCTCATCCAGGTGTCCGACGGCAAAGGAAGCGGGACTCTTTTGGTGAGGGTAGCGTGTACCCAGTGCTTCCGTCCTTCCAGTCGAACTGCCGTCCTCGTTGCTAGTTGCACCTGGTATGGTCCCACGTATCTCGGCTCAAGGTTCCGTTTTCGTCCGAAATTGCGGACAAGGAGCCAGTCCCCTGGTTGGAGCCGATGACCAGGACCCTCTGTACGTGACGGCAGAGCCTCAAAGACCTGTTGATGAATCAAACTCAATTTAGCAGTCAGATCATGAAGATAATCAATCAACATTGGATATTCGATTCTATCAAACTCTTTAGGCCTTGGGACTCCCCATATATTAGCAGGACGACCGAACACAATCTCGTATGGGCTAAGCCCTACTCGTGAGTGTACAGTTGCCCTGGTCGATAGGAGAGCTAGAGGCAAAGCGTCGGGCCATGATAAACCAGTTGTTGCCTGAATTTTAGCCAATTTTAGTTTTAGGGTGCCATTGTACCCTTCCACCAAGCCCGCTGATTGTGGATGATTTGCACTATGAAATTTTTGATTTATACCGAGGCCACGACACACACTCTTCATCACACTTCCCACGAACTCACTTCCGTTGTCTGACCATACAACCCGAGGCATTCCATATCGGGAAAAATACTCCTTGAGTAAAATTTTTGCCGTGGATAAGGCAGTATTATCCTTAAGGGGGTAAGCCTCAATCCATCTGGAGAATGCACATACCACAACCAACACATATTTCAAGTTGTTACATCTCTCCATGTGGATGAAGTCCAACTGGATAACTTCGAAAGGGTACGTAGGAGGGGCAAAATGGCCAGGTGGAGTGGGAGTGCCCTTACCAGGATTGTGCATCAAACACACCATACAATTCTTGACCACTCTCTCTGCACACTTAGTAATCCCATCATTCTTCCATACAGGAGACAACAACTTGCATATGCCTTTTGTGCTTATGTGTGCTGTACCATGGGCCATTGTAACGACAGCGAGCACATACGCTTCTGGTAACATCCATCTCTGTTTCTCTGACAAATCAACCCAACATCCGTTCTCATCCAGCCTTCCCGTGCTCTCTTTCCATTTAATCTTTTCCGTCTCAGTGGCTTCATTCTGTATTCCCTTCACACTCTCAATCGTGTCTTCGCACATACTAGTCTCCGTTGGCCATCTCACTGAACTCGTAACATACATTCGATTCGTCAAATCTTTAGCTGTCTCTTTAGCCGTCTCATCAGCAAACGCATTACCACGACCCACGTCATCCGTTACTTTCTGATGTGCACTACATTTGATTACGGCCACCTGTTTAGGCAATGTGAGTGCATCTAAAAGGTCATTCACAAGCTGACCATGTTGAATCTTTGTGCCATGCGACGTAAGGAATCCTCTTTCTCTCCACAATCGCCCAAAACTATGGGCCACACCAAACGCATACTGGCTATCTGTAAACACATTCACCCGTTTATCTTTAGGCAACACACACGCTCTTGTCAAGGCGATCAGCTCAGCAGCCTGAGCCGAATTCTGACTCAATCTTGAGCTTTCCACAACCGTACTCAATGTTACTACAGCATACGCAGTCGTCACATCACCATTCGGCAACTTAAATCAGGAACCATCCACATACAAAGTACCATCGGGATCTGCCAATGGAGTATCTTTTAGGTCAATACGACCCTTTGTTTCCTCTTCAGTTCTTAGATAACAGTCATGTAGTGCTTCACCACTTGACTCCGTGTCGATCGGCAGCAATGTTGCTGGATTCAACACATTACATCGTTTTATCCGTATATGACTGGCCAGTAACGTTAACTCATATCCAGACAATCTTGCGCTCGTCAAATGTTGAGTCTTCGTTCGGTTCAAGAGAGTGTCAACTGCATGCGGGACCATCACCGTAAGCATATTATCCATGACCAGACCTGCGGACTGTCGAATGGATGCCGCAGCTGCCGCCGTTGCTCTTAAACAACTCGGCAAGGCTCTAGCTACTGGGTCTAAAGTCGAAGAAAAATAGGCGCATGGGCGTTGTTTGCCACCAAAAGGTTGTGTCAGAACACTCAATGCACAACCATCCCTCTCGTGAACGTATAGTGTAAACGGCTTACTGTAGTCAGGAGTACCCAACACAGGAGCCGAACACAACGCATCACGCAATTCAGAAAAACCTTTCTGACACTCTTCAGTCCAAGGCAAAGGAGATGAAACATCCTTGCACGTAAGGGCTATCAATGGTTTCGCCAACAATGAAAAATTTGGAATCCATTGTCTGCAGTAGGACGTAATACCTAAAAAGGCACGAACATCTCTCTGGGTTTTTGGCGCAGTCATTCGGGAAATCGCTGCGATTCTCTCTGGGGTCAACCTTCTCCCTTCTTTTGACAATAAGTGACCTAAATAGGTAACTTCTTGACAACAATATTGTAGCTTAGAAGGTGATACCTTGTGATGTAAGTCATGTAGATAATGCAATAATGATACTGTAGTCGTTTTGCAAATAGCTTCTGTATCAGCTGCCACTAGCAGGTCGTCAACGTATTGAATCAAAGCCGCACCCGTCGGTAAAACAAAGGCATCAAGCTGACTTTTAAGTGCTTGACTGTAGATTGACGGACTCTCACAGTAGCCCTGTGGAGCGCGTTTTAGCCTAAAACTGCGACCACCTAATGCGAATCCGAATAGGTCTCTGCTTTCCTCAGCAATCGGGATACTAAAGAAAGCATTCTTTAGATCGATCACCGTGAACCAGGAGGCAGAGGCCGGAATCATTGTTAGTAAGGCCCTGATATCAGGGACCACGGGAAATTGTGGAATCACTATTTTATTTACTTCTCTCAAATCTATTACGAAACGATACACAGGAGGTTTGGATGGGTAAGTTCGTTTCAAAATAGGCAATACAGGGCTATTACACACGTTTCCACGAGTTTCTTCAACAACACCTTTCTTAATTAGATCATGAACGATTGCTAACATCGCTCGCTCACCATCAAGAGAGATACGATATTGAGGTAAACGTGGTAATCGCACATTTGGTTTTAATTGAATCACATAAGGTGGAATGTCCAGTAGGCCCACATCATTGGGACCCGTGGCCCATAGAGACGCAGGAAGGGAACTCAATTCCGGTGGGAATTTATCGATCGACAAGTACATAGGAGAGATCACTCTCCGACCTAATGTGAGCTCCACTCCTTCGGGAGAGCAATACAAAGTCGCATATAGTCGTTTCAACAAATCCAGACCCAAAAGATTCTCACCACAGCCGGTAGATAGAATCAGTGGAGCCTCCAGCTCACGAGGGCCAATCGTAAGAGGCAAAGGACTAGAGACGGGGTTGCTAACAGGGGCGCCAGAGAATCCAACGGAAACGTTCGTTAAGCCAGACAAAGGTGCGCCAGGGAGTTTCGAATGCATGATGGAACTTTTCGTCGCACCAGTGTCTAACAGAAAAGGCTCAACTACGCCCGATGTAGCCACTGCAACGTAAGGTCCACTCTGATCAACCGGAACTGATACTACTCCCTCTCTTTGTCGGTGGCTGTCCTAGTAATGGTCATTTGCAACATTCTCATGTTCCACGTAATAATCGTCCACATTATATTGTGCAGATCGAACTGACCCCGCATTTCGCTGGTCAAAACAATTATTCGTATCTAATGGATTTTGAAGTCGCTCAATTTGATTTTGGGGGGCACAGCGACCTCTACCTCGTGATGCCTGTTGAGGACCACCACCACGGTTTCCTCGTGTTGACACACCATTTAGACGGTCACGTAAAGCAGGACAATCATATTTTATGTGTCCCTCTCTTCTACAATATGCGCACTGATTATACCCAAGTGACGATCTATAGTTAGAGTTGTCAGAACACGGCTGCATTCTATCGGGCTGTGCTCGCGGTCGATACTGCTGTTGTGAATCATTTTGGTTTGATCGTGGAGGATACGCTTGCTGCAACAAAACCTTCGTTTTGAGCTCCTTCGTTTTCTTATCTACACGATCACTTTCTTCCTTTTCCCTATTCTCATAGTATTGAGCCGTTGCTAATATCTGTGCAGGGGTTGAAACCGCCCATGCACTTTCTGAATTCTTCAATTTGTTGCATAGTTCAGGCAACAAATTCGACACGAACTTGTCGACAAATAACCGCTGGCCTCCCTCGGAGCCCATGTCCTGACCGCTGTGGTCGACAAACGCTTCCTCAAACCTTGTGAAGAAATCCAAGACACTCTCGTCTTTCTTTTGCTTACAAGCTGATAACGTATCCCAGTTCACCTTCATCGCTGGCATGAGAGTTTTCATGAGCGTAATGATTTTCTGAGGTAAATCCAAGATCAACTGCTCAGGCTTAGCCCCACTGACTTGCAATGCATCAGCCGCTATCAGTGCAGCCCAATAACCATCTAACTCATTTGCGTGGTTTGCTTGACGAATTTTCGCCCAAACTGGTTGTGGTACAACATTACCAAACAACATGTCGATGTCGGCAAGGTTCATAACAGAAGCTTCCACCAATTGGGACAGCTCCTTATAATAACCAGCCGGATTCTTACGCGGATCAGGCAAGGATTGCTTCACCTGCAAAACTTCCGATCGTTTCCATGGGAGGTGTATCCACACTCTTCGAAAATGCGGTAAAACCGCAGGGTTAGCTTGCGGATCACCAGGCCCCGAAAGTGGCAGAACCTCTCTCATAGGATACTGGCCAGGAGCCGCTTTCCAATTCTCAGTGGCATCATCAAATGACACTCGAGAATGCACTGTGGATCTGAACGCTAACAAACGTTCCAAGGCACGTCGTACATCTCCACCTACAATCATACCGTTCGAAAAGTGACTCTGGAGTTCAGTTATATCGGGCGGTACGTTGTCTAGATCATCGTTATACCATTCTTCCCTCAAAAAGTTACACATTTCTTCGAACACGAATCTCTGCGTCGGCTCATTAAACTGAGAAAACGTGTCGAAGACCACACGTGGAGTGTAGTTAGCAGGGTGTCTTATCCATCTATGTGCCATAGTCACTAATGTCTCTTTTTCCCTTCCACTAGGGATCTGGCTCCGTCTCTGGGGAGTTTCAGAAATATCGGATGGGAATAACTGACCAGAAAGCGGTGAATAAAGGGTAGCAACAGTGTTAGGGATTCGATTCCGAACAGAAGGAGAAGAAGACAGGCAGGGACATCTTAAGGATTTTGGGGGCCCTGGGCCAAACATATTTTGGGGGCCCCTGTTCACAAGAGATTTAAATTTATGATCAATTTGAGCCCCTGTTTCCCACGCAGTTTCCGCTTCCTCAGCTGGGTTAGCGATCCAGTTTGTATCATAGGCATTAGCCTATATATTCCCGATGTAATTGGACGCGCTCACCTGATAGCGGTAGGATTTAGCGTTTCCTGCCCTGCTACTAGGTTTTTAATACTTTTAAAATTGTATATGTGTGCTGAATTACTTTGTGCTTTTTAAAAATGTCTCCTACCTACGCTTTTCCTCCAGTCCTGGTCCGCCGCGGCTGATATGCTGATTGTGCTGAGGGATGGGGCTACTATCGGGCTCCTCACTTCTGCCTACGCAGTTTCCACTTCCTCAGCTGCGTTAGAGATCCAGTTTGCATTATAGGCATTAGCCTACATATTCTCGTTTCAAATGGGTGCGTGCAGCTGACAGCGGTAGGATTTAGTGTTTCCTGCCCAAATTGTATATGTGTGGCTGAACTACTCTGTGCTTTTTAACAATTTCCCCCACCTACGCGCACTTGCACTTTACTTGATTCTGCTTACCTACACCTCCTTAGCTGCTTCGATTCGCATCTCACTTTTCCTTCAGTCCTGGTCTGCCGCGGCTGATATGCCGATGTGCGGAAGGTTGGGGCTACTATCGGGCTCCTCACTTCCGCCCATACAGTTTCCACTGCCTCAGCTGCGTTAGTGATCCAGTTTGCATCATAGGCATTAGCCTATATATTCCCGGTGCATACGGACGCGGGCAACAGGAGCGCCAAAGGCAAGCCCGTCTGCGCCCGGAGGCATCCAGCGCCCGCCATGCTGCCCAGTTCCCCTCCGGTGAGTTTCAAGTGAGACCAAATCTTTCACAACTTTGACATATCAGTAAGCTTACCTCTTCCCATTATCTGATCTGACCACCTCCTATTAAAATGTGTCATTCCCAACTCTGCGACAGCCCCTCGGGCTAACGCAGGGCAGAGGTTCCCTAATTACAGGACATTCCATAAAATATCCATACAGATGTAAGCTGACACCCTCGGTCTTTCCTTAAGGGAGCTGTTTGGATGCCCTGACTTGGTTGCCCTCTCAATAGATTCATGGCTCCAAACCAACATTGATGCAGCGGTACCGATTGTTTCCCACTCCTCAAAGAGTTCGGCCCCACCAGCTCCATGGTTTAATGATTCCCTCAGATCTAGCAAAAGAAATAGTTGAAAAATGGAAAGGAAATGGCGTAAATCCTACCTACCTGAGGACAGGAAGGTGTATAAAGACAACTTAAAAGCTCATTACATTCTCGTGAAGGCAGCCAAGAAAAACTTTTCAAACCAAGATAGACAATGCCCAAAATAGGAGTAAGGAAATCTTTAGCATAGTTAAATCCTTTACCGCCCCGGAAGCCAGCACAAAGGAAGGGCCATGCACAGAAGAATGGTCTAAGCAAATAGCTCAATTCTTCTACATGATCCAACCAGCCTTCACTTACATCTCAGAGGAAGAACTGACCTTTTACCTTGGTTCTAATAGCATATTTCACCTCTTGGATCCTCCATCTTTACTAGCTTTCCCTGAGTTTCAGCTTGAAGAGGCATTGACCCTTCTCCAAAGCATTAAGTCTGGCTCTCCTACCAACCCATGTCCAGCAAATATCCTGAACCTATTAGCTCCCACCATAAACCCCACGGTAAACCAGCTCATTAATGCTTCCCTCTCCACAGGCAACATGCCGACATTATGGAAGAATGCTAAGATTCTTCCACTGATAAAAAAAGGTTAACACCAAACCGAGGGCCCCTGCCAACTACAGGTAATTCTCCTTTCTTGTGGCGCTCTCCAAAGTATTAGAGAACCATGTAAACAAGGCCCTGCAAAAACACATTGAAGATGGGAAGCTCCTCATGAGTCCCAATCTGGTTTTAGGGCTAACTACAGTACGGATTCCACTGTGCTGGAAGTGACTGAATTTCTCAAAGGTAAGCTGTTCTGATACTTCTTGATCTGTCGGTGTCCTTCGATATGGTCCCACATGAGAGGCTCCTTGAGAGACTTTCTAACATCGGCCTGGGGGAAACTGCCTTAACATGGATGTCATCCTTCTTGGCAAATAGATCTCAGGACATCTGGATCCGCCCATTCTCATCCCTGGTTCCGGGCATGAATGTAGGTGTCCCTCAGGGCTCCATTCTCAGTCATACCCTTTTTAATATATATCTATCCCCCTTGCATTTCTGGTAGAGGGCGCCAAAATTGTTTCCTAAGCTGATGACACTTAGCTGATTTTTACTTGTGAAAAAGCAACTGACTTTGACGGGACAATGATTAGGTCTTGCCTCACAAAGGTTTTTAACTGGCTTAAGATCAATCAGCTGAAGTGCAATCCTGACAAAACTGAAGTTGTTTTCTTTGGTAATACAGAAACGCCTGACTGGAGCTCTTGGTGGCCAAAAGATCTGCCCCCGCCCACGGAAAAGGTAAAAGTAAAAAACTTAGGAATTGTCATAGACATCATAGGCTTTCGAATCCAAAATCTAACTGGCGCTGGCTTTAGCTTACTCCAGATGCTAAATAAAATCCTGCCACTGTTACCACTTGAAAGCAGAAAGGGCGTGATGCAGGCTCTGGTGACATCAAAGCTTGATTATGTCAAAAGTTTGTACCTTGGTCTTCCCAAATCCCTTATCCAGCGCCCACAAGTGGTACAAAACGCGGCAGCCACAGCCATCCTGAGACGTAAACCAAGATCTAGTATGACCCCTATTCTTAAGTCTCTACACTGGCTCCGCATAAAAGAACGGATCGGCTTCAAAGCGATGACCAACTTCTTTAAAGCTTTCCCTGGCTTAGGAGCCGGCTACCTAAATAAGCGCGCTAAGTGCTACACAACATCTAGACCCCTAAGACCTTCCATTGTCAACCTGGCCATCATGCCTTAAATATGCCGTACCTGCACTGGAGGCAGGTCCCTCGGCTTTCTAGGTGCAAAATTGTGGAATAGCCTCCCTGAGTCTCTGAGAATAACCACAAACCTACTCTCTTTCGGGAAGAACTTAAAAACCTGACTTTTTAATAACTGATGGGTCTTTTACGCACGTTTTCCTCCCACTGTCACGCGCCAGGACACTCTAGTCTGAATAGCTGCTTGCTTTATTAAATACACTATTTCATTTAATTAGGTCCCTGACAGTGCAAAGAACACTCGTTAAAATTCTAAGGGCCTTATTTATGAGGCCTTGCTTCACTTTAATGCTGCCGGTGTGTCACTTTTTGTGACGCACTGGCAGCGTAACAAATGTGCCATGTTGCGCCCTATTTACAAAGTGACGCATCTAGGCAGATGCGTCACTTTGTAAACCCCTGCACCATATTATACCTGCACCAGGTATAATATATGCAGGGTGGGTGTTGCCCCGCAGAAATCATCGTAGAAGTAGCACGTTGAAATCTATGAGAACACAGTGCGCCATTGCGTCAATATCTTACACCTGCCTCACAGCAGGTGTAAGACGGATGCAAGCAAGCCCCATGTGAAAGGACACATTGCTGAGGTTGCGTCTATTTTCAGACACACCCCAGCAATGCATCACATTTGCGCCTACAGATACGTCAGAAATACTGACGTATTTGTAACTCCTTGCGACATGATGCGTCATATAGTAAATATGAAGCATCCATCATGTCGCAAGGAGAGCGCATTAAAAAGCGACACATCCCTGTTTTCACACAGCGATGCATCACTTCTCATAAATAAGGCCCTAAATGTGTTTTCATCTAATATTCAAGAATAGTTATGTGTGTTTTCAATATTGTAACATAGCAGCAGCTCCCGAATATTACTGCAAATAATCTCTGTGACGCCCTCCCATTTCTTATATGTTAGGCCTTGTTTTGATCCAAAAGAAACTTTTTTTTATGTATATTGCATGAAAAATAAACACAACATTTCTCTGCAAAATGTCTGTACTCGACTCTCACACATCAGGTACATAAAAAATTAATGAAAGGAAAACAATATTTAAAACAATCTGTTTAAGCAACATTCAAGGTCATTAGGGCAAAACTCTGGAGAACGGAGCTGACTGTCAGGGGGCCCCCTGAAAGGCTGGGGCCCTGGGCCAGAGCCCACTTTGCCCATGCATTAAAACGTCTCTGAAGACAGGAGAGCAGGAGCAACAACATTAGAAGTGAAACTAGGCGTAGTAGAAACAGACAAGGTAGTTGGGGTAACAGGGATAACAGATTGAGGAGGTACAGGTACAGGAGCAGTAGGAACAGGGACAAGTGGTGGGACAAACGTAGGATTAACAACGGGCGGACCCGCAGCCGCTGGAACAACAGGAGGAACGACAGGAGGAACTACAGGAGCCGTAGCACCCTGTGCATATGGAGGTGGCGATTTCATTAAATACGCTAACAAGGAATCCTCCTTCGAATCTTCTTCTTTCTTATCTAGACCAGTCGGTAAAACCGGATAACATTTATCTACACTCATATGATGTAGTCTAGTGGAAACTTCCATTTCTTTCTCTTCGTTTTCTCGCTTACATTGTTGTACAACTTGCATTATCGGAACAAACCCTTCTCTTCGATCCTTTTTAAGCTGTTTGATTTCTTTCTGCTTGGCCTCTTTACGCCACAGCCGAAAAGAATCAAACATAGCTGGCCTAGCTTTCTTTTGAAATAATTTAGATTCAAGATTATCTAAAATCGTAAGTTCAAAACTTCCATGTGGTGGCCAACTAAGGACACCGTCTTTTTTCGTGTAACGGACCCAGTATTCATTATATATAATAGGGCCCACACCATGTCGACTGTAGAGCTCATATATCGGAGTTCCAACTGGAGGTATCGGACACGAGTCCTCCAACCGGGAATCCATTGCGCAACATTTGAAGATACCGAACAAACCACTATGGCTAGGCATCGTGCACACTAACCTAGTATCAAACTTCAAGGGTTACCGAAGTGCTAAATCTTCGTGTAAGACAAAACCCTCGGTTTTTGGCAATTGCAACTGTCAAATAAAATACTAAGAACCACAACTAAGAACCACAAATGCAATGGAACCATGCAATACAACAAAGCCTTAAAAAGGCTACAACAAAGCTCAATGAGCTAGAACAACAAAGCTTTAATAAGCTACAACAAAGCTTCAAGAAGCTAGAACAACCACTAAGGACTGGGAGCGACCCACAAATACTTAACTCAGAACTTCAATGGCGTCACCAGGAAGGCCCGTCTATCGTCTCGCTTGTACATAAGGTCTGCGCCGGGCGTCGAAAACAGGTCGACAGTCAGGGCATCGGTCCGTCGCAGCCGTCAGGAGGCGGGAATCTTCGCAGGGAAAATCTTCGGGCCACTTATTTCGACAACAGGATCGATGAAGCGGGGTGCACCTTCCCTCGGAGATTTCACACGAAGTTCCTCACGATCGTCAGGCTTTGGACCGGTACCGCTGATGTCGCCCCACGTTGGGCGCCAACTGAAGGACAGGACTTTTAAAAGAACCAGCGGTGCCAGGGAACAACACCTATAACCTTCATGGGATACCTGTTTCGGCGCACAAGTGACAGAGACACGGGACACTTCCTTCGGCGTCAAAGATCAGCGTTTATTTACTGCAGGGAAACAAGAGTCATTAGAAGTACATCGGCATGTAGGTTCTGCGAGTCTGCTTCAAATTGCATATGTAGGTCGCTCTCTTTTATACAAAATGTTGCCATTGCACAACATGCGAACAAAAGTTTACAATTCAGTTCCCACAGTAAACTTCAAAAGGGTCGCTTTCATGTGTTCAGAATCCCGGAACATAATTACAGTAGCAATGCCGGTTCCCAACCGTAAAAGTACATCTTCCCACCATTAGGCACACCCATTAGAGTTGTAAATGACCAAGAAGAAGAGACAAGAGCAGCTGCAAGGAAGTCAGACACGTGTAGAGAAAAGAGTGTGGGGGTAATATCGGAAGCATGATCGTAGGATCAAAGAGCTGGATCCCATCGCCTGCACGGCTGTCACAATAGACCGGCACTGCCAGATTACCCTCAAGCTGAGCCGTCTGCCTTCGCTGTGTCATTCCTCCAGCCATAAAGACGCATGAAAGGAATATGCGTCTTCCGCAAGGCTTGGGAAACAGAAGGCCAGGAGGCGAACAGTTACCTGCTCGCTGACTACGTGAGGGCAAGAAACAAAATGGGTGCCGTATCTAAAATGGAACCCGAGGGTTCAGATGAACAACACGTAATATTAGGCGAACCATATCAGGTAGTGTAGCGAAAATGCGTACACTTATCGAACTCACCATTTACGGTTCGTAGATACCAAACTCGTCCATATTCGGTAATGCCCAAAACGTCGTAATAATTTTTACGTAACCTCAGCGGTTCAGGTCCGCCCGCCAAGCAAGCTTTCGGACTGCAACCGGCGGTAAAGTGGCAGGCGCCACCGCCTTGCTAATGGGACCAGTGGTTTTCTGGGTTGCGATCATGGGCGGATGACGGCCGCCGGCCCGGCTGCTCCAACTGAAAATTAATTCTGAAGTTCATTTTATTGGTGCCCTTGTTAAATAACTGCAGCTCCCTTAAGGTCAATCGTGGTCTTCCTGTGCCTTGATCAAGTTGTTACCATGGTCTCAATAGATTTTTTCACTGAACGGACATCTCATTTACGAGATGGGGAGTAATGGCGTAATCTCGGCAGCATTTGGTGTCCTTTACATAATTCAAATTCCAGGGGTTAAGCTCAGGCATGGTAATAAATTATATATGTTTAACACAATAAACCGCTCCCAGTAAGGTGTCGCCGGTGCTAGTGTTTATCAATTTGTGAGTGCAGGCATCTCACAAACAGTGAAGGACTGGTCTCACACACCACCTGGTGTCATGCTTCATCATTGACCAGTCCTCACCCTCTAAAAACTTGGTTTGATAGAGGGCGGGCATACACCTGATGACAGGGATGCACTTCTAAACTAAGTTGGGGCCGTACAAAAAGGTAGTCAGTTTAGAAAGCCATTATACATGTCAAATTCATTTTTAATATCGCTGTCATCTATAGGGTAATTAAAACAGGGTGATCGGTGTATTGGGGATATTATTGTCCCCCCACTGATGTCAATGGGGTCGACATATTACTGCCAAATGGCCCAGTAGGGTCCGTGGCATTCATCAGGACCTAAGTGAAAAAACTGCTGGTTCCACTCTTACCAGACTGTGGTGAGAGGGTTTCCACTGAGTGGGGTGATATGGATCACACTCCACAGTGATATGGCCTGTGTCTAAAGCCTGAAAGAAAAACACAGTGTTTGAAAAACTTACAGTATAACATAGCACTAGGAACACAATATATAACGATTTACAGTCAGCCACAGGCACCGAAGATCTATTGTGAGTGGCTATGAGTGCAGCAGTTGTGACAATCATCTGTGCACCAGAGATTAATGGAGAAGTTGTCTCCAAATTGCTTACCCTACGGTTGGGACACTGTGTCCTATAGAGGGTGAGGGCAGGAGACCCCTTTCGTAAAGCGCTAAAAATAGTAATGAGGAGAGAGAAACATAATACCAGTTGATTAAAGAAGGTAGATACTACATAGAACACATATGAGGTTCTGTAGTATATCAGAGCCTGAAAAGGAAACACATTCATCCACACATTCATACTCTTACTGATTCGTTACGTGATCTCCGCCTCAGCACCTATATTTGTGCTCATCCGCTCCTCGATGTTAAATGAGTGGAGCGGCATCCGGTTATATATAGTGTCTGTGCTGGGAAGTTAATGCCAATAAAGGTCTAATTGGATGCCGGAGTGCGGTATCCGGTATCCCAAAATCGCGCTTTGTAGAGGTTCTAAGCACTGCCTGACCTGCCAATTATGGGCTTCTGGTGTGGTTGCCTGGTTGCCTGTGGTCCGTAGCGGCCGGTGAGGGGGCGGCATATTCTCTGTCAACTTGCAGAACGTGTGGATGCTCAGAAGCGTCCGTGTGTTGCACCTGCGCTCTGTTGGTGTGATACCACACATGCGCTCTATAATTGGCAAGTGGGCTAAGTATCGCGCATGTGCATAGCAGGGCTAAGTATTGCCGATATGGCTGCTGAGCGTGACCAGATGAAGTCTAAAAGGTTTAACTGAAGTAACAAGGCACATAATTACAGGATACACTACCGGAACTGTTTAGCGCTGTAGGGTGTGAGCGTGCCACGTTTAGACAAAGACATAAAAAGGAGGCAACCACTTCCTTGTGGTGGTGTAAAAGGTTATTTAGTCAGTCATAGGACCAATCAAAATTAATTATGCAAAGGACTGTCACTATACGGGAAGGTGGTTTTATAGACAGTCGTAGGACCAGTCACAATGAGTGATGTTGAGTACTGTATTTTGGGGGATGGGAAATAATGCAGACTAGATGCTCATGTTTGTAATGCGAGGCATGTGCTAGTTAAAGAGCTAGATGTAGCCAAGGAATTACATCATTAAGCCCTTCTTTCCATGTTCGGAGGCGGTATACCCACGTCTCCTCTCTGATAAGGAGTGATGTGGTCAGATCTGCTTTTGTTTCTACATGACTTCCAAGACCACCCATTTCAGGTTTGTGTCCTTATGATTGTGTTCCAGGGAGTGTCCTGTGAGATTGGTGTTGTTTTTTTTACAGCGTATAGTGCTGCGATGTTCGTTGATGCGGATCTTAATTTTCCTGGTGGTCATGCCCACATACATCAGGTCGCAGGGGCATGTAAGGAGATATACCACATTTTCCGTATTGCATTTGCTGAAGTTATTTAATCTCCAAGGGCGTGTGGTACCAATGTCTACTTCCTTTGTAGTCAAGGTGAAAGGACATGCGACACAGCCACCACAGGCAAAGTGTCCTGTTGGTCTTTGGGTGTTCCTGAGGGTCACTTGTCATCCCTCCCTGCAGGGGGATCTTTGGCACGTGCCAGCTCATCCTGTAGATTCTTACTTCTTTTAAAAGCAAACAGTGGTATGGGAGACCAGACCTTCACTTTTTGTGAGATGCCTGCACTCATGAATTGATAAACACTATCACTAGCAACAACTTACTGGGGGCGGCTCTATTGTGTTAACCTCATGGCTGCTTGAGATATTCCCCTGCTGTGCTGGACAGCAATAAAAACGGGTGTTGTCATGACGAGCTCAGCTCGTCATAAGCACACGAGCACTGTGCTGCATGACGAGCTGAGCTCGTCATGAGCATGGAAGGGGTTAAACAGTTTATGTTGGAGGCTGCCGTCTCCTAGCACCCCGTGCCTCTGGTTCCCTCATCCCAGAATTCATCTGGGTCATGTGGTCGCACAATAAATTATATTTACCATGTTGCCTGTTTTATTGTCATATATATTAAGCACTATTATCACAATGTAATGGTTGTGTTACTGCCTACCAGCATGGAAAGGAAAAAAATGACCAGAAATGCTGGTTGAAAATCATTCAAACAAAAGTGAAGAAAAGTCTCTGAAAAAAAGTGGTCCTACAAGTGTTTAACTAATCAAAGCCAAGGCAGAGGGAAGAAGGGGTTATACCTTGAATACCACACCCTACTGTAAATAAGGTGTGTGATGTGCATCAGTGTTTTGAGTTGTCAATTAAGATTCCATGCTACTGGTGTCACATGTGATGTCAGAACATTTCCCGCGTTTCAGCTAGTTGGGTGTAAGGAAAATATGAAAAAGTCAGAACGAGAGAGACATGGAACATTAAAACATGCTGAAAGATATTCAAATATGTCAGACGTTTTAGCATGTCTCACACGTTTTATTCATATATATTTCCTGATATATTGGCATGAATTTAATTACTTTCTCGAAAATGTAATTCTTTGGCATATCACTGCTGGAGTTTTGATTTGCAAATGCTGCTATTTGATCACTGGCATTGTACCTACGCTTCTAGGAGGAAAGATAGATGTTCAGAGCCATTACTTTTCAATATTGCTCTCCCCGCTTCAGATCTGTACTGCCCTCTCCAATAACCTCGGCTTGAACACAGGAGTAGCTGTATTTCTATTTTTATAAAACACAAGGTTTGCTGTTATTGAAGAGCGGAATCTAGCCCTAATTTGCCTTGTGCTTTCATTGCTCTCTCCTCCTTCTCTGGACTCGCAATATCACAAGAGACATGCCACTGGTGACACCGCAAATATGCCCAAAATGAGATCATAAGAGGATTTCAATAAATGGCACGATGTTAATATTGTCTAACTTGTAAGTATAACAGAGGAAAGACCCGACTTACAAATCTAATTCTGCCTTTGTGAGGCAGAAAGTGAAGAAAGATTTATAGCACAATAACAAATGTCAGCCCACATCCACAGTGTTATACCTTAAGGCTTTGCAAACACATAACTGGAAATGGCAGACTGGAAGAAAATGATTTTACGACGAGAATCTTCGCGTTAACTATTTCGCGCAGGCTACTGGAACCTTTAGACCATTAACGAAGAAGCTCTAGCCATTACATATCTTTTTGGAAACAGTGCTTGGCCTACATATGTGAAAATGTGCAGGGATTATATTATTTCACATTTACATTAGGGGTCGTTGAGCTATTTTTTTTTATCCAGCAGATAAAAAAGCGGACTGTGTAGTTCAATACTTAAGGAAAGGGCGTAATAGTCGATTGTCCAGGGCCGGCACTTTCAAGGGCCCCTGGGAAAAATATATTTCCTTTTAATTCCTCACCTCTGTCATTTTCTTTACCTCAACCACTTTCCTGCTCTCTCTCTCTCTCTCTCTCTCTCGTGCCACCCTTTGGCTTTATGAGATACTGGTACATATCAGATGTTTGTGTGTGACTCTATTTATGACATTCTTAGTATATTAGTATAAAGTCATTATTTTTTGACATGATGTGGGCTTCAAATAGCAGAAAATATGAAATAAACCTGAAAGTTGTACAGAGCTAGTGGTCCCAAAATATGCCTCACAAGGGCCCAATACATACTTAAAATGACACTGAGTGTATGTTTTGTTAACAGGAAACTCCCGAATAAACTTCCACATTTTAGATTGAACTCAAGTAATATGAAGGTTGTGGATACATTCTCTGGGCATTTTGTTTTGACAGAAAGTACACCTGGAAAATATGTTAATTTGCAGAAAACTTCAAATGGAGAAAAGTATAGCAGGCATTGTTTCCTTTGCTAAAAAGCAGGGATCTGAAATAATTCCCGAAATACTACAAGTGTATGCAACCTGTACAAGTTGGGACCATTCCTTCTAGTCAGGCTAAGGGAAATACACATCTAGATAATCCCTGCTGACCTCCTCGGTAGCTTGGCCTGAGCAGACCAATGTGTAAAGTGTTTGTACATAATACACACAGTAACACAGTGAACACAATACAAATGGACACCAATCCACTTTAGCAAAATAAAGTATCTTTATCTAAACCAAACAAGATGAAATGACAAAAGTCCAACATACACAACTCAAAATATGACTTTTAAAAGGTTTCAAGCAATTCTGTCAATAGAAATCCATGGATGTGTGAATTTTACAGTAAGTACTTCAAATGTGGCAAAATCCACAAAGCAAAACAGCCGCAGTGGATGGAAGCATTGGAAAACACAGTGATGTGTCAGTTCCTGAGTCCTTGGAGAGGTGATATGACAGTTCTGCTGCAAGCACAAAAAGTGATGCATCCGAATTTCGGAGTTTAGGGTGACATAATGCATCAATTCCAAGACAGTTTTTGTCAGCGGGTGTTGCTTCAGAAAAACTTGTTGCACAGACATGATGGATGGAAATCTGGAATGTGCTGAAGGTTGATGCAGAGGCGGCAAACAATCGCTGCATCACTTTTTTCAGCCCGCATTCCCACAATGTGTAGTTTCTTTTAGCTGCACAGCAGGGTGTGCTTCCGAATCAGTGCAGTGTTCTCAAACTTCAGAGACTGGTGCCTTGAACTTGCCATGTAGTGGAATTTAGGGCTAATGACAGGCACTGCATCAATTTTGGCAGCCAAATAGGGCTGTGCATCTGGAATTTATTCTGCATGGGGGTGCTGCATCACAAAATACAGTCACAAAAAAGGTGAAGCGTCGATTTTGCAAGTTTCTTCATTTCTTTGTAGTTGTTTGCAGCAGGAACAACCTTCAAGGACCCAGAAATGGATTTGGCACCACAAGGCAGGTCAGAACTCCCAGCAATTAAGTTCAGGTCTTTGTGTCCCTGCGAAATCTTAACAGGAGGAAAGCTCTACTTTAGGCCCTTGGAGAAACTTCCTAAGCAGGAAACTACAAAAAGGCAAACGTCCAGTCTTTTTCACTGCCTACAGACATAAACAGCAACTGCAGGCCAACCCAACACACAGCAAATTGGCAGCACTCCTCCTGGCAGGTCTTCAGCTTTTCTTCTTCGCAGACTACTCTTAATCCAGAAGTAATCTAAAGTTCTGGGGTTTTAGGTCTAATACTTATATCCCTTTTTCTCTTTCAAGTCTTTGTTCAGAAAGTCTCTTTTGCTCAGCAATGCCAGTCCTGCCCAGCTAGACTACAGGGGGTGGAGACGGCATTGTGTAGGACAGCCACGGCCTATTCAGGTGCTACTGACAACTCCTCCCATTACTCTAGCCCCGATTGTTCATCGGCATATGCAGGGGTCACTTCATCTCCCTTTGTGTGAGTGTCTGAAGTGAATGCACAAACAAGCAAACTGCCAATTAAAAAACAGACGTTGAATCCACAGGCTGACAGAGGCAAAGGATGGCTTAACAAGAAAATGTTCACTTCCTAAAAATGCAATTTCCAAACCCACAATTTAAAAACCAACTTCACCAAAAATAAATTGTTAGATTCTGAGTTCAGTGCATGTAAACTCCAAATCTTTATCACTTCCCGATTGAAAGTTACACTTGTAAGATGTTACAAGGTAGTTCCAATGATAACATAATGGAGAGATAGCATTTCAATAGTGAAAAATTAAATGCACAGTATTTCACTATGAGGACACACCAGTACATGTCATCCCTTTCACATACACTGCATCCTACTCACAGGGCTACCTTGGGCCTACCTTAGGGGTGACTTGCATGTAATAAAAGGGAAGGATATGGCCTGGAAGGTGGATGCACTTGCCAGGTCTACATAGCAGTTTAAAACTGCATGTATGGACACTGCATTGGCAGACCTGATACACATTTGCAGGGCTACTCTTGTGGGTGGCACAACCAGTGCTGCCAGCCCATTAGTAGAATTTGATTTATAGGCCCTGGGGACACACTGTGCACTTTACTAGGGACTTATCAGTAAGTCAAATATGCCAATCATGGATAACCAATCAGACTCACAATTTACACAGACAGCATATGCACTTTAGCTCTGATTAGTAGTGGTAAAATGCCCACAGTCCTATTGCCAACAAAAACAGGTTCAGTAAAATAGGAGGCAAAAGGAAAAACGTTTGGGGATAAACCTGAAAAAATGTCAAGGTCCAACATCCTCCCATTATAAAAGCCTTACTTGCCATGGCACCCCTGAGAGAGTGTACAGTTAATATTGACAAATCTGAATTTACTGCCCTCATTACGTCTTTATCCATTTTGCAATTGTTGAATACTTGACAGCTTTAAATGGCTTTACATATGAAATCAACAGTAGATCCACTCCAGCACATCTTTTATCCATCATCCTAGATTCATAATATTTAATACATCTAACCACACACAATTGTGATAGTTGTGAAATCCTGGGTAAAATACTGAACCAGTCATTGTCTAAGTTCTTTTTCAAATTTCAAAATGTATTCCTTCTAGTTGAAAAAAACCTACTGGACACTTCTAGCACCCCTATATCAGAACCCCATCTGAATGAAATAAACACAATAGTGTTGCTAATTTCCATGTTCATTTACTTTCTCTTTGGTATTTTTTGCTCGGCCATCTTCTAAATAACTTTAGTGCCACTTCAACATTCCATTATCTTTGATATTTTGTTCTAGGCGATCTCTTCAACGGAATCCCTTTAAATATCCTGCATACGAACAGACTTCTACCCATTGACAATCCTTGTTTTAAAGAATGTCAACAGCTGGTCTATAACAATTAACTGTTCTATATGACAATCCTTTTTCAGATAAATCTGCCACAAATTTGCCACCTTTATTTCTTTTGCTTCTCCGGAATCCAGATCCCTTTCCATGCATCAATGTAACCATACTTGCATGCACTTCTATATCTCATTCTAGTTTCTGGAGCCCATGACTCATTGAGTACATTTGTAGCTATTCCTGAGAGGCTTTAGAACCTACCTGATATATTTCTTATTAGAAGGTTGAACAAACCTGACTGCACCAAAGGATGCTCTTCCTTCACAAGTCCTCTTAAAATACCTTTGCGTGACTTTATCAAGTATTCTATCTCTATCGCCATTTCCATAATAGCTGGAAACCATGTTCATGTTTTACAAAAAGGTGTGACTAATACTATTCAACATCTCTGCCTCCTCACCAGTACTAACCATCTCTGAATCATAGTAAATGGCGGAAACCCACACCGTTAAATTCCCCTTTAATCCTACAAAAATGCATCTACTGCTATTGCTCGCGGGTCTGGTCTCCAGCTGATATAATGAGGTAACTGAAAGCCATCCAGGAAGCAAATACATCCACCACAAATGGAGCCATAATTTCCTAAATCTTCTGAAAATAATCATCCCTTAATTTCCAATTGCTGTAATCTGTCAAATTCCTTGAATTCCAATCTGGCACCACATTTTGTATCCCTTGTAAAAATTCTGCTTTCAATCCTATATTTTGTTGCAATCAACATTTCCACTTTTCTTTTGCTAAATATGATAGTCTCTCCAACCTGCTTCCTCCCAATTTCTTTACATATGTTACTACAGTTACATTGTCCATCTTCAATAAAAACAAGCTTCCCCGCAACTCTTTCCTGAAACTGCACAGGGCAAACAAACCTGCTCTCATCTCCAAACAATTTATATGTTTCTCTTTTTCGACCACATTCCAAACTCCGCCTGCCTCCTGCCCAGAGCATATGGCACCCCATCTTAAATTGCTTGCATCTGACTCTAGAGTAAGATCTGGTTTTGTCCCAAAAAATTATTGCCTGTTCCAGGCCTCCAAATTTTCCTTCCACCATAACAACTCCTCCTTCGCTTCCTGACTCAAGGGTATCTTGTCCCCACACCACAAACCTATCTTTAGACCAAAAAGAGCCCTCTACTGTAATGAAACACCCCAGAAATACTGCTTGTATTGATGAAGATAACAGACCGATCACACATGCCAACTCTCTCTTCCTGCTTCCTTGACAACAATCTCACCTCTTGAATTATCTTCTTTATTTTCTTCTCTGTTAACTGTAACTAATTATTTACTGTGTCTACCTAAAATCCCAGAAATACTAAGTGCTGAGAAGGAGTCAAGATAGATTTTACGGTATTTATTATAAAGCCAATGTTTCCAACAAAATCTGTACCAACCTCATCTGATCTTTCAATTCCTCCACATTTTGATTTATTATCAAAAAGTCATACAAATCAGCAATTATTCTAATTCCTCTTCCTCTTAAAAAACCCACTATTGGTATTTGTACTTTTGTGAAACACCAAGGTGCTGCTGACAACCTGAATGGGAGGCATTGGAATTGGTATAACTGTCCTTTCTGACTGAACTGTAAAAATCATTGAGTCTCAATTGCAATTAGAATTGTGAAATAGGCATCCTTGAAATCCATTTTAAACATCCAATGTAAATCCAGAAGCAAGCCCCTCAAAGGATTAATCCTTTCTATTTGGTGTGTCTGTATGTAACAAACTGATTTACATTTCTCAAATTTACCAGAAGTCTCCAGTCTTTGTCCATTTTCTCCACCAGAAACAAAGTACTCACAAATCGGTTGTGTTACCCCATTTATTTTTACTATTGCATCCTCTATAATTTCCATAATTTTGGTACCCTGACATATGGGACTTATAAGTTGTTTGGCTGAAAGGTTGCCCTCTCCTCCCAGCCTTCCCTTAAAAACTATTCCCTGCAAAAACTCTGGACATTGAACAATTTGGGTTATTTAGATTAGTGAAAGTCTGTACATATTTACTCAGGGATTTAACCATTAATTTCCAAAATATTAGTCCCTTGGCCTCCTCACTTGACTCTTTTGTAGCCAAATCGCCAAATTTAGGGATAATGCACATTCACACTGTTCTGTGTCTCCCAGACAGAAAGCCTGCATTCGCATTGCCTAAGGGACTTATAGGCCAATTACATTTGCCAATTGTGGATACGCCAATTAAACTATGTTTAGAGGAGAGAGCAAATGCACTTTAGCACTTGTTAGCAGTGGTAAAGTGCTCAGAATCCTAAAAGCAACAACAAGAGGCCAGAAAAAGAGGAGAAGGAAGGCAAAAGGGGGGGGGGTAACTCTTCAGAGTGGGCCATTTTCCATCCACTACAAGTTGTTATAAACAAAAGATGACTTTTAAATAGTGCACACAGTTCAACCTAATAACTAGGTGGATAAGAAAGTTGTTTTTGACTGCAAGTGTGTTGTGATGCCTGGCGCATGTCTACGTGATATATAGAAATGAGCAGGTATTGTAACATTGACAAGGGCGATTTGCCAAATGCAGCAGGTATATCCATCGCCGGAGGAACTAGCAACAGAGAAAGAGATAGAGAGACAGAGGGAGACAGAGGGGGGAGAGAGAGAAAGAGAGTTACAGAGAGACAAAGAGGAGAAAGGGAGAGAGAGATAGAGAGGGATGCAGAAAGTGAAAGTTGCAGATAAAATAACAATAGAGAGCACTTGTTAAGATGATCAAGGAGATAGCGCCATTGAAGTAGATGATAGTGGTTGCAGGTATTTTAGAATATAATTGCTCATGAGGAATGAAACCCTCGGTGAAAGTAGTTCCAGAGACAGGAGCCATTGCTCAAAAGCTATCATCTCTGCTCTTCTATCTTGACCTTGATGTGATTGAGAGATTTTCTCATATGGTACTATGCACTTATAGGTTAGGCAAAGATTTTGAAAGCGATTCTTTCTGAAAACATGTAGACAGTGGAGAGTTTTTGCCTAAGAGTTTATGTTCTTTAGCCAAAATATGAGTTAATATCCCAACCTTTTCCATCAAACAAATAATGAGGGCCTTAGTATTAACTGTAGGGTGGGGCAGGGGAAGTAGCTGTAAAAGGGGCATGTTTACTTTTAAAAGGAAACGGGTAAGAGAGGAGAAAGGAGGTTTTTAGGGAGAAACATGCACCCACCCACAAAAGTGTAAGTCCATTGCTATTCACAAACTGCTCTTCTACAATAATTACAGCCAATAAGGACTTAAGACATTAGCACTAAGCTTCGAGCTGGAGTACATCCAGCACCACACATTGCCAACCAGTGGTACTGGAACACCCTCCGGTAAACATCATTGGTGCTATGGACTTAAAATAAAACGCAAAGCTGTTTGAAAAAATCTACAAATAAAAGTATTTTTATTTTACTTTAACCCGTTGCGTGCATACGTGCGTCGGCCAGCGACCTTCGCGAGCACTACCTCCGTAGTGCTGCGTACGTCCATTGGCCGAAGCGGCCCTGCCCGCACCCGGAAACGTCCGCCCCACGGCGGATTCTACGCCGCGCTAAAGGGGTTAAAAGCTTTTTTGAATGAAAATAATAATGTGATATTAATTTTCATGAAAATATATTTACATTACTTTTAAGAATTCCAAACATCAATTTTCATAATTTTTAATGCATGATAAAAAAAATATACTTTTTACTTGGTTGGACCTACATGTTACTTTAGGTGGGATTTAGTTTTAAATTTCATCTTCAGAAAAACAATTTCATTTGAATTGAAAATATTCAATATAATAGCATTATAGGGTGTTTATATTTTGTTCTACATTTGAAATAAATATTTTATTTTAATGTATAATACATTAATATTTACAATAACTATGTTTTCACTACATTTTTTAAAGATTAATAAACTTTTTTTTTACACTTCCCTATACTTTACCATAAGGATATTTCAGTCATGGGGGAACCAATAGCACACACATTTTAAATGGGCCAACCTACAATGACACAAAACCAACAAAAGAGGATATTGTGGATTTGCCTTCTCACTGCAGGACCGAAAAATTTACACCAGGGTCCTGCACACCGGCCTCCTCCTGTTCATCCCCAGCTCCCGCAAGCATAGAGCCCCTATTGGTGTACATTTTTATGTATCCAGCAAGGCCAACCTGCTGACAGTCATTTGAAACTAGGACCACTAGCCAAAGTGCCAGCCAAACCTGGTGCATTAGGGACAGTACTTGATGATCAGTTCAGTAGTTTCTTAGTAAAACTGAGAATTAACATATGCATACATTCAGGCAGGTGGGTTTGAGGTACTCTCATAAGAGTCCTGCAAGCTCAACTTGAAAAGATAGAGATTTGTGATTTGCCAAGGGGTCTTTTTTACATGCGCTTCTTCACTAAAGTGGAAGTGAACACTCCGATTGGCTGGCCGTAACATTAAGAAACAGTTGCAGCTGCCTTTACAAGACTCTGGGGACATAAAGATACACTACCCCCTCGCGCTTATAGGGTCCCACAGGGATCCTACCCTGTGGCAAAAAAAACAAAGCAAAAGGGTGTTTGCCACTATCTCATGGTACTCCATTTGTAAATATGGTGACTGCCATTTTTGTAACTTTTAAATGACAGTGGGTCAGGAACCAGGGTCAATGTAGTAAATTATTTGGGGAGGGAATGTGCTTGGGCCTCCCTCCCATGCTTATTGAGGCCCTTGGGGACCCCATCCTTGGGAGCCAACATGTTTAACAAAGAGATGGGATGATGCCCCCTCCCATAGACTGTAAATGTCCAAGGGATCCCATCCCTGGGGCCAAATCGTACGAGGAAATGTAAAAGTAAAGTGGAAAAGAGTGCACGGCCCCCCTCCTTGAGCCTGTAAATGCCCCTGAGACCCAATTGGCCCGGGCTGTAACTTAAATGTAAATAGAAGAGGGCATGCAGCCTCCCTCCCCGTGCTCTTGCAGGCATGGAAATTAAGACTGCTCTCGTCTGGCATGAGCAGTGAAGAATGCCTGCTCTCACTGGGCAGGATTCATGCCAGCTCCAGTTGCACCCAGGATGCATCTACGCGGTGAGCCAGGAGTGCAGCTGGGGTGCTGCCCCCCACCCCCAATGCCTAAACAAGGTGTTTTTCAGTACCCCTCTTGGGCACCTGTGCACTGTCCTGATGCCCCGAAGATGGAGTCCTGGGACCGTAAAGGCCCTGGGAGGGGAGCCATGTGCCCCCTTTCATTAATTTACAAAAAAGGCCCAAGGGGGTCTCAGGTGAGGGGAAGCCCTGTGCCTCCTCATAATATTAAAATAATATGGTCCGGGGAATGTGGTAAATACAATAAGATGATGGACGGAGCGCTTAAACTTTTCAGATTAGATATTAGTTATGATTAGGTTCAGAACTAGCCATATGCAAATCAATCTTGACCTTTAGAACAGTCCAGCCTGAACTGCCAAGCCAGATCTTCCCTGGACCGTAAACAATCATCCTAGGACTGGTTTTGGGGTAACACCCATCATCAGCCAGGCTAACTTGAATCCAGTGGCAAAATGTAGTGGCTCAGGGACATTGGCTGAATTCCCCCTCCCCTTAATAAAATATTTCCTCAGGGGATGGGGTCCCCAGGGCCTGTAGGGGCTCCGGGAGGGGGCCTTCACAAACCCATTCCTTCATTAAAAAAATACAACCCCAGGGATGGTGAAAGGGAGGTGGATGATGCACCCCTCTCTCCTTATAACAAACAAAATGGGTGTGCCAGGTGGGCACAGGGACACTCATAATACAATTTATTTAAATGTGAATTTAAATGAGCATCAGGACCCACTCATTTATTATTTATAGCTCCTATGAAGAAACACCCTGCCACTGTCACTCCACAACCAGACAGTCAATACACTATTAGGCAGAGACACACAGAATGGTTCAACAAGAAAATGCGTGCTTTCTAAAAGTTGCATTTTAAAATACACAATTTAAAAACCATCTGTACCTAAAGATGTGTTATTAAATTTTAAGTTCAGAGAACCTAAACTTTATTTCTCTATCTTGTCCCAATGGGAAGTTATACTTGTAAGATGTTACAAAATATGTTGCATGTTATCCTAAAGGGTAGATAACCCTCCAATTGTGAAAAACGAAATATGTTATGTTATGTTATGTTAAAATGGCTTTTGTAGAGCGCACGGCTACTCAAAAAGAGTGTCCCGGCGCTTTTAATTAACGAAGGCTGCAGTAAAACTAACATAACACATTAAAAAAGAGAGAATTACAGATACAGAGAAAAACAACACACACAGGGGGCCTACTGGGAGAATAACCACGTTTTAAGGTCCTTTCTGAAGGCTAATAAACTAGTGGCTCCCCGAAGTGACAGGGGCAGAGAGTTCCACAGTTGGGGCGCCAGCAATCCAAAGGAGCGACCTCCCAGGCGTGCTCGCTTCACTCGTGGAACGGTCGCCAGAAGTAAGGATTCTGACCTCAGAGAACGCGCCGGTTGGTAGAAGGCGAGTCTCCTCTGGAGATACTTAGCTCCCGTCGCATGAAGAGCTTTGTAAGTCAGAGTCAAGGTCTTAAAGGCGATCCGCTTACGGATTGGAAGCCAGTGCAAGGTCTGGAGCAGAGCCGTGGCACTGGCCCGTCTGTTCAATCCGTAAATAGCTCGCGCCGCAGCGTTCTGCACAACTTGCAGCCGCTGTAACAGGTACTCTGGCAGGCCCAGGTATAGAACGTTAGAATAATCCAACCTGGAGCCTATCAGGGCCTGCACAGTCAGCCTCCTGTGCTCCTCTGATAGTAGGGGAAGAAACCTCCGTAACATCCTCAGGAGGCCGAAACACATACCCGACACTCCGAGAATCTGGGCCTTCATTGTTAACCCCGTGTCCATCTTAACACCCAAGTTCTTAGCCAGTTGGGATGAACACAAAGGGGGGGACATATTAATGGGCCACCAGGCCTGCCACTCTGGTTCCACATCGCACCCGAAGAAGAGTACCTCAGACTTATCGGGGTTGCACTTGAGGCTGTGTAGATGGAACCATTGAAACACAGCCCCAAGGCAATCCCGGATACTCTCCCCCTCAAAGTCTTCTCCTCTCTTACAAGAGAAGAGGAGCTGGGTATCGTCGGCATAAGATACGATCCGGGCCCCAAACGACTCCGCCAATGCCGCCAAAGGGGTCATGAAGATATTAAAGAGGGTCGGGCTCAGGATAGAGCCCTGAGGGACCCCGACTCCCAGAGGCGGCATCACGGCGGAATCTGGAGCGGCCCAGACCGTTTGCCGGCGGCCAGCTAGAAAAGAAGAAAACCAGCTGAACACCGTTCCCCGAAGTCCTATCTCATGGAGTCTTATGAGAAGACCCTCATGGGGAACGGTGTCAAAAGCCGCCGACAAGTCCAACATCACCAGCATGGCTTTGCCCCCTGAATCCAAAATCCCCTTGATTGTTTCGGAGACCTCAAGGAGCGCAGTCTCCGTACTGAGACCCGGGCGAAAACCTGACTGGGTGGCATGCAGAATCTCATTCGACTCTAGAAAGTTGGAGAGCACCGTCTGCACGTGCTTCTCAACAACCTTCGTAAGAGCCGGCAGCAGAGAGATAGGCCGATAGTTAACAGGGGCCTTAGGGTCCAGGCCAGGCTTCTTAAGCAGCGGGATGACCATTGCCTGCTTCCAAGCCTGCGGAACCACTCCCTGGCTCAACGAGAGATTCAGCAACGGATTGGCCAATGGATTAATAACCTCAGCCAGTTTCGCCAGAGTCTTAGCAGGGCAGGGGTCCAGGGGCGAGCCGGACTTCAAGTTACTCAAAAGTGCTAAGGAGACGGGCGCCAAGATAGGTGGAAATGCGCCTAATTTGGGGCCCGGCAGCGCCGGGGGCGATCGAATGGCCTCACTGACAGTCCGCTCCTCGGGGATGATCGCCGGGAAAGAAGCCTGTATCAGTTGGATCTTGCTGGTAAAAAAATCAGCAAGATCCGCAGCCCACGCGTCAGAGGGCCTCTCCTCAGCAGTGTTTATCCGGGGCGATGTAAACTCCCTCACTATAGAGAAGATCTCCTTGCAGGAGTTGGAGGCAGCATCAATCCTCCCTGCCAGGTAGGTTTTCTTACCTAGGCGGATGTCTCGGTGATACTCCTTGACCATGTTCTTAAAAGCCACCTTCGCCTCCACGTCGTATTTTAGCCGCCAAGTTCTTTCAGCTACCTTGCACTGCTGCCGCTTAGCCGACAGTGCAACGGTAAACCAAGGGGCGGAGACTCGTTTGGGAGTCAGACGGGGGGCTAGTTCCGGGGCCAGGTCATTAAGCCTATCAACCAACCACACCTGCAAGGACTCCAAATCCTTCGTCAGATCTCCGGAGAGAGGACAGGGATGATCCAGAGCTGCCTGAGCCAACATCTCAGGGGTCACTCGATGGTACGCCCTATGGGGTTGGCCATGTCGCTGTGGGGCGGCAACAGCCAATTTAGCAGTGCCTTTGATCAAAAATTTAGCCAGCGAATGGTCTGACCATAGAACCGGGACAATCTCTAACACCTCTAAAGGGGAGGTCGAGAAAACCTGTATTTCACTCTCAGGCCATGTCACACACACCAGTACGTCCTGTCTTTCTCATACACTGCACTCTGCCCATGGGGGTGCCTTGGGCCTACCTGAGAGGTGTCTTACTTGAAAAGAAACGGGAAGGGGTTGGGCCAGGCAAGTGGGTGCACTTGCCAGGTCAACATTTCAGCCTAAAACTGCTTGCAGACACTGTAGTGGCAGTTCAGAGATACCTTTTCAGGGCTACTCATGTTGTGGCACAATCAGTGCTGCAGGTCCATTAGTAGCATTTGATTTACAGGCCCTGGTACGCTAACTGCACTCTGCGAGGGACATACCAGTAAATCAAATATGCCAATCAAGGAGAACCAATTGTGATTACAAATTACACATTTGCACTCTGACACTGATCAGCAGTGACAAAGTGCCCAAAGCATCTAAGCCAGCAAAAACGAAATCCAGCATCACATCAAAAATACAAGAAGGAGAGTCAAAAAGGCAGGGGGACCCATGCCAAAGATGCCAAGTCTAACAGCCTGCAATTGCTGCTTCTATCTGTAGGCAGTGGAAAAGGACTGACTCTTTTGTGCCTGCTGTGGTATCCTGCTTGGGAAAGTCTACAAGGTCTTGTGTGCTTGCCTCTTCTTGGAAGTCTCATGGAAATAAAAGACTCCAGAAAAGATACTTTCTGGATCTCAAAGTAACCTGTCTGAAAGTAGAGATGAAGAGCTGTGTGAGGAGCACTACCCTTTCTATGGTGTAAAGGGTGGGTTGGCCTGCAGTTGCAGCTCCTGTCTGGTGCAGGTGAAGGACTGGACTGTTCTTCACCTTTGGACCAAGAAAGTGCATGATGAGTGCTTTCTTTTTTTTATAGTGCATGAGGAGCACTTTGCATTTGGTGTTCCCAGCGCGGAGTGAGTCGCCGCTGCTCATCTTGAGCCTGGCAACTACAAGATTGAAGAAAACACATGCAGATCGCTTCCCGCCTCTCTCCCAGGAAACGACCGTGGGACTCGTTAGTCCTGCCAAATGTGAGACTCCACTCTCAACTTTACTGAGCTACGCATGTGTTCCGCTGCATATGCCCCTAAAGTGAGTGATGAGCACTGTTTGTTGTGCCTGCAGTCCCACCAACACCAATTGAGGGTATCCGGTGCTATGAGTTGCAAGAGCATGTTGCCTTTTCCTGGAAACAGCTTGTGTCTCCCACTCAAACGTGCTCCCCCTTCCATAAGGGAGACCACGACGTACAGCGGCTAAGGCTGCACTCCCCTGTGTTTATTGGTTAGCTGCTGGGAATCCAACTATAAGGCCCCCTTCCTGAGGCACTGCCGATGTGTTGCCTCAGCTGAAGATGAGGCAGCACTGCACAGCAGACCAGAAGCTCATACTGGTGGATTGGTGGGTCGTTGGGGAGCACAGCAGTCCCACTAGTCCCATTCACTCGAGTGGACTGACCCGAGCCGGCTGCATTCATTTCTGCTGCTGTGCCACGTGCCTGTGGGCAGCTGCCTTGCACTATGGGGATGCAGGGGTCTAGGTGAGGTCACCCCTCTGGGTTTTTAGTATGTCGGTACCCTCATCCCCTTTCTGGGGCACATCCTGTTTCTGGGGCATTGTGGCATTGACAAACAGGATGGGGAGGAACCCTGAACATAGATCTCGATCCTGCTTGGTCTTGAGAGAAAAGTTACCACATTTTGTATAATACCCATGCAGGAGCTCCTGCAACCTATGCTTTGGGCTTGAACACATTCTTTACAATGAAACCATAACCCTGCTAATAGGAGGGCCGGGATCCATGGTCCTTGATTGTACTGATATGCTTAGTGTGCTATGTTGTGATTTATGTACCCCGCTGCTATTAGGTGATTCATATGGTCTTCTCTGTTCTAATTAGGATTGCCTGCACTCATGTGATGATTCATTTGTTTTTCAGGGTATATCCAAACAGCCTACATTTGGTGCCCTGATTTATGACGCACATTGTGCTCATACCTTATACTGATAAAATAATGGTTACTCTATCAGGACCTGCCTGTCTGTACAGTGGTGTTTTACTGACGTGTGAAACTGATACGTTTACTTTATTGCACTACCTGTGATGTTATGACAATTGCCTATTTGGCAAACTGATTTGTGATTTATATGATTGTGTTTTTGTGTTCATATATAATATATAAGATATGTTTATATACTACTATGTGGAGTCTCTTTTGTGGTGTATTAAGTGCGTCACTGGTGTGTGTGCTGCGCGTACAAATACACATTGCCTCTGTGCTAAGCCTGCCTGCTCTGTCAAGCTACCAAGGGTGTGAGTAGGGTTTATCTTGGGTGTGTAATTCCCTTACCCTGACTACAGTGGTGGGTTCTGCCTGGCTTTGGTGTATATCCCTAGCCAACCAGTGACCTCATTTCTAACAGGGCTGAAAAATGCTTAAAGAAAGACGGAGAGATAGGTTGGTTTTATTACAAAAAAAACATACCTGAGTTTTTCTTTTTGCATTTTTCAGCCCACAAAATGTAATCGAAGAACTTTGAAAGAAGTACTCACGGTTATGTTGATTTTTAATTTTTTATTAAAACGTTAATAAAACATTTTTAATAATCACTATTATATAACATTTCTGTGGACAAGTGCCCTTTTTGGATGGTCACCCCCACACTTTTTGCTCTAGATGCTGTGGTTTTAGAACTGAAAGGGCACTTGGACCTGCCAACCATGCCCCAGTGCCAGTGCTCTTTCCCTCAAAAGGCAATGTGAATTGGAAAATCCAATTGGCAAGACACTTTAACCCCCTTGTATGTCCCTAATATATGGTACCAGTGGTACCCAGGGCAGGGGTGCTAAAGGAGTACCAGGGCTGCAGCACTAGTTGTGCCACCCTGAGTGACCCAAGTAAAAGCAAAGACTGCAGGGTTGCTAGCGCAGGCTGCATGAGCAGCATCTCTGCTTGAGTTCGACTCTGCACACTCCATGTCTGACAGAGTCACCTCACTGTCTTTTGGTATGTAAGTCACTCCTAAGGTCCGCCTCTTAAAGCCCTGGAAGCCGGGTGCATTCGCCTAATGGTAAAGGTATATTTGTACAGACATAAATGCATCTACAGTACCCTTGCCATTCAAGTACATTCTAAGTGAATGCCGGTCCATAGGTTAACATGGACTGGCTACCACACAAAACCTAGATAGATGGCTACACGACTCTGCGACAAAATGTAGTTGTACTTGGTATCAAACACCCTGCTTTTTCAGCCCTGATATGATTCTCCTCTCTAGTATGAGCTGGCATGAATCCAGGTGGCACCCTCAGAAGATGCCCACCAAGATACGGAGTTCCCTTGTGCCTTTGCTGGCTTTACGTGCCATCTGTTGCCAAGAAGGAAGTCTGACATCCAGTCGGTCAGTGCTATCTTTCCCAGAGGACATGAGACAAAAAGCCTGGTCAGGAAGGCAGTCACACCTCCACCCTCCCAGAATGGCTTGCACATGACCTATCAGAGCAGTGTGCATCAAAGTCTTCACCTCATCTGATTCGCAAGTTATTTGTCTCCTATTGGAATAAAAATGCCCCTCTTGCCCCAGGACCCTCATAGTCGTGGGCAGGCGGGATATTAGTTATACAGGAGGCATGCACCACCAAGGCTAGCCACAACTCTAGGATGGGCTAGTGTGTCCGTACAGCTGATGGTGACCCATGACATTTTGAAAACTAAAAATAGTGGGTTCTGGTTCGTTTGGTGACATACACCCACCGGATATTGTCCCTTCAGGGCTGGATTAGCTCCAGGACTAGTAGCTGGCTACTAGTTCTCACACCCTTAAACACCCTCTAAATCTAGGATTAAGGGGCACCCTTGACAATAGATAAACTCCAGATCTGCAATGAAGATGAAGAGGACGAAGATAAGGTGTGTCAGCACCAGGAGGGACTACACGAAGAACCACTGAACTATGACTTGTCCAAGACCAGAGACTGGTTCCAAAAGGAAGGTAAACCCCTCTGCAAGCCAAAGACTTCATCAGGACTCCCCTAGGACAGAGGTACTAGTCCCCTGCAATTGACAGGTACAAATCGCACTTCAACGTCCCGAATAAGGACCGACCACCAGGCTCCTTCATAGACCATCTCTAAATTAACAAGGCAGGTGCTTTCTTAGGAGTGTAGTCCTGATTCTCACTGAGTCTCAATCCTCTACAGCATTCCCGGTACCTCTGGAAGAAGATTGACCCAGCCATGAGCTCTGCAAGGTCCTAGGCTTGTTTGTGGTCAAGCTGACTTATAACTGCTTTACTCAACGCGCCACGTTGAAGGAACGTTCTGCATCATCCCCCCCTCAACCTCTATGGTGCAGTGCTCGAGTTCTTGCATCCCAAAGAAAGTTACATTGGCATGCCTGGTAAAGTAATCACCTGCAGTCCCATTCAGCACCATGGATAGCCAGATGCACCTCTGCATCTGCGATGACCGATCTAGGCAGAGCTGTTCTGCCTGATGATTCCTGATCCAGAGGCCTTTCCAAGCTTCACCTCCAAGGGTCTCCTTTGAACACAACCTGCAAGCTATTTTGTCAATTGTTGTTTTTGACAGCTCCCACAGCTCCCCTTCAGTACCAAGGACAGCTAAGTCACCTCTGCACCCGGACTCCCTGGGCAAGATAAACTGATTTGACTGTTGCAGTTTGATATGTGGACCCTCAAGATCTTAACTTCAAGTGGGGTCCACTGAATTAACCCCGCAAGGGACTGAATGTCATCTGAGATTTTCTCCATTGAGCTTAATGGTAAATATTTGACAGTTCCTCAAACTATTGATTTCTTGCATACTTAAAAGTTGATAACTCCAGTTATCCACCTTTTATAAATTTTTATTTTGGTGTCAAAAGTTATATAAAAATAAGCTCTATATTGATAATTGGGTGTCAGATTTCTTTTGAGTCATGTCATTTACTTATTGTCACTGTTGCTATTGTAAAATGCTTTACTCGTGTTTCTCTGAGTAAGGAAGTCTACCCATTCTTAGCCACTCTGCCAGGACTGAGAGAAGGATTTCTAGTGCTAATCTGAGGTCCACTTTTGGGTTTTTTGTCAATATTACATGGTAAGGCCTCCTAGCTACACCACATTATATTACCACCATGCTACAGTTGTATTGTGTGAATTACTGAAATATACATTTGATAAAAAATATTGGTGATTTGGGGAGAAAGATGATATGCCTGCTTTTTAGATATTGTTATGATCACCCCTTGATAAAGCCATTAGCCCCACTTTTCCGGTCTTGTCTAGTTGCCAGCCTCATGTTTCCAAGAAATCATAGTAAAAATACATACATATATACATACATGCGAGGGCTTTTTTCAGCACTCCCCACCCATTGATCTGTTCAAGTTATATTCACATTTTGCCTCAACCCACCATATCATACAATAATTGGGCAACGAACCAGTCCACTTCGGCCTCTGGCTGCCTTGCATTATGAGTAACAACATTTCATTAAATCACTTTCTCACATACACCAGGAAATGAGTGCACTTCACTGCACAACATTTCTGCTGTGGCTGTTGATGCGTTACTGGTAGTGGGCAGCAAGCAACTTGTACATTACTAAAATGTAAATACAATTTTTCTTTTAAACATTCAGAAACAGGAGGTTTCAGAACGGCATAATGAACCTCTTACATATTCTCCCCAACTCAAAATGGGTGCTGTCAGATCTGATGTAATCTCTTTAAAACGCAAGGCCTTAAAATATATTGCATGTACTATTGAACATTTTATACAATGGTAAGCCATCATCACTTTCACAACAGTAGCATCATGTCCTTGTTGATACCGATCAAAAGACATTTAGGACGTTTTAAGGATATAAACTGAAATCTTAAAATGACCATTCTACACTGAGCAATAAATCAAACAGAATGAATACAACAAAGATTGCCCTGCAATTTTTTTTTTAACAAGGTTCTGGTTTACATCTTTATTTAAGTACATATGCTCACAAATCACAAACCTTTAAGTCCTAAAAGCAATGTAAGCCTCGATTAAAAACGTATTACTAAGTGCATGATAAAAAATATAACAACTTGACTTTTAAGTTTTGAAAGTTACGCAGACTCGTTCTCTCTAAGGCCAATGTCGACCGTCAATGCCTATCCATTCCAAGACGGCAGATGCAGGTTGAAAACGAAACCATTCTTTACTTTCAAGGGTTATTTTGTGTTTCCCTTGAGATATTTCCATTCTGCTCCAACGTAATCCACACTGTTAGTGTTAGCTACAGTTAGCAGGCGAGGTAACAAGATATCAGGCACGAAATATATTTTGTTTGCCGATTTATAAAGCGCTAACTCTGGAGCGCTTTACAATAGCACCAGTTATATTACACAAGGACACATTCATGTTTTTTGGGAAAGTACGGAAAGATAATGGGGCAGATTTACAAGGAACTGACACATCTGCATTGATGCGTCAGTTTCCTTGCGTCACCTCCAAATGTCCTTGCGTCACCCTGATGCGCTATATTTACAATACAGTGCACCATGGCGCAAGGAATTACAGATGGTAAAAAATGATGACGCATCTGTTGGAGGAAAAGGGACGCATTGATGGAGTTTGTCACAAAAGTGACGCAACACCAGCAATGCATCAGAAAACATAGCTATGTCCCATGTAAAATGCTCTGCATCAATCCGTACGCCTGGTCTGAGCAGGCGTAGGGATTTTCACGCAGTGAAGGCATAGAGTGATGCAGTAAAATCTTGTACGTTATACTGCGCCAGTTCTATATGGCTTTTTGCATGGGAACCCCTACCCTGCATACATTATACATGTCGCCGGTATAAAGTGACGCAGGGCTTTACAACGTGACGCATCTCCCTAGATGCGTCACGTTGTAAATGAGCTGCAACTTTTACGCTGCCGCTGCGTCACAAAAGTGACGCAACGGCGGCCCAAAAGTGACACCAGGGGCTTGTAAATCTGCTTTGCCCAAAAAAACGGTTCCCTGGTTCCAAGTCGGCAGCTTAGGTTGTTATGCCATATCCTCTCCTTTGTGTTTGTGTGTTTCGACTTTCTTAGTTGCATATTACTTTCTGTTCCCCTTTTGATCTATATTGTTCGTCAGTTTTCTCTATCCTTTTCTCCCCAATGCTACCTCTGTTTTTAGGTTTTTATTATGGAGAAGTGTGGCTCAATGGTTAGAGCGGCAGACCCTGATGCAGAGGTCTAGCCTGGGACCAGTGTTCAATTCCCCGCCTCGGTGGGTCTTGGGCTCAAAATTACACGGACCTGATAATTCTTGCCTCGGTGCCTATTCCAATCATGGAGTCCCACTCTGCAACTCTGGGCAATAGCTTGCTTAATCTCCACAACAGCCCCCACAACGCTAAGGATGCCTGGCCTCCACTTTGGGGGTGCCCAGGAGTGGACACCTCACAGGGAAAGCCAGGATGGGTTCCACAGCGGTATTCGTACAAGCACCTTGAGAACCTTGCGGGTGAGTAGTGTGTTATACAAGTATCAATCAATTCTATTTCTTCATTTTTCTTTCCTAATATTTTTTTTCTTCATTGTAGGTTTCTCTTTTCTTTCGTTCATATTTTTGTCTGACCCCCATCTCCGGGACGTCATCGATACATGTTAAGTCAATTTAAGGTCCGAGACAAACTTCCTGCAGTGATGACTTTTTTTATGCAGCTCTGTGGCTCCGCTCAGTGACTTGCCCAAAAACTGTGCACTATCTTTCGGGATTTCCATTTTGAGGTTTTCCAGGTACAGTCATGCTGTGTTTGTTGCCAATCACATGCCTGCTGCCTGTTGTGCCTGTTGTGCTCATCGAGTACGTTACCAAAGGGGTAAAATAAGCAGAAGCACAGCCTTGAAAGTGCCTCATTATGCGCCCTGTTTATATGAGCAATTAAGGGAATGGTGGGATAAGTAGGCTTCACACCAATCTTAATTTTGCACTCTGTGAAATAGGAACAGACTCTTCTATCGAATTATAAAAGCAACCAAGACCAGTCAACAAACAACCCTTCTTTACACTTGTGATAAGGAGGATCAGGGAACATATTTTGAAAAATCTCAAATTTGACACTTTTCTTTCTGTAGAAAGTTTGCTCCGAGCCTTGGTAATTTGCACAGATTACAAACAACTTGATACTTAGTTCCCCAGGCTAGAAAGAGGTGAGAGAACAAACACGGAGTGTATGGAGCTAAGGGAGCGTGTCAGTCAGTCAGGGAACAAGGTGTTCCCTTGTTGGAACTAGGGGACCTCACACACCCAGACGGGAGCCTAGGTGTCATGCTTCATCATCGGTCTCCTGCTCCTCGTCAGACTGGCGCTGCAATGTCTGACGGGCGCCGTAGGCGCTCTTTGATGGAGATCTTTTGTTCCAGCCAGTTTTTGCGTGAGGGTGAGGGGTCTGGTGTAAGTGTAGTCGTGAGTGAAAAGGTGAGGTTTAAAATAAGGTAAGTCAGTCCACAGTGAACTTTATTTGGGGTGGCTGACTCCCTAGTTTAAAAGGGTGGGAGGGGAGAAGGGGACTGTTTAGGCTACAGTGCACTTACTCAACCCTCTAAAAAGGTCGACATGTTTCATGCCAATATGGCAATTCTTCAGGACCTCAAGTGGGTACTACCCAGTTGTCCCCTACTTCTACACCCTCCCCAAGATACACAAGGGTACCACACCGGTCCCTGGGAGACCAATAGTGTCGGGGATTGGCTCACTACTCAAGCCCCTATCCAAATTTTGTGATGTGTTCTTACAACCACTCGTGAGAAAAATACCTTCCTTTGTACAAGATACGAGGGATGTACTCCGCCTCATTGAATCCATCGATGGCAGAGAGAATGTAGACCTCCTCCTGACTCTAGATGTGGAGGCTCTATATACGAATATCCCACAACAGGCCACCCTGGACGCTGTTGAGCTTACCCTCAGGTCAGAGAACTGGTGTTCACCCACGCCCATCTCTTTCATAATGGCTTGTGCTAGTCTAGCACTAACTGAAATTTTTTTTCAGTACGGGTCCCAACTTTACCATCAAATACAGGGGACCTCTATGGGTTCGACTTTTGCTCCGAGTCTGGCATGCATCTACATGGCCACCTTTGAAAACCTTCACATCTACTCAAACAATAACCCCTATAGCCAGAACATCACAATGTGGCGAAGGTATATCGATGATATCCTGATTTTATGGCATGGTAACCGGGCATACTGTGAAGCCTTCTGCTCTTGGATCAACCAGCAGAACCAGTTTCTCAAATTCACAGCCACTATTTCAGACATCAAGATACCCTTCCTGGATCTCACAATCAGCCTCAATCAAGAGGGTCTTAGTACCTCTTTGTACAGGAAAGAAACTGATAGGAACAGTTTACTGCTCTTTGGGAGCCACCATCCCAGATCGCTGCGAGAGAATCTCCCATTCGGGCAGTTCTTGAGAATCCGGAGAAACTGCTCGGCGACCTCTGACTACAAGAAAGAGTCCATGCAGTTACAACACAAATTACAAGACAGAGGCTACCCCGCCAGGCTTATTTATCAGTCACGCAAAAGAGCGCTCAACAATCCTAGAGAGGCTCTTTTGGAGTCACACACGAAAGAGCCTGATGATGTCATCACCTGTGTCTCCTGTTACACACAGAATTCAACTGGGATGAAAAGAACAATCAACAAACACTGGGGCCTACTCAACACAGGGGATTTAGAAATCCCACGCCCCCGCTTTGCCTTTAAGCGTACCGCCAACTTAAAAGACTCCTTGATCCACACACGCCCTAAAAAACCAGTGACTGCCAACCAGAGCACTCTGTGGAACTTGCCACCAGTGGTGGGTCACTACCCTTGTGGTGGGTGCGTTGTATGTCAACAAACGACACAATGTAAAGAGATAAAACTCTCAGACAACTTCACCTGGCACCTTAACAGACATACCAACTGCAACAGCTCAAGATGTATTTATCTGTTGACCTGCCCCTGCGACAAACACTATATAGGCATGACGATGAGATCAGTTAAACTGAGGATCATGGAACATAAAAGCAACATTCGTTGCTCCAAAACGCACACCAGGCTTTACGAACACTATGCACTACATGGCCACAAAGCTGACAACATTAAATGGGTGGTCCTGGAATCTCATACGTCGATTACCCACCAAGCATTGTTCAGGATTGAACAACGGTGGATACATCGCCTTCAGTTGGACACCCGGGGCCTCAACGATTCGGTGGCCTGGACACTACTAGCGAGATAAAATACAAAAATACTACAATTTGCCTGCTCCGACCACCCTAATATTGATCAGCTCATCTCCATGAGGCCCCCTCAGGCGTGTCAAGCATTTAACTACTTTGAGTCCTGGATAGACTCCTTATTGCCTCTATTCATGGATGTGACCACGCTCTGTATTCACTTTCATACAGTGCCCTGTTAAGTCCTTCATGATAGATACATACAGAGACAACATCTATGTACATGTCACTACTTACACCGCCATAGTTATCCGCTACCTGTGTGGGGTTAGTCTCTCCACTTGCATATTTGCCCTGAGAGATCATTATCACACGAGCCATACCACCATCACTGAATCACTGCTCTGTAATATCACCTGTTGTGATATACACCCCTACATTTTGAGGATAGAATTACACCACCCCCGTAATTTCTAGTAGACTACTAACCGATGCGGCCTCCGTATCCCCGCATCCACGTCAGTAACTAGGTATGCATTCTCAATCCTGAACCACTAGTTACTGCTTTTACCCTTATTTTGAATCTAACCTTTCCACTTTCAGATTCAATAGAGCACCCACACCAGTATCAGTAGTCCCCTGTGGCCTTCTATGCCACTTCATGATAGACAGGACTATCTTTCTATTAACTGTCCTTTAGTCCCACACCATTTTAAGATGGCCGCCACATTAGAGGCATTTCTCCACCTCCCTCAGGCGCCACGCTCCTGCGCCTCGGACGCACTGAGGTGACGGGGTCTTTGTGGGACACGCCCACCAGCGAGGCGTTTCTCTGCGGAGCCGCGGATTACAGCTTTAAAACCACGGCGTCTGCTTCGAGATGACACCAGCTGTTCCGCGCTACCGGCAGGAGCGCTTCGTGGTGTGGGTAGGTTTTCCGCCCTGGCAGCTCTTCGTCTCAGGTAAGCCTTGGAACGTTACAAAACAAACCCCCCCCGACTAGTGGGCTCGGTGAATTGCGGGTTTACTTTCTAAAGGGAGATACTGGCCATATCCCCCGGCGCGGCTCTGACAAGCGGTCTCTGGCACGCTGTGTGCCTCTGTTTGGGTTTGCCGGGCAATGGTCTGGGGGATTACCTGAGCTCGTTGAAACTCTGTGTTTTACCACATATACGGTCATTAATCCTCCTCAGACTACCATATGGGGCCGGTGCTCCATCCAGCCTTGCTAGCGCTACCGATGCAGAGCACGCATGCGTCAAGGGCTGACTCAAGGGCCCCAGTGGGGGACTGAATCAGGTCTTTTGTGGGTGTCATATCCGCATTTCTCCGTCCCTGGTTTGGCCAGGCGGTCCGTCTACCACCACGACCTGATATTCGCTACCATGCGTTCTTTGAACATACCCGGTGGGGTCCCTGTATGTGCTTTTCTCTTACAGGTACTTTACCACTTGAACTGCCCCACGTGAACAGACTGCGGGGCCCTTTAGGGTTGTTCCTAGGGTAAGCACCTTTCTAGTCATCAATATATATGTGATGTGGTACATGTTTAGCCTCCGCCCTTTTAACCTTTTAAACCTTCCTACCTTTGACTGAATGCATGGTCCGGGCAGTGTCAGCATGCGATTACACCTTTTGACTAACCATTGTGTGGTCGCACTACTGACTGATGTGCCCCTTTTCGTGTGTGGTTGATGTGCAGCACTGCATACCAAAGCTAGATGGTGTATGGAGAATGTGTTTAGAACCTGGTAAATGAAGGGTCAATCATACTACAAGCTGAGATTACAACCCTTCCACTTATCTTTTCTAGGTTCCCCTCCAGAGCAAGACCTGCTGGCTTGCTTCCTGATTGACCCATTGAGGTTGTATTTAGATACTTTATTTATTTTTCATTTTTCACTGTGTAGTACCCACTTGAGGTCCTGAAGAATTGCCATATTGGCATGAAACATGTCGACCTTTTTAGAGGGTTGAGTAAGTGCACTGTAGCCTAAACAGTCCCCTTCTCCCCTCCCACCCTTTTAAACTAGGGAGTCAGCCACCCCAAATAAAGTTCATTGTGGACTGACTTACCTTATTTTAAACCTCACCTTTTCACTCACGACTACACTTACACCAGACCCCTCACCCTCACGCAAAAACTGGCTGGAACAAAAGATCTCCATCAAAGAGCGCCTACGGCGCCCGTCAGACATTGCAGCGCCAGTCTGACGAGGAGCAGGAGACCGATGATGAAGCATGACACCTAGGCTCCCATCTGGGTGTGTGAGGTCCCCTAGTTCCAACAAGGGAACACCTTGTTCCCTGACTGACTGACACGCTCCCTTAGCTCCATACACTCCGTGTTTGTTCTCTCACCTCTTTCTAGCCTGGGGAACTAAGTATCAAGTTGTTTGTAAGTTGATTGGACGCATACTTTGGACCCCGTAAAATATTGTCCACCCCTGGTTCCTTTTTTGTAATTTAATTTGCACAGATTATCTCCTTTCAGACATAGATTTTGTAAATGCTCACTTGTTTATAAACGTAGGAATTTACTTGTTTCGATGCATTTCAGAATGCCCTCGGAGGAAAAATAGTACAATGGAAGAGCAAAGGATATACATAATATCACACAATGCAATCAAGTGGAAGCGATGTTAAAATTAAGATCTGGATTCTACAGTCTACAAATGAATGGTAGTCCAAATTTCGTCCATTACTACTGATAAAGGCATTACTCCTAGTCCTACTCCCTTGCCTTCCTGCTTAACATGTGAGGCCCTCCTCCTTCTTCCGAGACTCACCCCCGAGCCTATAAAAACTCCGGGCCCAATCCACAGAACTAACGTAAGACAAAATCCTAAACTTACTACCATTTTGGAATTCACAGAAGGCATTTACTCATTTTGGTATTTACAGTAGGCACCTACTCATTTTGGTATTCACAGAAGGCCCTTACTCATTGATTAGTAAGTGCCTTCTGTGAATACCAAAATGAGTTACTTACTCATTTTGAGTAACTTACTAATTTTTTGTAATTTACTAATTTTGGTCTTCATAGAAGATACTTATTCATTGATGAGTAAATGCCTTACGTGAATACCAAAATGAGTAAGTGCCTTCTGTGAATACCCAGAATGAGTCAGCGCCTTCGGTGAATACCAAAATGGTTGTAAATTTAGGATTTTGTCTTAAGTTAGTTCTGTGAATTGGGCCCAGAGCCCGCCCCCACCTCCTCCTGTACATAAACAAGCAGAGCTAGCACTCAGTTGGATCGCACGGGGAGGGGGAGAGGGTCCCAGAAGGAAGACGAGGGAGTAGGACTAAGCCATTATCAGTGGTAATGGACGCATTACATCCCGTCCCTCCCTTGCCCTCCTTCTTAACATGTGAGGACATAGCAAGCAGAAAAATAGATACGGACAACTGAGTGATAAAGACCACCAATTTAATAACGTGCCCCAATCACAGTACAAAAACACCGCTATTCCCTAATAGAGGAGATGACCATGTGGCCCAGTACTTTATCCAAAAGTTCAAGACCAGCAATCCGATAATGTCGGAAAAAAGTGGAAGGGGAAGACCATGTCGCTGCCCCACAGATCTCAACCACTGAGGTACCCTGTAATTCAACCACCGTAGCAGCCATACTGCAAGTAGAACGGACTTGAACTCCCATAGGAGGATCCACCCCCTTAAGTTTGTAAGACAACAAGACCATAGACCGAATCCAGTGACTCAACATACCTGTGGAAGGCTTAACACCCTTTTTAGCTTGACCAAAGTGCACAAATAAAGCATCCCGCTACCCGAAGGATTTCACCACCTGCGGATACCACAGCAATGTTCGCCGCACATCAAGGCAGTGCAAACGGCAATCCTCAGCTGAGGAAGGATCAGGACAAAACTCAGGCAAGATCACCTCCTGACTGAGATGAAAAGCTGAATTAACCTTAGGCACCAAGGATGGCACTGGCACCAGAACTACTCGGTCCGAAAAGATCTTGCAGAAAGGATACATAGAGGACAAAGCCCCGAATTCACCCAAGCGCCTAGCCGAAGTAATTGTGACCAGAAGAAAATGCCTTAAAAGTCAAGAGTTTCAACTCAAGACCCTCAAGGTGCTTAAAAGAAGGACCTGAAAGGACATCCAAAACAAGCTGCAAATTTCAAGAAGGAAAAGAACGGACAAGCTGAGGAAACAGTTTCAACATACACTAAAAAAAGTGGCATCAGGCCCCCTTGTCCCGCATATTATGCCAGGAGCCTCAAAAAGCCTGAATGGCCGCCCACTGCACCAGCAAAGAAGCCACCAACAACCCCAAATGGGCCCCATCCTCCAGGAACTGCATCACCAAAAAGAGGTCAGCCACTGTGGGATCAACCTCGTTACCAAAACACCATGACGAAAAGTTCCACCAATGTCTGGCATAAGAGAGAAGTGTAGAGGAACTACAAGAAGCCTGCAACTTAACAGCCAAATGGTCAGACACCCCCAACCCAGCTAAGCCCTGCCGTACAACCGCCAGGCCATAAAGTGTAACTTCCTTACAGTGCCCAGAGGAAGAGCCGGAAAACCCAAAGGAAATGAAACCACAGGAAGAACCCACTCCCGGTCGCAACACAACGGAGCCAGGAGAGGAAACCAATATCCCTGAGGCCAACGGGACACAACCAACACCACCTGGGCCAAATCCCTCCGGAACCGAACCAGAAAGGCCTGGAGCAGTGGAAAAGGAGGGAAGGCATACAGAGACCCCGAGGCCAAGGACAGGATAAGCCATCAATGCCCAGAGCCATGGGAAAACTGGGAAGGAGGGAGAAATCCTTTGATGAGGGAATATCCCTGCTTAAGTGATCAGCCTGAACATTCTCCACCCCCGAATGTGAAGAGCAGACAGACCCAGAACCCAGGCCTGAGCCCACAGGAAAATGTCACTGGCTACAAAGTTCAAGGACCCTGACCTGGTCCCCCTATCTGTTGACATAGGACTTCACCACCAGATTGTCTGTCTGAACCAACACCATCTGGATCCGCAGAGAGTCTTGAAAGTGAAGCAGGGCCAGCCAAATTGCCCACAACTCCCTCCTGTTCAAGACATCCGGGAGTCCCGTAGGGACAGCACCCCTGAACCTGCTCCTACCCCAGCTAAGCCTCCCAACCGGACAAGCTGGCATCTGAAGTCACTACAATAGGAGCCGTGGAGACAAGGAGATTCCAGCCAGAAGATGATGCTGGCAAAGCAACCAGGAGATAACCTCCCTGATCCAAACTGTCATTAGCAGGGGAGACACCAGAATCTGAGCCCACAGAGACCGACACAACAGGATTTGGTTGGCCAGGTTAAGAAGGTGAAAATAGGCCCAGGGCACCTGAAACACCACAGAAGTCAAATGCCCCTGTGCAATCAATGACTCCACCACCGGAGTAGCCTCCTGGGACATCAAGGTCCGAACCTGTGACTGAAGGGATGCCAAATGCCGGTCAGACAGAGTGACAAGGCCGACCAGAGTTTGAAAACAAGCCTAGATGAAAACCATGTACTGAGAGGGGGTTAAAGAAGACTTGGCCTTGGTCACCAAAAACCTGTGCCCTTGAAGAACCTCCAAGGCCCTATCGACCTGAGCGAGCAAAAGAGACTCTTCGGCTGCATGCAGTAATAGGACATCCAATTAGGGATGAATGAGAGGTGCCCGAACTTTCGTGAAGACCCTGGGAGAGCACTTGATGTCGAAGGGGAGAACACAAAACTGAAAATGGGAGTCCCCTAATGTGAACCTCTGGAAATGCTGAGAAGGGGTGGCGACAGGGACATGGAGATAGACATCCTCGAGATCCAAGGAGGACAAAAACTCACCCAGCAGCATCAGAGGAATAATCACTTGAATGAGCAACATTCGGCCCATTTGAGATCTAAATGGCCCAAAAACCGCCAGACACCTTCTACACCAAGAACAAAATGGAGTAGGTTCTGGTGCCGATTTCTGTGACAGGAACGCGGCAAATGACCTGTTTGGCAAGCAAACTGGACACCCCCTCCAGCAGAGTCACTCTGCGTAGCTCTGAGGCTGGAACAGGAGTCAACCGAACCCCCCTATCTGGAGGAACCTGACAAAAATCTATCATGTAACCATGTTCCACAGTGTTCAGGACCCAGCAATCCGAAATATCCTGTTGTCACAATGAAAGAAAATGTCTGAGCCGGCCTCCCACAGGCAGTGAACCCTCCAGACAGTAATTGTCAGGGACCCTCCTTGGCAGAAACATTAGGCATGGAGGCAGCGAGTTTGGGAGAAAACATGGATGAAAATGCCTCATTCGGAAAGATTGACGGGACTCATGCTTCAGGGAGGACCGAGAGGACCTATTCCAAGGCTTAGCAGAAGAAGCTGCCCCACCCTTATAAGGCAAGACATGCTTCAACTCTTTGTAAGCCTTAGTAATCATGGCCGGCAACTGACCCCAAAGAGAGCCTGTCTGTCAAAGGGCAATTTCAACAAAGCCGCCTTTTCCCCTAGATCTGCCTTCCAGTGCCAGAGCCGTAAGGAACATCTAGCCACCACCAAAGCCTAGTGGACATAGCAATAGCCTTAATACCATCAGAGAAAAATAGCCTGCTGCTCCATTGAGGCCAGTAGCTCAGAGCCTTCAGAGCCATCCTGAACAGACACCACCAATTTCTCGAAATCCTACACCAAGGACGGGGCAGAATAAGCAGAGAAAAGGCTAGCTCTCAGCGCTAAGTTCTCTGCCGCAAATGCCTTTCTAATACCAGAGACCACCTTTTTATCATTAGCATCAGTCATGATACAATTCTCAGGTTGAATAGCCGTTTTGTCAATCAGCGCGGCAAGGATCAAATCCAACCTCACATTGTGGGGGAAGGGGGTCACCCCCCTCCAACAAGTAGAGTTTCTGGAGGAAGCAAGGGACCTGTACCTTGTCCACCTCACACTATTTCCTCAGCACCATCGCTTTCACAGGGCCCTGAAAAGGCATGCCCAACCGGGTGGGTGTTGTGTACTGGGGCAAAAGAGTCCCACTGTCCTCGCCCAGCTGGAAAGGAGGAAAATCCAATTTGTCCCTCACATGAGCCAGAATGTCCCACATCTCCTCCCTGGAGACATACTTTCCGCCAGAGAAGGTAAAAGGACCCTCATCATCCGACGAGCATAAATCACTCACAGGATCCAATGCACGAGGATGGGAAGGACCAGATGGTAAAGGAAGTGCCTGCAAAGCTGTAGGCCCAGCTGCCCCAAACATGCACTGCACCTCCTCCTTGGACATGGGAAGCACGTCACTCCCAGCATGGCCCTGGACTCAAGGCCAGCTCAGGGGGACCGGAGACCCATCTAGAGACAAAGAGGAGGAAGAGGACACCAAGTTGTTCTTTTTGAACAACCTCTTACGACCCATGGCTGCCGTATACTGAAGCACACTCAACACAGTAATCGAATATATATGTCAGAAACGAATCCTGTCACCAACCATTAAAAAAGAACTAAAAAAATACCCCCAATTAGGAAGAAACAGCCAGAAGTGCAAAAAGAATAAAAAACTGGACCAAACCCGTCCTACCAGGGCTCTCTGACGTGTGTAGTGGCGGGTGAAGCAGCCTCACTGTAACCTTGACCCAGAACCATAGCAACAGCCGCCCGAGGACTGCCCGACTCTATTCACGGAATCCTGAAGTAGTGCCCCGCCTCTTAGACATGAGGAGACTGCAGAGAACACCACGCAGCCAGGAGAATGCTGCTGAGAACACTGCTAAGGCAGAGAACAGGAAACGAAGACTCCCCGCACTGCCACAGAGAGCATTTTGACCAAAGGTAAGACTCACCTAGGGAGACAAAAAAGAACAGGAGAAGATGGGGGCGGGTGGAGATTTTATAGGCTGGGGGTGAGTCTGGGGGGAAGCGTAGGGCCACACTGGTTAAGAAAGAAGGCAAGGGAGGGACTGGAGGTATTGCCTGTTACAGTGCTGTGCCTGTACTACAATGTATTTTTTTATTTTAATTATTTGACTGCCTTGCTTAGGCAGCATAATTATCTCTCTTTTTTTACTTTTATTCTTTTAATTTATTTTGCATATGTTTGCAAAAAATGTCACAAAGGGCATGCACAAACCAATTGGCTTTACCAATGCTTGTTACATTTCAGTGTTTTGACTCTTTGGCAAAGTCTGTAAGTCTTCCTGAGTGTGGCCGCAACCTAAGAGACTAACCACATGCTGTGCATGCCAGAAAGTCAACCGGGGTGCAGGGTTCACTGCCAGCAAAGGTTTGGTCAAAGGGCCTACCCTTAAGTCAGTTCCTGAGGCTAACCTCATGCCCGCACACAGCAGAAGTGCATGCGTGGTGGGGAGTTGGCTTTAGACATGGTAAGAAAGTATTACTTTATGTTAAAGAAACCCTAGAAATTCACTGAAAAAGACAAAAGTTAAAGTGTCATTGCAGTTTGGTGAAGTTTTAAGTGAAAACAACTTTTAAACTTGTATTTCTAGTAACTATGGGCCATATGTATCATCAACCTGATTTGCGATTCTGAAATAGCAATTTTTTAGAAATCGCTATTTCAGAATCGCAAATAGAGATGTATGTACAAATTCGCAATTTTTTTGCGAATTCTTACCATTCCTTAATTGCGATTAGCAAATTGCGAATCGCAATTACGGAATACTTTCCCATTCATTTCTATGGGCCAGGAGGCCCATAGGAATAAATGGGAAGTTATTCTCAATTTGCGATTTGCAATTTGAGAATTGCAAATTGAGAATAATTTCAAGGGTGCAGGGGTGTCCAAAGGACACCCTGCTGCACCCTTGAAATAAGCATGGGTGCACATGTGGCGCACATACATGCCCTAAGGGCATGTATGTGCATCGCATGGCATTTTGAAAAACGCAAAAATGTGCATTTTTCAAGGAATTCGCAAATTAACACCGACTTGAAGTTGGTGGTAATTTGCTATACCTTAAGGACAATTTGCATTTTTTTTGCTTCATACATTACATTTAAGGAATCGCAAAATTTGCGATTCCTTAAATGTAATTGCAAAATAAGGAATCGCAAATTTTGAGATTATTTGTTTTGCACCAGATTTTCCTTAATACATACCATTTGGCAAATTCGTATTCGCAAACGCCGAAATTCTGCGAATTATGGCGTTTACGAATGCGAATTTGCTTGATACATATGGCCCTATAACTAATGGCCTAAAGTAATTATATCTCACACTCTCACCACGTAGAGTTAATTACCCCACATAGTGCATCAATAATGACATAAGCTATAGCATCATTGAGAACATCACTGCAACCTTTAAAATGACATTATTTATGATAAACACTGTTCATGGCAGGAGCGCGAGTGCCTGCTCACATTTCCTCGATGTGCTCTCACTGGTGGCTCCTCCGCTATGGCAAAGGAGCGTCACCCCACTGCTTTTAAGCAGTGAGAGAAGAGGAAACATAACATGATGATAGCTTTCAGTTATTAATTATCATGTTATGTTTCCTTTGTGGGTGGGAGGGTGGGGGGTTGCTGCTCTGCTCATGGAGCAGGGCAAGGGCAGAGTGGTTTAACCACTCAAGTGCGCAATGACTGTTTGGTCAGCCCTCTTGCGTAGCCCAAAGAAGTAATGCGCACTTCTCTGTTCTCCATGCAGGCTACATTAGAGCCTGCATGGAGAACATGCCCACCCCTACTGCCCCTGGCTGAGCGCTGTGTCACGGCGGTCAGACCTATCACAACACTGCACTGCAGCATTATGATTGGCTTAGGGGAGGGAGCCTGGCTGCCTGCTTACTGTTCCTGGAAGCAGAGTCAGGATAGGAAGAGCACAGAAAACGTGGGAACCGGCCCCAAGGTAAGTTTTTTGAGTACATTTCTAAACCCTCTCCCCCTGTGTAACACCACCCCCACGACACCCGCAGCCCCCACATCCGTCCCCTCACCCATGAGCCATGCCAGCCACCCCTGTGTGCTCTTACTCAGAGGTGGATAATGATGGTACAAATAATCAATCAGTCTTAGCCTTCTTGCATCACAAATATAATGAGAAAATTATGCAAATCAGATCAAAGTAGTCTTACTAGGGAATTTTAGAATGCGAATGGGAGGAAAGGAGGGACTAGTGGAGTCCTGTCAAAGGGGGACACCAAATCTCAATTGTCTGCTGTTGATTATTGGGAATACACCATGCTAATACCTCTCACTTCCCTGCGCACTCTAATATTTGGCGAAATTTAGGTCAAAGGAAATTATTCTTTCTGCCTTATGGATACCATTTTGTATTCTGCAGATAAGAGGCACATAGCTCTACCATTATTAATTGTCCGGTCTGAGTTATTAAATATACTGGATTTGCCTACTCTGCTTTTTAGAGTCAAAATGAGTGCAGCTGCTGATATTACCATCAATTATGCTTTTTCATTTGAGGCTAATTGATTGACAACCAGCTACCAGTTAAGTAATCAGGCTCCTCTCTTTTGCCCTTCATTTATAACTTCTACATAAAACCTTGCCTTGATATAAAATGTGCTCATGTATTCCACATGCACTTATAAGCAGATCATCCTCAAAATGATGAGAATTCTATATTTAAGAGACAGAGTACATAGAGCTCTGGGTGCATTACAGATTTCTCAATTTAACTTCCTAGAAGCCTGACACATTAATCTTTGTCATCAAGTTCCAAAAACTGCTCTACCTGGCCTGTGTTATCCCCATCATCTTTATGCAAAGTTTCAAATAATGATTTTGAATAGCGAATGCCAGCCGCGGTCGGTAGGGGAGTACCTGCTGGGGCGGTGACGTGGGGAGGGGGAGGGGCAGGGTAGGGGTTAGTAATGTATGGATAATGGAGGTTTGCAGGTAAGTAAACATATAAATAAATCAAACGAATTTCGTTGCCCGCACTGCATTGCATTTGGGGTTGCAATGCACGCAACGAAATTCGTTTGATTTATTTATATGTTTACTTACCTACAAACCTCCATTATCCATACATTCCTGACCCCCACCCTGCCCCTCCCCCTCCCCACGTCACCGCCCCGGCAGGTACTCCCCTACCGACCGCGGCTGGCGAATGCAAAGTTGGTTGCAAAGCATTTGTGCACAATTTTATGAACTGCAAAGGGAGTGCACCATGCGTTATCAATTAAAAAGCACTTTTCTGATTTTCCTATTCAAATTTTGGATTCACAAATTCATTAGTATTGACTTTACCAGTGAAAAACTCTTTTGTGAATCACACTCCCCCGGGTCTAAATTTTGGTGCGTAACTAGAGGACTTTAGTACATCATCAATCAGATTTTTTGTGCTATTTTTCTATTGGGCTACTTACTAGTCAAAATATATAGAGGCTTACTATACTCGGTTCCTGTCCGCTGTAAGGTTAGGAATGTTCCGATTTCTGTTAGATCTGAGATGGAAAAAAAATTGAGAAACTTTAGTGTGGGGGCATAATTGAAGAGGTTGAGGGAACAGAATGGCTAGCTCCAGTGGTCGCAGCACGAAAATCTAATGGCGATTTAATGTTGTGCATTGACTTGCGCCAATTAAACAAGAATGTTGTAGTGGATACATATCCTCTACCTAATATTAATGAATTGGTAACGTTATTAGGTGGTGCTAAAGTTTTCATCAAAATAGACTTAACATCTGCTTATCATCAGATCGAATTGGAACAATCTTCAAGAGACCTTAACCATAAAAGTAGAAAAATGTAAGTTTTGTAGTAATTCTCTGAACTATCTTGGTCATCACATAAGTAAGAATGGCATTAAAACTAAAAAAGAGTTAGTCAATAGCATACAGTAAATGTCTTCTTCTAATAAAGAGAAGTTAATGAAGTTTTTAGGCATGGTAGAGTATTATGCAAAATTTATTAGAAACTTTGCTAATCTCACTATCACTATGAGATAATTTTTGAGAAAAGGTGTTTGCTTTAAATGGTCTGACCAATGTGAGAAAGAGTTTGGTGACATCAAGGCGTGTTTGAACGATGCTCCTTTTCTCCAAAGCTTTGACCCTAAATTTAAATGCATTCTTACCACTGATAGGAGTTCAAAAAGATTGGGGGGGGGTATTAAAACTATTATGATTTTATCTCAGAGCTTGAAAGATCCTGAAACTAGGTAACGAGAGTCCTTAGCTGTGTTTTGGGCCATTAAAAAATTAAAAACATTCTTATGGGGTGTTCAGTTTGAAGTCAGGACTGATCATAAGTATTTGATTAAAATTTTTGAGAAAAAAAGGATTGATTTGATTTTGAGTCGCATTACTAAATGGATAATTGCACTGCAGGAATATTCTTTCTCTTTTAAGCACATTCCAGGTATTGAAAATTGTATAGCTGATGTGCTTGCTCGTCTAGTATCTCGTGAAAATTCCGATCATTGTGATGATGAAATAAATACCAGTACTGATTGGGTGTGTTTTGTCGATCATGAGTACATAAGTGAGATGAGGTGGGGTGAAGAAATTGGTATGGATGTGACTATTAAAGAAGTGATTACTTTGTTGCAGGATTCCTGGCATAGTGCCAAGATAGGGTCTGATGGAACTAAACCTTTTTTTGGTATGTGAGACATGAGTTGTCTGTGGACAAAAGTTTTCTGTTTCGAGGTTCAAAATTGGTTCCCCCTCTTAGTTTAAGAAATGATTTAATAAAGCTGGCTCATATATCTCATCCAGGAATTACAAAAACTAAAGAAAGATTGCGAATGTCATATTGGTGGCCGGGAATGGATAAGTTGGTGGAAAGAACAATTTGTGAGTGTGCGCCTTGCAACATGTGTGATAAGTCTAAATTGCCAAGAGTCCAACCCATGATTGTGAGAAAAAGACCTTCACGTCCTTGGGAGGAAGTTCCTATGGATATTCTTGGCCCTGTTAATGAGAAGGGTTCTCAAGTTTTTCTTTTAGTCTTGATAGATATGTATTCCCGTTGGCCGGAAGTCTTGTTCTTGTCAAGCATTGATTCTTGTCATGTAATTAAGTGTTTACGAGGTTTGTTTTTAAGAGTAGGGATTCCTTGTCCTATTTTAACTGATAACGGTATACAACTAACCTCAAAGGAGATGGAAAGTTGTCTTTCTTTAAATGGTATATCTCACAAGTTGTGTGCCCTTTACCATCCGGAGGCCAATGCCATGGTTGAGAGGCTTAATAGAGTGTTGAAAGAAACAATTTCTTTTAGCAAAATCCATATATCTTGATTGGAGGAAAGAAGTTTTGGAGAAAATAAATGAATATAGACTTACTCCTCAATCAACTACTGGGAAAACTCCTTTCCTGTTGTTTAGAGGAAGAGTGTCAAATACCAATCTAGATCAGTGCGCACATCCCAGTGCTTGGGCACTCCCTCTGGTTCCAAAAAAAATCCAATAAAGTTCCAGAATTTTATTCAATTTTTATACATTTTCAAATGAATTTCATAGGTTGATAGTTAGCATCCAAATCATATGGCTTTATACAAAGTCATTATCGCTCCAATGCATTTCGGGTGCATTACCCTTTCTCAAGGAGCTCTGAAAAATGAAAACGAACTGCATTTGTATCCGCATTATATTCAACAGAACAAAAATAACCATTTTTATTCGTGATTAAAGGTGAATGCCAGAGTGAATTTAAAACCAGCGAAATAAAGAGTGCGAAAGTTAGAAAAATGAGGTGACAAGTTGGGTGAACAGTAAGTGATGGTGACTATAGTTTAAACATACCAGGTACTGCGGTGATTTTAAGAAATCATGGGCTGCGGTGATTTTAAGAAATCATGGGCTCACCCGAACATGATTAGGGGCCCGGGAGTGTAAAGACGGCTCATAAACGTGAAAATAAAAAGGAAAGAATCTTAAATGCGCTCACGTGGACTTGAAGTTGTAAACGCGGTGCTGTAGAGAAAAGCGGGAGGTTAACTATAAACTAAACGCTCAGAGTTTGCCAAGTTAAACAGCGGCTAGCTGGCAAGCACAAGGCTTGGCTTACCTAACTGGAATCTATCAGGGGACTGGATGAGTCTCCAAACGGGTTAACTGCTCGTCGGCTGCTACGCCTGGACGCCCGGTGGGTGTAGGGGCTTGTGTGGGAAACTGACTCGGTAATAACAAAACCCGAGTTTACTATCAGGGAAATTGAAGAAGGACTCAGGAGCGTCGGTTATGGGGGCCATATTGGAATAGGTTAGGGGAAGTTCTAAACGACCAGGTTTAATGAAAATGAATGGTGTGAAAGTGACAAAGACAGAAAAAGGTGAAATGCATAAGCCCATGCCTCAAAGGGTGAAAAGGGAAGATAAACGATGTAGTACAGATTGATAAAAAAGGATGGTGGTTGTGAACAAAATTAAAAAACGAACTGTAACAGATATACAAGTTATAAACAGTGATGTTTCAAAAACTCGCAATGGATCAAAGTGTCCTTGAATACCCAGCCGGGTATTTATAGAAAACAGCTAAGTTCGATCCGATCATTCAGACCAAAAGGTTTGCAAGCTTGCAAGCGGTAAATCCATGACATTTCTCTTTGTAACAGGAACTTGTTGTTATCTCTTCCTTCCTTTTTATCAACAATTTCAAGGACCATAAACTTCAACTGGGCGATGGTATGATGACATTCCATGAAGTGGGTTGCCACACTGGATTTTGTTTGCTTTGTCCGGATGTTTGATTTATGTTCATTCAATCTCACCTTGATTTTTCGTTCAGTTTTACCGACGTAAATCTTGCCGCAGGGGCATTTCAGTAAATAGATGAGGTTGGATGAGTCACATGTTGCATTGACGTGCACCTTGATTTCTGTGCCTCTCATTGGGTGATTTATTTTGTTGCCAGTGATAATGTTGTTGCAATTGTTGCAGTTGTGGCACGGTTTAGTGCCTTTATAGATGGTTGGAATTGGTGTTTCTTTGGAAAGAATCTCCTTTAGATTATTAGCTCTTGAGTACGCGAAAATGGGAGGATTTTTAAACATTTCATGGAAATCCGGTTCAGATGCTAAGATTCTCCAGTGTTCCAGGATAATTTTCTTGTATCTTCCACTGAGTGTGGAAAATTTGGAGACAACAACCATCCGGTTTGACTCTTTCTTAGTTGTTTTCTTTAAGGCAGTTTCACGGTCGATGGTGGAAACTTTGTTGGTAGCCTCACTGGTGATTTCTGTTGGGTATCCTCTAGCTGCAAATCTAAGATTCATTTCATTGATCCTTTGAGCATATGTGTCCGGGTTGGATACTATGCGTTTTAGTCGTAACATTTGACTGTAAGGGAGGTGACGTTTTAGAGAGTGTTGATGGAAACTTGCAAAGTGCAACGTGTTATTCCTGTCAGTTGGCTTCCTGTACAGGTCAGTGGTTAGGCCCGTGTCGGTTCTAATGATAGATACGTCCAAGAAGTTGATTCGGGAATCGTCTAGATTCCAAGTCAATTGGATTCTTTGGTCTTTGCAATTGAGGTTGTTGAGTTCATCTTCCAGCATAGTTCTGCTGCCTTTCCACAAGAAAAACAGATCGTCAATGTATCTGACATACATTAACAGGTTGTTTGTCCAAGCTGGATTGTCATAGATGTACTGTAATTCAAAATCAGACATGTAAATGTTAGCATACGCCGGTGCCGCGCAGTTGCCCATGGACATTCCAGAAGATTGTTGAAACCACTGATTGTTGTGGCAGAAATAGCTGTGATAAAGCGTGTAAATCATCAGCTCCATGAGGAACACTTGCATAGCTTCAGGGATGTCGCTGTGTATAAGAGCTTTCTCAATCGCTTCAATACCCCCTCCATGTGGTATGGAAGTGTATAAGCTATTCACATCCGCTGTGCAGAAGATTACGTTGTCGTTCTTATCGATCTTAATCTCTGCTAATTTGAGTATAAACTCAGTAGTGTCTTTTACATAACTTTTGAGTTCCTTAACGAGAGGTTGAAGGTGACGGTCAAGAAATTTGCCAATCGGTTCATGCAAAGATCCTTTGGTAGATACGATTGGCCGCATTGGCGGGTCCATTAAGTTCTTGTGTATCTTTGGTAACAGGGTTATCGTGGGACTTCTCGGGAAGTCAACCAGTAAGTATTTTTTGGTACGCTCGTCAATGGTGCCTTTATCATGAGCTTGATCGATGATGTTAACTAATGCAGTTTTGTATGAGTTGGTAGGATTAGATTCGAGTGGAATGTATGTGTCAGTTTGGCCGATATGGTCGTTCATTTTTGCATTGTACATGCTGGAGTTCATCACGGCGATAGCCCCGCCTTTATCGGCCTTAATACATTTAATCGATTTGTTGTTGGCAAGCTTTCTCAAGGTATCCTTATCCTTTTGTGTTAGATTTGTGTTTTTGGTCTTTTTCTTAAAATTTATTTTTCCCAAATCTTGTTTAACCAATGTTTCGAAAGTATCTATACTTTTATGGCTGACTGGTGGTATATAGGAGCTCATTGGACGTAGTCCTCGTAGTTGATCCGGTTTTTGATCAGTGGTAGGTGGAATTACATTTTCAAAAAAATGCCGTAACCTAAGTTTTCTCGTTAACTTAAACGTGCTAGTTTCCAATTCAAGTAAGTTAGTGAATGAAGTTGGAATAAAGGAAGTGCCTTTTTGTAGCAGATCAGTCTCATGTTCCGTTAATGCGGTGTCAGAGATGTTAATGACTAACGATTCATCTTTTTTCTGTCCTTTTTGGAGCCTCTGGTGTTTGGAACCTCTGGTTCCTTTTCTCTTGCTTCGCCTGGGTCGACGACTTCTGGGGGGCCTTTCTCTAAAAAAGAGACACTGGCAGATGTGGATGCATTCTCATCGGTTTGATTTCGCGCTTGTTGTTGGTTCCTGGGATCCGCGGTAGACTTTCTTGGTTGTCTATTCGGGGACTCACTCCCGGAGGACGAGGTATCCGTATGCTGGCTTGACGGTTTATTGCGGCGACGTTGGGCATAGATGTCGGCCCAAGTATAGACCTCATCTAGCTGGTAATCCAATGTATCACGTCTGAATTTTCTTAGTTTTCTATCATTGATATCCTTGGTGTGTTTTTCCAATTGTGTTTTCATGTCTTCTAACATTTGGGTTATGTCTTCAGTGGATTTGAAAACTTCGAGTTCTTTTTCAACTTCCTTGATTTCATTGGTAAGTTCAGTCAGAATGTTAGAAAGCTCCTCAATGATGAGTAATATCAAGTCTAAGCTGCACTTGTTGAGAATGGCGTTCCATTTAGTTTGAAAATTTTTTGAGTTCTTGCATAGAGACGGCTTTAAGGCGATTCTGAGTCCACGGGGAATGCGGAGGGCTTGGTGGTATTTCACAAGTGTCTTAGCGTGTAATTGCTGGTTAATGCGGCGTTTAGAAAGGTATAAGAGGTGCTTGACACATTGTTCTCTAGTGCGAGTATTGGATTCATGTGAAACGTCGTCTTGGATTAATGCGTAAATGCGTTCTTTTTCATCATCACCATATGCTAGTAGTTCGGCTCTAGCTTCAGTGGATTTTGTGATGGTTTCAAATTGCATTATGAGGCGTGCTATTGCCTATTTGGGCGGAAGAAAATAGAATCAAATCAATAAGGCAGGCAATGCACAGCTATGTTGGGGTAGAAAGCTTTTAAGTAGGAAAGTTAACCATATGCAGGAAAGTTAAAGGTGCTCCAACTGGTGGCGTAACCGTCCGTTTTACGCCAAGATGTAAACCAATGAATGTGTGAACACGATCAGTGCGCACATCCCAGTGCTTGGGCACTCCCTCTGGTTCCAAACGTGAGCGCATTTAGGATTCTTTCCTTTTTATTTTCACGTTTATGAGCCGTCTTTACACTCCCGGGCCCCTAATCATGTTCGGGTGAGCCCATGATTTCTTAAAATCACCGCAGCCCATGATTTCTTAAAATCACCGCAGTACCTGGTATGTTTAAACTATAGTCACCATCACTTACTGTTCACCCAACTTGTCACCTCATTTTTCTAACTTTCGCACTCTTTATTTCGCTGGTTTTAAATTCACTCTGGCATTCACCTTTAATCACGAATAAAAATGGTTATTTTTGTTCTGTTGAATATAATGCGGATACAAATGCAGTTCGTTTTCATTTTTCAGAGCTCCTTGAGAAAGGGTAATGCACCCGAAATGCATTGGAGCGATAATGACTTTGTATAAAGCCATATGATTTGGATGCTAACTATCAACCTATGAAATTCATTTGAAAATGTATAAAAATTGAATAAAATTCTGGAACTTTATTGGATTCTTTTTTTGGAACCAGAGGGAGTGCCCAAGCACTGGGATGTGCGCACTGATCGTGTTCACACATTCATTGGTTTACATCTTGGCGTAAAACGGACGGTTACGCCACCAGTTGGAGCACCTTTAACTTTCCTGCATATGGTTAACTTTCCTACTTAAAAGCTTTCTACCCCAACATAGCTGTGCATTGCCTGCCTTATTGATTTAAATACCAATCTAGAGCCACCCTGAAATGAACTGAAATTAAATGAAAAAGGGTTTTATAGAGCGCATGGCTACCCGGAAGTGTCCCAGTGCTAATCAATCATAGGAAGAACAGGATAAAAGGATTTAAGAGAAAAGCCAAGTCTTTAAGTGCTTCCGAAAAGCAAGGTGGTTAGGTTCTCTACCAAGGTGCAGTGGGAGACCATTCCACAGTTTCGGAGCATTGTATGAAAAGAGCCTACCTCCACTCCTTGCCTTTCTGATCCTAGGAACTACGGCTAGGTGAAGTGAATCTGAGCGAAGGTTTCTAGTGGTTTTATGGGGGCAAATCAGGGCTTTCATGATGGAAGGACTATTCCCTACGAGGGACTTGTGGACGATACATAAAGTCTTAAAGTGGATTCTTTCTCGGACCGGGAGCCAATGCAAAGCACGAACGGCTGGATTTGCGGTGCAGCGGTGGCTGGTACTGGTCAACAATCTAGCCGCGGCATTCTGTAGTATCTGTAACCTCTTTCTCACCGGGTTTGGTGTCCCCAAATAAAGACCATTGCCAAAATCAATCCTTGAAAGGATCAGGGCCTTTGCTGGAAACTGAAGTAGTGGGAGTACTTTCCGTACACCCTGGGTGAACAAATATGGTTTTATTAAGGGTAAAGAGTGTTTGGCAAATCGTGATGATGTACAAGCAAAGAGACGAGGAGAAAACTATCCAAAGAAAATCTTATGTTGATTATAAAAAATCCACTAAAAAGTTGCATGTGAAGGTTGGTGATTGGGTTGCAATCAGACAACCTGGATTAAGTAGTAATCCTAAATATCTCAAACCCAAGTGGGTTATTAAAGTGTTTACTAATGCTGTTAAGACTCAAGATTATCGAGTATGGAACATGAATAGAGTGGTATTGTTGAAGAGAAAAGCTATTGAAATCTCAAATGGTGTGTCATCTGGATCAAGTGATAATGTTGGTGGTGGTGTTGCTGATCTAACATGTTTCTCTAGACCATCTGCAGGTGGAGCTGAAGCACCACGTTCTTCCAGACCATCTGTACAACCATCTGTTGAATCACGACGTTCATCTAGAACATCTGTACAACCTAAACATATAAGTAATTATGTATACGGTTTGATATCGTTAATATGTTTAATGCATATTGAATTTGTAAATAGTTTCTTAATTTCTTTTGGGAAGGAGGGAGAAGTGTGATATCCTGCTTATTATTCTTTATTGGTTAGGCTGTTTGTATGTCTCTATGATTCTCTTGCTTATGTGGTGACTCTCCAGTTCTTTGTATTTCTCTATTAGAATGTGTATTGGTCATAATATGAGGGAGCAGTTTGGAGGACTTGGAGCTGTTGGGAATGGCTTAACCTAGCTGGTGGATGAGATCTTTCTTGAGAAATAACCTGTATTGAACTATCCCTGTGCTTCCAGCATCTTTACTTGGATCTTTACCTGGTTACATTCAAAACATTACTAAAACCACTAGTCCTTGACAAGCAGACATACACTGGGTGTGATTAGACAGCGGAGCATGCAGCATAACTTCTCACAACAGGTAGGCTCGCCACAGTTCTGTGAAAATGAGCTGCATACCTTTCTGACTATAGGTGGGGTTCCCACACCTAAACATAGATTGGTGCTGTTATATATAGACTGTGTGCATATTAGGCGGGGCACCTCAAAGATGGTTACACAGGCATGCCTTCGGCCTCACTTGAAAAGAGGGTTCTGGCTCCCCTGTGGATGACAGATGGCTACAGGTCATCACTGCACTGTAGAGACCACTCCTTCACCACCTCTTCCTACCGAAGAGCAGTGTAATAGTGTGGCCACAAATTATACCTCATTACCAAGATTGATGGTGCCTTGCTTGCGTCGCAAGACGAAAGCAAGTTGACTGAAGCTATTCTAGTGGGCACGAACAGGGCCATGGCTACATCAGTCTCCAGCATTGTGGTGATGTTGTTAAACAGAAACACTGGCGTGACAGGTGTTAGCTTGTGTTCAAGTAGCAAGCAGAAAATGGCGGTGCTCCCAGCTGCGGGCACACAGAGAATGCATCACCCCGGCATCGTGGCTTGAAGAACCCCACCAGTGTAGGAACCCTTTCGTTCTAGGTTCACTCTCTAGTACGTGTCAAGCGAGTGCAGAATACATGCTCTGTGGGTGTGCCTTGGCACCTTACCCTGGTCACAATTAATTCTCTGTTAGAGTAATGAAAATAGATCCTGTGAAGTGGTGAATAGGCGTTGCAGGTCACGGGATGGCCTCAGGATCATAAATTTGGTCCGAAGGCATCTGTAAATGTAATTTTAAATTAGAGAAGTCACAACATAAGACCTTCTTCCCCTAACATGGCCAGCTTCAATTAATTATTATTAGTGGAGGTACATGGCAGAGGTGTCATCTTGGGGTTGCATTGAAAACAGTTTTTTTCTTTTGTTTTTGTGTGACTTTCCCCATTAAATGTAATTGCATTTTAGCTTACTTTTGTTTTTTATTTTCGCTTTTATTCAGTGCCCTAAGGATTTTAAATATGAAAAGGTTGACAAACACTGAACCTGTTCAGAGTTTGATATGCAAATTCGTGCGAGCTACTCATTTTTCACATTTAGAGCTGTATTTTACTTTTGACCAACTAATTCTGCCTCACCGGCAAATCTGGAAATCTCCGTGTTTATGTTCATCTTGCAATAATTTCTAAATTCATAAAAATGCAATAAGCCTAGTACTAAAGCTTGTCATGCCACATTAGTTTTATAGGGTGAGTTTGAATCTCGGCCACTTTTTCCTATTAAGTGATGTCATATTTTATTTAACGACGGGGTTTTAAACATTCATGAACTCTGTACTTTAGCAGGATCCCTCAAGAAGGCCATGTCATAGTGCTGAGGCTTTAAAACACACTATTAAACACCTACACTAACAATAAGCTAGGATACTTGTTTAATCATGGTATTTTATTACATCTCAAGTTCCAGTTTGATTCAAAATTTGTATGTTTTTCATAACTTTTGCTTCGTGTTGTAGCTTTCTCACCTATTAATTACAACATCAAAGATTTTTGTGTGAAAAATTGTTACTTTCTTTTGCGCTGTGAATCAAAACCAAAGAAGCATTAGAGGGCAAAGCGAGAATTGCACACTTTATACAATAAATATCCAAGGGCTGAGTTAGAGTTGGGTGGTAATGGGAAATAATCAGATTTCTAGAGTAAGTAGTGAATACAGTAGGAACATGGATCGGTAGATTTTCCTGAACCAAAATACTCAGGTGACGGAGCAAAATGCACCTGATAACTTTCCTTTGAATTAAGGGCTTCATCCAGGAAACAAAACTTTAAATCAACCACTGGACTTAGCAAAAAAGCATGTAACAATTACCATGCATATTAAGCGTAGGCAGTTTCCAAACAGTGATGGATCATGACCACAATAGGGCTAGAGGGTACCAAAAATAAAGACCCACAGACCCTGATCTCTCGCCTCAGCATAACAGAAATAAGTTACAGTCAGCACAAAAGATAAATTGCAGCAGAGCAAGATGAACAAGTGTGAGGAGGGACGAACTGGGACTGAGGTGTGCCAAGCAAATGGCTATCGAATGCTATTTAGGTATGGGGGCATGATGGTCTTGATCTGCCAAGATTCCCGGGGTAGAAACGTTAGAACAAAAGTGGTAATGGTATACCAAATCATAACTAAGGCCCTGTTTATGATCTTAAAAGACACACAAATGATGGATGGAATGCAGAACAAATCAAAACATTCACCCCAGCTAAGAGATCTGGGTTAAATCAATGGCGCTTTTGCTGGCCATGCCACTCCAGTTTAGACCCTTATCGAAAATGGGGTTACCCTATAAAGTCAAAGGGCCCTGGGTATCATATGATACAGAAAAACAATGGGCCCAGACTATTTTAGTTTCAAAAATCTCTTCTTTATAGTCATCAAGGCACATGAGATCAAAAGCACATATATAAAGCTCACTACCAAACAATTCTAGGACTGAAAACAAAAGTTTATTCAGTCACACAAAAACTTTCTTTCAATTGAGTGTAATTGAATTATTACAATACATCCTATTTTCACAGTTATCATCAGCAGGGAAGAGGTATGTAGAAAGTTGGTGTTCAGTGTGGAAGAAGAGAGAAACAAGGACAAGATATAGAGGAGATTCAATTGCTCTGGGCAATGAAAGGGGAAATATATATTAGGTAGAGACAGTCTCCCTTGAAATATCTCAGCCTATCCCTACAGGGACATTTGCGTACAACACATTAGTTAGACTGATTTAAATCACAGTGTATCTTCATCTGTGGGGCAAGAGGGGGCATGAGTAGGGTGTAGGCCTGTCAAGGTGCGTCGACGTTTTGACCCAATTGCCTAAGGGTAGGTTCAGTCCTCAGCAGCGGGTCTTCTTCAGGACGGGTGTGGGGCAGGGAGGAGGGGGTTCTAAAAATAACCGAGATATCAATCTCAAGTGCCTAGATCAAAAACAAACGTGCCTAAACACATAGATTCACTATTATGCTCACCCGGATCCTGAGTATGGTGAGTACCAGGGGTTGTGGCCTCAAGGAAAAGTAAATACTGGGTCCTGTCGATCCATCAGGAAAAAGGGAACTAGTCCCAACACTAAAACCCAAAAATATACAATAAACAATGTGGGGTGGGTTCAGAAGAGAGTGTGAGTGTGAAAATACCTGGGACGGTGCTGTAGTGGCGCAGTCTAGTGTACGCACGTCACGTACCGACGTGACGTGCGGATGAGGAGGTTCAGGCTGCGCGCACAGCCGGCACGGCATTGGCGCGAGAGCCTGCGAGAGAGGCTGGCGGCTCGGCGCTCTTTAGGAGCTGATGAGAAATAAACAGAGCTTAAATCAGCAATCTCTGGCAGCGTCATTATTTGTGGTACACACATCATTACAGGTGCTATGACTCACCCGCTCAGTGGGGATACGGCGTGTGTGAGCTGTATGGTATGGCTGTTCTTATTTTGAAAGCTGAATCCCGGTGTGCGTGGTTCGGTGGGGAATGAAAAACCAACCCGCATCAGGAGAAAGGCATGGCACCCGGATTAAAGAGACATATCCAAGGGGCCTCCAAAGGGCACACACCTCGGTTAGGAGATATGGCCAACGGATGTTTACCTTAATTGGAGCATCAGTCCGTGGTTAGTTGGATCCCTGACAGCGCGACGTGTCAGTCGTTCACGCTGCAGCAGAAAGATGAACGGTGTGCGTGGTTCGGTGAGGAATGAAAAACCAACCCGCATCAGGAGAAAGGCATGGCACCCGGATTAAAGAGACATATCCAAGGGGCCTCCAAAGGGCACACACCTCGGTTAGGAGATGTGGCCAACGGATGTTTACCTTAATTGGAGCATCAGTCCGTGGTTAGTTGGATCCCTGACAGCGCGACGTGTCAGTCGTTCACGCTGCAGCAGAAAGATGAACGGCAGTCGGGGCTGTATATAAAGGTCAGCGTGCATGCCGGTAAAAACGTGACGGTAAATGAAAGAGTGGAAAGACTGACTAAACGTCACTAAATGTTAATGCTGTGTGATGCAATTACAAGATTCACGGTTAAAGCGTGGAAAGACTGGAAGGATGTGTGATGCGAAGAAAAGGGCTTGTCAGTGCACATGTCAGTAATGGAAAGACATTGATTACATAATGCGATGAATAAGTAATGCAAGCGGAATATTGCAACTGAAGAGAAAAACATCCCCCAAATTTAACAGAATACTTAGTAGAATGATGCACAAATACCAATTCAATAATTGTTGTACAAATGTCAGGCAGCGAATATATGATGAAATCTACATACGTCAATAATGGAAAACTGATTACAAAAGACAGTGAAGATGACATACAAGTCGCAATGCATACGACAGTAAAATAAAACGGACCTATCGGCAGTTTAGACCCAGCATATGCAAATCAGTCCTGACCCTGTCCCTCATGGGAACAGTCAATCCATCAATCAATCAAGGAATTTGTAGAGCACGCTACATACCTGTGAGGGTCTCAAGGCGCTGGGGGGGGGGCAGGGTGACTGCTACTTATCGAAGAGGCAGGTCTTGAGAAGTCTTCTGAAGGTCAGCAGGTCTTGGGTCTGTCGTAGGTTGGTGGGGAGGGTGTTCCAGGTCTTGGCGGCGAGGTGGGAGAAGGATCTGCCACCGCCGGCTGTTTTCTAGATGCATGGGACTGTGGCAAGGGTGAGGCTGACTGACCAGAGGCTGCGGGTGGGGGTGTAGAAGCTGAGTCGTCCATTGAGGTATGCTGGTCCAGTGTTATGTAGGGCTTTGTGTGCGTGGATGAGGAGTTTGAAGGTTATCCTCTTGTTGATGGGGAGCCATTGTAGGTCTCTCCGGTGGGGGTGATGTGGTTGCGTCGGGGGATGTCGAGGACCAGTCGTGCCGAGCCGTTCTGGATGCATTGCAGCCGTCTCAGGAGCTTGGTTGTTGTTCCTGCGTAGAGGGCGTTTCCGTAGTCCACCTTGCTGGTGACGAGGGCCTGGGTGACGGTTTTTCTCGTTTCGGAGGTGATCCACTTGAAGATCCTGCGGAGCATTCGGAGGGTGTTGAAGCAGGTTGTGGAGACGGCGTTGACCTGCTTGGTCATGGAGAGGGTGGAGTCGAGGATGACCCCCAAGTTGCGTGCGTGGTTGGTGGGTGCTGGGGCTGTTCCCAGCGAGGTAGGCCACCAGGAGTCGTCCCAGGCTGAGGGAGTGGAGCCGAGAATGAGGTCCTCCGTCTTGTCAGAATTCAGCTTCAGCCTGCTGTCCTTCATCCATTCAGCGACGGCCTTCATTTCCCTGTGGAGGTTGGCTTTGGCGGTCAGAGTGTCTTCGGTAAGGGAGATGATCAGCTGGGTGTCGTTCGCATAGGAGATGATGTTGAGGCTGTGCTGATGGGTGACGTGGGAGAGTAGAGCCATGTAGATATTGAACAGCGTTGGGATGAGAGAGGATCCTTGAGGTACGCCGCAGATGATCTTGGTGGTCTTGGAGCGGAAGGGTGGAAGGCGGATGCTCTGGGTTCCGCCGGAGAGGAAGGATGTGGTCCAGGCCAGGGCCTCCTCTTGGATTCCGGCGTTGTGGAGGCGTGCTGATACGGTGCGGTGGCAGACCGTGTCGAAAGGCGGCTGAAAGGTCCAGAAGGATGAGGGCGGCTGTTTCTCCTTTGTCCATCAGGGTCCTGATGTCGTCGGTGGCGGCGATGAGGGTGGTTTCGGTGCAGTGGTTGCTGCGGAAGCCAGACTGGGATAGGTCCAGGATGTTGTCTTCGAGGTATCGGGTCAGTTGACTGTTGACAATTTTCTCTGTGACTTTCGCAAGGAACGGGAGCAGGGAGATGGCCCGGAAATTCTTGACGTCCTTGGGGTCCGCCTTGGGTTTCTTCAGTAAGGCGTTGATCTCGCCGTGCTTCCAGCTTTCCGGGAAGGTTGCTGTCTCGAAGGAGATGTTGATCGTTTTCTACAGGTGGGGGCCGATGGCTGTGCAGGCTTTGTTGAAGACGTGGTGTGGGCATGGGTCAGATGGGGATCCGGAGTGGATGGAGTTCATCGTCTTGATGGTGTCTTCGTCGTTGACTTTGGACCAGGGGGTCAGGCGGCTGGTGCGGATGTTGATCGCAAGGGTGGTGGGCTCTGCGGTGGATGTGGGGGTCATGGAGTTGAAGCTGTTGTGGATGTCGGCGATCTTGCGGTGGAAGAAGGTGGCCAGCGAGTCGCACAGGTCTTGAGAAGGGGGAATGTCATTGGTGTTGGAGCTGGGGTTGGGGAGTTCTTTCTAAGGGTGGGCGGCCAGCTACGCTCCGTGCATGGAGTGCACGGAGTGCCGTCTCCTACGCATTCTGCGTAGCGGACGTAGCCAGGCGGCACTACGCGCGCTCCGCAGACGGTGCGTAGCCGGCTGCCACCCGCCTCCCTCCCGCCCTCCCTAAATACATAAATAAAAGTATAAAAAGCTTTTAAAAACACTTACCTTGTCTGCCGCGTCCCCGGGGCTCCCTCTCGCCGTCCCGCGATTTGCGCCGCCATTTCGGATCCTAATGCGCATGCGCGGGCGGCCGCGCAAACGCATTTCTCATGAGGAATGCGCATGCGCGGCCGCCCGCGCATGCGCATTAGGATCCGAATCGGTGGCGGCGCGAATCGTGGGACGGCGAGAGGGAGCCCCGGGGACGCGGCAGACAAGGTAAGTGTTTTTAAAAGCTTTTTATACTTTTATTTATGTATTTAGGGAGGGCGGGAGGGAGGCGGGCGGCGCGGAGTGGGGCTACGCGGAGTGCGCGGGTGGGCGTAGTTGTGCGCCCACTTCGCGTAGCTCCGCGGAGCCCCACTCCGCACACTACGCCCAGGGTTAGTTCTTTCACGATGCTGAAGAGCTCTTTGCTGTTGTGTGCGTTGTTGTCCAGTCGGTCCTTGAAGGCAGTCTTCTTGGCGGTCCTGATGAGTTGGTGGTGTCTACGGGTGGCGATCTTGTGGGCCATATAGCTGTTTGGTGTTCGTTCGCGGAGCCAGTTCTTCTCCAGTTTTCGACAGGTGCGCTTGGAGGCCTGGAGGTCTTCGGTGAACCATGCAGCTTTTTTGCTGGAGTGGTTGGTGGCGGGGGTCCTGAGTGGAGCGAGGGTGTCGGTGCAGTCATTGATCCACTGTTTGAGGTTGAGGGCGGCGGTGTCGGAGTCGGTGGGGTCAGGGGTTGGTCTCAGGGCGAGGGTGGTGGTCAGTTGGTCTTCGGTGACCTTGCCACAGCAGCGGCGTGGCATCTGTTGGGTGCGGTGGTGCGTAGTGGGTTTCCTGAAGGTGAAGTGGACGCATCTGTGGTCGGTCCAGTGGGGTTCGGTGGTGTGGTTGAAGGAGACGTGGGGACTTACGGAGAAGATGGGATCAAGTGTGTGTCCAGCGGCGTGGGTGGGTGTTGTTACGAGCTGTCTGAGTCCGAGGTTGGAGAGGTTGTCGATTAGGGCGGTGGTGTTGAAATTGTTGTTGTCCAGCCTGAACTGCCAGGCCAGGTCCTCCCTGGCCTGGAAACAAGCATCCTACGTCTGGGCATACCCGGCGCCCTTAGGGCAAGAAAGCAAAAGACACACAAATGATGAATCTGGGTTAAATTAATCATTGGATTTAGGCCCAGATCTCTGTACTGGGGTGAATGTTTGACATTGTGCAGCATTCTGTCCATAAATTGCTCTTTTTGCATTTGCCACTCCAAGTGGGATGGATATGCTCAGACGTAGCTCCTGTGTGCTCCATGCCACTGGAGTCAGGCTAGCCTGGCTGATGAGGGGTGATGCCACAAACCTGGTCCCAGGATGCTTGTTTCCAGTTCACGGAGGACCTGGCCTTGGCAGTTCAGGCTGGACTGTTCCCATGGGGAACAGGATAAATACTGATTTGCATATGGCTTGGTCTGAACTTGAAAGGCATGGAGAGCAAACAAACAATAGATTTACATCCAGATCTCTTTACTTGGGTTAATGTTTGACAGTTTGCATCATTCTGTCCATCAATTGTTCTTTCGCACTGATTATGAGTTTGGCGGACATGGTTACTCATGACTAGGTCTTGGCAATGCTAGTGGAGTTCTGCTATGCGGAACTCCACGAAGTGCCGAAAAAACTCTGCTGCGCTTCGCGGAGTTCCGCAAGTGGCTGAGTATGGTAAGTCGCGCTGCTCACACTAATTTTTAGAGCTTAAAGTTTATCCTGTGCTGTCAAATTTTACGGAGCAAACTGCACCACATGCAGAGCAAGAGGGCACTGCTTCTTTCTGCCCCTAGAGTAAATGTTTTACTCGAGTAGCAGCTTCCTCAGCATGAGCCACATGTTTCTCAGCGCGAGTGGTAGCGACCGTCCACATTCAGCTATTGTGCCATTAAGTGGTCTAGCATATGATTTTCCTCACTCGCACTCGCCATTGTTGGCGAGACGGGTGAGAGGAAAATCTTTGCTCCGCTTTGTGGAGATTTTGGAACTCCACGCTCTATCCACAGTAGGCAAAAACTTTGTAAACTCTACTGGCAGAGTGGAGCTCATCCTCCACCCTTACTAATCACAAATGTGACAGATTTCTCATCTGCCATATTCCAATTCCATTCTATCCTATGGAACTTGTAATGTGGCAGACAGTATATCCCTCCCATTTGTGACGGAGTATGCCATCCACCAAACAAGTTGAGATTTTCTTAGCCTTGGTATGTGAAAGTCTAGATTGTATAATGACACCAAGGAGAGCATTATGTTATCTTTTCCTGGTATTTTATTAATAGCAGCCAAGCAAGAGAAAAAACTACATCACACAGGAAACCTGGTGAAAGAACTTAAACAATGACATCATAATACCACACCCACAAAGACGTTGCATAAACCAATAATAATCTAGACTGAAAGCAAGAAATCCTCTCTTCTTGTAGCGAGTTAATCAAGGTGAGGCATGGAAAGAAACAACAACACTTAACAAAAGGTAATCAGCACAGTCAATAGAGCTATAAGGGAGTCCAAGGGGAGGTGAGGAACCATCTTCCAAATGGAAGGAGGTAGACCCAAGGAGTAATCCAGCAGGTTCCAATGCAGAAGGGAATCCAACAGAATAAGGTTGATGTGGCAGTACAGGGAGATGGCACTGGAACTTCAGAAAAAACAGGCCAGGGAGGTTTAATTAACCAGTGGTGGGAGATATCTTGCCTCCGTGTCTTTAATCAAATCTAGCCTTTCTGACACCAAGGCTCCAAAATTCTTAATTTTGTTTCAAGACTGCAGGCTCATAGTATGCTTGTTCGAATCATTGTAATACCAGAATCAGATACATGGGTACTGGTTTACAATAAAAGTGCTGAAAGTAATCTTCAGATTTGAGAATGTTGTGAAAACCTGCACCCGCCCAGAAAGCCCTAGAGGCCATAGCTATTCAGGCTGAATGGGCACAGTATTTATGCCATCCAAGGACTTAATCCATTTCACCCAGTAAGCTAAAGTGGGAGTTGAGACAGGTTTCTGGGGTTTCTGGAAAGAAATAAGCAATTGGGAAGAATAAGGCAATCTCAGATCTGCAGTTCATGAAACATAAGTTTTTAAACAATCCCCCATGCATAACTTTGGTTGAGAAGAGAAAAATGGATAATTAATTGATGTTACATAGGTTTTGGTACGCCTGTAAACCTGAAAACAAAAACACCAAGGGGTGACTAGTGAAAAGAAGATACATCCAGAGCTGTTACATCGGAAACACGTTTCAAGGAAGTTAAACATAGAAGCATTGTCAATTTTGCTGATAACTGTTTGAGAGAAAGATTTAAATGATCTTGCCATGAAATAAGAATATTCAACACCAAATTAACATTCCAAATTGTATTATATGTGGGAACCGGAGGGTTAATGTATAATACTCTCTTCGTGGGGCCTGAGCTGCTCCCGAAGCGTTCGTTTACTGTAGGAGTGGCAATTGGGTCTGGGAGAAGTCCAGGGGCCAGTCGGGCCTAGTCTCTTTTCATCAACCCTGCTTTTGCTGATTTCAGGAAACAGGGGGGATGCGAGGGTGTGAACAGGGTTGGTGTGCTCAAACAGTCCGCCATCCCTTGATACTCCTTTTGACGGCTAGTGAGGCACGGCTTGGTTGCACTCCATAGGCTCATTGACGAGAAGGGGTCCCCTTGGTTGGATTGGCCACTGAGATGGTACACAACACCTGGTGGGAGCAGTACATGCGGTCTGTCAGGAGAGTAGTTGCTTGCAGCATTACTCTTGGGCAGACATCATGTTGCAGTTCACTCTCTATGCCTAGCCATGGGCCGCTTCCGCTCCAAGACCCACCAGGATGCCCTCTCCCGGGGTCTGATGGAGAGAACGCCTAAAAACCCGGGATCAACCACAGCGACAAGCCAGCTTCACCTCTCGGCCTAATTAGACTCTGTGTTGGCGGCAGTGGAGAAAATAGGCACCACACTAGAACCGACTCAGACTTCCCTGGTGGGTAGGATGAACACCATCAATTCTGACTTCGCACTCTTATGAGTGGACCAGCACAAATTGGCAGACAAGGTCAACGAAAATCAGGTGGCGCTGGCAGATCTTCAACTCAGATCCCGTAGTTTCACTACCACCCTACAAGATCTGATGGACCGGGTGTGTACCTTGGAGGAGAAAGCCGATAAGGCTGAAGGCAGGTTAGAATGCAATAATGTGAGGGTGATTGGTTTGCCAAAGGGGTCAGAGGGCCGGGATCCAGAGAGCTACACGAAATCTTGGCTAGGAGAATTACTTCCCCCGGGTTCGTTCTCACTGCAGTTTGTGGTGGAGCGGGCCTACAGAGTTCCCACCCGCAGGCCTCCTCTGGGTGCCTGCCCTCACCCTTTTCTGTTCCGTGTATTGAACTTTCAAGACTGGGATGTGATACTGCGGGAATTAGGGAAAAATCCCGATCCCAGGGTGCAAAATTTGGCCATCTCTTTCTTCCTGGGCTACACCACACATATACAAAAAAGGTGGGCCACTTTTGGCACAGTCAAGAAGCAACTCAGTGAGTTGGATCTCCGATACACCCTCCTCTGCCCTGCCCACCTCTGTGTTAGCTGGAAAGGCAACTCCTGATACTTTGATTCCCCTACAGAAACCTGGGACTGGCTAGAGAATAGGCTGACTATGGCACCTAGCCCACCAGACGATTTCCAGGTCCACAGGAGACCCCGTCATGGCTGGTGCAGGAAGAGAGGCAAGGACGTGAAATCACCCATTGCGGCACCGGACACGGTACAGATCAGAGCGGAATGAAAGGAGGTGCTACAGGTGGTGGCAGCCCTCCAGCCCACAATGTCGCCGTCGCCAACAGGTTCTACTGTGTCTCCATCGAGGTCTCGAAGGGACGCCCACTCCTCGGCGGAATGGTTGACAGATGCTGGCCCGCCGCACCCGCCAGATGTTACACCTCAAACCTCAGATGATATTATTTGAGAACTAGCCAAATGCTGTCCCCGTGCCGCCTCAAACTCACCAATGAAAAAGTGCACCTACTGTAGGCTTTACACCTGTTTACATGGCTCCAGACGCTGTCCCTATGCATCAATATACATGCACACAATCCCAGAGTTCTACCATCTGAAACAGTTGAATACAAAAGGGGGATGGAACACACAAGATATTTTCTTCTCCTCCACTGGTTCCCCCCTGTAGTCCAATGACAACATTGATTTAACTGCCTTGACTAGGCGAAACGGTTTGGGAAGATCTCCCTGTTGGGGATCCGCTCTTATGATGTTAGATGACCACTTGATTTTTATTTTGTTTCTGCCCTTGGAAATGTCACCACGAGCAAAGACCTGTTGCCGCTAGATATGCTTCTTTAGTCGTCCTCCACTACATAGGTGGACTCAATAGTCTTGTGTTGCCTCAATGACTAACCTCAATATCGTTACATGGAACATTAGGGGCATACACACACCCCCTAGGCAGTACTCCATATATGCATACTTTCAACACAGTGCAGTCAGTATCGCACTATTGCAGGAAATACACCTGACGAGCCCTGAAGCTACCCGGTCAGATCTATAACACTAACTATTCTTCCAAGGCCAGAGAGACTCTTATCTGTGTGAAAGCTGGGATTCCATGGGTGGAAGAGGAGGTGGTGGTGGACCCTGCTGGACGATATGTGCTACTTGGGGCAAGACTAAACAGCCAGCCTATCCTGTTGGGCTCCATCTATGCCCCAATACTGATCTTGGCGCCTTCCTCCGTGGTCTGTCAGTGGTGTTACCTCGATGGAAAGATGTTCCATGTCTGCTGGGGGGCGATTTTAAAACTGAACTAGATGGTTCTCTTGATCGCTTAATACCGCCTCCAAATAGTGCAAAAGCTGCTTCAAATGCACACATTTTATGTACCTGGATGGGGCATCGGTCACTGAATGATGTCTGGCATGAGCTCCACCCTCACACCAGAATGCATTCCTTTTATTCTCCGGTCCACAATGTACACGTGCGTCTAGACAGCATTTTAACTTCTGCTGGCCTAATCCCTCTGAGACAGTCCACTGACTAACTAGGTTGGACATGTTCAGATCACAATACACAAATAAGGTGGGACCCCAGTATGGCGCTGGAGGACCCGGCATTCTGGATCTCCCTGGAGTCTGTGGTGATCAACTATTTTGAGCTCAATGCGGGCTCTGCGGAGTCAGTCTTGACAGAGAGGGAAGCCTTTAAAGTGATGTCCAGAGGGCACTGTCTGGGGCAAACGTGGAGCATTCGTAAACAACTTCATACATCTTTGTCCGCCATCGAGGGTCAATTGCTCCGACTAGAGACACCGACCATTACCCAACATGAGGAGCAAAAGCATCTAGATGATGCTCATACAGAGAGGGATGCGCTACTAGAAAGATTGCACTGTCACAATTACTTGGCGCACTCGGCCCACGCTGTCATGCCTCGAGTTCCGCAAACGGGCGGTCCCTTTAAGTGAAACCCCTACATAAGCAATCGCAGCCCTTGGAGCGCCACTTTACGTCCTTGCGTCAAGCTCCCGTTGCTGCATTCCTGTCTTGTTTCCTGTTGCCTGAATTCTGGTTGTCGTTTGTTTGGGACGGGCTCCTATCCGTTCCACTGCCCTGTGGCTTTTCCCTTGCTCTCTTTGTTGTTCCGAGCCCTGGATCTTGCAAAGAACCTTGTTTGTTTAATTCCGCTCCGCCCAACGGCTGGGTTTTTGCTCCGCCGTCCGGCCGGGCAGTGAGTCAGAGTTTCCCTGAGTCTTGCTGGCTCCGCCCGACGGCCGGGTTTTGCTCCGCCGTCCGGCCGGGTCGCGAGTTGAAGTTTCCCCGGTTCTTGCTGGCTCCGCCTGACGGCCGGGTCTTTGCTCTGCCGTCTGGCGGGGCTTCACTTCTCGCTGTCCGCCTAATCTCATACCTGCTTCGCAAATCGGCCGGGATTGTTCCCGCCGCTCTGCAGGTTTTTTCTTTAGGTAATTAGTGTTGTTTACCCTACCCTCCACCCGGCGGCCGGGCTTAGTCTCCGCCATCTGGTGGTGTCCTTCCATGACATTTAATTCCCTTTTTGGTCGTAATCATCTGCCATCACTTCCTGTGTTCCTGGCCATTCCTACAGTGTGTGTGGGGGTACTTGCGTGGACTCGTGAAGGGCACAGAAGTCTTCCACATCACCCAGAATCACGGTAACAGCGCTGTGCGCTACATTCATGTTATCACTATATAACCATACTTGAACTAATAGATGTTTGTTTTGTACCTCAGACATACAGTTATACATGGATATTATCTTCTGATTCTGGTGTAATCCTCTGCGATACAGATGTTTATTTAAGAGTCTTCTACATGTCATCAAGTAAGAAGTCTACAATCCTGAATAGTGTTATACGAACTCACAGTCCACATAGAGTAATCACCATTGTGTTCTTTGTTTGTTCTCTCATCTTAGCCCAACCTGAGCCCTGCAACCACTATACATTTATACTCCAGCAAAGTCTAGCTTACATTGGTATGTGAAACTTATTTACTCAGTAGGTGCTGTCTTTTGTGTATGTTAATAGGGTTTAGAATTTTGTATTTTGTTTTAGCTCCTACATCCAGCAGAGGTCCAGTCCAGGTGCCTGTCTATTCACGCAGAAGTCTACGACCAAGATTATATTATTTCCCCGCCTTTCCTTGTTTTGTCTCCCTGTTTTCCCCTGGCGAGCCTCTCGGTACTCTAGTGTTTGATAGAGTCGGAAGGCCGTAGGGGAAGGCTGTGGAATATTCTTCGGATCCTTGGCGCTCCTGCGGAACCTGCCTGAGAACCATTACAGAACGTAAAGCCCACGTGGTTTGTTCTGCCCGAGCGTCATGGATATCGAATCGGTTTCCCTGGCTGATGTCGCTAGTATGTTGGGGAATCTGCAGGTAGAGACCCAAGCATTGATATCTAGAGTAGATGTATTGCAGCGGCAACAGCCTGCTGGAGCTACGGGGGGAGGCAAATCGGTGGTTCAAGTAACCACACCTCCTTCTCTACCTTTAGCACCCCCTGAAAGGTATGCCGGAGACGGGGCACGATGTGCCGCCTTCCTTAGTCAGTGTCAGCTGCATTTTTCCTGTAAAGCTGCATGTTTTCCATCTGAACAGGCTAAGGTAGCTTTTGTAATATCTTACCTCAGTGGGGCAGCTGCAGATTGGGCCATACCATTAGTTGACAGAGATGATCCGTTGCTACATAGTTACCCCGCATTTAGGAGGGAGTTCCGTAAACTCTTTGATAGACATGTATACACCCATTCGGCAGATACGGAATTATTGACTTTGAAACAAGGCAATCAAGATCTTGTATCCTACATTACTTCCTTTCGTAGACTTGTAGTTGAGTCCCACTGGCCAGAGGAGAAACGTGGTACGATGTTTTACAAAGGCCTAAGAGATGATTTAAAGGACGCTCTATCACAGATAGTAGATCTGCCTACATCATGTAATGATCTCATTGACTTAGTGGTAAAAATAGATCACAGACAACAAGAAAGAAAGAAGGAGAGGGGTAAACATGAAGCACGATATCTGCCTGTACGAGAAAAGAAGATCACCGTAGAGAAGCCCAATGAACTGAGCTCGTCCTGGTAGGAGGCCCAATCATCCCTGGAACTCCACGTTCTGGCCAACTTCCTTGGGGCTAGCACCCTCTCCCGTGAGCTCTGTCAAAAGCCTGGGGGTGATTATTTCTGAGGACCTGTCAATGCGACCCCAGATCAACGCTGTCACATCTGCCTGTTTTTTCCACCTCAGGCGCATCCGCAAGATCAGCAGGTATTTCAGTAAAGAAGCCCTGACCCAAGTGGTCATTGCGCTTATCACCTCTAGGCTCGATTACGCCAATATTCTTTATGCAGGGATTCCAGCTTGCCACCTTCAACGGCTGCAGCTGGTGCAGAATCAGGCTGCCCGCCTGATCTTCCACCAGCCTAAGCACCAACATGTCACTCCCCTCCTTCGTAGCCTACACTGGCTCCCGGTATCCAAACGCTGCACCTTTAAACTGGCATGTACCACCTTTAAAGCCCTATCTGATGCAGCGCCCGTTTTCATCTCTTCGGCTCTGACCCGTCACATCCCTACGAGAGCCCTTCGCTCAGCTTCATCAAACCTCCTCGTGGTACCTAGATTTAAAAGGAAAAAGCACGGTGGTCTGAGCTTCTCCGTCCTGGCCCCTTCCACTTGGAACTCCCTTCCCCTTCCCCTTCGTCTCTGTCCAAAGCTTGACTGCTTTCGCAGACTTTTAAAAACTCTGCTCTTCCAAGCTGCATTTGACTAAACCTCCTGCTTTCGGTCCCCCCCATTTGTCTATCAGCGCCAAGAAACCAATGGTGATAGAGCGCGTTAAAAAAAAAAAAAAAAGAGAGTGAGCCCATGCAGATAGGCATAGTTAGGGGGCCTCTCACACAGGAAGAAAGACATAGAAGACGAACACTTAGACTGTGTCTGTATTGTGGGAAGGCAGGTCACTTTTTAAAGGAATGCCCCGTAAAACCCGCACAGTCCCGGTATTCGGGAAACTAGGAAGCCTGGAATCCTGTGAGACAAGGATTCCAGGTAGGTTAGGACTCACAGTCTCTTCCTCTGATTATCGGAGCACCCCAACAAATCACATGTATGTGTCTGCCTTTCTGTCTTGTGGAGTACATGGCTTACATGTGTTAGTAATGGTTGACTCGGGTGCGTCAGGGAATTACATGGATCAGGAGTGGGCCAAAGAAAACATGATACCATGCCTTCCTAAAGCGATAGCCAGTCATGTTACCACCATAGACGGTAGCCCACTTGTTTCAGGCCCTGTAACACATCACACCTCTGTTTTACACATGGCTATAGAACCTGAACATCACGAAGACTTAAGATTTGACCTTATTTGTTCTCCTCAATTCCCTGTACTTTTAGGCATACCCTGGCTCAGAGCCCAAAACCCTATTATCAATTGGGAAACCTCTACAATAACGTTTCCACTAAAACCAGGGGCACCCATAATAGGAGCTTCAGCTGACAAGGTACCCTTGTGTAGTAGTATTGACGAGAACAAGACTGACCTACCCACGTGTTATCAAGATCTGCACTCTGTCTTTGATGCTAAAGAAGCAGAGGTTCTCCCGCCACACAGGGTCTATGATTGCCGCATCGACCTAGAGCCAGGGGCAAGAATTCCCTGTAGCAGAGTGTATGCTCTCACTGAAAAGGAGAACGTGTATTTACGTGACTACTTGGATGACATGCTTGCTAAAGGTTTCATTAGGCCTTCCCGTTCCCCAGCTTCCTCTTCTCTATTTTTTATCCCTAAACGGGAAGGAGGTCTTCGGTGCTGTATTGACTACAGGAAGTTAAATACTGTCACGATAAAAAAACGATATCCATTACCTCTGATCAATTCCCTCCTTGACCGAATCCGCAATGCCAAGTATTTTACTAAGCTGGACTTGCGTGGCGCATATCATCTTGTGCGAGTCAAGGAGGGAGATGAATGGAAAACCGCGTTTTGTACTAAATTCGGATTATTCGAGTATCTCGTGATGCCCTTTGGGCTCTGCAATGCTCCTGCAGCATTTCAATTCTTCATAAACGAAGTCCTGAAAGAGATGCTAGATCTATATGTCATCGCATACATAGACGATCTTCTGATTTTTTCTTCATCTATGGTAGAACATGTGCAGCATGTACGCAACGTGTTGGAACGGTTACTAGAAAACCAGTTGTATTGCAAGCTAGAAAAGTGCAACTTCCATACACAGGAGGTCCCCTTTTTGGGTTATATAGTGTCTCCTTGGGGTCTCAGCATGGACCCAGCTAAGGTGGAAGCAGTCTTGACATGGCCAGAGCCTCGTACAGTAAAAGAGATCCAAAGTTTTTTGGGATTGGCCAATTTTTATAGAAGATTCATACACGGATTTTCTACGCTTGTGGCGCCTATCACCGCATTGTTGAGGAAAGGAGTTCCTTTCGTATGGTCCCTAGCAGCAGCCGAGTCTTTTCGCCGGCTGAAAATGGCCTTCACCAGCGCTCCTGTTTTGAGGCATCCGAACCCGGCCTTTCCCTTCGTGGTGGAGGTAGACGCCTCGCAGGTGGCAGTAGGTGGTGTACTGTCCCAAATAGACACGGAATCAGGCGAGTGTCATCCAGTAGCCTATTTCTCCCATAAATTCACCCCTGCTGAATACAACTATGCAGTGGGAGACAAGGAACTACTGGCCATTAAGAGAGCATTCGAAGAATGGAGGCAGTATTTGCTGGGTGCCAGGTATCCCGCTGTGGTATATACGGACCACCGCAACCTACAATATATCAACTCAGCAAAGGCTCTTTCAATGAGACAATTACGTTGGTCACAATTCTTTAGTGAATATGACTTTACCGTTCGCCACAGACCAGGGAGAAAGAACGGCAAGGCTGATGCACTGTCAAGATTAGGGTTTGAATCTCCTACGGATGTAGTCGAACAACCATACATCATCCCTAGAACATGTATTGTAGGAGGTATGTCAAAGGAAGAAGATTTCGTAGCACAAGTTCGGAGTAGTCAGGCTGTAGTGGACATGACGACGTTGGTGGGTTCCCAAGAAGTGATCTCTAAGGAGGGATTAGCCTGGGTACAGGGGGGAGTGGTACTACCCACTACAGACTTACAACAACAGGTTATGAAGTGGTATCATTCACATCCAGTGGCAGGACACCCAGGAATAAAGAAGACCACCAGGGCCTTGAAAGAGAGATTTTGGTGGCCTGGTATGCTTAAGGATATAGAGACCTATGTCAAGACATGTCATGTTTGTGCCCAAACTAAGGCTTCTCACCTTAATCCAGTGGGCCCACTCATGCCATTAGCTTCTCCTCCTAGCCCTTGGCATACGGTGTCTCTTGATTTCATAGTGGAGTTACCACTAACCCAGAAGAAGAACAACACATTGCTGGTAGTGGTAGATTTGTTCACGAAGATGGCCCATTTCGTACCCCTACAAGGGTTACCTACAGCAGCTGACTTGGCTTCCATATTTTTACAACAAATAACCAGACTCCATGGGGTCCCTTCCGTCTTAGTGTCTGACAGAGGTGCCCAATTTGTATCACGTTTCTGGAAGAGTTTCTGTTCCTTGCTCCAAATCGATGTCAGACTGTCCTCAAGTCACCATCCACAGACGGACGGACAGACGGAAAGGGTCAATCAATGTTTTGAACAATACATACGTAATCAAGTATTACATTCATTGAGAGATTGGGATGAGTTGGTGTGGTTAGTCGAGATTTCATACAACAACAGTCCACATTCCTCTATCAACACAACCCCTTTCTTTTGTTCCTATGGGTATCACCCCAAGTTATTGCCTTCAGGAGTCCCTACTGATGGATCCAATCCAGCTGCTACTGACAGACTAGAGAAATTACAACAAGTACACAAGAACGCTTTAGAGTGTCTAGAGATGGCAAAAGTGAGATACACAGAAGGGGCTAACTTACACAGGAGGTTGGAACCCATTTACACTCCAGGAGATAGGGTATGGCTTTCCACAAAACATATAGCATTAGGGGGTCCACGCAAGTTCAACCCCAGATACATTGGCCCTTATAAAGTGGTGAAGATGATTAATCCGGTGGCCATGAAACTGGAACTTCCCCCCTCTTTCAGGATTCACCCAGTGTTCCACGTTTCGCTGTTGAAACCGGTTGAACCAGGTACCAAACTGCCCCAAAGACCAGCCCCTGTGAACCTCCAAGAGTCAGAAGAATATGAAGTGGAGGCAATCATGGATTCCCGTAGAGTAGGAAAAGGCTTACAGTATCTAGTGCACTGGAAGGGTTACGGAATAGAAGAGCGTACATGGGAACCTGAAGCAAACATCCATGCACCACGTCTGATTCGTCTGTTTCACCAAGGTCATCCTGACAAACCCAAACCAGGAGAGTGGAGTTGTGGGGGGAGTGTGCTGTCATGCCTCGAGTTCCGCAAACGGGCGGTCCCTTTAAGTGAAACCCCTACATAAGCAATCGCAGCCCTTGGAGCGACGCTTTACGTCCTTGCGTCAAGCTCCCGTTGCTGCATTCCTGTCTTGTTTCCTGTTGCCTGAATTCTGGTTGTCGTTTGTTTGGGACGGGCTCCTATCCGTTCCACTGCCCTGTGGCTTTTCCCTTGCTCTCTTTGTTGTTCCAAACCCTGGATCTTGCAAAGAACCTTGTTTGTTTAATTCCGCTCCGCCCGACGGCCGGGTTTTTGCTCCGCCGTCCGGCCTGGCAGTGAGTCAGAGTTTCCCTGAGTCTTGCTGGCTCCGCCCGATGGCCGGGTTTTGCTCCGCCGTCCGGATGGGTCGCGAGTTGAAGTTTCCCCGGTTCTTGCTGGCTCCGCCTGACGGCCGGGTCTTTGCTCCGCCGTCTGGCCGGGCTTCACTTCTCGCTGTCCGCCTAATCTCATACCTGCTTCGCAAATCGGCCGGGCTTGTTCCCGCCGCTCTGCAGGTTTTTTCTTTAGGTAATTAGTGTTGTTTACCCTACCCTCCACCCGGCGGCCGGGCTTAGTCTCCGCCATCCGGTGGTGTCCTTCCATGACATTTAATTCCCTTTTTGGTTGTAATCATCTGCCATCACTTCCTGTGTTCCTGGCCATTCCTACAGTGTGTGTGGGGGTACTTGCGTGGACTCGTGCAGGGCACAGAAGTCTTCCACATCACCCAGAATCACGGTAACAGCGCTGTGCGCTACATTCATGTTATCACTATATAACCATACTTGAACTAATAGATGTTTGTTTTGTACCTCAGACATACAGTTATACATGGATATTATCTTCTGATTCTGGTGTAATCCTCTGCGATACAGATGTTTATTTAAGAGTCTTCTACATGTCATCAAGTAAGAAGTCTACAATCCTGAATAGTGTTATACGAACTCACAGTCCACATAGAGTAATCACCATTGTGTTCTTTGTTTGTTCTCTCATCTTAGCCCAACCTGAGCCCTGCAACCACTATACATTTATACTCCAGCAAAGTCTAACTTACATTGGTATGTGAAACTTATTTACTCAGTAGGTGCTGTCTTTTGTGTATGTTAATAGGGTTTAGAATTTTGTATTTTGTTTTAGCTCCTACATCCAGCAGAGGTCCAGTCCAGGTGCCTGTCTATTCACACAGAAGTCTACGACCACGATTATATTATTTCCCCGCCTTTCCTTGTTTTGTCTCCCTGTTTTCCCCTGGCGAGCCTCTCGGTACTCTAGTGTTTGATAGAGTCGGAAGGCCGTAGGGGAAGGCTGTGGAATATTCTTCGGATCCTTGGCGCTCCTGCGGAACCTGCCTGAGAACCATTACACACTCTAATTCCACTGCAGACAAGGTGGGTAAACTATTGGCCTACTTAATAAGACAAGAGCACCCCGGACGCCCTACACAGATGCTGGTGGATGAGCTGGGGCATAGGCAGTGTACTCAGAGAGACATTCATGCTGTAATGGCAGACCACTATGCCAGGTTATATGTGTCCCAACCATTTGGGAATGACCAACATATTGAGTCATTTCTCGCTACAGTTGAACTGCCTACTCTGAAGATTGACCAGTTCCTTGCCCTAGAGTCTCCATTGACTGAGGACGAAATCCGGAAGGTGCTGCGGTCACTGGTGTCTGGTAAGACACCGGGACCTGATGGGCTCCCAACTGAATTCATCAAGACGTATGCAGAGAGGCTGGAAGACCGTCTGCACTCCATCTATACAGCTGCAATTATTGACATGACCCTAGCTCCCTCAATGTGTATGGCTAATGTGGTCTCGCTGCTTAAACCAGGAAAATATCCAACATCCCCTGGGTCATACCGACCGATAGCGATACAAAATACAGACTATAAAATCTTGGCTAAGTATTTAGCTAACAGGCTGGTACCACACATTTCCAACCTGGTACTCCCAGACCAGAATGGGTTTGTCCCTCACTGTATTACTGCACTGAACATCCGCTGCTACGTTCGAGTAGCTGAGTATGCCCCTATCAACTGGCCCTCTTCGGGTTGCATGATATTGGGCCTTGAGAAGGCCTTTGATTCGCTAGCCTTGAATTTCCTTTTTGCCACCCTGGCCTGATATGGTGTAGGACCTTACATTCTTAGTATGGTTCAGCTGCTACATAGACACCCAACTGTCCGAGTTCAGATGGGCCCCTATGTATTGGATCCCATACAGGTTCGTCGTGGGACTGGGCAAGGATGCCCGTTGTCCCCTCTCCTTTTTGCCCTGGCGATTGAGCCATTTGCAGCACACATCCGTGTGCATGTTGACATGGGAATCGCATTAGGGGATGGCACACACGTCATGTTGTTATACGCTGACGATTTGTTGTTGTATGTGTGTGACCTTCATAACATTCTGCTTACTTTGGATCCGGCTCTAACACACTTCGCCATGGCTTTGGGAATGAGGGTTAATGCGGCGAGATATATTCTCTCTCCATTCCTACAGGAGACCCCAGATCCTGGATACTCCCTTGGGGAAATTCCAGTAACATGGTGTACAGATCCTTTTAGATACTTGGGGGTACACGTCTACCGTACTAAGGAGAACCTTTTTGAGGGGAACATAATCAGAGCCGCTGCAGGTATCCAATCACAAATGTGCTTCTGGAAGACTCTTTCACTGGCGATCTCAGGAAGGATTGCACTGGTTAAAATGGTGGCCCTCCCCCACCTCCTCGACTACTTCACCACCTTGCCTATTAACATTTCCCCTTCATTCTTCCGCAGATAGGAAAAGACTACCAGGGACTTTTTATGGGGGACGTCAAGACACAGGGTGTCTATGGGGAAGCTATATCTGCCAGCAGAATTGGGAGGGTTGGCAATGCCCAATTTCGAACACTACTACCTGGCTTCTCAGCTGCAATGGATTACCAGATGTCTGTCTTTTCAACATCTGGCAGACACTGCCTCACTACAACCCCCTATACTACTTCATGCCCTACTGCAAATATTCTATCAATGCGCAAAACCCAGACCTCCAGGCGCTCTTTTACTCGCCGTAGCTTATAAATACTTCCATAGATGCCTCTTCCTCACCAGAACTACCACCACATATACCCCCCTCATCCTGCAACTAGGAACACCACGAGGGGACATATACACCACGACAGCAGAACTGCAACAATGGGACACAGAAGACATTCAGGACATAGGGGACTTTTTTACTGCGATTGCTCACTCATCCCATACCAGGAGCTCATGTCTGAAGAGAACTCGCTCCTGGGACAATTTTTATTACACCGTTCCCTTATAGCCTCGCTGACGAAATGGGGCACGCTCACCCAAGAACCACACACACATCACATAATACAGTATCTGCTTGTGATGGGCACTGGGGGACACTTGACTCGGTAGTTCGCGTCCTTGCTCCGGCAAACCACGGAGATGGATCTGAACTCCCCCAAGCAACACTGGAAGGAAGCCCTGGGGAGTGCATTCACAGACAAGGAGTGGGGTGCCGTTCTGAGTGGTCCAACACACATACTGTGAAATCAGTGGTTTAAACAAATACAATATTTAATCAGATCAGACGCTGCCTGCCTTAGGTGCCGCCTGGTGGACGTGGATATTCTCTATTTGCTGTAGCACTGCTCTACCTTAAGCAAATATTGGGACAGTGTGACGACCAAATTGGCTGCCTGCACATCTCGTGATTTCCCCTCTCGGTGAGAGGTACACATATTGCAACTGTTTAGTAGGAATAAGAAGAATAGCACAACTACCCATTTTCTTGATCTGAGGCTACTTGTAGCAAAGCACTTGATCACCAAGTGATGGAAATCCCCAGTGGCACCTCACACAATAGCCTGGTGCCATTCCCTACTCAATTGGGCTAAGGCAGAGGGGGTGGCGCTGTGCAGGGAGGACCTTCTGGGCATCCGTAAGTTCCCTCTAGCAGCTCAATGGGATGCTATGGTGTCGAACCTGCAGGGCTTGGTCACTACTACAGGGGAGCTTCAGGACGGTAATCAGGACTGATACCCAGCACAAATGTATATAGAATGGGCCCCAATTGCATAGACACAAGACCCCACTTCAAGAAGCTACTATCACTGAGCTCAGTCAGGGCTGGCCCCCTTTCCAACAAATGCGGCAACAGGTCTTAGGCGACTACCCTTTGGTTGGTTTGTCCTCATTTTGTTGCACTCTATGTCCACAGTTCCGATCTGCAACACACCATGTCTGAAACACCTAAGACTGTTCTATTATAAGATTTCTTAGCATTGCCTTGCCTATTATAATGACATTATTCCATGTATTTTTTTCAGTGAACTGCTTGATAAAGTAAATGTAAATGTATTTCGATTTATATAGCGCACGAATCACCCAGGGGTCTCAAGGCGCTTGCTTAGGGAACCCGTCCTGGTATTCCCCTGTGAGATACCCCGGCAGGGTATTCACAAGGTGAAAGCCAGGCATCCCACCGCGAGGGGCCGTAGTGGAGATTAAGCAAGCTATTGCCCAGAGTCGCAGAGTGTGACCCCGTGAGTCGAGTAGGCACCGGAGCGAGAATTGTCGAGTCCGTGGAATTTTTGAGCCCGTGGAATTTTTGAGCCCAAGACCCGCCGAGGCGGGGAATCGAACCCTGGTCCACGGCTGATCTCAGCTTCCGGGTCTGCCGCCTCTAACCACTGAGCCACGCTTCTCCACTATACTGCATTGCCTTGAAGTTGTTAAACATGGTGTCAGTGCAATGTTCATGTTTAAAACAATTGCTAATAAAAAGATTTAAACAAAAAAAAGTTTAAAAAAACAAAAACATATCATTCTCTCTTCAATAGACGACAGACCAAGCGGTGATCTCCAATGGGTCTTCCATTAACTCTGAGATGTTCAGCCAAAAAAGATGATCTGTAAGTATTAATTTTACATTACTTTTCCCCTAATGTTACATCTGCTGAAATGGGAGCTGAAGTCCTGTCTATACACCAGCTACATGAGGCCAACCAGGCTGACTTGTAGAGTTTAGAAGTGCCAGGGGCCCAGGATTGCTGAATGAGGTGGACAGCCTTCTTCGAAATTCCAGTGGTTCTCCAGAAAGAGCCGGAGTCCACCATGTGATCAGGAAACTAAAACCCTCTAGAATCATGTTGAGACAAGCTCCCTGAGGGTTGAGAAGCAAATTGGGAAAGTGAGGAATCCAAACTGGGAAATCCGGGGCCATCTCCTCCAGAGTTGGGTACCAAGTTTAAGCCTGCCAATAGGGTGTAATTAGAACCAGAGATGAAAGTTGTCTGCGGGCCTGAGTTAGGACTTGCGCAATCAGTAAAAAGGGGGAAACGGCATAGAGAGGATAATGAGGACACGTTTGAAGAAACGCATCATGGCCAGAACCAGAGGGTCTGGTCTCCAACTGTAAAAGGAAGGAAGTTGGGCATTCAGTCAAGAGGCAAAAAGGTTAGTTGACATGTTCCCAAAGATGGAAGAAAGATGATCAAACAGTGAAGTATGCAGATGCCAATTGCTTGAATCTTGAAGTTGTCTGGAATACCAATCCACTACAACATTCAAATGTTATTCCAGTTTTGGTGGAAATGTGATCTTCTTTCTGAATCTGACATCTGAGAAGTGCTGTAAAACTGTCCCATAGAGGTGGGTGAGCCACTGAAAGCTCAGCTAGGCTGGAAGAAGCCTGGCTTTGCTCAAGCTCGAGGGCCTGTTGCAACCTCAAGCCAATAATGAGCCAAGCTTTCAAGTGGCTTCTGCCTACTACCCTCCCTCTACCTAGGATGTGGAGTTATGGCCAGAGCTACCGTCTTCGGAACTGGGGAACCAGGATCAAGTATTGGCGTCAGCTCAACATCTTGTGCTTCCGAGCAAATCACTTAACCTCCCCATTCCTTTAAAAAAAGAATGCAATATTATGTCATGTAATTGGGTTCACATAAATCACTCTATTACCTCTGTGTCGAATTGCACTATATAATAACTGCAGAAAAATGCACAAGGATAGCAAAACATAGCAATAATTGAAAAAAGGAGAGAGAAATGAATGACCGTTTAGTGGCTGATTTGTACAAAGTGAAACCAGAAAACCTGAATAAATCAGTTTACTGTTTAAATTCGGTGATATTAGGCACATATTTTATTACACAAAAAAATCCATTTTCTTCATTCTCACCTAAGAAAGCACTTTCAAATATGGAAATTCAGAATACAAGTTGTACAAAGCCTATTGTGTTTGATTTTAATAGATTCTAATGTTGCTCCATAATAATCTGGGCAAGTACAGAGTTTATATGACAGCCACCTTGCCTCTTAGTTCACTAAGAGTTCATGTTAAAAAACTATCACTGTTAATAAAGTACTTCGCAGTGCTATAGTGTGGTATATTAATTTCAAAGCATCCACATTTTAAAGAAATACACTTTTTGAAGAAAATGTATCATTATGTGAGGTGATACAAAAGGGGATGATGGACGGAGCGTTTGAGCAAATCAAACACTCACCCCCAGTCAACTGATCTGGGTTTAATCCATCACCATTCTTTAGCCCACTCAGCCACCCCATTTCAAACATGGCTATATGCAAATCAGTCTGACCCTGTGCCTCATGGGAACAGTACAGCCCGAACTGCCAAGCCATGTCTTCCATGGACCGGAAACAAGCATCCTGGGACCGGTTTCGGATTCATAATCCTCATCAGCCAGGCTATCTTGAATCCAGTGGCCAAGTGAGCAAGGGACTCACGTCTGAGCATACCCTGCCACACTTAGGGCGAACAAAGCGATACAAAAGGGGATGATGTACGGAGCATTTGAGCAAATCAAACACTCACCCCCAGTCAACTGATCTGGGTTTAATCCATCACCATTCTTTAGCCCACTCAGCCACCCCATTTAAAACATGGCTATATGCAAATCAGTCTGACCCTGTGCCTCATGGGAACAGTACAGCCCGAACTGCCAAGCCATGTCTTCCATGGACCGGAAACAAGCATCCTGGGACCGGTTTCGGATTCATAATCCTCATCAGCCAGGCTATCTTGAATCCAGTGGCCAAGTGAGCAAGGGACTCACGTCTGAGTATACCCTGCCACACTTAGGGCGAACAAAGCGATACAAAAGGGGATGATGGACGGAGCGTTTGAGCAAATCAAACACTCACCCCCAGTCAACTGATCTGGGTTTAATCCATCACCATTCTTTAGCCCACTCAGCCACCCCATTTAAAACATGGCTATATGCAAATCAGTCTGACCCTGTGCCTCATGGGAACAGTACAGCCCGAACTGCCAAGCCATGTCTTCCATGGACCGGAAACAAGCATCCTGGGACCGGTTTCGGATTCATAATCCTCATCAGCCAGGCTATCTTGAATCCAGTGGACAAGTGAGCAAGGGACTCACGTCTGAGCATACCCTGCCACACTTAGGGCGAACAAAGCGATTCTTTTTTCATTATGTGAGGTTTCTTGTATTATTACGTAACAAACAGTTTTAGGGCTCGGCTCATGCTCGGGCTCTAATAGTAGAGCCACTCACTTGGATCGGCTCTGGCGCGGCTTTCCCTGATAATTTGCTGGCTTGCTACATCATCAGAGTTTTCTGATCAGACCACACGCACCTCATTTATAAAGATCAAATGTGTAATGGTGCTGTAATATCGCACTCCACAGTAGATGTAACAATGGCATAGCCGGTGTTCCTGAGCCCTAGTGCAGGGAAGGAAATTGACCTCCTAACTGCTGATTGAATTGCAAAATACATCAATAATCAAGGTTGAATGGGCCCCTCAGGCTTCTGGACCCTGGCGCCACTGCACCTGCTGCACCAATGGGAGCGACATCCTTGAGATGTAGCCCATGGTATCAGAGTCCCAGTGTGCTGTATGGGGCATAACGAAGCCTCTGACTCTGGTAATGAAGGCCTTTGACAATAGGAGTGCCCTGCATGGCTTTATATCTCCTGTGATGCAGGATCAGTGTGACCTATTAAGTACAGTCTGGGTCCATACCCAGTGCTGCCATATTAATTTTCATTTGCAATGTACAATGTAAAAATACCAACACATTTTAAATCTGCACTGGAGACTAGAGATGGATAAAAGCTTCCATAGCGTGAAGGATTCTTTACCGAGCTTTATGTTTTATGAAGTCAGCAGAATCCTTCATTTTAAAATGTCCTTGCATTAAACATGACAGCTAGGAGTTCTGGTGTATTTTCATTTCGTGTAGGATTATATGAATATAATGAACTAAGGGGCTTTCAAAATATCTGTATGTCTAGTTACCCAGAATGTACATGTAATGTTTAACCAACCTATAGATGAAATTACCTTCTACAAAAGATAAATGTTTATTTTTCAGTCGTGCTTCCCAATGCTGCTCTCTCTACTCATAATGCAGGCTGTGTTTATTTTCTTTGATGACATACATTGTGTGATGTACAAAGATGGTCCCATGCATAAATATTGTACTTGGGCATGTTAGATCGTACTGAATTGGAAACGTTTGCTCAACCACATAAACGATAAATGACTGTGAAGATACGCAGATATTCAGACAGATAGAAAGAAATGCAGGTGGACAGGCAAGCGGGCAGGTAGAATAGATCGATTGGTAGATAGAAAGACAGGCAGACAGATAGATAGATGATGGATAAATTGATGGAAGGATGGATGGATGAATGGATAGATCTCTTTCTTACAGGAATATTCCACTGTCAGTCTGAAAACTCTGACAATGAATAAACATGTGTAGATATGCACCAGGAAGGGTTCCACAAGCCTGAAGCCTGAAGGACGTGGGATATATTGTTTCAAAGAAAGTAGGGTGATATATAGCCTGGTATATAAATAATAAAGGGCTTGTGTAGTGCTTGCATTGGGTGGAGTATGATGTATTTTAGTCCAGATTGAACCCCAAACCTTCAAAGACAAAGATTGTTGAAGATAAGATTCCTACAATGTCTCAAATCTAGACCTGGGACGAGAAGGAGTAATTTAATGCAAATATTTGTATAGATGTGACACTTTAAGGGAAGACAGTGGTGTAATTGAGTCTGGAAGTGAGGGACCTATGGGAGATTGCGGTTGAGTAAGCGTGAAGATAGCATGTAAATGAGCATTGTTAAGAGACTCATATTTGATGGCATAAGTCGAAGGAAGAGCAAATTTGTTTTGGATTGCCTGAAAAGGTTGAGGGGTCATCACATAATTTTTTTATTTGGATTATACCTTTGTGAACCCATCGTTTCCGGAAAATAGTTCAATTAGAGATTTTGAGAGATGTATTATGCCATATAGAGGATTCCAAAAAGGCTTGTATTGGGGACAAGGGTTTCATAAGTTTATGAGAGGATAACATATTGGAATATTTATTAGGCGGAGGAGAGACGGTTCGAGGAGGTTTTAAAAAATATATTAGAGAATAAGAAGGTAAAGGCGACATAAGCAAGTCCTCCAATTTGCACCAAACAATATATTTGGTGAAGATTCAGTATCTCCCATAAATGGTAAAACCTGTTTTAAAACTAAGGCATTATGATATTGCTGACAATTTGGAAAACTTACACCCCCCAACTCTTTGGACTTACATAGAGATACTAAGGAAATGGCTAGAGGAGCAAGATGGCGGCCGTGACTCGCGGCTGAGCTGCAGCGTGTAGCAGTGTTGGCTCTACCGGGTTGAATCCTAGGAAACACCCCGACAAATTAGGCACACCACTCTGCTCCGCTCTGGGCTGTGAGAGGGACTTTCTTTTCCCTTATGTAGCGGTTACTTCGAGAAGAGCGAATACCACCGAGCGTTAACTAACACGCACGGATAAAATGTGAGGACAAATAAAGAAGCGATCAGGATTTTCTTGAACTTTCACTTTTTGAAACCCGATGCCGTTCTTTTTTCCTTACCGGAAAGCGCTGCCTTGTGAGGTGCTGAGAGCTGCCGCGGCGCTTCTCTTCAGGATCAGGTTAGCCGGCTGGGACGCCGGCAGAGTGCGCAGAGCTCACGGACTCAGGGGGCGGGTCCACACCGACCAGGTGAGCGGCTCCAGCCACAGCAACAGCGGCGGGGGCGGGAAGTGCAACGCGGAGCCCGCAAGGTGCAGAGGCAGGCACCGGAGATACCAGCAGGCGCGTACGATACAAGCGGAGCCTTCAACGTGTGTGACCACTGGCCTGAGCACAGGAGGTAAGCCGATATCGAGCAGGCGAAACGCCGAGATCAGACTAACCTCAAAGGAATCAAAGGACACAGAGACTATTAGCTGCCCAATAGTCGCTGCTGCAGAGGAAGCTTTAGAATCTGAAAAAAGCAAAGCAGGGATATCTTCCAGGGCTACAGCGAGTAAACTGGCATCGGTGCTGCACACCCCCAAGGGAATGAGGCCCCCAGCTGTTAGGACAAGACAAGCTGCTGCCACAGCTGCCGCTACAGTATCAGTGAGTGTAGTGGAGCTCATGAATCGTAAGGAGAAAGAGAAAGAGAGGAAAAAATTGAAAAATAAAAACACGGAGATGGCGTCTGTGGCCAGGTTAACACCACTACCACCACTCACTGATGGGAACATCGGGTCGGGGCAAGAAACAGGACAAGATGTAGCTGTCATGACTTCAGCGGTTTCTGATGCTGATAGCAGGGCTCCTGGTGGCGAAAGATCTGGGACCTGTGAGATGGTAGGCAAAGAGCTCGTTAACGATTCTATCACAGTCACCGAGATGGCAACAGAATCCTCAGTAGAGGAAGCGGACTGTTTAATCGTGCCTGTGCTTAATCATGGAATTCCCTCTCGAACTGCCGACATTATTGCAAGTGTCTGTCAGGCAGACCTAGGCCAGCATCACTCCCAGGACACAGGTGATATTGCTGGCGTATTAGCAGAGAGTGCAGAGAGTGCAGCGGCTAGCTCCATGGAGGGTCATACCCTAGGCCAAACCTCAGTTCAAGACCAAGGCCAAGATCAGAGAGCCGAATTTGTCACCCGGAATGGCCAAAAGGATGGGGGGAAAGAGAAAGAAAAAGAGAAAGAGAAAACCCCCAGCGAGTGTTTTTTCTCAGTGACTGAGGAGGCCGACTGGTCAGCTGATGATGAGGAGGAAGAGGAGCTCAACAGCTCGGACATCGATGGCAGCAATTTAGAATCAGGAAGCGACCCAGAAGGAGAGCCACCACAGACAGTTAAAACATTGCACTCTCAAAAAGGTCAAGGTGATTTAACATGGGACCATTCCCCGACGACTCTGCTACAGGGTAACCTAAACCAGGCGGCAGATCCCTTGCAGGGTCAGGTGCCCCTATCAGCATCACAGGACACCACACAACCCACAATGAACTCAATGATGTTAATGATGGAGTCGATCCATCAGGGTATCACAGCACATCGGGAGGAGACCAGATCCGACAGCCTCAAGGCCCAGGCTACCATGAGGAAAATGAAAGGGGTGGTCAGGAAGCTATCGAAAGCTTGTGAGAACATGGGAGATAGGGTTTCAAATTTGGAAGAGAGAATTGTCTCGACTGAAGCAGAGGCGGCAACCGCAACAAGAAAAGTGGAATCCCTAGATACACAGGCACAGGACGTCCAGTGGAAGCTAGAAGATTTGGAAAACAGACTAAGAAGAAACAACCTTAGAGTCTTAGGGATTCCGGAAGGTTGTGAAGGACAGGATGCCAAGGCATTTGTTGTAAAAATATTCGAGAAAGCATTTCCAGATGTCGCAGGGTGGAACTGGACTACTGAAATCCAGAGAGCACATCGCATACCATTCAGGATGAGGCAGAATGCTAGAGCAGATGATAAGCCCAGAGCAATCCTGATATATATTGGAAATTTCTTGCTGCGCCAATCTATTGCAGAAAAAGCCAGACCAGATTCTAGGAGGGCTTTTGACGGTGGCTCTTTCTTCGTGAGGCCGGATTTTTGCCATACTACGGTGGAACGGCGATGGAGATTAAGACAGTTAATCAAGCCATTTCAGGAAAAAAAAATGCAGGTCTATCTCATTAACCCGGCACAACTTAAAGTTATCCATCAGGGAAAGACTCTTTATTTTCCTTCAGAAATCAAAGCCCGGGACTTTTTAGACTCAGTATAGATTGAGCTCATGTTTAATCAGCACTTCTAATTCAGACTTGTTCTAGGGTGGTATAACTGAGGTAAGGTGTGTGGCTAAGGGCTAAGCATAAAATTCGAAGGTTTGAGTTTGAGACTGTGTGGTGTCAGTATATGTTATTATATGTTTTCAGGAGTTAAAACAGCTCGAAGCTGGTAAAAAAAAAAAAAAAATAGGCAAAATAGGCAAATATGGCAAAAAAAAAAAAAGGGGGGAATCAATTGGGTTTTACTTTATGGGTTCTGAAAAAATCTCAGGTTAATGGTGTTTCCTAATTATATGTATTCTTTTTGTTTTGAATTAGAGCCCACTGCATCGCACGCTGCATCCATCACACGCACAGACTTAGTCTGCGCGCTCCTTTTGGGAGGGGGTCAGGGTCAGGGGTGGCTTCAGGGGGGGTTGTGACACGGGGTGGGAGGGTGGGACATGGGGGGGAGAAAGCAAAAAAAAAGAAAGTTCTCATAGCTAAGATGTTTATTGTCAAAAACGTTAGTTCATCATTGCTAAGGGTATTCTATTCATGTAAAGTTTTCAGGGGAATAATTGATCGGATAGACCAATGGATACGATTCCTGCAGGGTTATGTCTAAGCTAAATGTAGTTAGCCTCAACATAGGTGGCCTCAATAACTGGAAAAAAAGAAGGAGGTTGGAGGAGTATATCAAGATAATAGGGGCTGATATTCTTTGCCTTCAAGAAACTCATTTGCCTTGGAAGAATAAACACTGGTTGAATTTTAGGGGATATGATATTTTATCATGTTCTTCACAAACATCTATGATAAAAGGGGTAGCAATCATTGGAAAGACAGGATTGGGGGGGGCCAAAAGGTGTAAGTCAGATATGTCTGGACGTTGGGCTATATGTGAAATGAACATAGGTCTCACAATTTGCACAATATACGGGTCTAACCTTGATGATCCGGCAGTAATGGATTATTTAGAGCAAGAGTTAACAAATTGGCCAGCCCCGGCAATAATCTGTGGAGATCTAAATATCTCAGCAGATTTTACATATAGGTGTGTATATACAGGTCGGAAGCCACGGGTATATAAGGCGCTATCTTCTGTTATTAAATCGCATGGCTTGGTAGATGTGTGGGGAAGCTTAAAGCGAGATAATCCAGGGTTTACATATTTTTCACACCCTTGCAACAAATATACCAAACTGGATTATTTTATGATAACAGCTAACTATCTTCCAAATGTGGAAATAGTAAGGTTGCCCAAGATAATCTCGGACCATAATCCCCTTGTGTTAACAATTGCTGTTAGTCAACAAGCGAAAAAAGGTAGACCGTGGACTCTCGATAGGAAGCTTTTAATGGATACAAATTATATCTCGCATTTGAAAACTTGGTGTCAGTCATTTTTCGATGCAAATAGATATAGTGCTCCCCGCAACATTGTCTGGGATAGTTTTAAAGCTGGTTTGAGAGGTGAGACAATTAGCTATGTCGGGCGAATGTGGAAGAAAGGCAAGATAGAGAGGGAACGGCTATTGGGTAAATTGGCAGATGCAGAGGAACAGCATAGGAAAGATGTAAGTCAGGGGTGCCAGGGTAATTTAAGCTTAGAGCGACTGAATAGTATCAAGGCTGAACTCCAGCTACAATTGGCAAAAAAAGCTGCAGCCGGATATCATTCATATAGATCTGGAATGTACGAAACAGGAGAAAGTGCCGGCAAGGCTCTGGCTCTGCGGATAAGGCAGGTTGCCTCAAAGAACATCATAACCGAAATAAAAGAAGGAGATCAAACTTATAAAAAGTCAGATGAAATCCTGGATGTTTTCAAGAGATTTTACCAAGAACTTTATAAGGAAGAGGCAGAAATTGATGATCCAGGTATAAACTGGCCAGAAATGGGTACCAAACTCAGTGCTAACCAAAGAGAAAAATTGGAAGGAAGTATTACTATAGATGAATTATCCGAGGCATTACAGGATCTATCATCAGGAAAGGCGGCAGGACCTGATGCCATTCCTTTGGAAGTATACAAATGTCTAAGGGAAGAAATAACACCCTTATTATTGGATTTATTTAATGGGGTTATCAATACCGGGGTTATCCCGGAATCTTGGACCGAAACAAATATTGTGGTCTTCCACAAGAAGGGGAAACCGAAAGAGAGTCCTGGGTCATACAGACCTATATCATTGATAAACAGTGACAACAAATTATATGCCAAAATCATGGCGACCCGGCTGGCCAAGATCATTGGGACCCTGGTTTCTCCCTGGCAGCACGGTTTTATTCCTGGTAGAGACACGACCGATCATATAAGGAGGGTCATTACACTATTTGATATACAAGCTGCTGAAGGAGGGAGGGCTGCTATGACCCTTCTAGACGCAGAAAAAGCTTTCGACCGCGTCAGGTGGAGGTTCTTGTGGCGGGTAATGAAAGACAGAGGTTTTGGCCCTAAATTCCTACAGGCAATTGGTGCTATGTATGTCAACCCAACGGCCAGGATCCATCTTATGGGTGAGCAGTCAGGTAGGATTTACATCTCAAGGGGCACGCGACAAGGGTGCCCGTGCTCACCCATTCTCTTCGCTCTGTATATAGATCCTCTAATAAATCTGTTAATGGATAGTAAAATTAAGCCAGTGGTTACCAAAGGATTCCAGACCAAGGTACTCGCCTATGCGGACGACATCGCTATTTTAACTACGGATCCTGATAGTGCCCTGAATGAAATTGTTAAAATCACTTCTGAATTTGGGAGACTATCTGGATACCGTCTTAACGCAGCTAAGACGCAGGTATTATGTACCGGTAATATAAACAAAACGGATAATAGATATCTGGATTCAGTTGTCTATCTAGGAATTACAATTAATGCCCAGCCAAAGGATATCATCAAAGATAATTTTGAGCCATTACTTATTAAAATTAAACAGGATTTAAGGAGAATAGACAAACTTCATCTATCAGTCATAGGAAGAGCAAATGTTATTAAAATGTCTATGTTCCCAAAAATCTTGTATAAATTTAGGTCTATCCCTTTCAAAATTGAAGATCTATTGATAAAGGAAATGGAGTCGGTATTCATGAATTTTGTATGGCAATATGGTAAGGTTAGGAGATCCAGTAAGCTCATGTCTCTTCCTCAAGAAAAGGGGGGGCTGGGAATGCCCAATCTCAGGTATTACAATTGGGCTTGTTTCCTTACAGGGATGTCTGTGCTTCTCCTTCCAGATGATGCTAGATACAGCCAGGGAGCTATCCCCACTATTTACCACCTGGCACTGGGGGGGGAAGTATATGGAATATTGTCAAGGAAACATGACAAACGTTTTTTTAAAGCCTCAGGCTATAAGACTATCGGAGATATCTGGGGGATATGGTCATCAATCCGCAAAGATCAGGACATCCCAAAGTATAATCAGCACACCCTATTATGGAATTCAGATTTATTTCCGCATTTAAGCGATGATGGCCCATGGAAGCATTGGGAAAGGCAAGGGATTAATTCATTAGGCCAAGTAATGGTTAAAGATGTCTGCAGACCTCTAGAATTGCTTAGGACACGGTTTTCACTCCAAGGGGTCCAAGTATTTAAGTATATGCAGCTGGTTAATACCATCAAGTCAAAAAGACCGGGTTTGAATATATCTAATGAATGTGCTTTACTGGATTATCTGAAAGGTGGAGGTCATAGAATCAAAGATTTGTACAGGTTACTTATGGAGAGTCTTTCTGATGATTTGATCAAGGTTGAGGAGTGCTGGGCTCACAATCTGCAGGATCCGGAAATCGATCTCGACAGAGCACTGGTAATGGACAAAAGGTTTCTGAGATCATCAAATTTAAGAGCACAGCACTTCAAGACTCTTTTTAACCTATACTACACACCAGCTAAACTGTTTAAATGGGGTAAGAGAATGGATCATAATTGTCCTAGGTGTGGCAAGGGGCCGGCAGACATATTACATATGTTTTGTAATTGTTTAAACTTGGGACCAATCAAAAATGAAATTGAAAAGTTCTTAGAGGGGCTGCTAGCTGTCAAAATTGACCTATCCCCTACACTGCTAATATTTGGCTGTGATGTAAAACTAGGTTTGAGTATAGAAATAGAGGCGTTGGTTTTTATCTCGACAGCTGTTCTTAGGATATTAATCGCTGCTGCATGGAAGGATGTGGACCCTCCAACTTTCCAAATGTGGATGTGTCGGCTGCTAGGGATTCACAATATTGAATCGGAACTTTATGCCCTTAAAGGAATCAAAGCCAGAGAAATGGGTTTACGTGTATGGGCACCAGTGGCCAGCTGGAGGAAGGCAAGATGCGCGACCCTCTAGACTTGATAATAATAAGAGATGCCCCGGACATTTCTCTGCATGTTTTGTTCTTACCCGGTTATTTAATTATACCTGTCTTTTTTGCTATTGTGTAATGTTGCTCATATTGTATTTATCATATTATCAAATGTACCTATATATGTCTATATTTTACATTGATTTATATATGCATATTTATGATCTTAATGTACATCTGGCAGCTGTGAACTTTCAATAAAGAAAAAAAAAAAAAAAAAAAAAAAGAGATACTAAGGAAATAGGCGACCTCTTATCATTCCATAAAAATGTAATCAATTTATTCATTGATTTAAAAAAATAGTTAGGGTAATTTAATAGGGAACAAAAATTAATAACCGGTAAAAACATCATCTTAATATTAGCCAACCAGCCCCACCAACACAAATATAATTGAGACCATCTCTCCGACATTTGAAGGATCTTATGAAAAACTAATTCTAGCTTTATCTGAACAGTCTTTGCTATGGAAGCAGAATATTTAATACCCAAATACCTGATAATTTGTGAAGACCATTTAAGTCCAGTGCCATCAAACATAGTTCTAAGACAATACTTATTCAGAGGGAGTACCTGCGATTTTGAAAAATTCAATTTATATCCAGATTACCCAGAGTAGTAAGTAAGTAAGTTAGTAAAGGCTGGGATTGATATTTCTGGATCAGGGACAAAAATATTCACATCATCAGCATATACTGAGAACGTAATCTCTGTATCTTTATGACAAAAGCCATGACATGAGGGGGAATGTCATAATGTGTGCAAGAAGGGTTAAATGGATAAAATAAAAAGCAAAGGAGACAAAGGCCATTCCTTTCTGGTGCCCTGGAAAAGGGGAAAATATGTTGACTAGGAACCATTTAAAAAGACAGACGTCATGGGGGTGGAATATAATATAGCTATATATTTGAGAAAGGCTGGACTAAATCCATGCCATTCTAGAGCCCGCATCATAAATTTCCAGCTGATACGATCAAAAGCCTTTTCCAATGTTACAGCCGCCAGAGGTGTACTATCTGAGGAGGCCTTGTATAATATGTCCAAAAATAATCTTGAATTATCAGTCATATGTCTGACTTTAACAAAACCTGTGTGCTGAAATCCAACCATGTCAGGAATTAAGGGAGAGATCCTAATTTGCAAAATCTTGCGAAAAGTTTACAATCTAAATTAATAAGGGAAATGTGCCTATAATTGGCACATAAAGAAGTGTCCTTGTCTTTCTTAGGGATCAAACAGATCATAGCCTCTAAAAAGGTCTCCTTAGATTCCTCTTCCGAAAGAAACCATTGACATAAAGTGTGAAAGCAAAAAATTTGAAAAACAAGAAAACAATTCAACAGAGACCCTGTCTGGTCCCGGTGCTCTATCTTTGGGTAACACACAAAGAGCAGACTTTAGTTCAGGGATTGATATAGGCTCTTCCAGAAAAGAGAGTTCTTGTAACTTCTGCCGTCTTGGTGGGAGAGAATGAAAGTAGGAGTCTAATGCTACATCAGTGGGGAAATGTTCTGGTATATAGAGATCTGTGTGGAAATCAGCAACGCATTTCAAAATGTCATCATTCTTAACATGAGGATACTCATTATCATCCAAAATATTTGTTATTTTAGATTTTTGAGATTTGACCTTCAAATAGTTGGCAAGTAGTTTCCCTGTCATATTACGTCTAGCATAAAACTCAAAATGTATTTTTAATAATGAATAATCAGTTTCCTCTGTTTACGTTTTGTTAAATTCAAATTTTGTTCCCATTACACCTTGAAGTACACTATCAATATTGGTTGTGAAAAACTCATGCTTTAATAGCTTGATGGACTGAAGTAGTAATGAGGATTCTTTATTAGCGTTTTTCTTCTTAGCCGAAATTAAATTAATTATATGTCCACGGGCAGAAGCTTTAAAGCATCCCAAACAATTTGAAATGGAATATCAGGTGTGATATTATGGAAAAATATATACTTTTATAAAGCATTCGAAATTGTGTACAAACTCTTTATCTTTCAATAAAGTATTATTGAAGCACCGTCTATTATGTTTAGAAGTCTGCAATAAGTCCAAATCTTTGATAACAGGTGCAGGATCAGAAATTAGTAAAGAGAGGAGTTGGCCTAACAACTAGTGCGGTCAACCTCAAATCTGGGGAACTGGGTTCGAGACTCGGCAATGCCGCTTAACATCCTGTGATTCTTGGAAAATCACTTAAACTACCCTTGCCTAACAAAAATGAATGTTTGTCCTCATGTAACGCAACTGGTTCTATGTAAAGTGCTCTGATACCCGATACCGGGTCAAGTTTGTGCTATATAAAACTCCATAAAAAAATAAATATTGATCCGATTTTAGCTTGAGTAAGAGAGGCAACTAAGGTGGGTGAGTGCAATAGATAGTCAACTCTGGAACAAGACCCATGTGCCAGAGAATAAAAAGTGTATTTTAATGTGTTCAGAGAAAATAACCTCCAGGCATCTAGTAAACCTCTGAATAGACAAATTGTGTAAATGATTAGGAATGTATTTAACTTGTGATTTTCTATCTAGGAAAGGATCAAGAATCTAATTAAAGTCACAGACAACTATTAGGTTTGCATTTGCACAAACATTTGTTCCCAGAATTGTATGTCTGTATCAGTGGGGCCATAATTATTTAGTATAAAATAGGTTGGTGATGAATGGTAGCGTGAATTAAAGCCCATCGGCCTTCCGCATCCCTTTTCTCCTCCTTTATCACCAAGGGAAGGGATTTTGCACTAGAATAAAAGCCCCATTTTTATGATGAAGAGCTGGAGAACAAAAAATGTGTCAAATCCAATTTTTACGTAGTGAATTTAAATCCTTATCAATTACGTGTGTTTCCTGTAATAAAGCAATATTATTAAGTTTAATCCGAGCTAGATGGGTCAGAACACGCTGTTTTTTAATAGGATTACGCAGGCACTTGACATACCATGAAATGACCTCAAGGGAGTTTACCATTACTACATTTGTTTAGCTGCTGTTAAAATGTGTCTATCACCAAAAAAGTCCGAAGTTTTTTTTGGTGATAGGCAAATTGAAACAGGGGAATGAGTCCGGGAGTTTTTAATTTAAACTTATCCCTTTAGGCCCTCTTTTCTGTGTTTTGTATCTGCTGTTAAAACCATATGCAGTTGAGTGTATTCTAGAAAAAGAACAATTATTCCTCTGGGACAGTCAGAACTGGAAGCACTTGGAGATTTAGGACCAATGCGATGAGCATGTTGTGAGTTGAGATGACTTCCTACTTTCAGGCCCAACAGTTTGGGGATATGTACCCCAAGAAAGGCAAGCTTGTCTGACCCCTCAGCTCCCAACGGAATTCCATACATTCAAAGGTTATTACGCCTGTGGCCGTTTTCGGACTCTTCTGTCTGTTGCTTCAAGAGTGCTATCTCTTTAGACATACCATCAATTTTGACAGCCAAGTCCTGCATGTCACTAACCTGTTGTTTGACATTTGTCATTCTGGACTCTAGCGTAGACCACCATTCCTCAATACATTGAAGTGCAACGTTAGTCTCCATGACAAAGGGTTTCAAATGCTTTATCTCTTCCATTAGATCTTCTAAATTCAGAGGTAAAGGAGACTTAGTAGGCGAACCAGGGTCCTTTTTTTGCCTTTTAAGCGGAGCATTTGAGTCTTTACAAGCTGTTGGCATGCCAATAGATGGGGTGGGAGCTTTTAGAGAGGACTCCAACAGCATGCAAAAAATTGTAGAAAATGAAAAAAGACCTAATGCATCACACAGAAAAATATCCAAGTTGTATGCGTAGCTTCAAAATATTAAATGTGGCCCCTAATATTGAAATGTTGAGCAAAGTCAATTGATAAGGAAGGAGAGTATACCAAAACATAGTCCAAGCTGTGCGCTCACCTGTATACTAAATAGCGAGCCTGACCGTATCCTTCGAAATTGCAGCGTTTAAACCAGGCGGATAGGCATTTAGAAGCATATATTTTTTTAACTTGCAGTTTAAAATTCTTATTACCATAATATTTACTTGACAGGTATTGAATACGATGCCATAAATGTAATTTACTGCTCACATGCCAGGACACAATAAAGTATCCACTGTATGGCGGGAAATACAGTTAAAAATAAGTCATCCAGGATGCTCTGTCTTCACTATAGACCTGGGTGCCGCGCATGTAACTATAAATAACAGCGCAACCAGGAACCAAACCGGCACCAGCGCGCTTTGCTAATAAGCAAAATGGTGGCCACAACCACCTATTCTGGGGTGCGCAATGTGGGGAAGCAAAGACAGGGTAAATGACTAACCCGGGGAGGAGCTGGAAGAGTGCAACTATTTGGAGGTCAACGGAGTTGGGGGAAAACTCTGTGGAACTCCGCTCTGCGACCTGCCTCCTCCCCTCCATAATAAAAAAGTAGTGATAACTTAATAAAAAAAATAAAAAGTGACTTACCTGTATTGCGGTTTCCTGGGCTGCCCTCCTCCTCCCGCTGGACATCTTGCATGAACTGCAAGATGTCCTACGAGCAGCTCGGGGGCGCCGCAATACAGGTAAGTGACTTTATTTTTTTTAAATTAAGTTGTCACTATTATTTTATTATGGGTGTGGAGGAGGGGGCCAATTTGGCAGGGGTCTGGCTAACTCCGCTCCACTGTGGAGTCGGAGATTTTTTCCGTACTCCACGTTCTCAGCGGAGGTAGGAAAATCTCCTCACACTCCGCCGGCGAAGCAGAGGTCTCGGCCCAAGCTTATAAATGACCAAAAAATGCCCAAAATAGGAAAATTACCTAGCTTCCTCATGTTCGCACACCAAGTCAGTTTACTTAAAGGTGTTGAATTCAATAACGGCAGCTGCTTCATATTTCCATTGCCGAGCAGAGCTTCAAAAGCTAGCGGCCATCTTGTGGGCCATTTGGCCACACCCTGACTTCAACATTTTATTCTGGCACAGAGCTAAATTGTGGGACCCACAGATTCAGTTTTTTTTTAAAACTGTTCTTCCCTTTAAAGTTTTCCGGCAAAACAGCAAAACTGTATATAGCTATCTACTGTGTGAATAAACTTGTGTTTTCAACACAATTCCACGTTTTCAAGAGGTCTTGTATTATAGGTTGACTGGGCCAGTGAAGCTGCGGGCAGGCAGGAGAGCTGTATGCTGTGTTATGTCGGTGTGCTAGGGGTGTACTGCGGAGGTCCGAGTGTTGCCTGCTGTTGGTGGTTCAGTGGTTCAGTGGCCACTGCCACTCGACTAGTGGCTTGGATCAAGCCTCCCTCTGACACAGCCACTGTTGCCAACCTGCATCCATGAAACCAACTGCTCACCACAGGGGTTAAGCCTTGGCCCCACCTTACCACCCACATGGCCTCACGCATCAGCTATATGGCCTGGACTAGGAACTGGCATTGGGGTGAGTGACGACCAAAGTTCACAGTAGCCCACAGCAGCCACCCCAAACTGAGGTTAGCGATTGACGCCCAATTCCTGCACAGTCCCTGTAGTACGGAAGCGGCCACTGTTAATCTGGTGCGGGTTCCACCTGGTAAGGTGGGCAGAGCCAATCTGTGCCTGCACAGTCTATCATCACAGTATTTTTCAATGGTCATACAAGAACACCAGCAGGTTCTTTAATTTGCTCAGTAAATGACAAACAGAACACAGAACACAGATATGCTTTCGGCGAGGGGTTTTAGACAGGCAGGATGGTGGCGCTCGAGCAGGTTAACGTAGTGGTACAGTGAGTAAATGAGGGGCAAATGTTTTTACGGTGCAACCAGGTCAGGGGTCTTTTGATTATGCATTTCCTAATACTGATTCAGCCCTGAAGAGTCACAGGTAACTAACTGCTGACGAAACACGTGTCGGCTGGCGTTTTGCTTTGATGAACTTTAATAATTGCATTAACATCTCTCAATACATGGAACTACCGGTGTTGATCTCTTATGAATTTTTTTACCAATTTAACAGCACAACTGTAATAACTGTATCCCTACACGTGTGCCCGGGACTTGGTTTTGGTACAGAGCACAGATAGCTATCCCTTCCTGAAAATGGAATGCCATGCAGCCCCGAGGAAGCAGGAGCTGGGAGCTAGCCTAATGCTCCCACTCTTGAACCTCATCGCTCAAAGTACTGGCATAAACCATCTACATTCACCTCCAGCTACCATCTGCCATCATCCAACTAGGCAGTTCAACTCTCAAAGATAGTGTGCTTGTGACCCTCTCCCTGTACCTTGTTGAAGGTTACCTCTCAGGGTAGGTGAGGCAGCACTAGTAGAGGTCCCCCAAGCCTTGAAGGAGCCTCCCTGGTGCCAGGCCAGAAACTATGAGGCCGGGAAGAATTATGAAGAAGCCATTAACCACCCCAAGGCTCAGGAAGAATAGGTCGGGCTGTGTGGGGATCCCGCCTGGAACAGGGAGTTTACCCCTCCAGCTCCGTAGTCCGCCCAACAGTGATTTTTACCCCCACACCACCTCCTTCTGCATTGAACTCCCTTCCATTGAACCTCAAGTGCCCTGAATCAACCACTGCCTCCAATCACACCTTAGCTACTTCATCCGACTTCAGCAGAATGGCTGGCCTCTCAGGCCCTTGGGTGATAACCCTTTTAGATTTCTTCAAATAAGTCCTTCACTGTGCATATTACAGTCACCTCTACAGGAAGCTGAGGTGATCCCTCTGCCCACATTAATCCAGCGCAGACAAGGAAGGGGCCCAACAACTTAAATTTCAGGCCACAGTGCATCCAACTCTGCCAACACGTTCCATCTTAGATTGCAATTGAATCATCAGTGGTTAGGTGGCCGAGGAGGGCAAAGTTGAGGTGGCAGAGCCCAAGAAATCTGTTGACTCACCGTCTCTTTGGCTCTGAACCAGCTGCTCTGTCACCAGTCCCCTCCTTGGGTGGCCACACTCCCTCACAATCTCACATCACTTGTCAAGATCCTTCCCTTGAATTCTATGAAGCTGCCCCCTCCCTTAGAAGACTTTAAGGCAGCCATTAAACTTGCCAAAGCTGTCTATTTTACTGCAAAAATTCTAGAGGCGAAAAACAGTGACGGCGCTATCAAAATATCCGGGCGACAGAGTATTTCTGCCGGACCAAAATTTTGTGGAACAATAGGCCGCGTACTTTCAGAATAAAGTTCAAATGGTATACGATGGGCTAGCCACTGCTGCATGTGTCCTAAAAAGGAACAGCGCAGATTCTTGGAATCACCGGACTTCTCTGCAAAGGTTGTCACAGTTTTCCACACTGTAGGAGGATAAAGTTGCGAACCTGTTGCTTCAAACTAAATAGGGCTCACCTCTGGACCCTTGTCTCCCTCACATATTACTTATCAAGTTCTTGACTCCGTTATTAAATGCGATCATAATTTCTGGGGAATTTCCCTCCTTGTGGAAAAATGCATGCATTAGGCCCATTATAAAAAAGGCCTCAGAGACAAAACATTATCGCCCAATCTCCTGCCTCCCCCTACCAGCAAAATTCTTGGAGAAAGCCATGAATTTAGAACTGACAGAACATCTGGATAGCAGTAACATTCTTGACTCAACACAACATGGCTTCCGCTCTCGGCATTCCACCGAGTCAGCTCTAATCATGGCCACAAAGTCATGGACAGTGGCGGCAGAGCTGCACTCATCCTGTTAGATCTGACGGCAGCCTTTGATACTGTAAATCATGAAGTATTGCTCCGTCGATTGAGAGATGTGGGTATTGAAGATGTGGCTCTGACTCTACTTACATCATTTTTAACATCACAAGAACAACTGATCCACCGGAATGGCCTGCAATCAGGAATTTTCCATCTCCCATGTGGAGTCCCACAGGGTTCGGCCTTGTCTATGACATTATTTAATCTATATGTCAGCCCCCTGGCTGGGGTAATCAAAGAGCATGGCATAATGTTGGTGTTGTATGCTGAAGACACCCAACTAGTGGTCTCTGTCACACAAAGCGTGGGGTTAACAGCCTAGAGGTTCCGTAATTGCCTCACAGATGTAATGGTGTGGATGAATATGAACTTTTTAAAGATAAATACTGAAAAAACCGAGGTCCTAGAATTTGGACACCTACCTTCTGTATGGAGACAAGCCTGGTGGCCTCCTGAGGCAGGCATTTGTTCGGTCTCCATGCCCAAGGTCAGGAACCTGGCATTGGTGCTTGACAAGGACCTCAAACTTGCCTCACAAATAAATCAAGTTTCCTCTTCATGTTTATTCACATTAAAAATCCTGCGGAAAAATTCTGTCCTTCATTCCTCTGTCACTTAACAAAACAGTGATCGGAGCTCTGGTTCTGTCCAAAATCGATTATTGTAATGCCCTATACCTAGAAGCTTTCAAGTGACAGATCAAAAAACTTCAATCACTTCAAAAAGCAGCGGCTCAGTTATACTTGGCTTACCCAAGTATGTAAATGTAATGTAAATGTATTTATATAGCGCAAATCACCGACACGGTATCTAAGCGCTTGCTTAGGGAACCCGTCCTGGTATTCCCCTGTGAGATACCCCAGCAGGGTGTCCACAAGGTGAAAGCCAGGCATCCCGCCGCGAGGGGCCGTAGTGGAGATTAAGCAAGCTATTGCCCAGAGTCGCAGAGTGTGACCCCGTGAGTCGAGTAGGCACCGGAACGAGAATTATCGAGTCCGTGGAATTTTTGAGCCCGAGACCCGCCGAGGCGGGGAAGCGAACCCTGGTCCACGGCTGATCTCAGCTTCCGGGTCTGCCGCCTCTAACCACTGAGCCACGCTTCTCCACTGTATCACCGCGTCAGTGGTGATTAATGAGCTACATTGGCTCCCAGTCCGTCAAAGAGTGAATTTTAAAGCCCTATGCCTATTGCACAAGGCTATATATGGAGGAGGGACTGGGGACATTCAAACCTTGTTTACTGTATACCAGCCCCAACGCTCTCTCAGGGCTGCCAATACAGGATTCTTTTGTGTCCCTAGTACAAAAAGTGTTAGATGGGGAGGAGCGGGGTTTTCTTACCAAGCATCCACCTTATGGAACTTCCTCCCTGTGACAATCAGGTTAGAATCCAACAGGTTTGTTTTTAGAAAATGATAAATACCTGGCTCCACAAGGTCATAAGATCCGCTATTGTCTGCATCATATTCACCCAGGGCTAAGACGCCTCGGCATAAGTGCACTTTATAAGCTCTTCAGTCAGTCAGACGAGTTGTGACATGAAATAACTACAGCAACTCCTCATCGGGACATGCAAGATACCCAAACTAGAGTTCACACTCACTCGGTAGCCCACCCCCAGCCTGAGCCAACACTGAAAACAAGCGAAGACTGCCAGCGGCCCAATGGACCCAGGCCCCCAGCCATGAACACAATGTTACTCTCACTAATGTAACTACCCTATTCGGATGACTCAGGAATGCTAGAACAAAGACCTGGTGGCATAGAATTAAACGATTAATCTCTTCTGGAGTGGTAATTTTTTCTTACAGAGCCCACTTGTAGGCTTGGCCCGCATGGCAACGCAGTCACAGACATGTCCACAACTCCTTCAGACACTCTAATCCACTGTTTGTGCCCTAAATGATCACTCTGATAAACTGGACCTCCAATTAGTTCTACTGAACTCGCTAGCTGTCTTGACGGCACGGACTGACTGCAAGCTCGACAACCTAAACATTTCGACTCTCAGAGCACAATCCTCTGCTAACCCTGTGCAGTCTATCTGCTGCTTTTTCCCCAATCATAGGCAGCCTGTCCTCACTTCTGACTAATCACAATGCTGTCCTGTCTGAAATTAAGGGGCTCACTGATGATTCTAGGTAACACCAACAAACCGCAAGTGCAACCTTCCTCCAAGCCTTCGCAGCCCACACCATGCAAATCCCAGATTCTAAAATGGTGTCCATCAGCTCCAATCGGGAACTTGAAGGCTCTCGGCCGGCGAACAGTCCCTCAGGGACCACCAACATTGCCAGCAATTGGGCCTGTGAAGGCCCTGATTGCCCCCCATTGAAAGTACACTCTCAGCAAACAAGCACTAGCCCTGAGCAGATAAGTGTCCTGGCATTGCGCCCTTAGCTGTGACCTCCACTTCAGTGATCCAGACAGTCTCTGGAATTACTGCTACATATTCACCCCAGCTGTCACATCCCCTCAGCAAGAGGGAAAGGTAAAGACTTCTGAAATAAGATGAACAGCAATCTCTGCCACTCGCAACCTGTTTCCCCCTGTTTGCAAGCACAAGAATAAAGACCACCCTGTTCAACAGCCAAGAAAGAGGCCCTATCAGACATCCCATGGCTCATTCACAATCAACACAATGGCCCAGCGCCAGCTGACTCTAATGCACCATCAGATCACCTCAGCAGTGGGCATAGTCAAGTGCTTCGACAATTCAGTGCATGTTTAAAACTCCAATGCCAAGGAACTCCCACGTGGACTCAAGTGTACACAGGCTGCCGATAAACCAAGGCTTACCTTCTGACCAACCCAGGCCTTCCGTCCTGGTCTACATTGAAACCGCCCAGGTCAGGAAGGGAACTCTCTGGATGACAATCACAAAGACCGTACGAGTCTAGGGGTGGGCGATCTTCACCGGCAGAGCATAGTTTACTGGCCAGCGCTGCTCACCATGCTCCTATCATTTGAAATAAAAATGCAACTGCCTGGCCAGTATTTAAAAAAGTAGTTGATCTAATTTAGAAACTTGTTTAGCACTTGAGTACAGATCGCTTTGCAAGGGAGAAACAGGGGAGGGCATTATTTATATTGCAGAAAGAAAGCTACCCATCACCGCACTGTACACGCGGACAAGAGGCGCGAACAACAATCACCACAAGTGTCACCACTAACTTTGTTTTCTGATTGTATGAAAGGAAAGTAGAATCCTAACATGGGTTCAAGTCTCACATTTATATGCACTAAGCATACACCTAAGAAGAATACTTATACTATTCAAAAATGAAAGAATCAAAGAAAGAAAAAATAATATACCTATGTGCAATACAAAAAGCAAATTGTAAATTGCCCATGTATAAATTCAATTCATACAAAATGTATTATTAGATAAATAATTAGATTTAAAGACATACAAAAACATTGGCATTTAAAGACATACGAAACATTCTTTAAAATGGGCAGCTATAGCTGACAACTGCGAAAATATGACTAGGATTTATAACACATTTACGGCCATTCTCCTCCTGTACACAAAAAATATGTCAGGTAAGATATCAACTACGCAGATCCATCATATAATGGAGGAAAAGCTTAAGCCACTCTTGAGTAAAAACTGCCAAAGAGCGGTCAAATTGTCCCATTTGATGCTGACTCTATAATTCACTGCACAGTGTATGAAAAGTCCTGAATTTTGTATGGATGTAGATACTCCTACTCTATGGCTCTATGCCATTTGTTTGGCTGTAAATATTTTATGAGTGGTGTATATGTATTGGTCACACATTTTATAAAATGAGTTACCTAAACATTTCAGTTTAGTGATTGTAGAAGCAAACTTTTTCAGAATATTTATTTCATGCATACCTTCTTTCAGCTGCATCTATATCCTGAAGGAGTAGGTTGGACAATACTTCCATCTGTTTAGCTCCATCGATTCTTGCATATCATGCCCATTGGAACTATTATATTCCATTTTGGATGTGAGTATGACTAAAGGCATCCTGGTTATTGTCTGTCCATCTGTTGATGAATATACATTATTAAATGTATATTTATGTATAATAATTGTTGTATGTATATATGATTTTTGTAGCCCTGAAGAAGTCCGTGAAGGACGAAACGCATTGGCTATGGCTACAGTGTCTTACTGAAGAATAAATAAAGAATGAACTTCAAACAACACTACTGATTCTGCTATGAATGATTTATATTTGTACACAATAATTATGGTTATTGTTTAATAATTGTGACAAAATTACTGTGCTGGACAGTTTCTGTCCCTAGGAGATTTAGGGGATTTTGAGTCTCCGGTCCGTGGCACCTATAGGATTATACTAGGCAGCACTTAGGATAGGTGCAATTGTGCTTAAACCCCATTCCCCTGTTGCGTTGTTTCTAATTGTAAATTTTGGGTTTGGTTAGCACTATCCGCTGTTACTTGTTATACAATAGCTATGGATTTTGATGATAGACGTGAAGAGATGTTGGGGGCCTATTTAAATCAAAAGGACCCAACACTAATGTTTCAAAAACAGTGACTTCTAAAAATTAGGTATTTAACAAAGGGGGGGGAGAGGGAGAGGAAGAAGTGGATTCTGTCTCCCCTGGCAATATGTATAAACAAAAAGAATCCACTAGGATAGTGTTGGTGATCCCTACAGTGGTGGGGAGCAACCCATGTTGTTTAAATACCCCTCGGACACCAAAAGGCCCCTTGGTGTCATGCTTCATCATCGGGGTCTTCGCAAACCTCTACGGAATGCGGCATGCTACGACTCACGACTACGCAGGAGCACTGAAGGTGAACTATGTGTTGGTGTGTGTGGAGTGAAAGTATGTGAGTGGTGAGGTGAAAGTGTTGGTTAAAAAATACCTGGCTCGTAGGAGAAAACCAAAGAATTTTTATTAAGTCCTCGGCTGGTATTATTAAAAAAGTGCAAGCGAGGTTGTTTACTTACTGATTATGGTATGTCAACCTCAAAAGTGCGTCGACATGTTTCGGAGTTGAAGACTCCTTCTTCAGAACAAGGATGTGCACTAGTTATCCTCACCTTACTCACATGTATATGTAGATGTCAAAGTGTGCTCTACAAAAAATATATATATAGTGAAATGTACCTATCTGTTTTAAGGAAAAAGTCAGTTGCGCCCAATTGGCGATATACAGAACCTGTGAATGAACAAAAAGTCATATAAAACATAAGGTTCTAAAATAGAACACATGTTCATGAAAAACTGTGTTAATACACAGAAGGGTAACGGCGAACCAAAAATAAGGTCCAGGAACCCTGAAAAAGATAAAGAAAAAAGGAAAACAAGGACAGACATATAGACTAGGACACACATTGATTGTCTCTGATGATCTCCAATGGATTCCGTACGGTGAAAGAAAACGGATTTAGTATCACAAAATTATCAACATATATACATTGCTTACTTATAGTTAAGGGCTAAGTAGCCTCATGAGCCAAAGGCGTGGTATTGGGGGTTCTCTGTTCTGCTCAATGTAGCAACCTGTGGGGTATTAAAGGAGCCGGGTTTTAGGATCTAAACAGTTCGTTGCCGGTATAAATACAGGTAGTCACACCTTACACCATCACACTCATGGTTACAGCATGGCCAGGTAGGCTTTCATCCCCTCAACGCGGCTCCGACGAAGTGTCGGTTCAATGAAAAACTAACCCCTTTTGTAGTGCCTCAAGAGGTTCTGATTGCCACCTAATTGAAAACGGAATCGGCCCAAATAAGGACATAGTCCTTAAGTTATGATCCGGTTCTGCGTGCGCTTGGTGGGTGTGTCTGTTGTTCAGACCACACGTGCGGAGAAAGGACACTCACCGCGAGCGCATGCGCGAAGCGGTAGTGTCTGCAGATCTTTTGAGCGTTTCAGTACAGCTTGCAGGCGCTCGCTCATGCGTGTGTCTGCAGATCTTCTGAGCATTTCTGTACAGCTTTCCTGCGCACGCGCATGCGTGTATCGAAGGTACTTCGATCTTAATATCGTATTTGGTGCTCTTTCTTTCAGGAGAGGGTCATGTTTAGAGAGCTGTAATACCTCTATAATATATGGGAATGATATCTATTAGGAACAGTTTTGGGAGAATGTTTTAAGTGAAAAAATTCATTCTGGATTGGTAATGTTCAAGGATATTATGTCAGTTGTTGGTGGGCTAACATCGCAATTGGCTCCATGGAATGGAGTCATTTAATCCAGTGACGTCTGTGCCCAAACGAAACACCCACCTTTGTTCTTTTTCAAAAAGGCCCATATCTGACGGCAGTTGCTCAATCACAGTCCAGTGTATTTCATTCACACAGTGCTGTGCCTCCAAAAAATGTGCTGCCATTTTTGTAGTTTGTTTCTTGCACCTTACATTGCTTTTGTGTTCATTTATTCTTGTTTTTACGGCACGTGTTGTCATACCCACATATTCTTTTCCACATGGGCATGTGATCAGGTATACAACATTCCTACTGTTGCAGTTTGTGAACGCTCGTTGTTCCCATTTGGTGCCATTCTTGAAGGTGAGAGTGGGACTCTTCTCAGTCAGGTGGCAGCTATTGCAATTGCCACATGGATGGTGTCCATGAAGACCTTGTAATCTGGTCTGTTGGATCACATTGGTGCGAGGCCTGGTATGTACCAGGATGTCTTTCAAGTTCCTTCCTCTCCTGTGAGCGAATAAAGGCTTTTCCAGATCGAGAGTACCACTAGTCAAAATCCACCAGTGCTTATTTACCAGCTTAGAGACCTGGTTAGAAACCGGACTGTATTTTGTCACACAGACTGTTCTGTTTTCTATCTTTTCCTTCTGAGTGTTGTCTTCTAAGAGGGCTTCCCGGTTGTTATTGCGGGCCCTTTTCATCGCTTGCCTTATGATTCTATCAGGATACATTCTCTGTCTCAGTTTTTCACTCAGATCTTGTGCTTGGGATTTATATTTTCCCACATCGCTACAATTGCGGCGTAAGCGTAAGAACTGTCCGTATGGTAAGTTCTCTCTTAGGTGACGTGGATGGAAACTGTCGTACCTAAGGAGACAATTCCTAGCTGTGGGTTTAAAATGTGTTTCAGTTTTTAGGTACCCTGCCTCATGGTAGATGTTCAAATCCAGGAACACCATTGATTTGTTGGACATTTGGTGGGTAAACTTCAGAAAGGCATTCTGATTGTTAATCCAATGCATGAAGTCTATGACCGATTGATCATTTCCTTCCCAGATGACCAAGACGTCATCAATATAACGCCTCCAAGTGAGAATTTTGGTCCTGAATGGGTTGCTGGGATGGAGGATTTTGGTAGTTTCCAAGTGATGTACATATAGACCTGCTAGACTCAGCGCAAATGTGCTGCCCATACTCGTTCCGTGACGTTGTAGGTATAGGGTGCCATCATACTCGAAAAAGTTTCTGGTGAGTGCCATAGAGATACATTCCATCACTACTCCTCGTGGAGTATGGTAGTTCCATTGTTTGGTATGCAATACCTCCTCAATGATTAGGAGGGTTTCATCGTGTGGGAGACTGGTGTAAAGGCTCTCCACATCGAGGCTCAGCAGTATTTGAGAGTCTGGGTTGAACGGTTGATTTTGCAACATCTGCAGGACTGCTTTCGTGTCCCTAAGGTAAGTGCCCGTTGCCTGAACCAGAGGCCTTAAAAAGGCATCAGCGAATTTAGATAGAGGTTCAAGTATGGGCGAGATGCCGGACACAATGGGGCGACCAGGTGGACTTTGTAGGTCTTTGTGAACCTTAGGTATTGTGTAGAAATAAGGTTTTCAAGGGTTTTTTTGTGTCAGAAAATCGGCCTCTTTTTTCGAGAGCCAGTCATGGGCAAGGGCTTCTTCAGTCATTACACCTATTTGGATGCGTATGGACTCTGTGGGGTCCTCTTCAAGAATCTGGTAGTTTCTCCTATCCGAAAGGAGTCTTCTACAGTCTTGGTCGCATGCGGTGGTTGTCTGAATAACTACTGCACCGCCCTTGTCTGCAGGTTTTATAATGATTTGTTTGTTTAGTGAAAGTTCCCTTATGGCCTCGTTTTCTTGTCTACTCATATTCTGGAAAACTCTTTGGTTGGTGTTTATTTTCCCTAATTCGAGCATGACGGCTTTCTCAAAAGCCAGGACTTCAACAGGAAGTTGATTGTCCATTGGTGTGAAAGACGACTTAGGTTTCAAGCCAATATCTGATGGTTCTTGGGTGGGTTCCTGATTATAAAAAAAATGCTCTCAACTTAATAGTCCTTACAAAGTCTTAAACCTCTTTGTGTAAGCGAAATGTGTCCGGTTTGTTTGTGGGGACATACCCCAGGCCTTTGCTGAGTACTTGTTTCTGCATATTAGTTAACGGCCAAGGAGATATATTGATGACTAGGTCCCTCTCTTGCTCGTTGACGCTCGGCTCGCCGTCATACTCCTGGTGTGTACCCTGGGGTCTGTCTCGACCACCGGTTGTCACCTGGCAACCGGTGGTCGAGACAGACCCCAGGGTACACACCAGGAGTATGACGGCGAGCCGAGCGTCAACGAGCAAGAGAGGGACCTAGTCATCAATATATCTCCTTGGCCGTTAACTAATATGCAGAAACAAGTACTCAACAAAGGCCTGGGGTATGTCCCCACAGACAAACCGGACACATTTCGCTTACACAAAGAGGTTCAAGACTTTGTAAGGACTATTAAGTTGAGAGCATTTGTTTATAATCAGGAACCCACCCAAGAACCATCAGATACTGGCTTGAAACCTAAGTCGTCTTTCACACCAATGGACAATCAACTTCCTGTTGAAGTCCTGGCTTTTGAGAAAGCCGTCATGCTCGAATTAGGGAAAATAAACACCAACCAAAGAGTTTTCCAGAATATGAATAGACAAGAAAACGAGGCAATAAGGGAACTTTCACTAAACAAACAAATCATTATAAAACCTGCAGACAAGGGCGGTGCAGTAGTTATTCAGACAACCACCGCATGCGACCAAGACTGTAGAAGACTCCTTTCGGATAGGAGAAACTACCAGATTCTTGAAGAGGACCCTACAGAGTCCATACGCATCCAAATAGGTGTAATGACTGAAGAAGCCCTTGCCCATGACTGGCTCACAAAAAAAGAGGCAGATTTTCTGACACAATAAACCCTCGAAAACCTTATTTCTACACAATACCTAAGGTTCACAAAGACCTACAAAGTCCACCTGGTCGCCCCATTGTGTCCGGCATCTCGTCCATACTTGAACCTCTATCCAAATTCGCTAATGTCTTTTTAAGGCCTCTGGTTCAGGCAACGGACACTTACCTTAGGGACACGAAAGCAGTCCTTCAGATGTTGCAAAATCAACCGTTCAACCCAGACTCTCAAATATTGCTGAGCCTCGATGTGGAGAGCCTTTACACCAGTCCCCCATACGATGAAACCCTCCTAATCATTGATGAGGTATTGCATACCAAACAATGGAACTACCATACTCCACGCGGAGTAGTGATGGAATGTATCTCTATGGCACTCACCAGAAACTTTTTCGAGTATGATGGCACCCTATACCTACAACGTCACGGAACGAGTATGGGCAGCACATTTGCGCCGAGGCTAGCAGGTCTATATGTACATCACTTGGAAACTACCAAAATCCTCCATCCCAGCAACCCATTCAGGACCAAAATTCTCACTTGGAGGCGTTATATTGATGACGTCTTGGTCATCTGGGAAGGAAATGATCAATCGGTCATAGACTTCATGCATTGGATTAACAATCAGAATGCCTTTCTGAAGTTTACCCACCAAATGTCCAACAAATCAATGGTGTTCCTGGATTTGAACATCTACCATGAGGCAGGGTACCTAAAAACTGAAACACATTTTAAACCCACAGCTAGGAATTGTCTCCTTAGGTACTACAGTTTCCAACCACGTCACCTAAGAGAGAACTTACCATACGGACAGTTCTTACGCTTAGGCCGCAATTGTAGCGATGTGGGAAAATATAAATCCCAAGCACAAGATCTGAGTGAAAAACTGAGACAGAGAATGTATCCTGATAGAATCATAAAGCAAGCAATAAAAAGGGCCCGCAATAACAACCGGGAAGCCCTCTTAGAAGACAACACTCAGAAGGAAAAGATAGAAAACAGAACAGTCTGTGTGACAACATACAGTCAGGTTTCTAACCAGGTCTCTAAGCTGGTAAATAAGCACTGGTGGATTTTGACTAGTGGTACTCTAGATCTTGAAAAGCCTTTATTCGCTCACAGGAGAGGAAGGAACTTGAAAGACATGCTGGTACATACCATGCCTCGCACCAATGTGATCCAACAGACCAGATTACAAGGTCTTCATGGACACCATCCATGTGGCAGTTGCAATAGCTGCCACCTGACTGAGAAGAGTCTCACTCTCACCTTCAAGAATGGCACCAAATGGGAACAACGAGAGTTCACAAACTGCAACAGTAGGAATGTTGTATACCTGATCACATGCCCATGTGGAAAAGAATATGTGGGTATGACAACACGTGCTGTAAAAACAAGAATAAATGAACACAAAAGCAATGTAAGGTGCAAGAAACAAACTACAAAAATGGCAGCACATTTTTTGGAGGCACAGCACTGTGTGAATGAAATACACTGGACTGTGATTGAGCAACTGCCGTCAGATATGGGCCTTTTTGAAAAAGAACAAAGGTGGGTGTTTCGTTAGGGGGAACAGACGTCACTGGATTAAATGACTCCATTCCATGGAGCCAGTTGCGATGATATCCCACCAATAACTGACATAATATCCTTGAACATTACCAATCCAGAATGAATTTTTTCACTTAAAACATTCTCCCAAAACTGTTCCTAATAGATATCATTCCCATATATTATAGAGGTATTACAGCTCTCTATACGTGACCCTCTCCTGAAAGAAAGAGCACCAAATACGATATTGAGATCGAAGTACCTTCGATACACGCATGCGCGTGCGCAGGAAAGCTGTACAGAAACGCTCAGAAGATCTGCAGACACACGCATGCGTGAGCACCTGCAAGCTGTACTGAAACGCTCAAAAGATCTGCAGACACTACCGCTTCGAACATGCGCTCGCGGTGAGTGTCCTTTCTCCGCACGTGTGGTCTGAACAACAGACACACCCACCAAGCGCACGCAGAACCGGGTCATAACTTAAGGACTATGTCCTTATTTGGGCCGATTCCGTTTTCAATCAGGTGGCAATCAGAACCTCTTGAGGCACTACAAAAGGGGTTAGTTTTTCATTGAACCGACACTTCGTCGGAGCCGCGTTGAGGGGATGAAAGCCTACCTGGCCATGCTGTAACCGTGAGTGTGATGGTGTAGGGTGTGACTACCTGTATTTATACCGGCAACGAACTGTTTAGATCCTAAAACCCGGCTCCTTTAATACCCCACAGGTTGCTACATTGAGCAGAACAGAGAACCCCCAATACCACGCCTTTGGCTCATGAGGCTACTTAGCCCTTAACTATAAGTAAGCAATGTATATATGTTGATAATTGTGTGATACTAAATCCGTTTTCTTTCACCGTACGGAATCCATTGGAGATCTTCAGAGACAATTAATGTGTGTCCTAGTCTATATGTCTGTCCTTGTTTTCCTTTTTTCTTTCTCTTTTTCAGGGTTCCTGGACCTTATTTTTGGTTCGCCGTTACCCTTCTGTGTATTAACACAGTTTTTCATGAACATGTGTTCTATTTTAGAACCTTATGTTTTATATGACTTTTTGTTCATTCACAGGTTCTGTATGTCGCCAATTGGGCGCAACGGACTTTTTCCTTAAAACAGATAGGTACATTTCACTATATATATATTTTTTGTAGAGCACACTTTGACATCTACATATACATGTGAGTAAGGTGAGGATAACTAGTGCACATCCTTGTCCTGAAGAAGGAGTCTTCAACTCCGAAACATGTCGACGCACTTTTGAGGTTGACATACCATAATCAGTAAGTAAACAACCTCGCTTGCACTTTTTTAATAATACCAGCAGAGGACTTAATAAAAATTCTTTGTTTTTCTCTTACGAGCCAGGTATTTTTTAACCAACACTTTCACCTCATCACTCACATACTTTCACTCCACACACACCAACACATAGTTCACCTTCAGTCCTCCTGCGTAGTCGTGAGTCGTAGCACGCCGCATTCCGTGGAGGTTTGCGAAGACCCCGATGATGAAGCATGACACCAAGGGGCCTTTTGGTGTGTGAGGGGTATTTAAACAACATGGGTTGCTTCCCACCACTGTAGGGATCACCGACACTATCGTAGTGGATTATTTTTGTTTCTAAAAATTAGGGCCTAAAAGAAAAATTCTATAGATTAGAAAAATTAAAAAAGCAGCAACTCCCCAAATGGTGGGACGGGGCGACCCTGCGTAAGTACATCGAAAACAAAAAAAATCCCACGGGGTTTACGAATTTTAATTTTTCCTAACTATGAAGATTTAGAACAGGATTTGATGGACGATTGGGAGGAGGGTCTCTATGATGCATCGTATCGTATGATGCGGATACTCATCACTATCTCAGAGAGGAAAGTTAGTAAAATAAAAGAAGAAATTATGAAACTTGAGAAAGAAATTGCTGAGATGAATCTTAAAGATGCAAATCTAAAGAATTATGAGATCTTGAAAACAGAGTTAGCTGCCTATCAAGTTTACTTGAAAAACAAGAAGTTGAAAAAAATACTAAGAGACAAAAAAGATTATGCTAATGGACGTATTTTTACCTTTTCGAAGAAATATGATGATGTAACCCCAAAATAGGCGTCTGGAGAGGGAAATCTTGAGAAACCTATAAGTGTATCCTCTAGCAGTACCTCACTCTCCTCTATTGATAGCGACCCAGGTGAGGGGACCAGCAAATTAGGAACCTCAGCTTCTTCCTTTTTTTTAAGAAAGGTTCAACGCTACAGATTGGGAATCAAAAAGAAAAATCAAAATTCTGAATCAGAATGAGGTTCTGAGATTCTGAACCCGTTTCATATATGTCGTCGTATCATGACGATTTTGGTATCAGCGGACCGAAAATGGCGAGCGTAAGATGTACGAGTGTTTTCTTCATGTTCGAGTAACGTGATCATCATGAAATCAGGGATTCCGTTCTGAACCCTTGGGTTCCATTTTGTGTGCGGCAGCCATTTTGTGGTTGCCCTCACATAGGCCAATGACTAAGGCCGAACGAGTCCTTGGGACACGTACACCACGTACACCTTTAGCTGACTTCTGTGTGACCTGGGCAAGCTGACTCCGTTGCCCGAGGCCAAACTTGTTGAGCCAGTTCCTTGTTCGGCAGCTGGTCAAGATTGAGGATCAGGGCACAGGACATCATAAACCTTTTATTGCACACAACTATGTCTTATCTTACTCACACCTGTCTCTGCTCCTTTCTTTATGGTCCGTTGACGATGGGGAGGAGCCCGTTTTTATTAGGGGTCCGTTCGACTTATCAGATGAAGAGTGTTGGGCCTTCCCGGGTAATTGATGGTGGGCTGGACAATGAAATGTGGGTTTGTCATGCAATGCTTTTTGTCGTGTATACATGGGATTGGTCAACTGTAAATAAGGAATGTTTGCCTGAAGCACAATATTTGGTATAAAAGGGATGGCTTGCTTTGTAAAATTGAGCAGTCTCCTACAAATATACAGCCATTGTACTTCGTGGACCTCTGTTTCTGGTTGCAGCCAATAAATTCGATCTTTAACGTCACCAAGAAGATTCCGTGTCTCTGTGTGTAGAAGACAGGTGAACTCAGAGACTTTGGGCGTGTCCCCTGACGCTGCTGGGTCCTAAATAACCTGGTTCTTCAAGAAGGGGAGGGAAGAAACACAAAGCCAGGTATACAGACCAGATTTCAGAGCAAGACACAAATGAGGAAATAAGTGATGATGTTGATAACAATTCTGCACATAATGCACTGAGTATTGTTAATCTTTCGGACAGAACTTTGACTGCCAAAAATGAAGAAACTTTGTTACGAAAGGGCTTGAACTTTTGTGTCACAAATACCTGTAATTTTGTTGATTTACATGTTGACCTCTTTAAGTTTGTCAAGAAATTGAGATAAAACATTTTTGGGAAACATAATAAAGGTGTGCAGAATGATTTATCTAATAATTCGAGTCCATCTGAAATATCCAGTGCTGATTTAAATGTCACTCACTTGCTTTCTACTCTTAGTGAAGAAGATAAGAACATTGACATTACAGAGACTGCTAGATCACTAGAGAATGTTGAGGACACCTCAGGAGATAGTTGTTTAAGGATACAGTCAAAATTCTTACCACTTAGACCACAAGATGTCTTCATTGATGAGTTTTATGATAAAGTGACACAGTAACTATACCAGCTAGAAGATAAACATATGTCTAATTCGCATTGTAAGCATAACCATAACATCTCGAAGAAGGACATGGATATATTAAACAACTTACGAGACAACCCTGAAATAGTTATACGAGAATCAGACAACGGTGGGAACATCGTGGTGATGAATCGAACAGACTATCTAAAAGAAATAGATAGACAGTTAGTCAAAACTGAATGTTACACCAAACTGAAAGAGAACCTTACCGTATGTCTAAGGGATTGGCATGAATCATGTCTGTTGTCTGACACCGAGTATACATATTTACAATCACAGGATTCCTATTACCCATGTATTTACATCCTCCCAAAGATTCATAAAGGGGGGAGGGCTTTCCACCTGGTAGGCCTATAACATCAGGGAATGGTGGACCAACTGAGCGCCTTTCACAGTTTGTGGATGGATACCTCCAGCCCTTTGTTAAAAATGTACCTTCCTATCTTAAGGACAGTAGGGATGTATTGTGTGAACTGGAAGATTTTGTTTGATACAGCCCTAATCTACTCTTTGTAACATTAGATGTAGAAAGTTTATATACGTGCATAAAGACTGATTGTGGTATAGATGCTGTAAGATATTTTCTATACAAACGAAGTGCCAGCAACTTGGAACACACTCTTATGTTACTGGAAATGACACGTATGATTCTTGGCATGAACACATTTCTGCACAATGGGGACTGGTTCCTACAAAAACAGGGCACGGCAATGGGATCCAGGTTTGCTCCGTCTTATGCAAACCTCTTTATGGGTTTGTATGAGGCGGAGCATACCTGGGGCTCAGGGTCGCAATGGTGGAGCGATAACATCATCTTCTATGGTAGATACATAGATGACGTTCTAATGATTTGGAATGGAGGGACAACAGAACTAATGGCCTATTATGACTAGCTGAACCAGAATAGAAACAATGTGAAGTTGACCATGAATTACTCAAATGCAACTATTGATTCTCTAGATCTAAGACTGTATGTTAAGGGAAGCAAGATCCAAAGTGACATCTATAAGAAAGCAACAGCATGTAACAGTGTCTTACACGCTGAAAGTGCACATCCTGGGGGTACAATAAATGCTATACCCTATGGAGAGATGATAAGAGCTCGCCGCAATTGCAGCGAAGAAAAAAACTTTCAAAAACATATTAAGACCATGAAAAATGACTTCAGAGAGAGAGGATACACAAAAGGATGCCTAGAGAAGGCTGAATCAAGGGCTATAATGGTGGATCGGAATACCACTTTACAGACCACTGTGAAGAAACATAACAAGGACAGGGAGAATAAAAGAGATGCAATCATGTTCATAACAGAATATAACGTTCATAGTGACCATGTATATAACATCCTTCATAAAAATTGGCATTTAATTGCATCAGGTCAGATGCCATTGGGCACGATTTCAGGAAAACCAAAAGTTGTGTACAGGAGGGGAGAGAATTTGAAAAAAATACTTTGCCCCAGTTATGTGAGAGCGAAGAAAAAAGGAATGAGTAATACATCATGGTTACCCAACAAGCCAGCTGGATTTTTTGTCTGTGGCTCGTGTGTCACTTGCCAATTTGGTATCAATAAAAAAACAAAATTCAAATATAACACTAACAGGGAATATACCATCCAAACATTTATCAATTGCAACACTACGTATACTGTGTATGCATTAGGATGTGCCTGCAACAAAATCTACTTAGGTAGCAGCATTAGATGTTTGAAAATCAGAATGTAAGAGCACATTAGGGCTATTAAAAATAAGGGTGAAAGATACCCGGTGGCTGTTCACATACAGGAACATCATCCCTCCAAAATAAATGTTTGGTTCCATGCACTAGAACATATACAGATTCCATTAAGGGGCGGGGACAGAGAACTAGCATTAAGGAAAGCTGAGGCAGGATGGATCTGTCGATTGAGGACCACAGTATTAGGGTTGAATACCAATAATGAATTACATCATTTTCTGTGAGAATGTATAATAGGTGACAATGTTGTACACTAGTATTACCATCTAGACCTATCCAGTGTTTGCTACCTTCTGTTCCCTGTGCTGTGACTATTTTCAATAACAAATGACATCATTTTCTGTAAGAATGTATAATAGGTAACAATGTTATACACTAGTATTACCATCTAGACCTATCCAGTGTTTTGCTATCTTCTGTACCCTGTGCTGTGAATATTTCAGAATGATATACCCTCTGTTTTGATGCATGACTAGTAGAAAAAATGGGATCCTCCTCTGTCAAAATGTAAATAGCTGTTCTGTGCTCTTTCACTTTGTATATAATATATTTTGTATTATAGATATCCTTTTCCCAGTTACAAGTGATTCTGCTTATCTACCTGTCTGCTTTCTCGAACACTTCAAAATGGCGCCGATGTAAACGTTACATGTGTTTGAGGGCTAAACATAAATGCATAACCCGAAGAGAGAGATGATACCCAAAACAATGACAATATCGGAAGTTACACATAATATGAATATGAAACACAATTAAAATGACAAGATTCAAAATTCTATATAAAAATATGGGCACATAGAGTGTACGAAGCATAACATCTGTCAAAAATGGAGCTCATAAAATCAAGCCCATACTAAGTATACTGAGTACAAGACCTATCCAAAATGGCGCTGGTGAAAACGGGAAACCAGCCAATCGCTTAAATGGTGATTGGTATACAATAGGGAAAAGCATGAGTGCTAAATTCTTAATGGAGGAAGCATAAGGCTTTAGAATTAATTCTGAGAGTCTCTTACACGTGTTGCTTTTATTTGCATAAATTCGATTTATAAAACTAAAAGACAAATAATCGAAAGTAACACAGAGAGTATTTTGCTGGTGATCGGTTACTTTTAATATTGAGAGAATCATTAACAATTTAAGTACAATATAGTCCTGCAGGAATAGAAAATAAAGATCTCTTTAGGAATAACTATATAGGAATTTTCAAATGGTGCCGCGATAAACATGAATAAAAGCAATGATGTAGTGAATTAGATCCAGGTGAACGGCGTTATGCAATTAGCTATGGCCTATATAAAGGCGCTTTGGTATGTCCATTCTGTATGCCAATACGGAGGACGCCACGCGATGGAGCCGGCCGAAACCTACTTTTAAGTAAGTACTAGCGGGGCTCAGCTTAATTGCAATACATACAAGGGGTATTTCAATAAGGCCATACGCTATATCGAGGGATTCACCGCTAACGCTCTTAACGTTTAGAGATTGTCACCGCTAAGTTTTTTTAAATGTAGAGGAACGTTTTTATGAAAGAATAACTTCTTTTTTCGCATTGATAAATACCTAATGAACAGATTAAATAATGATTTCCTATGTAACATATTGAAAAACAGATATTCCAAGATTGCGCTGCCCAATAATAAAGGGAAATGGCAGTGTTACATCCAACTCAAAAGTGATGCTTTTAAACAAGTCAGCAACAGGTTATATGTGTAACCATGGCTTGGATATACGTGACTGTATATATTTATAAGTTCAGATGACAGGGAGGCTTCTGAGCAACAATATGAATAACAACAAGATGTTACTATTAACATTTTGGTTAGCATTAGTATTAATGGTTTGAATATGATATCAAGTAAACTAGGTAGTTTTTGAGAAACTTTGTACATGGATAGAATTCAGAATTAAAGTATAACTTTACAAAGACATATCAATAGAGTTACACCGTTGGAGCAATCTAGCCTAAGAGTTTGTATCGAAACGCGTCGGCATATTCTCAAAATAAGTCGAGAAATCGTGGTTAGTTCTCACTTTATAACCAAGGACTAAAATTCCCCTTGTTCAAACTTTATTGATTACATGGTAAAACTAGATGGACATTAAGTACAGATATTAAAGTAAGGCAAAGGATTATGCCTTACATTTATCACACAACTAGTGAGATATGATATAACTGATTGTGATTTATTGGGTTTTGTTTTGTTTTGACACTGTTTGTTCACAATTGTCAGTCATAAGTTTTATGACTTTTTTTGTGAGCACGATTCATCACTTGCAAATTGGTTATGTCTGAAATGTTTTATGAAATATTTTGCTATGCGGTTATGAAAAATACAATGTTTTCATTCTCCATGTATCAATGTATGAAGTACAAAAACTAAAGACATAAGTAAAAAGGTAAAAATAAAAATACCAGGATAAACAGAAGCAAGGTGTTTGTCTATAAAGCAGAAGGAAATTACGCTTTTTGAAAGAACCCGAGGTTTAGGCTCTTCTCCCAGTTGTTCTAATTTACTATAACGGCCCTGCCTAACCCTTTTCCTTTGGGCCTAACTCCCCTTCTTTTTCAAGCCTTTTCGAATAAGCACAAAACAGATCAACTGCCACAGCTTGTAAAATGACTCAAAGTACAGAAATATTAATAGACAACCAAAGTCACACCTGCAATGTCTCACCAGATGTGTTGACATCATGTCAAATTGGAAATAAGACATAACATTGCAAATAACGTAACGTGCCAAGCAAAGGCGGCGGAAACATCCTTACAGGACAACTAGCTATAAATAACATTTCAATTGTAAGAATTAAGGTCCCAAAAATGTTTCAGAAACACCTTGTTCATGCTTGTCTCTATTTGTGCACAAAACTGGATGAAAACGTAGATTGACTGGCTGTACAACATGAAATACACTGTGCGCAGCTCACCTTTTAATAGCTTGCACCCTCACGTCAGCATGGAAAAACAGGCAATCCAAGTAAGGGTGAACTGCTCAGGGGTAAGCAGCTGAGTAGAGAAACAAACAGGAACAGGGGATTCCAACGAGTAACACTTGTCTCTCTCATAAAACCCACTTATGGGAGTCCCAATGTAGCAGGACACCACAGCAGGAGAGGGGTAGAAGAAGAGAGCAGGAACTGGCACATTTGGTTTATGTTGAATTTATGTTGAATAGTTGAACCTCTCCACGCCGTAATTTTCACGGATAAGATCTCATGTACAGCTGAAGCAACAGCAACTGGAACTGGCACGCTTGGGTTGTGGGCGACCGATGGTGAAGTCACTGGTGGGGCTTGGGGTGCCAGTGAGTATAAATACGATGATTAGTTACACAGAAATTATTTCACATTGACGGAGACTTGCCAGGTTCAGATAGGGCCTTCAAGATCAGGGGGTACTTCATGTTTGAAAATGAATGTCTTGACAGGTAGCACACGGAAGTTCTTTGTGTCAACTTGTTACCATAAATTTGTAGTGATTGACTCCAAGTAGACGTGATGAATTTAAAGATGATTTAGTCAGGAAAGTTACAGGATAGAAAGATGAGTAATTCAAGCCAAATCATTAGCAGCCAGCATGCTACTCAGCCCTCTCAACTGTGACTTCTCTGACAGATTCCCAACATTATGTACAGCATCATCACAGCAACAGTCCACTGGTGGTAAAATAGCATTGCATTTACAAGAGCAGGATACAACATATCCACCTTTCTTATACGGAAAAGCAAAATAGATAGAAATTAGCATACAGCGCTCCTGTAAACGCTTCCCCCAGGAGCAGCAATCTATCCATATGAAATCCTGTATCTCCCTGCTGCCTATATGTTCATTGATTTATGGCAGTGAGTTGTGCCGCCCAGTAATACCTCTTAATATCTGGGAGGCCTATTCCTCCATCATAAAATCCACGCGTCAGTTTTTGAATTGATATTCAAGGTGGTTTCCCCTAAGAAAAAAGTTCTCTCAGGACACTGTCTATAGCTTTCAAATACTATGCTCCCAATGGATGCAGAGTCTTCTTCAAGGCATATATAAAACGTGGAAGAGACGTCATTTTGAATAAGGCTGCCCGCCCTGGCAGTGACAGAGGAAGTGTCTTCCAATGCAAGACATCACTCCTGAGTCTTTGCAATGGGGAGAAGGTTACATTCATAAAAGTGAGTCAGGTACTTCGAAACCTGAATCCCCAGATATTTGAATCTTGTTTTTGCTTCAGTAATAGTGAATCCCTTAGGTAAGGAGAGTAAATTACCACTAATGATGTAAATGACGAACTTGCACCAATTAATCTTGTATCCTGAGAATCTTCCGAAAACTATACAAATATGTAGCACTCTGATCAGGGAGGCTGCAGGCGATGCCATGTATAGTAAAATGGTTATGGTGGGTTTTAGCTCACCTAATCATGCACTGTTCACTTGGTGCTCCGCACCTTAAGAAATAAAAAAAAATTCACCACACTCTTTTTGGTTCGTGATTACACTTGTGTATGCATTTATTTTTCTCTTGCTCTATGCAGTTTCTTGACTTATGTTATTTGCCGTATTCATAACAATGTCCATAAACATTTATAAGTGCATTTATCATTACAATTTCATCACAGTCATAATATACATCACTTTATACAAGCATTATTGAGCAGGCCCAATGCATTTCGGCACTCAAGCTGGTGCCTTCATCAGGGGCAATTCTGAAAAAAATATTAAAAATGGATGTAAGTGAGAACAGTGTTGAGTGTGTATGCTCATGGGGGTAGACAATTATATTAAGTAAATAGCGTACCTGCTATCAACTGAAATTCAGGTGTTGATATGGTGGCCTGTAAACCTAAGGTTCTGTGTAAATGAAAGAGATATAACGGTAAGAGCTAGGTGTTGCATATGGTTTTAAATTGCCATGCCTATACCGGTGATGTCCACATACCTGCTTGTCTGTATCCTGATAAACTGTAATGACAAGCATACGTTTCATGATTATTTGAATCATGGACTGGAAATAGCACATTCGTATTTTGATGCGTTAAACTGCCCTACCTTATCTTCGTGACTGTGGTGATGTGTCTACAAAGTTAAAGAAAAGTCACGATGTTATTGTCGTGTGGATAATCCATGTGAGGTCTAACACGCGCTATCTAAATCACGATCAATGAATACCTGTTTTGTGTAGGTCTCGTTCCTCACAGGTTAAGCCGCTGCTCACTGGAAATGTGTTCAACCGCGTCCCGACAGCGGTCTCCATTAAAGTTCAAAGTACGCGTCGCGTGTGAGTGGTGTAATGACTGAGAACGGACTATTGCTATCATGTGGTGGAACGAGACCTACACAAAACAGGTATTCATTGATCGTGATTTAGATAGCGCGTGTTAGACCTCACATGGATTATCCACACGACAATAACATCCTGACTTTTCTTTAACTTTGTAGACACATCACCACAGTCACGAAGATAAGGTAGGGCAGTTTAACGCATCAAAATACGAATGTGCTATTTCCAGTCCATGATTCAAATAATCATGAAACGTATGCTTGTCATTACAGTTTATCAGGATACAGACAAGCAGGTATGTGGACATCACTGGTATAGGCATGGCAATTTAAAACCATATGCAACACCTAGCTCTTACCGTTATATCTCTTTCATTTACACAGAACCTTAGGTTTACAGGCCACCATATCAACACCTGAATTTCAGTTGATAGCAGGTACGCTATTTACTTAATATAATTGTCTACCCCCATGAGCATACACACTCAACACTGTTCTCACTTACATCCATTTTTTATATTTTTTTCAGAATTTCCCCTGATGAAGGCACCAGCTTGAGTGCCGAAATGCATTGGGCCTGCTCAATAATGCTTGTATAAAGTGATTTATATTATGACTGTGATGAAATTGTAATGATAAATGCACTTATAAATGTTTATGGACATTGTTATGAATACTGCAAATAACATAAGTCAAGAAACTGCATAGAGCAAGAGAAAAATAAATGCATACACAAGTGTAATCATGAACCAAAAAGAGTGTGGTGAAATTTTTTTTATTTCTTAAGGTGCGGAGCACCAAGTGAACAGTGCATGATTAGGTGAGCTAAAACCCACCATAACCATTCGTTCATAGCCAGGAATTACTATCCTGATTAATCATAGCACCATTGGAGGACTTTAAAGAAATTGATTACTTTCGGAGTGCTCCTCACTACCCCAATTACCCAGAATGTATAGTAAAATATCATTGGCATACAATAAAATGTGCTCTTCCCAGTCGTAAGCGTATCTGAGCCCCCTAATAACAGGGTCTTTCTTATCCACATTGCCAAAGGCTCGAGTACGAGGGCAAAGAGCAGGGGGGGAAGAGGGCAGCCCTGTCTCTTTCAAGTGTGAATATTGGGGATTTACGGTTGTTGACCACTATTTGGGTCAATGGTTCCACATATATGAGTTGTTCCCATCGCAGAAAGCTCAGTCCAAATCCCAGCTTCCTTGATACTGAGAACATATAGGACCATTCGATTGTGTCGAACGCCATGGCCGCATGGAGAGACACCACCACCGCGTCCTCCTGTATTGTTTTAGCCCGGTCCAGTACCTCATGTAATCTCCGCAGATTAAGAGAGGTATTTCTGGTCGGCATGAAGCCAGATTGGTCGGGATGCACCAATGTTGTGATAACCCGTAGTAAGCGAGTAGCCATTCTTTTAGCCAGGATCTTGGCTTCTGCATTAAGCTGCGATATTGGCCTAGAGGGGGAGCAAATATTCTTGGGTTTCCCACTCTTGTGGATAACCACTATGATTTATAACTGCTGGTCAGTTGGGAGCATTCCTATTTCGCAACTCTCTTGAAACATTTTAGTCAAGTATGGTGCGATTTTACTAGGGGCAAGTTTATATAGTTCAATAGGCAAGCCATTGGGGCCCGAGGCCTTGCCCATTCGCAGGTCCTGTATGGCTTTTTCTACCTCCGTAATTTCAAGGTCTTTTCCCAGGTCTAATCGTTCGTCATCTGAGAGGGTAGGTAAAGAAATATCTCGCAGTAATGAGAGCGCTTCTGCTTCTGTGTATGACTTCTGGGACGTGTAAACACTATTATAGTAATCCCCAAATGTATTCCCAATCTCCTGTGAGTCAGTGATTGTATTGCCGGACTCATTTACAAGTTCTACTACCACTCTGTTGGCCTGTCCTCTGGGATCTAGCCATGCTAACAGTTTTCCGGCCTTATCACCAACCTCATAGAATTTACTAAGCGTCGCTCTATGTTGTGCTATGGCCGCATCGGTGTCCAGTGCTAGGTATTCTTTTGTTTTAAGTCGCAGGGCATGATGTGGCTCGCCTGAGTTCACTTCTTAGATTTTCTCTTCCATTTTCAGAATATCAGTTTCTAGTCGCACTAGTGCTGCCTGTTTTTCTGTCTTGGTGCCGGCGATCTGAGAGATAGCTGTCCTTCGAATAACGACCTTGTAGGCCTACCACAATACCTGCAGTGAATAAACAGAGTGCTTGTTTTCCTGAAAGTAAATCTCTTTGTCACGCTCAATGGTTTCATGTATCTGAGGGATCTTGAGATACCATGGATTCATCTGAGCCATCGTCCCTCTTTGTGGCTTCCCCACCTCCATCCGGACCCAGATGGGCGAGTGATCTCATATACCCCTTGCAAGGTGGTTCCCCTCCTAATGTGTCCTAGTTGGTCAGCCGGTGTTATAATATAGTCTATCCCTGACATACTATGGTGGGCCACGGAGTAGAACTTGTATTTCTGTTCCGTAGGATGGAGTGCCCTCCAAGTGTCCACAAGACCCACTGCTCAAAAGAAATTATGAACTTGTGTACAAGCAGGTGATAAGTACCTTGGGGGCCAACGATTTAGCATTTCAGAGACAATTGAGTTGAAATCGCCCCAATCACAAGTTTCCCCTCAGGCAGGGAGAGCAGGAGATCACCAAGATCTTTGAAGACTAGGGCCTGGAGGCCTGGTGAAACGTATACAGAAACTAGGTTTATTGTCCACCCCTCCCAACTCCCTGAGGTGGCCACAAATCTACCTGAGTTGTCTGTCCATACGTGATCAGTCCAAAAAGAACAATTGATGGAGAGAATGCAGAACAATGTCATGCACTCGCCCCAGTACATAGATCTGGGCCTAAATCAATTATTTTTTTGCTCACCATGATATTCCAGTTTGGACCCAGCCATATGCAAATCAATCTTGAAACTGCCCAATGGGAACAGTCCAGCTGAACTGCCAGGCCAGGTCCTCCCTGGACTGGAAACAAGCATCCTAGGACCGGTTTCGGGCTTTCAGCCCTCATCAGCCAGGAAAGCTTGACTCCAGTGGCATGGAGAGCACGGGACCCACGTCTGGGCATACCCGTCCCACTCGGGGTGATAAATGCAAAAAGAACTATTGACGGACAGAATGCAGAACAATGTCATACATTCACCACAGTACAGAGATCTGGGCCTAAATCCTTCATTTTTTTGCTCACAATGCCATTCAAGTTTGGACCCAGCCATATCCAAATCAGTCTAGACCCTGTGCCCAATGGGGACAGTCCAGCCCAAACTGCCAGGCCAGGTCTTCCCTGGACTGGAAACAAGCATCCTAGGACTGGTTTGCCCTCATCAGCCAGGATAGCTTGACACCAGTGGCATGGAGAGCACAGGACCCACGTCTGGGCATATCCGTCCCAATCGGGGTGACAAATGCAAAAAGAACATTTGATGGACAGAATGCAGAACAATGTCATACATTCACCCCTGTACAGAGAGCTGGACCTAAATCCATAGTTTTTTTGCTCACCATGCCATTTGAGTTTGGACCCAGCCATACGCAAATCTGTCTTGACCCTGCACCCAATGGGAACTGTCCAGGCCGAACTGGCAGGCCAGGTCCTCCCTGGACTGGAAACAAGCATCCTAGGACTGATTTCAGGCTTTAAGCCCTCATCAGCCAGGATAGCTTGCTTCCAGAGGCATGGAGAGCACAGGACCCACGTCTGGGCATACCAGTCCCACTCGGGGTGAGAAATGCAAAAAGAACAATTGATGGACAGAATGCAGAACAATGCCATACATTCACCTCAGTGCATAGATCTGGGCCTAAATCCATCGTTTTTTGCTCACCTTACCATTCCTGTATAGACCCAGCCATATGCAAATCAGTTTTGACCCTGCACCCAATGGGAACAGTCCAGCCCGAACTGCCAGGACAGGTCTTCCCTGAACTGGAAATAAGTGTCCTAGGATGGTTTTCGGGCTTTCAACCCTCATCAGCCAGGATAGCTTGACTCCAGTGGCATGGAGAGCATGGGACCCAAGTCTGGGCATACCCGTCCCACTCGGGGTGACAAATGCAAAAAGATCAATTGATGGACAGATTGCAGAACAATGTCATATATTCACCCTAGTACAGAGATCTGGGCCTAAATTATAGTTTTTTTGCTCACCATGCCATTCAAGTTTGGACCCAGCCATACGCAAATCTGTCTTGACCCTGCACCCAATGGGAACTGTCCAGGCCGAACTGGCAGGCCAGGTCCTCCCTGGACTGGAAACAAGCATCCTAGGACTGATTTCAGGCTGTAAGCCCTCATCAGCCAGGATAGCTTGCTTCCAGAGGCATGGAGAGCACAGGACCCACGTCTGGGCATACCAGTCCCACTCGGGGTGAGAAATGCAAAAAGAACAATTGATGGACAGAATGCAGAACAATGCCATACATTCACCTCAGTGCAGAGATCTGGGCCTAAATCCATCGTTTTTTGCTCACCATACCATTCCTGTATAGACCCAGCCATATGCAAATCAGTCTTGACCCTGCGCCCAAAGGGAACAGTCCAGCCCGAACTGCCATGCCAGATCCTCCCTGGACTGGAAACAAGCATCATAGGACTGGTTTCGGGCTTTCAGCTCTCATCAGCCAGGATAGCTTGACTCCAGTGGAATAGAGATCATAGGACCCACATCTGGGCATACCCGTCCCACTCGAGTTCACAACTGCAAAAAGAGCAATTGATGGACCGAATGCAGAACAATGTCATACATTCACCCCAGTACAGAGATCTGGTCCTAAATCCATCGTTTTGTTGCTCGCCATGTCATTCCAGTTTGAACCCAGCCATAGGCAAATCAGTCTTGACCCTGCCCCCAATGGGAACAGTCCAGCCTAAACTTCCAGGCCAGATCCTCCCTGGACTGGAAACAAGCGTCCTAGGACTGTTTCGGATTTTCAGCACTCATCAGCCAGGATAGCTTGACTCCAGTGGCATGGAGAGCTCAGGACCCACGTCTGGGCATAACTCTGCCACTCGGGTTGACAAATGCACAAAGAACAATTGAGGGACAGAATGCAGAACAATGTCATACATTCACCCAAGTACAGACATGTGGGCTAAAAATCCTTTGTTTTGTTGCTCACCATGCCATTACAGTTTGGACCAAGCCATATGCAAATAAGTCTTGACCCTGCACCCAATGGGAACAGTCCAGCCCTAACTGCCAGGCAGGTCCTCCCTGGACTGGAAACAAGCATCCTAGGACCCATGTCCAGGCATACCTGTCCCACTCGGGGTGACAAATGCAAAAAGAACAATTGATGGACAGAATGCAGAACAATGTCATACATTCACCCCAGGACAGAGATCTGGGCCTAAATCCATAGGCCCCGATTCACAGAATTAACTTACTACAAAATCCTAAACTTACTACCATTTTGGTATTCACAGAAGGCACTTACTCATTTTGGTATTCACAGAAGGTACTTACTCATTTTGGTATTCACAGAAGGCACTTACTCATACTAACTTTATGTCTGCACTCGGGCCGGAGATTCCGGCCCGGAGGTGGAGATTCCGGCCCAGAGGTGGAGATTCCAGCCTGGAGTTGGAGATTCTGGCCTGATGGTGTAGATTCCGGTCAGTGGTGGAGATTCCGGCTGGTGGTAGAGATTCCGCAACCGGCCGACATCTCCACAACCGGGTCGGAATCTCCACCATCCGGACAGAATCTCCACCACCTGGCCGGAATCTCCACCACCGTGCCAGAATCTCCAGCCCGAGTGCAGACATAAAGTTAGTATGAGTAAGTGCATTCTGTGAATACCAATATGAGTAAGTGCATTCTGTGAATACCAAAATGAGTAAGTACCTTCAGTGAATACCAAAATGAGTAAGTTCTTTCTGTGAATACCAAATGGTAGTAAGTTTTGGATTTTGTAGTAATTTAGTTCAGTGATTCGGGCCCATAGTTATTTTGCTCACTATGCCATTCCAGTTTGGACCAAGCCATATGCGTATCAGTCTTGACCCTGCACCCAATGGGAACAGTCCAGCCATAACTGCCAGGCAGGTCCTCCCTGGACTGAAAACAAGCATCCTAGGACCCATGTCCAGGCATACTTGTCCCACTCGGGGTGACAAATGCAAAAAGAACAATTGATGGACAGAATGCAGAACAATGTCATACATTCACCCCAGGACAGAGATCTGGGCCTAAATCCATAGGGCCCGATTCACAGAATTAACTTACTACAAAATCCTAAACTTACTACCATTTTGGTATTCACAGAAGGCACTTACTCATTTTGGTATTCACAGAAGGTACTTACTCATTTTGGTATTCACAGAAGGCACTTACTCATACTAACTTTATGTCTGCACTCGGGCCGGAGATTCCGGCCCGGAGGTGGAGATTCCGGCCCGGAGGTGGAGATTCCAGCCTGGAGTTGGAGATTCTGGCCTGATGGTGTAGATTCCGGTCAGTGGTGGAGATTCCGGCTGGTGGTAGAGATTCCGCAACCGGCCGACATCTCCACAACCGGGTCGGAATCTCCACCATCCGGACAGAATCTCCACCACCTGGCCGGAATCTCCACCACCGTGCCAGAATCTCCAGCCCGAGTGCAGACATAAAGTTAGTATGAGTAAGTGCATTCTGTGAATACCAATATGAGTAAGTGCATTCTGTGAATACCAAAATGAGTAAGTACCTTCAGTGAATACCAAAATGAGTAAGTTCTTTCTGTGAATACCAAATGGTAGTAAGTTTTGGATTTTGTAGTAATTTAGTTCAGTGATTCGGGCCCATAGTTATTTTGCTCACTATGCCATTCCAGTTTGGACCAAGCCATATGCGTATCAGTCTTGACCCTGCACCCAATGGGAACAGTCCAGCCCTAACTGCCAGGCAGGTCCTCCCTGGACTGAAAACAAGCATCCTAGGACCCATGTCCAGGCATACTTGTCCCACTCGGGGTGGCAAATGCAAAAAGAACAATTGATGGACAGAATGCAGAACAATGTCATACATTCACCCCAGGACAGAGATCTGGGCCTAAATCCAAAGGGCCTGATTCACAGAATTAACTTACTACAAAATCCTAATGCCTGGCCAGTTGCATATGGCTGGGTCTAAACTGGGGTGGCATGGTGAGCGAAGGAAAGATGGCTTTAACCCAGATCTCTTGACTGGGGGTGAATTTATGATTTATTTAGCAATCCGTCCATAATTTGTTTGTGTAGCACTTTTCACCCTAACTGGGATGGGTGTATTTTCACATATTGAAGTACTACACCCCTTTTCAACTTGTCCCCCAACCCATTAACGTTCCAGGACAGTAATTTAAGTCTGTGTGTTGATGGTGACCCCATGTCTGTGTAGCATACTAGTTTGTTCTGTCAGGGGAGTCCCCACATGTGTCCCATTTTCATGGTTATCAGCTTCCGTTTTGGTCAGTGTTGCCCAGCGCAAGCTTAATTACATCTAGTGTACCTGCTGCAATGGCACTGTAGAGACACCTCTTGTGGACCTTGTCCAAACTGTTAACAAACCTGCTGCAGAAACCCCCCCTTCCGTCTACGTTGGGGTTGAACTGTGCCACGGTGTGTTCGAACTTAAATGTGCCGTAGTTTCTCGGTGAGAGATATCCCCCCATCAAGAAGTAACCTTACCCCCCTTCCTGCCTCACTGCATGGCGGTATCAGAACCTCCCGCCACCCCAATGTTGCAGAGTGCCTATCGCTCACCCCTAAAAATAACAAATATTCCCTTTTTCCGTCGGTCATCAGACTTTTGACGGGTGCGGACCCCATGCTCTGCTCAGCCGTGGTCTGCCCCTGTCTGTCTCATAGGTTTTGGTAGTTCTTCTTCCCCACTACTCGCATCCATTGAGCCAGTCCTATGCCTCCTCAGGGGTATTGAAAGACCATTCCTTGCCTTTTGCTTCCACTCGCACCTTGACAGCTTGGCAGGGAAGAGCATAGCGTATTTGATGTCTTTTTCCTGCAGGGCTCTTCTAATATCAAGGAAGCTCGTAGTTGACACTGGACCCGAAGCGTAAAGTCAGGGAAGAAGGTCACTTTACTACTTTCAAGTTCAATTGGTGGTGCTGTTCAAGCCGTTTGTAAAATAATGTCTGTCTCTGTAGTTGAAGACTCTCGCTACTACGGGCAGTGGGGGTGCTCCAGGTTTGTGTCTGCCTCAGGGCATCCTGGGCAACCTCTCAATCGTGAAGAATTTGCACAGTCTTGTAGGCCATAGGTACTTTGTGACCAAGTCCTCTGTAAATAGGTCCGCTGTTTGCTCCTCAGCGTGCTCTGAAACTCCAATTCGCTCGTTATTGCACCTAAAATGCCCTTCGTATTCATCAAGCTGGGCTTGCATCCTGCCGCTACAGATGTGCAAGTCAGTCACCCTCTGTTGAAGGGTGGATGTGTCTTTAACTAAGAAACTGGTGGCCGATTTGACTTCTTTAATTCTAGAGTTCATATTACGCATATCCGCTCGCATCAAGGAAACCTCGATAGATACTGAATCAATCCTGGTCTCGAGTGACGTCCTTACTGTTGTGACGACCATCAGCATGTCTAGGAGAGTCAGTTCTGGTGTACCATCACCCTCTTGTTGTTTCTCTGGCAGGTCATCCACGTCCTTGTCCCTTGGGCCTGCTCCCTTATTCCAGGCGTATTTGTCCAGTTTGGCCTGCATGGAGGACTTCGTATATCAACCCCTGACCATTGTGGGTCTTTCTGGACACAGGCGGTAGTTCTTGAGTAGTGTCAGAGCGGTAACTGACCATCCCCAGCTCTAGGTATGTAATCGTCTTCTGAGTGCCGGAGTGGCATGGACAGCATGTTGTCGGGTGGGTACTCTCAATGTATGGCCCCCAGCCATGTGGATGATTCCACTCCAGTGGTGATGAGTCTTCCCACAGACCCTAGGGTGTTGGAGCATCGCTGGGTCCTCCAGTACCTTTCGGTGTCCGAGTCGTGAGCTACTGGGTAATAATTGGACCCACTAAGGCTGGCAACCCTCTCAGAGTGTGTGAGCCTGTATCACCATTGCGTCTCTAAAGAAGTGTTAATAAAATGGCAGAGATGCGACCGCACCCCCGGTCAACCCGCCAAGTCCATAATGCCAACAGGGCAGAGCAACCACACTAGTTCTCATTAGCGTTACAGCAGGCAATACTTTGGATGTGTTCAGAAGGGATGTACTATTGGGAGAGCTATAGCTTGCATCCCACACTCACTGTGGCACCAGGAGGACTTCGGCGGTGATCCGTATGGATGGTTCTTAATTGGCGCTCTTCGAAATGCCTGCCGCATGGAAGGGGACACCCGATCAGGAGTCCTGACCCCGGTCGCCATGCGAAGCCACATTTGGTTGCCCCACAGCGGCCTCTAGTTGCCCTGCAAAATTCGGGTGCAGGATCTGGAACAGATGAAGTCCGCAGCTGTGTGACGTCCTCCTGCCCAGGACTCAACCGGGCACTGCAAGGCAAGCGGATCGCTGAGTGCGCTACCCGCCACTTCTTCCCTCGTCACTACTGGTAGCAGTTAGTGGAGACAGGGTGCTCACCGGCATGAAGCACGAACTGGCTCTCTAGAGTCCACACACCCCACTGAGTATTCAGAGAGGGCCTTGCTCCCACTCCGATGGTCACGGCTGTGCCGGAGTCTGGGAGCCCCTCTTCCACCGCGCGAGCTGCACAGTCGGGTCCATCTTTGGTGCGATGAAGTCATTCTCCATTTCAGCTTAGGTAAATGTGCTCAGTTCTTCTTTCAGGATATTCTGGGTGGGCTCCGTGCTGTAAACTGCCAGTCTGCGCGCAGTATCTTCGGATTGATGGACGGATTTTAAGGGAGAAACGGGCGTGCTCAGTCGGAACTGCTCTAAGTTGCGGCCATCTTGCTCGGCGGTTGGCCACACCCTGACAATTGGTCAATGTTAATCATTATGCCACATTAAGAACTAATTCCCTTTTTCATATTCAAAAATTAATCATGACAGTAACATCAGGCCAAATTAGCTGGTTTTCTAATCACTAAGGAATTTTAAAATACAAAATCACCCAGGACTCCAGTACTATACATACTTCCAAAAGTGCATAAAGATTTGACTACTTGTCCAGGCTGACCCATCGTTTCTGGCTGTGGGTCAGTCCTGGAGCCACTTTGCAAGTACATTGATGTGTTTATAAAAGATTTGGTCATTAATGCAAGAAGTTACGTATGTGACAGAGGGGCTATTATTTCCCAGCTTGAATTGATGCATTTTAATCCTGAGATTGAGTTGTTGTTGTGTTTGGACATTGAGTCCTTATACACCCATATACCTCAACTTGAGGGGATTCCGGTAATCCGTAGAGCCTTGGACACTCGCCCTGGTGTAGTGACTGTACCAACTGACTTTATTATTGATTTGTTGACCATTTCTCGCCCACATAACTATTTTGAGTTTGACGAACAATATTATTTTCAGCTTAAGGGTACTTCAATGGGAGCTTCTTATGCTCCCAATTTTGCAATTCTTTTTGTGGATGATTCTGAACAAACTTTTATTTTTGACTTGGCAAACAATCCTTATTTTGATAACGTCCACCATTGGTGGCGTTAAATAGACCATATTTTCTTTATTTGGATAGGTAATAATTCTGATTTAAATACTTTTTGGGGTTCCCTCAATTAAGATCACCCTATTTAAAATTTACTTCTCATGCTAATAATACCTGGGCTGATATCCCTGACCTTACTATCATTCCACATGATAGTAAGGTAGCTGGTTACAGGACACTTTACCAAGCCAACAGCTCACAATACTTTGTTGCAGTACATAAGTCATTATTCCAGGGGGTTAAAAGATGGCCTTCCCTTAGGTCAGTTATGGCGAATTCGCAGAAACCGTCATTTTAAGGAAGACTATTTTGAAAAAGGTGAGATTCTTCCAAAAAAACTGAAAAAACATAGCAACTCTAGGAGACTTATGAAATGATCATTGGAGAGAGCATGGTATAACAATTGTAAACCCCTGCTCTCTTCCAGGACAGTAAAAACAATAGAACAAATACCATGTGTTACGACCTTTAGTACACAGAGTAACAAGATAACTAAGATTATCAAAAACATTGGCCTTTAATTTTCTCCACTGGCATTACAAATGAACAACCCCTTTTTTTCTTTTAAAAGAAGGAGAAATATAGGTGGACATTTGGTATGTGTTGCCCTGCCCAGTCTTCCATCACCCGATTTGACTACCCCTTGGGGCTTGAATAAGATTGTGGGACACTATCGATGCAGCAATTGTTTTACTGTGCGACTCGAGCATTAACACAAAGCAATTTGTTCATGGTACAATTTCTTTTGACCTTCGTGATCACACGAATTGTAACACACAGAATGTTGTGTATTCCATCTGGTGCCCCTGCAAAATCATCTATGTGGGGCAAACTACCCAGAGAAGAAAAGCCCGGCTGGCACAATACAAGAGCCACATTAAATGCAAGAATGAACATGCCCCTTTGGTAACCCATTTTCTAGAAAACAACCATGCGTCATGAGATTGCCATTGGCGGTTCATTGAGATGATTAGAAAACCACCCAGTGCTGGCAGCATTGGCGGCATACTGAATAAAACCGAGTGTTGCTGGATTCTCCGGAGTGACAGTATAAATAAAGGTGTTAACACCCCTGAGGAATGTAAATCAATCATATCTGGTTGAAAATCTTTTTTCATTCCTCCGTTTTTTTCTGACATTACATTTATTTCTGTGTTCCTGAGGAGGAGAATTTGTCCCCGTGGCTGCGGCGCCGCGACGCCACTGAGGCGCTTCCGGCCTGTTTTGTGGCCGACTGCCCTGCGCTGTGTCCAGCGCCGACGTTGACCCCCCCTTGGCGGCCCCCGGTGCCAGGAGAGGGCCGACGCATCAAGTCTGTCTGCCGCACTGGGCCCGAAGCCTCCCTGGGCCCGCATCATGTGACGAGGGCCGCGAGCCGCGTCATCGGCCGCGCCCCCGCCTGAGCCGCGCAGCGATTGGCTGCCGTCTCCATGCCTCTGCCTTCACTCGGGGAAGCCCAGGATCGTCGCGGAGGGGGCCGTGGACCCTGAGAGCCCCATCCGGGTTTGCCACCACCCCACGGATCTGCCTTGCCCCAGCGCCGGTGCCTGCATCTGCCCCTGAGCACCGCGCTGGGCCGAGTGAGGCCTACAGGAGGGCTGGAACCCCTCCCTCTGCCCCAGAACCTGCCCAAGGGCCCCGGAGGGCCGAATATCCAAGGTAACCCCCGGGGAGGAGGGCGGTAGGCCGGGTAAGGCCCGAGGTCACCCCTCCCCCGGGGTGACCTGTGACTGGGCCCCGTTGGCCCCCTCCTGAATGTGCCTCGAGAGTTTGGAGGCTTGGGGGTCAGACACTTACCCTTATGTTGAATTGCCATATTGCCAGTTTCCGGCCTGTAAGGCTTCTGTTTATACCATATTTACAAGCCTGCTAATGGAAGGATGACCTTTTCCCTTTACTGAATTTCTTGCAGGGGTGGGCTTCTATAGTTCCTGAAGGGATCAAACTGCGACATTTATTGATTCATTCTAATGGTATTCTGCTGATCTGATCTGGGTCACAAAACGATCTGTATTCACAAGAAGAAAGGCTTGTGGTTGGTTACTAGAGGCTGTGTTCTCTGAAGTTCTCTGTTGTACTGAAAGTACTTGCTGAAATGTTTTATCCCTTTCTATGAAGTGCAATTTAGAAGGCATCCATGAGAGGTTTAATGTGGAATTTAATGTAATGCTATGGTCGCTTCTTGTAGGATCCTCCAGGTTTATGAAAGTACCCTCTTTGCCTGCTGAAGAGTAGGATGCGACAGGCTGTGTTATTTAATGTTTCACTGCTTAGATAAGCTGGTTATTACTTTAATGAAATGCCTTACTGAAACTGCTTAATGAAATGCTTACCTGAAATGCTAATGATTTACCAATGCATTGCTCTAATTTAAAGCCTATATAAAAGAACTTGATTTTCAAACAACAACTACTGGTGTGGTCTCCATTAATGCGTCCCACTACGGCCTCATTGGATGTGTGTGTTAAGTAGCTGCTTTACACATAAGCCCCTGGCTGCCTTCCTGCTCGAGCCATGCTACCCCCCGGAGAACTGGTGGTCCCAGTTCTTACATTGGTGGTGAGCGGTGGGATCCAGGACCTGTAGCTACCTAACACCCTCCAGTGGGACAGAGTGCGCTGCAATTAATTGGACACCTATCGTGCTACAAGCAAACCCAATTGCCCACCACTGTCTAGCCTGCAGCAAAGTGTGTTGAACCAGCATTGTTGCCCACGTCCTAGAATCTTTCTTCCAGGTTATCTAGGTCCTCACCTGACAGAATGGAGTTCCAGCTGGCTGACCTTGATAGGTACACGGCAGTGCAGTTAAGGGAGTTTTGTCAGGGGATGGGGGTGCCTGTGGGGACGAGAGCTGTAAAAGAAGAGCTCCGTACCGCCTTAAGGGCATGGGTAAGGGCCCACCCAGAGGAAGAAGAAGATGGGGAACAGGTCACACACGGGGAGGCGTACACTCACGAAGACCCAGGCCTGCTCAACATTGACATGTCAGACAATATATTGCCAGGAAGACGTTCAGGGGCAGGGAGCAGTGTATCTAGGGAGAGTGTGTCACCGCAGGAGTACGAGGACAGGAGGGAGGAGAGGCGATTGAAGTGGGAGCTTGCCAAGTTAGAGCACGAGAGGGAGAGAGAAAGGGAAGATAAGAATCTGGCTTTAGAGAGAGAAAGACTAGCTATGGAGGAAAGGAAGCTGGCGCACGAGCTGCAGCTCAAGGAAATGGAGCTGCAAGCATTGCAGTTGAGTGCGCCAGGAAGTCCTAATGGTGGCAGCGTACCAGGAGCTCATCAGGAGCCCAGATTCTGTTTACCTAAGGAGGTGATAGCGAGCTACACCAAGGGGGATGACATTGCCAGGTGGTTGGAGGCATATGAAGGGGCCTTGACTGCCCATGGGGTGCCTGAGAAACACTGGGGAGGTGGTTTGTACCGGTATATACCTCCTGATGTCAGGGACTCACTCCTGTATTTGGGGAAGGCAGACCAGTTTAGGTATTCCCCCATGAAGGAGGTGCTTATCAAACATTTTGGCCTCAACCCTGAAAGGTATCGCCAGAGGTTTCGTGGCAGCCATAAGCTGTCCACACAGAATTGGGTGGATTTTTTTGAGTATGCCCGAAAGGCTCTGGATGGTTGGGTGCGTGGCAGTGAGGTGCATGATTTTGAGGGTCTGTATAACCTTTTTTTGAGAGAGCACCTCCTGGATAAGTGTTTTCCGGAGTTGCGCCAACATCTGGTGGACCGCAAGCTTACTGATCCCCGTGAGCTTGCGGAGGAAGCGGATACTTGGGTCAGCACCCGGGTGTCTCACAAGGGCCCCGGGGGAGATGGCCCGAAAGGTGGACAGGGCGCCCCTCAGAAGAAAGAGGGTGGTGATAAAAGAATGGAGTTCTCACGAGACCCACAAACTAGACAGTTTTGGAAAGGAATAGGTACCCCACCTCAGAACCGTTCCCCAAAACCCACTTACCCTGACAAGAGTCAGCAGCCAAAAGTGATCCGGTGCTATGAGTGCGGAGAGGTCCGACACTACAAGGGAGACCCCCAGTGTCGCAAACGACCCCCAGCCCCCACTGGTAGCAAGAGTCCCGGGGTGGCTAGTGTAGCGCTTGGGTTGGAGCTGCCCCTAGATAGAGAAGGGGAGTGGACAGGCCTGACCCTGGTTTCACTCGGGGATAAAGAGATGGTCCCAGTGACGCCCTTACCATTGAATACTGCTAAGTACCAGCAGAGGGTGAAGGTCAATGGGGAGGAGGTGGACGCTCTGAGGGACACAGGAGCCAGCATGACCGCTCTAGTGAGGCGGCTGGTGTCCCCTGAGCAGGTTGTTCCTGATGTGTACTATCCGGCCGTGTTGGCTGGCGGCAGAATGAGCTACTATCCCGTGGCTCAGGTTCCCTTTGATTGGGGAGGAGTATCAGGCCCGTTGAGAGTTGCGATCAGCCATGCCTTGCCTGAGGACTGTCTGCTCGGTAATGACCTCGAACATACCGCCTGGAAGGAAGTCGAGTTTAAGGCCCACACTGAGATGCTGGGATTACCAGGGTGGACTTGCGTAGTCACGCGGTCCATGGCTGCCCGGCAAGAAGCTCAACCCGGGTTGGAGCCTGAAACAAGGGCCCAACCCACTACCGTTCCAGAGGAGAGTGTTGTGGAGGACACACCCCGTGTGATGGATGGGGAGCCCGCGGAGGTAACCCCGGAGTCCGTGGAGGTGGATGTCGTTCCCGTGGGGGACTTGCCAACCCTTGCCGAGTGGCATGTGGAAGGAGGTCCTACCCGGGAGGATTTCTGTCGGGCGCAGAAGGAGTGCCCCACGCTTGAAGGCATGCGGCGACAGGCCGAAGCCCAAGCGATGAACAAGGAGACCGGCAGCTATCACGTGTATTGGGAGGATGGCCTCCTGTACAGTGAGCCAAGGGTTCCGGTGCATGGGTCCTCGAGGGCCTTAGTGGTCCCCCAGTGTTACCGGGCCTTTTTGATGGAACTGGTGCATGAGATACCCTTAGCCGGACACCTGGGCCAGGACAAGACCTTTGCTAGGCTAGTCCCACATTTTTATTGGCCCAGGATGAGAGTTGCCTCTGACACCTATTGCAAGACCTGCAAGACTTGCCAGGCCCGTGGCAAGACTGGGACCAAAGTAAAGGCCCCGTTGGAACCACTCCCAGTGGTCGGGACCCCTTTCGAGCGGGTCGGAATAGACATCGTTGGGTCGTTGGACCCTCCGACCTCTGCGGGACATCGGTTCATTCTGGTGTTGGTGGACCACGCCACTCGGCACCCGGAGGCCATCCCTCTGAGGACCGTTACTGCACCTGTGGTGGCGCGGGCCCGGGGATATTTACCCGAGTGGGATTCCCCAAGGTCGTGGTGTCGGACAGGGGCACAAATTTCATGTCAGCCTACATGCAGGCCATGTGGAAGGAGTGCGGAGTGACCTATCGGTTCTCCACTCCTTACCATCCCCAGACTAACGGGCTCGTAGAGCGCTTCAACAAGACCTTGAAGGGGATGATCCGGAGTCTGCCAGAAGACCTGAGGTGGAAATGGGACATCCTCCTCCCTTGCTTGCTGTTCTCGTACCGCGAGGTACCCCAGAAGGGAGTCGGGTTCAGCCCCTTCGAATTGCTCTATGGCCATCCCGTTAGGGGACCCCTCAGCCTGGTCAAAGAGGGGTGGGAGAAGACTTCGAAGAAGCTTCCCCGTGATGTTGTCAGCTACATGCTGGCATTCCGCAGCCAGATGGCCAAGCTGTGGAAGGAAGGCTCAGACAACTTGGAGGCTAGCCAAGCCGTCATGAAGGAGTGGTATGACTGCAACGCTCGGACGGTAGAATTGGACCCGGGACAGAAGGTGTGGGTCATGAAGCCTGGGGAGCTTAGTGCCCTCCAGGACCGGTGGACTGGTCCGTACGAGATTGTGGAGCGTAGATACCAGACTACCTACGTCGTGGACTTGAAGACCCCCCGACAGCCCCACCGGGTGCTCCACGTCAACCGCCTGAAGCCTCATCATGAGCAATCGGAGCTCGCTCTCGTCATGGTGACGGATTGGAGCGAGGAGGTGGAAAGTGAGCCTCTTCCTGACCTTCTAGCGGCTCAGGAGAAGGATGGTTCAGTGGAGGGAGTTGTCCTCTCCCCATCCTTGACCCCAGAACAACAGAGGGACTGCCACCAGGTTTTGGCGCAGCACGCCTCATTGTTCTCCCTCATTCCTGGAATTACACATCTGTGTACCCATGATATGGACACAGGGGACAGTCCGCCAGTGAAAACCAAGTCTTACCGGCTGTCCGATAAAGTAAAGAACAGCATCCAGGGTGAGGTGATCAAGATGCTGGAGCTGGGTGTGATCGAACCCTCCAGCAGCCCGTGGGCTAGTCCGGTTGTGCTGGTGCCGAAAGCAGCTCCACCGGGCACCACACCAGAACTTCGGTTCTGTGTGGATTATCGGGGGTTGAATTCTGTCACCAAGACAGATGCTCACCAGATACCACAGGCAGACGAGCTGATTGACCGGCTGGGAGCAGCCAAGTATCTTAGCACCATCGACTTGACATCAGGGTACTGGCAGATTGCCATGGCTGATGGAGTAAAGGAGAAGACAGCGTTCTCCACCCCCGAGGGCCACTTCCAATTTCGAGTGATGCCCTTCGGGCTCAAGAATGCTCCAGCCACCTTCCAGCGGTTGGTGAACCAGGTGTTATCTGGCCTGGAGTCCTTCTCAGCAGCTTACCTGGATGACATAGCTGTCTTCAGTAGCACCTGGGAGGACCATCTGCAGCATCTCCAGGAGGTGCTGTGGGCGTTACAACGTGCTGGCTTGACCATCAAGGCTAGCAAGTGCCAGATTGGACAGGGATCTGTCGTGTACCTGGGACACTTGGTGGGCGGAGGTAAGGTGCAACCCCTCCAGGCCAAAATTGAGACCATCATGGCCTGGGAGCCCCCCAAAACTCAGACTGAGGTCCGAGCTTTCCTCGGCCTCACTGGCTATTACCGCAGATTCGTCAAGGGATATGGCACCATCGTGGCCCCCTTGACCGAGTTGACGTCCAAAAAGCAGCCACGCAAGGTGATCTGGACGGCTGCTTGCCAGGAGGCATTTGAAACACTAAAGCGTGCGATGTGCACCGCTCCGGTGATGGCCACTCCGGACTTCCAAAAAGAATTCATCGTGCAGACAGATGCCTCAGAGCATGGCGTAGGCACCGTGCTGTCGCAGCTCAACGATGATGGCCAAGACCAACCTGTGGCCTTCATCTCCAGAAGACTCCTCCCTCGGGAACAGCGATGGAGTACCAACGAGCGAGAAGCCTTCGCTGTGGTCTGGGCTTTGAAGAAGTTGAGGCCATACCTTTTTGGCTTTCACTTCCTGGTTCAAACCGACCACCGACCCCTTCGCTGGCTCATGCAGATGAGAGGTGAAAACCCAAAGTTGCTAAGGTGGTCCATTTCCCTACAGGGGATGGACTTTAGGGTGGAACATCGGACCGGAGCTGACCACGCCAATGCTGACGGTCTCTCCCGTTTTTTCCGCCTTAGTGACGAGAACTCCCTAGAGGTTGGGTAGCTCTCCCCACTTTCAGCTGGGGGGGACGCATGTTAGACCTGTCAGTCCTAGGGTGGTCTTTCCCTGTGTTTTTTTTGCCCTTGCCTGATTTTTCCCACCTTCTTTTGGTTGGCCCATAGGTCTTCGGGCACCTTTTCATAGCTAATCTGTGTTAGGGTGCAGGTGCTCTCTACTTCCAACATGGCTGCCACTGGCCCCTGCTACAGCAGTGTGGTCTTTTAGTGTAGCACCCTAGTGGCCAGGAGCAGGCTGGATCCCCATACAATGTTGCAATGCCAGCCACCCATCCCCTGTCCATAGGTAGAGTGGGGAAGCTCCTGGAACCTTCCAGAAGGAAGGCGGACCTGATTTTTGCCGCCTTAGAGAGTGGTCACCTGACCTGGGCATATTTAAGCAAGGGAGGGAACTTTTTCTAGTCAGTTGGGGCATCACTGACCTGGGGAACCCACGCAGGAGTTTTAGGCGGGAGGGCCTACTTAGGAACCTATGCTACTGGGAGTTACAGGATTTAGGTGCTGCCTCTTAAGCTGGGTGAGGTGTCCTAGTCTAGCCCCCTGATCTGGCCCAGCGGTAGGGAACCCCAGGGTCCATCTGCAGTGACTGAGGAAAAACTCATCAAGCCTCTAACTCAACCCCCCCCACCTCAAGAAACAAACATCTAAGGGCGCAGACCATCCAAGCGCCAAGAAGAATACTTTCCTGTGAGCAGAGACTGCTGGGGGATCGACCAGGTACTGGACTGTGCTGCCCTGCGCCCCCCCTGCCTGCATTGGGGTCTAACAGCCCCACCTGTCTCCCCCCTGACTGACTCTCTCTCCCTTCCATTCTACCTGCATTGCTTGCTGTCTCACTTGAAAAGCGCTATAAATGGTCCCCTCCTTAAGCGCTGTGTCAGAGACTGCCTGTCCTGTCAGAAACTACTGAAATTGCCTTTCCTGCCTTGCCTGCAACTAGCGCTGTGAAGCGCCTCCCAAGCGCTGTCCGACGGCCCTGTAGCGCTATGAAATTCCCCCGGCGCTAGGCCCCTCCGAGGAGCGCCGCATCGCCCTTTCAAGCGCTCACCTGGTTCGGTGTCCAGCGCTGTACTGCGCCCCCTGAGGCGCCTGAGGAGAATTTGGCCCCGCGGCTGCGGCTCCGCCCACACGACGCCACTGAGGCGCTTCCGGCCTGTCTTGTGGCCGACTGCCCTGCGCTGTGTCTAGCGCCGACGTTGACCCCCCTCGGCGGCCCCCGGTGCCAGGAGAGGGCCGCCGCATCAAGTCTGTCAGGCCGCACTGGGCCCGAAGCCTCCCTGGGCCCGCATCACGTGACGGGGGACACAAGCCGCCTCATCGGCCGCGCCCCCGCCTGAGCCGCGCAGCGATTGGCTGCCGTCTCCGTGCCTCTGCCTTCACTCGGGGAAGCCCAGGATCGTCACGGAGGGGGCCGTGGAGCCTGAGAGCCTGAGAGCCCCTTCCGGCTTGCCACCACACCACGGATCCGCCTTGCCCCAGCGCCGGTGCCTGCATCTGCCCCTGAGCACCGCGCTGGGCCGAGTGAGGCCTACGGGAGGGCTGGAACCCCTCCCTCTGCCCCAGAACCTGCGCAAGGGCCCCGGAGGGCCGAATATCCTTGGTAACCCCCGGGGAGGAGGGCGGTAGGCCGGGTAAGGCCCGAGGTCGGCCCTCCCTGTACTGAATTTCTTGCAGGGGTGGGCTTCTATAGTTCCTGAAGGGATCAAACTGCGACATTTATTGATTCATTCTAATGGTATTCTGATGATCTGATCTGGGTCGCAAAACGATCTGTATTCACAAGAAGAAAGGCTTGTGGTTGGTTACTAGAGGCTGTGTTCTTTGAAGTTCTCTGTTGTACTGAAAGTACTTGCTGAAATGTTTTATCCCTTTCTATGAAGTGCAATTTAGAAGGCATCCATGAGAGGTTTAATGTGGAACTTTAATGTAATGCTATGGTCGCTTCTTGTAGGATCCTCCAGGTTTATGAAAGTACCCTCTTTGCCTGCTGAAGAGTAGGATGCGACAGGCTGTGTTATTTAATGTTTCACTGCTTAGATAAGCTGGTTATTACTTTAATGAAATGCCTTACTGAAACTGCTTAATGAAATGCTTACCTGAAATGCTAATGATTTACCAATGCATTGCTCTAATTTAAAGCCTATATAAAAGAACTTGATTTTCAAACAACAACTACTGGTGTGGTCTCCATTAATGCGTCCCACTACGGCCTCATTGGATGTGTGTGTTAAGTAGCTGTTTTACACATAAGCCCCTGGCTGCCTTCCTGCTCGAGCCATGCTACCCCCGGAGAACTGGTGGTCCCAGATCTTACACAATGCTTTCTGGATTTTGTAGTGTGTGTCATCATTAATCCACAGATGGAGGCACGTTAATTACCAAGCTGCCTTCATTCAAAGCCCTTGGATGGGCCTCAGACTGCGTGCCACTCATAAATCCCATATTGTCAGCTGTTTCACACCTTGGGATCGGCAGAATTTCCGGGCACCGTGACCCCCAGTGATCCCGTGGTTGTGTAACCTTCGCGGCTGGGCTGCCGCGTTAAAATCTTGCTCCAAATTACCCACAGGCAAGGATGCACTAAACAGCAAGATCACGGGTAAGAGCAAACACCACAGAATCTATGACATGAGAGCTGGAAACATATCGGACTGTGGTGTTCGCTCTTACCCGTGATCTTGCTGTTTAGGTTTAGGTCGCCTGTGGGTTACTTGGAGCGAGATATATATATATTCACTGAAAAAACCATAGGTTATAGACCATATATAGTTAGGAATTAGCATTTAAAAAACCTTATTTTACTCACACAAAACCATTGAAATTCCATATATAGTTAGTTGCACTAACTATATATCGCGCACCCGCAATCCACTGCTGATCATGTCACATATTACATCATTCATGACATGGTCAGTGACATCACTGATGACATCACTGATGACATCTCAAATGACATCACTGATGAGATCACTGATGACATCTCATTTGACATCAATGACCACATCACTGATGATATCATTCATGTGACAATACAATGCATCTCCTCACATTTTAATATAACCTCTGTTTCACCCAGTGTTAAATACAGAGTATAATTTTTGAAACCATTGACACACCAATACTAGTTACTACATACGTACTCACTGATTCCTACGTCTACACACACATTCACTCATTCACCCATACAATCATTCATACATACAATCACTCATCTTTACAACACTATCATATGCACTCATACACCTATACAGACACTCACACTCTGCCACTCATCCATGGAGTTACTCACACACCTAGTCAGTCCTGTAAAGAATCAATCACACTTCCATTTTCTTGTCTATACAGTTAAACATAGAGCACCTTACATTTTCAAACATATACTAACACATACTTACTTTCTTATACAATCATTGATACAAGTACACATTGATCTGCACAGAGTCACACACCTCCCAGCCAGCCACACACACACTCAGTCTCCCATACAAATACTTGGACAATCAATCAATAACCCATATAGTTAATCATATAGCTACTGATCAACACATGCAGCAGTTTACAGAACAACAGACATGATGATGCACAAATTAAGACAGTTTAGTCACTAACCCATGCACTCAGTGAGACACATTTAATCACTCACTCATACATTCAGTCATGCACCTACTAAATCCTTCGTCCAGACACTTATACATCTACTCATTCTTCAATATGTAAAACATATTTAAACTTTACAGAAACACACAGTCACTGGATGATGTCATCAGTGATCTCATCAGTGATGTCATTTGAGATGTCATCAGTGATGTCATCAGTGATGTCACTGACCATGTCATGAATGATGTAATATGTGACATGATCAGCAGGGGATTGCGGGTGCGCGATATATAGTTAGTGCAACTAACTATATATGGAATTTCAATGGTTTTGTGTGAGTAAAATAAGGTTTTTTAAATGCTAATTCCTAACTATATATGGTCTATAACCTATGGTTTTTTCAGTGAATTTTCAAGGTTTTGTAAATGCTAATTCCTAACTATATATGGTCTATAACCTATGGTTTTTTCAGTGAATTTCAATGGTTTTTTAATAGCAAATATCATAAGCTGTCGAATGTCAAGTACGTGGTAAGTGAAAACATTTTCGTGTTTATGCACACTGATCTGCTTTGAATGGTGCCCGGCCCCCCTCATTTCTATTAGGAGTACTCTCTCTTTGCACATAGTGAAGGGTAGTTAACGCAGGCCTCTGTCCCCGTTGTAATACGTCGTGCCTGCTTCTCTCTCCATTTGATTGATTGTTATCCAAGTATTTACTGTTTTAGAATTGGTTCTCTTTGGTTCATTCTCTATTTACAAACAAACACAGAGTCGCAATACTCTGTTTAGTCTTCGCAGATAACGAAAAATCGTGTAAAAAAAAAAGAAAAGGAATCGAGCAAAATCAGTAGGCCACTAATGGGATCTCTTTTTGACCTCGCTAAAATAGAAACATTAGGAACAACCCCTCATGACAAATACAAAACTAGTGAGATGAACTGAACTCCACACAATGATGGCTGCAAAACAGCTTGGCTCCGCCACCCACCCCGCCCAAAATAACGATAAAGAGCGGCTGCCATGATTGGTTGCGGAATGGCCACGACGGAGCTATGAAATGGTGCTGCTCTCATGCTAACCCCAGCTTCAGTCTGAATATCCAGAAACACTGTAGACTACCAATTCGATCAGTTCCGGTAGCGCCCCAATGTAACCCGGTAGAGAAGAACTAGCCCTCCCCTCTTTGACTGATGGTTCTTGTTGCCTGTCCCTTCTGTTGTCATTTAACAGAACTATTTAGCCTGCTGAAAGGGGTTGTGTTCCAACCGCTGGTTGGTGGAGACATTTTGACTATATTCTGGACCTGCGTTGTCGCGTAATGCGTCATATGACGCGCCGCGTTAGCGCATCCGGAAGTCATCCGGGGCGCGCAGCGCGTAACGTAAGCATAACAAGTCATGTGACTTGTTAATAAAACTTTTCATTGGTTCATTTTACTTTTCTTATTCTAATGATGAAAGGCTTGGTCATATGACCTAAAAATTACGCTTTTTATTACTTCCGAACATTATTTTTTCTTAAATATATGTTATAATGTTCCAGGCTAATGTACTTTCCCGGAAAATTTACAACTGTCATGCAAGTAAAATATATTCTTTTTTCGAGAAAAAGAGCGTTTCTTCGTCCCATGACGGAGCCGTTGAGCAAAAGAGGGTCGACCTGCTGTCTTAGTCGCCGATACGCCTGAATATGAGATTCTTATCGATCACTTTATGTTGCAGGAGTAGAAAACACAACAGCCCTTGACCATTTATCTTTACTGCGTTCCTTCGAATTATACCTTTTACCCTTCATGTAATTGGTCTGCTTTATTTCACTTGCCTTTTACTGATTCTAAAACAGTGACTATTATTAAAAACTTTACCAATGTATATACTACTACCATGTTTTCTTTTAAAAACCTTTATTGTGAAAATTTCATTATACAAATACGAGCCTATAACCACGTGGGCCGGCCACGGAGCAAACTGTAATCGTATATGATGAGTAGACATTTACACTGTAGAGGAACGTAACGGGCGGGCCATTAGGTTGCAAGAACTAAGGTGTCTAACAGTTACGGAATCGGTGGACGTACATTTTATAATTAAAATACGACAGGGCCAGTTACAATAAAATTATCTAGATATACATTTGCGGGCAAGTACCATGGGTGACGTTAATTCGAACTTTCAATAGTACAGTAATCAATAACACATCAGAATTTAATATCAAATGGGATGTCGAAATATTCAATCAATTCTCGTCCCCGCCCGCCATGTGCTTCAAAACTGCATACGTATCTCGTGATTTCAAGGTTCTGCAACCAGTACACAACAAGGAGTTACGAGTCCCATTTATTCCGGCGCCATTTTGGGCGAGGACGGGCAGGTCCAGGATATAGTCAAAATGTCTCTACCAACCATCGACTATGATGATGTTCATATGCTGTATTTATTAGAGTAACACTCATCTGTCCACATGAAATTAATTTGCCACAATCTAAACATGTCATTTTAATCTTTCCAAAGTTCTTCTAAATATTTGGGACCGTTTCCCTTGCCTCTGATGCTGTCAGTGCCACTTCTTTGATGAATGTACTAGCAGGTCAGGGGTTCTCCTCCAAATCTCTCTTTTATGCAGCACTATAATTAATTGGTGCCACCTCTCCATATGACGATGCATGGTATAGTTACCACAACTATATTTTTTTTCGGTTCCTCTGGAGAGTTCATCGTGGCAGATGAAGCGTGTAACGTACCGGGCATTTACCTTTTTTTGCATGTACAGGAAAGGAAAAAAAAATCGAGCGTCCGAGTTCTAAGGTTTCCCAGGGCCATTTTAGTGGACCAGGCCCAAATCCAAAGAACAGGCCGCCATTTTGAGAGTCCTGTTGCAGCCGCCTGTTGCTGTAGCATCAAGAGCAGCCGAAACTCAGCTGAATGGCAACTGAAACGGTAAAGGGGCGCCCCACTACAGCAGACGAGCCTCCACCTAGGAAGGCCCGTTCACGCCGCCTCCCCTCCCCCCCCTTCGGGCACCCCACGCCGTTATTCGGAGCAGTATTGTAGGATGGCCACACCAGTGCGGCAACTTGCTAGACATCACCTCGGTGGTAACCGAATCTCAACGCCTTGTGGTGTCTTCTATTCAGAAAACATTGTTATGCTGCCTTCGACCTATTCGCCGCAAGTGCGCACACAACTCAACTGCATAGCTTGCTAGACACCACCTCGGTGCCATCCGGATCTTGGAATCTCAGCGCCTTTTGGTGTCTTCTCTTCAGAAAATATTGTTGCGCTGCCTTTGGCCCCATTCGCACATCGGTCCGCTACTGACGCCATCTCACAGGCTAATGGGGCGCCCCAAGCCGACTTTCAGCATTGTAGGATGACCACACCAGTACAGCAACTTGCTAGACATCACCTCGGTGCCATCCGGATCTCGGCGCCCCACTGCAGATGAAGTGCCTCTCAACTATGAAACCACCACGGTGACATCCGGATCTTGGCGCGTTGTGCTGCCTTCGGCCTATTCGCACATCGGTCCGCTACTGACGCCATCTCACAGGCTAATGGGGCGCCCCACGCCGAGTTTCAGCATTGTAGGATGACCACACCAGTACAGCAACTTGCTAGACATCACCTCGGTGCCATCCGGATCTTGGCATCTCAACGCCTAGTGGTATCTTCCATACAGAAAATATTGTTGCGCTGCCTTTGGCCCCATTCGCACATCGGTCCGCAACTTAGACATCACCTCGGTGCCATCCGGATCTTGGCATCTCAGCGCCTTGTGGTGTCAGTCAGAAAATATTGTTGCGCTGCCTTTGGCCCCATTCGCACATCAGTCCGCTACTGACACCATCTCACAGGCCAACAGGGCGCCCCACACCGACTTTTACCATTGTAGGATGGCCACACCAGTGCCACAACTTGCTAGACACCACCTCGGTGCCATCCGGATCTTGGCATCTCAGCGCCTTGTGGTGTCTTCTATTCCGAAAATATTGTTGCGCTGCCTTTGGCCCCATTCGCACATCGGTCCGCTACTGCCGCCATCTCACAGGCCAACGGGGCGCCCCACGCCGACTTTCAACATTGTAGGATGGCCACACCAGTGCGGCAACTTACTAGACACCACCTCGGTGCCATCCGGATCTTGGCGCGTTGTGCTGCCTTCGGCCTATTCGCACATCGGTCCGCTACTGACGCAAACTCACAGGCCAACGGGGCGCCCCACGCCGACTTTCAGCATTGTAGGATGGCCACACCAGTGCTGCAACTTGCTGGACACCACCTCGGTGCCATCCGGATCTTGGCGCGTTGTATTGCCTTCGGCCTATTCGCACATCGGTCCGCTACTGACGCCGCCTCACGTGCCAACGTATTTTCTCCGCATTTTATAACCTATGCCGCATAACAGGTCATGTGACTTGTTTATAAAACTTTTCATTGGTTCATTTTACTTTTGGTTTCCTAATGATGGAAGGCTCGATCATATGACCTAAAAACAACACTTTTCATTGGATGAAAACTTATTTTTTTTTCCCAAACGATGAAAGCCCTGGATGTTTCAGACTGAAGCTGGCGTCAGCATGAGAGCACCACCATCTCGTAGCTCCGTCGTGGTCATTCCGCGAGCAATCATGGCAACCGCTCCCCACCAGAAGCCTACAGGAGTCGGGGGCCCCCAAAACTTTTGATGAATTCTCAAGGCGGAGGGGACGCTTTCGAGAATGGGGTCCAAGACCTAGCAGACAAGCGTCCGATTTCCAAGGTGTCCCAGGGCCATTTCAGTGGACCAGGCCCAAAAAGGAAAGAGCCTGCCGCCATTTTGAGAGTCCTGTGACAGCCGCCTATCGCTGCACCGCAAGAGTGGGCGCAACTCAGCTGAATTGCGGCTTTTGACACAGTGGACCAAAAACGGACGGAATGGCAACTGAAACGGTAAAGGGGCGCCCCACTACAACAGATGACACTCCACCTGGAGAGGCCCGTTCACGCCGCCTCCTCCGGGGCGCCCCACGCCGTTATTCGGAGCAGCATTGTAGGATACCAAAACCAGTGCGGACACTTACTGGACATCACCTTGGTGCCATCGTTCTGCTGCCTTGGAACTATTCGCACAACAGTTTGCTACTGATGACCCACCCCCCGCGACGCCCCACGCCGGAAATCTGGACGTTGTGCTGCGTTGGGACTATTCGCACAGCCGACCGCTACTTCGTTGTTTTTCCCTAAAAATGTTTATATGTTATTACTATTTTTGTTTTCTTGTATATATTTATAAATTATTAAAGTTTTATAATCTTACTACTTTGTCGGAGTGCTATATATTTTTAATGTGACACATAATTGTAAAAACTTTGATGTACAAAGAGTCATCCCTGGAATCTTCCGCTTCAGGCTCGGTCCCCTCCCCAATCACAATACAGGATGGTTTTCAGATAATAGCAACGCTTCTGCTGTGACGGATCTCATCGAGTGTGGGCCTTGATCTACTATAACTCCTTTGAAGAGGGGTGATTCTTTACAGCTGGGGCCATAAACTACATCTGCAGGGCTAGCTGATACCGTAGGACCAGCCTGGACAATCGGACACAGAGGAAAAGGAGTGTCAGAGGGTGCGGTAGTGAATAGGGCGAAAGGGAGGTGTCGGGCAGGCACAGGGTGTGATTCTCAGGGAAGAGCAGCGCAGATGGGGGGAGGTTTATTACCCATGCATAAGACAGAGAGCGGGGGTGACAACTGCCTGGGGGAGATGCTTGCGAAGGTGGGGAGCCATGCTAAGGATCGACAGCGTGCACAGAGTGGGTCTGGTCAAGGCATCTAAAATGGCTGCCGTGCACGACAAAAGTGTGGCATTTGAAAAAAGACAAGATGGCGCAGACAATGTTTTTCAACACTTCCTGATTTCCTTCGAATCGAACGTTAACAGACGTTGGGGCATATTACCAAAGTTAAGCGATATTTATCCCTAACGATGCTTAGCAACGATTTTTTTACCGCTAAGCATCGTCAGAAATTATCGCAGATAAACCTTGCTATTATCAAGGTTTATCGCAAATACGATAATAAACGACCGCAATGCATTAATATCGCTGAAAACTCAGCAATATTCATGCATTACCGAGCTAATGCTCTTAGCCATGTTATCCACCTCCCATTGGATAACATGGCTAAGAACTGCTCAGGGCAGGTGCTAGCTTTTGGAGATATTCGCGCTTATTTTGAATATTTCCAAAAGTTGATAATAGGAGATAGCGATGTTAGCGACTGTTTCCAGTCGCTAACATCTTGGCATGCCCACTTTGCATGTCATTAGTGATAAATATCACTCACATGCAAAGTGGGGCCCAAGATGGTCGCTATCTCCTACTAGCCGTCGCTAACTGGTGTTAGCAACAGCTAGGTAATACAGATATAATTTTATCTCCGCGAAGCGGAGCGCTGTTACAGATATATATCTTGTTTTTGAACGTTAATTTCTCAAAATCCACTGAAGCACATATATTGAGACCTAGCAAAGGCACATCGAGCTACCAGTCCCTACAATTTTGGCAAGTTTCGTGCAAATCCATTCAGCCGTTCGATTATTATTATTATTTGTTTTTTTGCCCCGCGGGGCCCTTTTAAAACCTCCACATCAAACCTAAGAGGTCAAGGAGGATCTACTATGCCCCCTTATGGTCATTTGCCCCTTCGCTTTGGCCTCCTCTTGTCTCTCGATCCTACCGAGAGACAAGATGGCGGCCGCTACGGACTGTTTGCAATGTTTACAGACGCCGGAGAACCAATCAGCTTCGCAAACCTCCGTTACGCGAAGCGGAGCGCTGTTACAGATATATATCTTTTTTTGAACGTTAATTTCTCAAAATCCACTGGAGCACATATATTGAGACCTAGCAAAGGCACATCGGGCTACCAGTCCCTACAATTTTGCCAAGTTTCGTGCAAATCCATTCAGCCGTTCGATTATTATGATTTTTTTTTTTTTTTGCCCCGCGGGGCCCTTTTAAAACCTCCACATCAAACCTAGGGGGTCAGCGAGAATCTACTATGCCCCCTTATGGTCATTTGCCCCTTCGCTTTGGCCTCCTCTTGTCTCTCGATCCTACCGAGAGACAAGATGGCGGCCGCTACGGACTGTTTGGAATGTTTACAGACGCCGGAGAACCAATCAGCTTCGCTTCACAAAGCTCCGTTACGCGAAGCGGAGCGCTGTTACAGATATATATCTTTTTTTGAACGTTAATTTCTCAAAATCCACTGGAGCACATATATTGAGACCTAGCAAAGGCACATCGGGCTATCAGTCCCTACAATTTTGCCAAGTTTCGTGCAAATCCATTCAGCCGTTCGATTATTATTATTATTTTTTTTTTTTGCCCCGCGGGGCCCTTTTAAAACCTCCACATCAAACCTAGGGGGTCAGCGAGAATCTACTATGCCCCCTTATGGTCATTTGCCCCTTCGCTTTGGCCTCCTCTTGTCTCTCGATCCTACCGAGAGACAAGATGGCGGCCGCTACGGACTGTTTGGAATGTTTACAGACGCCGGAGAACCAATCAGCTTCGCTTCACAAAGCTCCGTTGCGCGAAAAGTACGCGTACTGGAGCGCTGCCCGGTCCGCTGTTACAGATATATATCTTTTTTTAAATGTTAATTTCTCAAAATCCACTGTAGCACATATATTGAGACCTACAAAAGGCACATCGGGCTACCAGTCCCTACAATTTTGCCAAGTTTCGTGCAAATCCGTTCAGCCGTTCGGGCTAAAAGTGAGGCCAACCGCCCTATGGAAAACTCAATGTTAAAAACACGTTTTGGGACCCCCCTTTTTTCTCGGCCCCCCCTTGACGAACCCCCCCCAAATTTTCAAGGGCTGCTCAGAAATAAAATGTGCCATTTTCCTGAAAATTTCAGCCAATTCCGTCCACAAACGCCAAAGTTATTAGACATAGAATTTTCAAAAATCCCATAGAGAAAAAATCCTAACTATATATACCTACTGGCGACCGCCAGTAGGTAATATACATATATATATATATTGGGGACTCGAGGAGGTCTTATTCACAAGCAGAGAGCGGCATTATTTCAATCCTGCGGAGCCCAGCATGCCGGTTTTCCACCCTTGCCTAACCTGAACTTACCTGGGATCGACATTGCATTCTGGGCAAGGTAGTTCATCTTTGCTTCTACCACGTGAAGCAGAGTGACTCTGGCAACAGCTGAGGGGCGGAACCGGCATCATTCACCCAATGCGGTAAAGGCAGAACACTTCAAAATCCTCAGTGTACCGCAGAAGTGCTTTATTGCTCCTGTCTTCACCTGGCGCTGACGAGGCTTATCTGAAGCCGAAATGCATACGCCCTTATGTGAATAAATTGGCTTCCGAAAGTTCCCCTGCTGTGGCCCTTTTCTTTTCGTTGGAGGAGAAGTTGTAATAGACATTTTGCGCTGATGCCAGTGATGCGCTGTGAAGGACCCCCGCAACACAAAGTGGACTTTGCCCTGCTGGTTCGTTTGCCTTCGTGAACGTTGTTTGTCCAGGTTCCTGGAATGGCTGTGTCCCACCACCTTCAAGCCGGGAAGAAAGTAGCGGTGTGGGCGCCATTTGGCTCCACCTCGGGCTTAGGTGAATCCTCACTATAGCCCCCATAATTTGGACTCCCGCACTTGGTTGGTGGTTGTTGCGGTTTTTGGGGACTCGAGGAGGTCTTATTCACAAGCAGAGAGCGGCATTATTTCAATCCTGCGGAGCCCAGCATGCCGGTTTTCCACCCTTGCCTAACCTGAACTTACCTGGGATCGACATTGCATTCTGGGCAAGGTAGTTCATCTTTGCTTCTACCACGTGAAGCAGAGTGACTCTGGCAACAGCTGAGGGGCGGAACCGGCATCATTCACTCAATGCGGTAAAGGCAGAACACTTCAAAATCCTCAGTGTACCGCAGAAGTGCTTTATTGCTCCTGTCTTCACCTGGCGCTGACGAGGCTTATCTGAAGCCGAAATGCATACGCCCTTATGTGAATAAATTGGCTTCCGAAAGTTCCCCTGCTGTGGCCCTTTTCTTTTCGTTGGAGGAGAAGTTGTAATAGACATTTTGCGCCGATGCCAGTGATGCGCTGTGAAGGACACCCGCAACACAAAGTGGACTTTGCCCTGCTGGTTCGTTTGCCTTCGTGAACATTGTTTGTCCAGGTTCCTGGAATGGCTGTGTCCCACCACCTTCAAGCCGGAAGGAAAGTAGCGGTGTGGGCGCCATTTGGCTCCACCTCGGGCTTAGGTGAATCCTCACTATAGCCCCCGTAATTTGGACTCCCTCACTTGGTTGGTGGTTGTTGCGGTTTTTTGGGACTCGAGGAGGTCTTATTCACAAGCAGAGAGCGGCATTATTTCAATCCTGCGGAGCCGAGCATGCCGGTTTTCCACCCTTGCCTAACCTGAACTTACCTGGGATCGACATTGCATTCTGGGCAAGGTAGTTCATCTTTGCTTCTACCACGTGAAGCAGAGTGACTCTGGCAACAGCTGAGGGGCGGAACCGGCATCATTCACCCAATGCGGTAAAGGCAGAACACTTCAAAATCCTCAGTGTACCGCAGAAGTGCTTTATTGCTCCTGTCTTCACCTGGCGCTGACGAGGCTTATCTGAAGCCGAAATGCATACGCCCTTATGTGAATAAATTGGCTTCCGAAAGTTCCCCTGCTGTGGCACTTTTCTTTTCGTTGGAGGAGAAGTTGTAATATATATATATATGTATATATATATATATATATATATATATATATATATATATATATATTCACTGAAAAAACCATAGGTTATAGACCATATATAGTTAGGAATTAGCATTTACGAAACCTTGAAAATTCACTGAAAAAAGCATAGGTTATAGACCATATATAGTTAGGAATTAGCATTTAAAAAACCTTATTTTACTCACACAAAACCATTGAAATTCCATATATAGTTAGTTGCACTAACTATATATCGCGCACCTGCAATCCACTGCTGATGATGTCACATATTACATCATTCATGACATGGTCAGTGACATCACTGATGACATCACTGATGACATCTCAAATGACATCACTGATGACATCACTGATGACATCTCATTTGACATCAATGACCACATCACTGATGATATCATTCATGTGACAATACAATGCATCTCCTCACATTTTAATATAACCTCTGTTTCACCCAGTGTTAAATACAGAATATAATTTTTGAAACCATTGACACACCAATACTAGTTACTACATACGCACTCACTGATTCCTACGTCTACACACACCTTCACTCATTCACCCATACTATCATTCATACATACAATCACTCATCTTTACAACACTATCATATGCACTCATACACCTATACAGACACTCACAGTCTGCCACTCATCCATGGAGTTACTCACACACCTAGTCAGTCCTGTAAAGAATCAATGACACTTCCATTTTCTTGTCTATACAGTTAAACATAGAGCACCTTACATTTTCAAACATATACTAACACATACTTACCTTGTTATACAATCATTGATACAAGTACACATTGATCTGCACAGAGTCACACACCTCCCAGCCAGCCACACACACACTCAGTCTCCCATACAAATACTTGGACAATCAATCAGTAACCCATATAGTTAATTATATAGCTACTGATCAAAACATGCAGCAGTTTACAGAACAACAGACATAATGATGCACAAATTAAGACACTTTAGTCACTAACCCATGCACTCAGTGAGACACATTTAATCACTCACTCATGCATTCAGTCATGCACCTACTAAATCCTTTGTCCAGACACTTATACTTCCACTCATTCTTCAATATGTAAGACACATTTTAACTTTACAGAAACATACAGTCACTGGATGTTGTCATCAGTGATGTCATCAGTGATGTCATTTGAGATGTCATCAGTGATGTGATCAGTGATGTCACTGACCATGTCATGAATGATGTAATATGTGACATCATCAGCAGTGGATTGCAGGTGCGCGATATATAGTTAGTGCAACTAACTATATATGGAATTTCAATGGTTTTGTGTGAGTAAAATAAGGTTTTTTAAATGCTAATTCCTAACTATATATGGTCTATAACCTATGGTTTTTTCAGTGAATTTTCAAGGTTTTGTAAATGCTAATTCCTAACTATATATGGTCTATAACCTATGGTTTTTTCAGTGAATTTCAATGGTTTTTTAATAGCAAATATCATAAGCTGTCGAATGTCAAGTACGTGGTAAGTGAAAACATTTTCGTGTTTATGCACACTGATCTGCTTTGAATGGTGCCCCCCCCCCCCCCTCATTTCTATTAGGAGTACTCTCTCTTTGCAGATAGTGAAAGGTAGTTAACGCAGGTCTTTGCCCCCATTGTAATCCGTCGTGCCTGCTTCTCTCTCCATTTGATTAATTGTTAATCAAGTATTTACTGTTTTAGAATTAGTTCTCTTTGGTTCATTCTCTATTTACAATGAAAAACACAGAGTCGCAATACTCTGTTTAGTCTTTGCAGATAACGAAAAATCGTGTAAAAAAAAAGAAAAGGAATCGAGCAAAATCAGTAGGCCACTAATGGGATCTCTTTTTGACCTCGCTAAAATAGAAACATTAGGAACAACCCCTCATGACAAATACAAAACTAGTGAGATGAACTGAACTCCACACAATGATGGCTGCAAAACAGCTCGGCTCCGCCACCCACCCCGCCCAAAATAACGATAAAGAACGGCTGCCATGATTGGTTGCGGAATGACCACGACGGAGCTACGAAATGGTGCTGCTCTCATGCTAACCCCAGCTTCAGTCTGAAACATCCAGAAACACTGTAGACTACCAATTCGATCAGTTCCGGTAGCGCCCCAATGTAACCCGGTAGAGAAGAACTAGCCCTCCCCTCTTTGACTGATGGTTCTTGTTGCCTGTCCCTTCTGTTGTCATTTAACAGAACTATTTAGCCTGCTGAAAGGGGTTGTGTTCCGACCGCTGGTTGGTGGAGACATTTTGACTATATTCTGTACCTGCGTTGTCGCGTAATGCGTCATATGACGCGCCGCGTTAGCGCATCCGGAAGTCATCCGGGGCGCGCAGCGCGTAACGTAAGCATAACAAGTCATGTGACTTGTTAATAAAACTTTTCATTGGTTCATTTTACTTTTCTTATTGTAATGATGAAAGGCTTGGTCATATGACCTAAAAATTACGCTTTTCATTACTTCCGAACATTATTTTTTCTTAAATATATGTTATAATGTTCCAGGCTAATGTACTTTCCCGGAAATTTTACAACTGTCCTGCAAGTAAAATATATTCTTTTTTCGAGAAAAAGAGCGTTTCTTCGTCCCATGACGGAGCCGTTGAGCAAAAGAGGGTCGACCTGCTGTCTTAGTCGCCGATACGCCTGAATATGAGATTCTTATCGATCACTTTATGTTGCAGGAATAGAAAACACAACAGCCCTTGACCATTTATCTTTACTGCGTTCCTTCGTATTATACCTTTTACCCTTCATGTAATTGGTCTGCTTTATTTCACTTGCCTTTTAATGATTCTAAAACAGTGACTATTATTAAAAACTTTACCAATGTATATACTACTACCATGTTTTCTTTTAAAAACCTTTATTGTGAAAATTTCATTATACAAATACGAGCCTATAACCACGTGGGCCGGCCACGGAGCAAACTGTAATCGTATATGATGAATAGACATTTACACTGTAGAGGAACGTAACGGGCGGGCCATTAGGTTGCAAGAACTAAGGTGTCTAACAGTTACGGAATCGGTGGACGTACATTTTATAATTAAAATACGACAGGGCCAGTTACAATAAAATTATCTAGATATACATTTGCGGGCAAGTACCATGGGTGACGTTAATTCGAACTTTCAACAGTACAGTAATCAATAACACATCAGAACTTAATATCAATAGGGATGTCGAAATATTCAATCAATTCTCGTCCCCGCCCGCCATGTGCTTGAAAACTGCATACGTATCTCGTGATTTCAAGGTTCTGCAACCAGTACACAACAAGGAGTTACGAGTCCCATTTATTCTGGCGCCATTTTGGGCGAGGACGGGCAGGTCCAGGATATAGTCAAAATGTCTCTACCAACCATCGACTATGATGATGTTCATATGCTGTATTTATTAGAGTAACACTCATCTGTCCACATTAAATTAATTTGCCACAATCTAAACATGTCATTTTAATCTTTCCAAAGTTCTTCTAAATATTTGGGACCGTTTCCCTTGCCTCTGAAGCTCTCAGTGCCACTTCTTTGATGAATGTACTAGCAGGTCACGGGTTCTCCTCCAAATCTCTCTTTTATGCAGCACTATAATTAATTGGTGCCACCTCTCCATATGACGATGCATGGTATAGTTACCACAACTATATTTTTTTTCGGTTCCTCTGGAGAGTTCATCGTGGCAGATGAAGCGTGTAACGTACCGGGCATTTACCTTTTTTTGCATGTACAGGAAAGGAAAAAAAAATCGAGCGTCCGAGTTCTAAGGTGTCCCAGGGCCATTTTAGTGGACCAGGCCCAAATCCAAAGAACAGGCCGCCATTTTGAGAGTCCTGTTGCAGCCGCCTGTCGCTGTAGCATCAAGAGCAGCCGAAACTCAGCTGAATGGCAACTGAAACGGTAAAGGGGCGCCCCACTACAGCAGACGAGCCAGGCCCAAATCCAAAGAACAGCTATCTCACAGGCTAATGGGGCGACCCACGCCGAGTTTCAGCATTGTAGGATGACCACACAAGTACAGCAACTTGCTAGACATCACCTCGGTGCCATCCGGATCTCGGCGCCCCACTGCAGATGAAGTGCCTCTCAACTATGAAACCACCACGGTGACATCCGGATCTTGGCGCGTTGTGCTGCCTTCGGCCTATTCGCACATCGGTCCGCTACTGACGCCATCTCACAGGCTAATGGGGCGACCCACGCCGACTTTCAGCATTGTAGGATGGCCACACCAGTGCGGCAACTTCCTACACACCACCTCGGTGCCATCCGGATCTTGGCGCGTAGTGAAGCTGCAGCAGCTGCAAATAAGCTTCAGACAGTGTTACAACCGCTGCTCAGAACTCTCAACTATGACACCACCTCGGTGCCATCCGGATCTTGGCGCGTTGTATTGCCTTCGGCCTATTCGCACATCGGTCCGCTACTGACGCCGCCTCACGTGCCTCCGCATTTTATACCCTATGCCGCATAACAGGTCATGTGACTTGTTTATAAAACTTTTCATTGGTTCATTTTACTTTTGGTTTCCTAATGATGGAAGGCTTGATCATATGACCTAAAAACAACACTTTTCATTGGATGAAAACTTTTTTTTTCCCCCAAACGATGAAAGCCCCACCTTGTTTCTGGATGTTTCAGACTGAAGCTGGCGTCAGCATGAAAGCACCACCATCTCGTAGCTCAGTCGTGGTCATTCCGCGAGCAATCATGGCAGCCGCTCCCCACCAGAAGCCTGCAGGAGTCGGAGCCCCCAAAACTTTTGATGAATTCTCAAGGCGGAGGGGACGCTTTCGAGAATGGGGTCCAAGACCTAGCAGACAAGCGTCCGATTTCCAAGGTGTCCCAGGGCCATTTCAGTGGACCAGGCCCAAAAAGGAAACAGCCTGCCGCCATTTTGAGAGTCCTGTGACAGCCGCCTATCGCTGCACCGCAAGAGTGGGCGCAACTCAGCTGAATGGCGGATTTTGACACAGTGGACCAAAAGCGGACGGAATGGCAACTGAAACGGTAAAGGGGCGCCCCACTAAAACAGATGAGACTCCACCTGGAGAGGCCCGTTCACGCCGCCTCCCCCGGGGCGCTCCACGCCGTTATTCGGAGCAGCATTGTAGGATACCAAAACCAGTGCGGCAACTTACTGGACATCACCTTGGTGCCATCGTTCTGCTGCCTTGGAACTATTCGCACAACAGTTTGCTACTGATGACCCACCCCCCGCGACGCCCCACGCCGTTATTTGCTGGGTGGCAACTTACTAGACATCACTTTCGTGTCATCTAGATTTCGGCGCGTTCTGCTGCCTTGGAACTATTCGCACAACAGTTTGCTACTGATCACCCACCCCCCGCGACGCCCCACGCCGGAAATCTGGACGTTGTGCTGCGTTGGGACTATTCGCACAGCCGACCGCTACTTCGTTGTTTTTCTCTAAAAATGTTTATATGTTATTACTATTTTTGTTTTCTTGTATATATTTATAAATTATTAAAGTTTTATAATCTTACTACTTTGTCGGAGTGCTATATATTTTTAATGTGACACATAATTGTAAAAACTTTGATGTACAAAGAGTCATCCCTGGAATCTTCCGCTTCACGCTCGGTCCCCTCCCCAATCACAATACAGGATGGTTTTCAGATAATAGCAACGCTTCTGCTGTGACGGATCTCATCGAGTGTGGGCCTTGATCTACTATAACTCCTTTGAAGACGGGTGATTCTTTACAGCTGTGGCCATAAACTACATCTGCAGGGCTAGCTGATAGCCTAGGACCGGCCTGGACAATCGGACACAGAGAAAAAGGAGTGTCAGAGGGTGCGGTAGTGAATAGGGCGAAAGGGAGGTGTCGGGCGGGCACAGGGTGTGATTCTCAGGGAAGAACAGCGCAGATGGGGGGAGGTTTATTACCCATGCATAAAACAGAGAGCGGGGGTGACCACTGCCTGGGGGAGATGCTTGCGAGGGTGGGGAGCCATGCTAAGGATCGACAGCGTGCACAGAGTGGATCTGGTCAAGGCATCTAAAATGGCTGCCGTGCACGACAAAAGTGTGGCATTTGAAAAAAGACAAGATGGCGCACACAATGTTTTTCAACAATTCCTGATTTCCTTCGAATCGAACGTTAACAGACGTTGGGGCATATTACCAAAGTTAAGCGATATTTATCCCTAACGATGCATTGCAAAGATTTTTTTACCGTCAGAAATTATCGCAGATAAACCTTGCTATTATCAAGGTTTATCGCAAATACGATAAAAAACGAGCGCAATGCATTAATATCGCTGAAAACTCCGCGATATTCATGCATTACCGAGCTAATGCTCTTAGCCATGTTATCCACCTCCCATTGGATAACATGGCTAAGAACTGCTCAGGGCAGCTGTTACTTTTTGGAGATATTCGCGCTTATCTCGAATATTTCCAAAAGTTGATAATAGGAGATAGCGATGTTAGCGACTGTTTCCAGTCGCTAACATCTTGGCATGCCCACTTTGCATGTCATTAGTGATAAATATCACTCACATGCAAAGTGGGACCCAAGATGGTCGCTATCTCCTACTAGCCGTCGCTAACTGGTGTTAGCAACAGCTAGGTAATACAGATATAATTTTATCTCCGCGAAGCGGAGCGCTGTTACAGATATATATCTTGTTTTTGAACGTTAATTTCTCAAAATGCACTGAAGCACATATATTGAGACATAGCAAAGGCACATCGGGCTACCAGTCCCTAATATTTTACCAAGTTTCGTGCAAATCCATTCAGCCGTTCGATTATTATTATTATTTTTTTTTTTTGCCCCGCGGGGCCCTTTTAAAACCTCCACATCAAACCTAGGGGGTCAGCGAGGATCTACTATGCCCCCTTATGGTCATCAGCCGTTCGATTATTATTATTATTTTTTTTTTTTGCCCCGCGGGGCCCTTTTAAAACCTCCACATCAAACCTAGGGGGTCAGCGAGGATCTACTATGCCCCCTTATGGTCATTTGCCCCTTCGCTTTGGCCTCCTCTTGTCTCTCGATCCTACCGAGAGACAAGATGGCGGCCGCTACGTACTGTTTGGAATGTTTACAGACACCGGAGAGCCAATCAGCTTCGCTTCGCAAAGCTCCGTAACGCGAAAAGTACGCGAAGCGGTGCGCTGTTACAGATATATATCTTTTTTTGAACGTTAATTTCTCAAAATCCACTGAAGCACATATATTGAGACCTAGCAAAGGCACATCGGGCTACCAGTCCCTACAATTTTGCCAAGTTTCGTGCAAATCCATTCAGCCGTTCGATTATTATTATTATTATTTTTTTTTGCCCCGCGGGGCCCTTTTAAAACCTCCACATCAAACCTAGGGGGTCAGCGAGGATCTACTATGCCCCCTTATAGTTATTTCCCCCTTTGTTTTGACCTCCTCTTGTCTCTCGATCCTACCGAGAGACAAGATGGCGGCCGCTACGGACTGTTTGGAATGTTGACAGACGCCGGAGAACCAATCAGCTTCGCTTCACAAAGCTCCGTTGCGCGAAAAGTCCGCGAACCAGAGCGCTAACCGGTCCGCTGTTACAGATATATATCTTTTTTTAAACGTTAATTTCTCAAAATCCACTGGAGCACATATATTGAGACCTACAAAAGGCACATCGGGCTACCAGTCCCTACAATTTTGCCAAGTTTCGTGCAAATCCATTCAGCCGTTCGGGCTAAAAGTGAGGCCAACCGCCCTATGGAAAACTCAATGTTAAAAACACGTTTTGGGACCCCCCTTTTTTCTCGGCCCCCACTGGACGAACCCCCCCCAAATTTTCAAGGGCTGCTCAGAAACAAAATGTGCCATTTTCCTGAAAATTTCAGCCGATTCCGTCCACAAACGCCAAAGTTATTAGACATAGAATTTTCAAAAAACCCATAGAGAAAAAATCCTAACTATATATACCTACTGGCGACCGCCAGTAGGTAATATATATATATATATATATATGTGTATATATATATATATATATATATATTCCAAGAAGTTCGGAATCAACCCAGCATCCGCTCGCTGACCACGAAAATTGAAAAAAGCCACAAACTCTGTGCAGTCGTTTCCAGTGTCGTTTATTCTGTGAATAACAGCCCACCAGTCGCCATAATATATATATAATATATATATATATATGTAATATATATATTACCTACTGGCGGTCGCCAGTAGGTATATATAGTTAGGATTGTTTTGAATAGGGATTTCTGAAAATTCTATGTTGAATAACTTTGGCGTTGTTGGACGGAATTGGCTGAAATTTTCAGGAAAATGGCACATTTTGTTTCTGAGCGTCCCCTGGAAGTTGAGGGGGGTTTCGTCAAGCGGGGGCCGAGAAAAAAGGGTGGTCCCAAAACATGTTTTTAACATTGAGTTTTCCATAGGGCGGTTGGACTCACTTTTAGCTCGAACGGCTGAATGGATTTCCACAAAACTTGGCAAAATTGTAGGGACTGGTAGCCCGATGTGCCTTTGCTATGTCTCAAGATATATGCTCCAGTGGTTTTTACGAAAATTAACTTTGAGAAATTTATATTGGGCTACATTGGGCTATATATATGTTAGAGCCCAAATGTAGCCCAATGTAGCCCAATGTAGCCCAAAGATGGCCACCAGAGACAAAAAAAAACAAATGTAGCCCAAATATCAGCCAGACATAGCCCAACTATAGCCCAGTGACAGAATGTCCCAGAGTGTTCTAAAGAACAACTAGAGCGCTAACAGTCTTACTTATGACAAAAGTATGGCACACCTGAAGTCATCTTGATTGGAATAAAGTGTTAACACTTAAAACATTTAATTTGCAAAGGAACAAAATGAGGGGGTTCATTTTGCCATAGAAATTATGATTAGTGCTGAAGAAAGAAAAATTAGGGCACATTTTGAGTGACTTCTCAAATCCTCTTATATTTCTTAAAAAAAATTCTGATATGCAGTCTCCCAAGATGGCCACCAGAGACAAAAGAGCCCAAATGTAGCCCAAATATCAGCCAGATGTAGCCCAACTATAGCCCAATGACAGAATGTCCCAGAGTGTTCTAAAGAACAACTACAACGCTAACAGTCTTACTCATGACAAAAGTATGGCACACCTGAAGTCATCTTGATAGGAATAAAGTGGTAACACTTAATACATTTAATTTGAAAAGGAACAAAATGAGGGGTTTCATTTTGCCATAGAAATGTTATATATATATATATATATAATATATATTACCTACTGGCGGTCGCCAGTAGGTATATATAGTTAGGATTTTTTTGAATACGGATTTCTGAAAATTCTATGTTGAATAACTTTGGCGTTGATGGACGGAATTGGCTGAAATTTTCAGGAAAATGGCACATTTTGTTTCTGAGCGTCCCCTGAAAGTTTGGGGGGGTTTCGTCAAGCGAGGGCCGAGAAAAAAGGGGGGTCCCAAAACGTGTTTTTAACATTGAGTTTTCCATAGGGCGGTTGGACTCACTTTTAGCTCGAACGGCTGAATGGATTTCTATGAAACTTGGCAAAATTGTAGAGACTGTTTGCCCAATGTGCCTTTGCTAGGTCTCAAGATATGTGCTCCAGTGGATTTTGAGAAATTAACGTTCCAAAAAATATATATATCTGTGACAGCGGCCCGGTTAGCGCCCCGGTTCGCGTACCAGACGCGTAACGGAACTTCGCGAGGAGAAGCGGATTGGCTCTCCGGTGACTGTCAACATTCTAAACAGTCCGGAGCGGCCGCCATCTTGTCTCTCGGTAGGATCAAGAGAAAGAGGTGGAAAGAAACGATGGGGGAAATGAATGAAAGGGGGCAAGGTAGACCCCTCCTGACCCCCTAGGATTGATGTGGGGGCTATTAAAGGGCCCCGCGGGGCAAAAAAATAAAAGAATTTTTTTTTCGAGTTTTTGCGGTGGAAGCGCTACCCGGTACGCGAACCGGGTAGCTCACCGGTAGCGTAACGGGAGTCCGCCATCTTGTGTTTCGGAAGAATTTAGTCACAAGATGGAGGATAAACAATGTTGGGAATGGGTATAAGGGGGCACGGGAGACATATCCTGACCCCCTAGGTTTTCTGAGGGTGGCTGAGGAGGCAGATATATGTAAAAAAAACACCTTTTTTTTCAAATTTTCGCACTGTTAGAGCCCGGTCCGCGCACCGGGTAGCGTTCCGGAAAGCGTAACAAGGGGAAAACCAAGGGAAATAGTAAAATATTATTTCAGAGTGCTTTGAGGTAGGGTAGCTCTGAATAGAGCTGTTGTGTTGTGTGGGTGATGTAAGTAACAACATATAGGTACCAATGAAGAGTCTAAAATTCAATGTACACCGTCTCCTCTGTAGATATTTTGTATGTTCTAATATGGGTTATTTAAATGTAAATGTGTGGAAAAGTACTTCATGCTTTAAAGCAATTGTATTTTTGAACTGATTGTTCTTTCCTTTTAGTCCTCCTCTTTGGGTTTTTTTCCCCACACTCTTCTTCAGCATGATAGTTGATAAATTCGTTCCCTCAAAAAATTTATATACATAAAAAAATTATATTAAATACATATAAAATATATTTTTCCTTTAAAAGAAGAATACATTTTACAGCTTTTGATATTTGCTATTAAAAAACCATTGAAATTCACTGAAAAAACCATAGGTTATAGACCATATATAGTTAGGAATTAGCATTTACAAAACCTTATTTTACTCACACAAAACCATTGAAATTCGCATATATAGTTAGTTGCACTAACTATATATCGAGCACCCGCAATCCACTGCTGATCATGTCACATATTACATCATTCATGACATGGTCAGTGACATCACTGATGACATCATTGATGACATCTCAAATGACATCACTGATGACATCACTGATGACAACATCCAGTGACTGTGTGTTTCTGTAAAGTTAAAATATGTCTTACATATTGAAGAATGAGTGGATTTATAAGTGTCTGGATGAAGGATTTAGTAGGTGCATGACTGACTGTATGAGTGAGTGATTAAATGTGTCTCACTGAGTGCATGGGTTAGTGACTAAACTGTCTTAATTTGTGCATCATTATGTCTGTTGTTCTGTAAACTGCTGCATGTGTTGATCAGTAGCTATATGAGTAACTATATAGGGTATTGATTGGCTGCCCAAGTATTTTTATGGGAGACTGAGTGAGTGTGTGGGTGGCTGGGAGGTGTATGACTCTGTGCATAGATGTGTGAGCAGTTGATTCACTAGATGTATGGGTTCAAAAGTGCATGTGGACACAGCTGTATGGGCGGTTGACTGTGTGCATGAGTGTATTGGTGAGTGAATGGATATCTCAGTGCTACATGTCAAAGTAAGTACATATGTAAAACACAGTACATGTGAGAGTTGACATATATAAATAACTGTGCATAAGAGCCAGTGAATGTGTGAGTGGCTGTATGGATCATTGTGAACTTGTATCAGGGATTGTATAAGAGAGTAAATATGTGTTAGTATATGTTTGAATAAGTAAGGTGTGTATAACTGTATAGTTGAGGAAATGGAGGTGTGATTGATTCTTTGCATGACTGACTAGGTGTGTGAGTAACTCCATGGATGAGTGACAGTCTGTGAGTGTCTGTTTACACTGAGTGTATCTAAGGTTATATTAGAGTCTGAAGAGGTTCATCGTATTATCACATGAATGATGTCAACAGTGATGTGATCAGTAATGTCAAATGAGATGTCATCAGTGATGTGATCAGTAATGTCAAATGAGATGTCATCAGTGATGTCATCGGTGATGTCATTTGAGATGTCATCATTGATGTCATCAGTGATGTCATTTGAGATGTCATCAGTGATGTCATCAGTGATGTCATTTGAGATGTCATCAGTGATGTCATCAGTGATGTCACTGACCATGTCATGAATGATGTAATATGTGACATGATCAGCAGTGGATTGCGGGTGCGCGATATATAGTTAGTGCAACTAACTATATATGCGAATTTCAATGGTTTTGTGTGAGTAAAATAAGGTTTTGTAAATGCTGATTCCTAACTATATATGGTCTATAACCTATGGTTTTTTCAGTGAATATATATTACCTACTGGCGGTCGCCAGTAGGTATATATAGTTAGGATTTTTTCCCTATGGGATTTTTGAAAATTCTATGTCTAATAACTTTGGCGTTTGTGGACGGAATTGGCTGAAATTTTCAGGAAAATGGCACATTTTGTTTCTGAGCAGCCCCTGAAAATTTTGGGGGGGTTCGTCAAGGGGGGGCCGAGAAAAAAGGGGGGTCCCAAAACGCGTTTTTCCCATGTTAATTTCCATAGGGCGGTTGGCCTCACTTTTAGCCCGAACGGCTGAATGGATTTGCACGAAACTTGGCAAAATTGTAGGGACTGGTAGCCCGATGTGCCTTTTGTAGGTCTCAATATATGTGCTCCAGTGGATTTTGAGAAATAACGTTAAAAAAAGATATATATCTGTAACAGCGCTCCGCTTCGCGTAACGGAGGTTTGCGAAGCTGATTGGTCATTCTGTCACTGGGCTATAGTTGGGCTACATCTGGCTGATATTTGGGCTACATTTGTTTTTTTGTGTGTCTGGCGGCCATCTTTGGGCTACATTGGGCTACATTGGGCTTCATTGGGCTACATTGGGCTACATTTGGGCTCCAACATATATATAGGCCAATGTAGCCCAATATATATTTTTCAAAGTAAATTTTCGTAAAAACCACTGGAGCATATATCTTGAGACATAGCAAAGGCACATCGGGCTACCAGTCCCTACAATTTTGCCAAGTTTCGTGGAAATCCATTCAGCCGTTCGAGCTAAAAGTGAGTCCAACCGCCCTATGGAAATGAAGGAAATGAATGGGTAATTTGTAATTAGCAAATAGCTAATCGCAAACTAGGAATGGTAAAGAATCGCTATTTATTCCTTAAAGTTCGCTATTTAGGAAATGCAAAAAACTTTGATGATACATATGGCGGTTCATCTCTAACAAGATAAGAAGCATAGGGATACATTTATGATGACTGGCGCATCACCAGGGATGTGTCAGTCATTCTGTGCCGCTGTTCCGTCACCTATGGTGTGCTGCATTTACAATGCGGCGCATCATGGGGCAAAAACAGCACAGATGCGTGATGTATCTGTGCCGTAAAGGTGGCGCATTGCTGGAGTTGTATCGCAAGTGTGATGAAGCTCCAGCAAGGGTCGGGGGTGCCCCTGTCGCAGGGTTTCTGTTCTCACACAGAACTGTGGACAGAGGATTGGAACCTCGGCGAATTAGGGTGTCCCAAAACTCACGTTAGTAATCAAAAACTCCTTAGCAAGCTAGGTACAGTGTCACATTGGATATAACAAACTCTCAATGTTTAGACAATCCAGAATATGAACTTATAGTACCTCAGGATACGTGGAACTCATGAACAGTCGGTCGTTATATATTTCTTAGAAACCAGAACATGGAGTTAAGAAGAACACATGTGTATTTGAAATGTTTATTTACTAATGCCGTCTTCTCAGGCGTAGTATCTTAGATAATACAAGTACACATATTATCAGTAGCAAAATTACCAGCATAGTTACTAGTACATAAAAAGCGAATGGTGATAGTATGTTAACATGCTGTAAATGAATAAGAGTTAGCAACACTTATAAGCAGCCGCGGGCCGTGGAGGGAGTTACGGTGGGGCAGGGAGGCGGGGAGGGGGAGGGGCAAGGTAGAGAGGGCTCCACCCTGCTTCTCCCCCTCCCCGCCTCCCTGCCTCACCGTAACTCCCTCCACGGCCCGCGGCTGCTTATATCTCACCCTCCCTAATACACATATTATATTATTTGCTAAGAAGGTCTCTTTGTGTTGGTTTAGGGCGTGCCCATACTTTAGTGTCTTAGATTTGAAGGAATCACATCAGCATACACCAGCTCTCTCTTCATGTGAACCGCATCAACTGTTGTGTATGTGTGTTCGGCAAAGCAATATAAAACCCGCCTCATGCCCAGAATTGGCAGAAGTTGCACTTATGTTATGAGTATGAAGTCGTGGAGATCAGACCTCATAACAATTCTGTATCGTGTTGTTCTTGAAACTTTAGCACTCGCTGTACAGATATAGTTTAACAAGCAAAGCAGATAGTAGAGCAATAACATATTATTCTCATGTAAACCACGATGAACTACTAGGTGGAAAGCTAAAGCAACAACTAAGTGTCGTGTGCAGAAGTTGCAAAAAAGGAAAAATGGCGTTTAAACCGGTAATGAGCCCATGCTAACTTAACACGGTGTAAAGATATCCAGGACCTAGATGACACCTCCCCATGATCCGGAAACGAACTGAATAAGATAATAGAAGTGCCATCTCATGAGAGCAGATTGCAAGTTTATATGTGGACGGTCCGCAAGGTAAAGCATTAAAAACTAGGAAAATTTAATGCTAAAGAAAAATAAAACAGCCAAGTACTTTATCGAGTCTTAAGCCAATAGGCAAGGTAAATAATAAAAACTTGACAAATAAGTCAATGAATTGTCAATGAAATGCTAGTACTCAGCATATCAAACATGAAAAAGGTCTATGACATTTCTGTGTATGCAAAATAAGCTGCAACAGCCTCCAATAGGAAGTCACCGTCTTCATCCGAAAACAGTTCAGCCATCCAATTTAAAAGCGGAAAAGAACATACGTGCTCTCCCAGCACCGGATCCTCTATCACCATCAGAGGACAGCTCGGTGGGTTTTCAAGAAAGCTCTGTTCCAAGAAAGACTGTGCTGCCGCCAGTAAATTCCAGGGACCAAGTAGTCCATGCATCAATGCCACAGCCATAATCCTTTCGCCAGGACAAACCAACTCGGGAGTAATGATAGGAGTCATCAGCTGATTAAAGTCGACGTCAGGAGAAACCGGTCCGCAGAGACACAAATCAATGGCCCAATCGAAATCACAGGTCAGGCAGTGAAATACAGGCTGGACACAGGTGAAGTAGGAGAATCGAAAAGATAATCCATATGCCGTGCTTAATATCGCCAACGGCATTGTGCCATAATATTCTAGCATGCGATTGCGGAACAGTGTCAGCAGCTGCAGGGTGGGAGGTTGCATAGGAGGGACATCCATATTTAAAAATGTAAAAAAGCACAAGAGCGTCCGCTGGTAATGCAAGTAAAAATGCCAATCCACGAACCAGAGTGGAGAAAATAGAATGAAAGGAAGCAGGGATGACTCCAAAGATTTTCTCAAATGAAGTCACGAGACCACTGGTAACAACTTTAAAAAAGTGCGCCAGGGCCTTTGTGGAGGATGCGTTAAAGATAGTCGGAACCATCTTGCTGAAATTGAAAGGCAAATCTGAATTGAAAAGGGTCTGCACCTCTGTACGGGTGTTCGCTATGTGAAGCACGAAAGTTTCACGGGCCGAACTCAAGGCCACCTCTCTCTGAGACAAAAGAGCTCTTATTCTTGCCATGCCGTTGAAATCTGTCCCAAGGTTGGTATTTGTGGCCAGATTGAAAACTCCCTATGTTCATGTGTGGGAGGAAATAGAACATTTCTGCAGCAAATAACCCGTTCACTTACTGTTACGATAAAAGGAATACTTTTAATTAACTCAGAACAATCTTCATTATTGAGCATCAAATAACTACCATTTTCCAACAACTTGAACGTGGGGATGATAGCAGGAACTGGCGTGCCTTGCAACACGCAAGCCATATTTGGTCGGTGTTTGTTGCATGAACCGTGTAACTGTATGTGCCTACACATTAGTGAATGATCTGGCGTCTCAGTGCATTACTCTCCATTCAGATAAACTTCTTGATCATCTTTGAAACATCTGTATGTGTATGGAAGCGACCAGACCTCATGAAGAAAAGCACTACCTAAAGGTTCATAACGACCTATTGGTATATATTTCATACAATTTGAAAACTTATATAAAGCAAAAGGCAGCGTTATTAAACCGTGGATAAGGCACGTTGCCAAAAAACCCGCAATCCTCTGCTGATGATGTCACTGAGCATGTCATGAATGATGTAATATGTGACATCATCAGCAGTGGATTACGGGTAATAGTATCTCTAGTTTACTCCCCTATAGCTGTCTTTCTTTTAACATAAGTGTCTGTTTCCTTCCCTTATCCTTACTGTTTTTGGTTCGCTTCCGGTTCTGGTACCGGCGAGCGAACTGGGAAGCGAACTAAGAGAAATAGAGGTTGGCACAGTTCCAAATATTGTACCAATTGTTTAATAACGGGGAGGTAGTTCTGAAAAGAACTTTTTTTTTATTGTTTTTGTTGTTTTATATTTTTTTTATTATTTTTCGGAACATTTTTTTACTTTTTTTTAATTTTTCTGAACAGTTTTATATTTTTTGGGGTTTTTCTTGGAGGGGGCAATGAAAACGATTCATTGGACAGGGCTCAACAGGAGCAACAAAACAAAAAAAGAAGTATTTATTATTTTGGGCGTTTCGTACAAACTTGCATATGATAGTCAATAGCTCTGTTGATCAGAGTGATGCTTCTTTCTCCGTAGGAAATGAATCCATCGCAATATACGCAGGTGTGTTTTACTTCACCAAATCTCATTTGTATATTTGGCACCATCTCCCTACCCTCTGGTCCCGTTACTTCCGGTACAACAGATCTTCTGGCCATAATAGGGAGATTATCTAGGTCGTTCCGAAACTGTGCAGCACTGTAGTTGTTAGGATGCCACCTAGTCATATGGCGATGCATTGTGTAGTTTCCGAAACTGTATTTTTTGTCGGTCCCTCTGGACAGTCTATCTTGACATATAAGGCAAGTTACGTATCTTGCATTTACTTTTTTCTGACCTTTGGGAATTTTAAAAAATTGCCAAATGAAGTTTTCTTTCCGGTGAGACGTCCTGGGCTGCTCAGGCAAAAACTGGCTCTCTTCTTGCTCTTCTTCCTCTTTCTCTTCTTCCTCTTCTTGTTGAATTATAACTTGAGCAGGTGGTCCACTCTTCCTTGGATGTGGTGGAGGTGGTGGGGAAGCACCAGCTGAAGCTACTAAAGAAGCCATTGCTCAGTGATCACAAAGGGTCTTTCTCTCACAATGATGAAAGTCAGAGTGAGGAAAGAAGGAGGGATTTTCATCATTTGGGAAAAACAAGAGTTCTCAACCAATCAAAAGTGTTCATTTTAGATTATATGACCTAGTCTTACATCATTAGGAAACCAAAAGTGAAATGAACCAATGAAAAGTGTTATTACCAAGTCACATGACTTGCTGTGTTTACGTTAAGCGCTTTGCAGGGCCTCCCGGTTTGCTTCCAGAAACCTGCGCTTTGCGACTCGCTTCGCGTACCAGTTCGCTAACGTAGCACGTCATATGACGTATCACGCGACAACGTGAAACGTCATGCGGACGGGAGGCGTCACGATGTTGTTTTCTAACGCGGCACTTGCGGTAAAGAAACGTTTACCGGCTCGCGGTCTATTTCGCGGCATCAAGGTCAGCTAACGGGAAGCTTCCCGATTCGCGAAGCGGGAACGAAGAAAAAAAAATATTTTAAAAAAAAATTATTCATAAACATATAAAATATATTTTTGGATTTAAAGAAGAATACATTTTACAGCTACAGATATTAGCTGTTAAAAAACCAATGAAATTCACAGAAAAAACCATAGGTTATAGACCATATATAGTTAGGAATTAGCATTTACAAAACCTTGAAAATTCACTGAAAAAACCATAGGTTATAGACCATATATAGTTAGGAATTAGCATTTAGAAAACCTTATTTTACTCACACAAAACCATTGAAATTCCATATATAGTTAATTGCACTAACTATATATCGCGCACCCGCAATCCACTGCTGATGATGTCACATATTACATCATTCATGACATGGTCAGTGACATCACTGATGACATCACTGATGACATCTCAAATGACATCACTGATGACATCATCTAGTGTCTGTGTGTTTTTGTAAAGTTTAAATACGTTTTACATATTGAAGAATGAGTGGATGTATGGAAGACTGAGTGTGTGTGTGGCTGGCTGGGAGGTGTGTGACTCTGTGCATATCAATGTGTACTTGTATCAGTGATTGTATAAGAGAGTAAGTATGTGTTAGTATATGTGTGAAAAGTATGGTGTTCTGTGTTTAACTATAGATGAGGAAATCGAAGTGTGATTGATTCTTCACAGGACTGACTAGGTGTATGAGTGCATATGATAGTGTTCTAATAATAACTGACTGTATGTATGAGTAATTGTATGGGTGAATGAGTGAATGTGTGTGTAGACGTACGAATCAGTGAGTGCGTATGTAGTAACTGGTATTGGTGTGTCATGATGTCATCAGTGATGTCATTTGAGATGTCATCAGTGATGTCATTTCAGATGTCATTAGTGATGTCATCAGTGATGTCACTGAAGTATGGTGTTCTGTGTTTAACTGTATAGATGAAGAAATGGAAGTGTGATTGATTCTTTACAGGACTGACTTGGTGTGTGAGTAACTCCATGGATGAGTGGCAGTGTGTGACTGTCTGCATAGGTGTATGAGTGCATATGATAGTGTTGTAATAATGAGTGACTGTATGTATGAGTGATTGTATGGGTGAATGAGTGAATGTGTGTGTAGACGTAGGAATCAGTGAGTGCGTATGTAGTAACTGGTATTGGTGTGTCATGATGTCATCAGTGATGTCATTTGAGATGTCATCAGTGATGTCATCAGTGATGTCATTTGAGATGTCATCAGTGATGTCACTGACCATGTCATGAATGATGTAATATGTGACATCATCAGCAGTGGATTGCGGGTGCGCGATATATAGTTAGTGCAACTAACTATATATGGAATTTCAATGGTTTTGTGTGAGTAAAATAAGGTTTTCTAAATGCTAATTCCTAACTATATATGGTCTATAACCTATGGTTTTTTCAGTGAATATATATATATATATATCTCAATAGGAAATTTCACTTTATCTTCAGTTTTTTAAGCGCTCTTCTCATATTTAGTTTATATGGCTCACAATGCCATTGATACAGGATATAGTTTGTGACGAATAGCACTCGTTACAACGCGTACCAATACAACGCGTACCATTACAATGCAGGTATTAGCACATGTTGTGAGTTACAATGAGATACCATTACAACGCAAACTTTTACAATGACTATGCCTTTACCACGCATGCCATTACAATGCAAAAACATGCGTGGGAAAGATATAGTAGTAGTGAAAGTAAGGTAAGTGACAGTCCTCTCACTACATTTACACTACCCAGCACGACCACCAACACTACACATACACCACTACACTACCCTAAACCCTAAAACACTACCCCCAGTAAGACCCCCTACACTACACATACACCACTACACTACCTTAAACCCTAAAACACTACCCCCAGCATGACCCCCTACACTACACATACACCATTACACTACCCTAAACTCTAAAACACTATCCCCAGCACGACCCCCTACACTACACAAACACCTCTACACTACCCTAAACCATAAAACACTACCCCAGCACGACCCCTTACACTACACAAACACCACTAGACTTCCTTAAACCCTAAAACACTGCCCAGCATGACCCCCTACACTACACAAATCCCCGACCCCCTGTAAACTCTTTAAAGTAACCCCCATTCCATGCCAAAAGCCCCTTACCTCTCTCTCCTCGTGGTTCCTCTCTCCTCGTTGTTCCTACTTCAAGTCGTCTCAGAGGGGCGGTGCACGTAGTTCTCAGGAAACGGAACAGCCTCTGTTTCCTTAAAATAACGTGGCTGGTCTACATTGCTTTAGAATGCACGGTCATTTACTATACATACCTTTACAGCAGAATTCGTTGTAACAGCATGCGTGGTAAGTGAACATGCGTTCTAAAAAAATGCTTAGAAATGTACATTGCGATGTACAACACATGTGTGGTAATGCATGCGTTATAATGGTATCGCGAAGTAAAAAAACTCGCAATATTGGCCGTTTACTATTTGTGACAGCACCGGATATATCATGAAGTATGTACTGTTGCGGATAGACTCATTTGGGCATGTGGTACTTTTGGCTCTTTTTGACGATTCGGGCATAGTCATCCCATGAGATCTATGACTCTAGTAACATGGGCTACTAGGTCAGTTTACACATACTGAGTTTATGGTGTCAGTGCATTTTTGCCGATACCTGCTAAGTAATTATATACCATATAAAATATGATGTCTTCTGACCTATTACTGAGCCTTTGCCATTTATTTATCTATTTTGGAACACTTATACTGGGTGCTCCTACATAATGTACTATTCGGATAGTCATGTGGAAGTTTACATATATCGTATGTTTTTTCCTGCTGTGCCCACTATGTGGGATTTGGTCATTGTAGCTTTTGCTTGATTAATTCATTGGCATTTAAGGTAATATCTATTGTTCTTTGTGCATTATTTGAGCCTATTCATTATTTATGCAAATCACACATGTGTAATTTTTATTTTTTTATTTAGTTTCTTTTCATTTATACTGAATAGTATCCCATTTGATGCTGACTTTATAATTTGCTGCACGATGTATGAAAAGTTCTGAATTTTGTATGGCTGTATATCCTGAAGGAGTAGGTTGGACAATTCTTCCATCTATTGTGCACCATCATTTCTTTCATATCATGCCCATTGGATCTATTATATTCCACTTTGGGCGTGAGTATGACTTAAGGCCTCCTGGTTATTGTCTGTTCATTTGTCGAGGCAGATAGGGTTACTTGAGTCTTCCCTATTGGGGATTCCATATGTTTGTGTTACTTAAGGTTGGATCAACCTTACAAATAGGTGATTTATGGTTCATAACTCTTTTTGTTAAGGTGGTGGTTATTGACTGTTTTCTCTTGTATACACCTACACCTCTTATTCCTCATGCACATTTATTTTACTTTTGCACTTTGGATTTTTGTTTGAATGAAGGGTACATTCATGATGGTATTCACTGCTAATTATTATTTCTCTCACTTTTTCTTCTTTTTTCTCCTTCTGGGTTTGGTGATTTATTTTTAATCACTGAACCTATGATACATTCATATACTGTGACATAACCTTAACGTATTTTTGAAGCCCATGTACATATCTTTCTCATTTTTAGATGTTTTTAATGAATTAACTTGGATGCTCCTATAATTGTGGTTCCGTCCTGATGATGACCATTTAATTATACTATGGTCAAAATGCCGTCAACGTATACATGTGGCCCAAATTGAAGAGGATGCAATTATTGCTTTGTGTTGTTTTTTTGTCATGTTCTGAACTTCCCATTGTGTATAATTATTCCCTCAGCCACTTTGTGTTTACACTTTGTGTTGTTCACTTTTTGTCTGAGTGTTAAGCACCAATGTTTTTGTATGTCTTTAAATTTAATGATCTATTCATACATTTTGTACAAATGTAATTTATACATGGGCTTTTTTACAATTTGCTTTTTGTATTGTACATATGTGTGTTCTTATTCTTTCTTTGATTCTTTCCTTTGGAAAAGTAAGTATTCTTCTTTGATGGATGTATGTTTTGTATATATATAAATGTTAGACTTGAACATATGTTACAATTCTACTATTGTTTGCCCCTGGTTCAGGTCTCAGGGTTGCCCCTGTTGTTGATAATTAAGTATGAAAGGAAAGGCAGCGGATGTTTTCAACTGGGGGCTGGAAAGCGCTGTCTTACAGCAGGTTCCGAAGATAAATAGGTTGACACTCACAAGGTGAGCACATCAAGTTACTAATGTTCTTCCTCTCCACAATGCTTTGGGATGTGGAAGAATTGGCAGTTGTTGAAAGAAGACACTCCTTCATCAGTGTGGGGAAGGAAATGTAATGATTTCAAAACGACATCCTTAATATTGTCTCATGCTTTGCAAAAACTTCTACAATACAGCCTGTTGAACAATGTAACAAAACACATGTAATGCTATTTCAATTCAATTTAGTCTTTATTCGATTATAAACAATCATAAAAGACACATATACACAGCAAAAATATACAAAATAATGTAAAAAAACCTAAGTATATGTAACAAAACTAAGTTGACTTATTAAACAGTTAAAATATCACTAGATAAAACTTGATAAAATTCATTTAAACATATCTAATTTGGAGTGCATATGATAAAACTTTTTTCATTAAAATAGATGAAATTAATAAAGGAACAGTAAAAACATGATTACATGTAACAAAGAATTCACAGTTTTATAAGCATATAACAAATTTGAATGAGAGAATACTGAAACACCAAAATTCATTAACATCTGTTATATGGTGAAATAGTCCGGTAATTAGGTAATTACATAATGCCCTGCGACCTATTCCTTCTTATGGCCCATGTCCAGCTCCAAAAGTTTGCCATAGCGATAATTATGACTTTGCTGGTATCAGATTTTAGAATATGCAAAGCTGTTTGGCAAAATCTTGTTCCTATTTTAGCACAAACTGGCTTAAGCCATCTATGGCGCAGCGCCTTATGTGCAAGGCAAACAAAAAGAATATACGGCAAGGTCTCTTCCTCCCATGGACAAGAGTGACAGTATTTATCTTGCTCAGTCCCCCAATTTTTTGTAAATGATTTTATGGGGAGACTTCCCACTCTAAATTGGTGATAAAGCTTCCGATCACCAAAACTGGTAATGGTGTCCCAATAGGCCTCCAAACTATACTCTATTTTATCACCCAAAAAGAAGCCTGTTAAGGAATCACCATTCACCTTGGAAAGGAACCTATGCCAGACCATGTCCCTGTATAAGGCTTTGAATTCTATTTTTGAGGGGAAAGAATTCCCTTCTGGATCCAGCCACAAGTGGTTGAGGCCCATATCCAATAAAGTAGCCTTAATCCTATGTAACCATACAAATTTGTTGGATTTATCAGTTTCTCTAATATGCTTGAGAGCTTGCGCATAGAGAGCTAACTCCGAGGTTGTCCAAAGCCGTCTTCAATAGGCAAGAGGTCTAAAACCCGCTGCCTCCTCAAAGGAAATAGACCCAAGGTCCAGCAAGAACGGTCTAAGTGGTGTAGATGGTGGGAGACCAGTCAGAGCCCTTACTGATGTAATGCTATTCAATTAATCTATCAGAGGGTCAGAGTTATAGTGCTACAGAGTATAGTTGCCTTTGGTTGGATAAGGCTCTTTTGTGATAGGAGTAGCTCTTGTTAGTTGTTAATGGGCTCTAGGACCCCAGAGAGTGCGAGTGCCCCTTTTTCAGCACTTAGCTGCTGCACGGTTAAGCCTTCACCATGTTATAGTGAAGAAAATCCATTCAAAATGCACACTGTGATTGCCCCCGTTGGTCTGGGTCAGTGAGTTGGCAGCCTCAGTAGTGCCCGGGCCCAAAGCTGTGGAAGGATCTCCACGACCTGAGAGGAAAAGGATTGTGGATGACTTTTCTCAGTTTAGCCACTCTGTACCACGTGATGCCCTCGGCGCTGGACAGATTCAGTGAGTCCCCTTCTGCTTCCTAGTCCAAGACCAGCCCAGCACTGATTCCAGGATCAACACAACCATGAGTGGTATTGACTTTCTAAAAGTGATTGGGGAATGTGTTGCCTCTAGGATTGTCTTTAGTAACTGTGGGGTGATCTTTCTGGAACTATTTCTCAGTCTCAAACGCTTCATTGGAGGGGTGATAGGCAAAAGTAATAATCTTGATTTGGCTTGTCTTTTCTTAAACAATTGATGAGAGCATTTAGGCATGCAGGAATGCGTGGCAGTCTGTTGGTAGATTTATTTTATTCTCTTGCTGAAGCAGCAAGCAGCAGCTTGCAGAGTTGACAATATGTTAATTCTCTTAAGGCTAAGACACCAGCCTTCAGAGAGAGCTCACATCATTCTGGATTGATGGAAGCAATAATTTCCTCCGCCAGCCGAGCTGCTTTGGAGTTAAAGCTTCATGCGTGTTTCTGCCAAGGCCTTTAGCAGGTCTCACAAGATACTCAGAGTTTTTCGGTAACTCTGTGGAATTCCATGGAATGAAGCACTGCAAGCTCTGCCCGGGCCTACCTATTACCCTTGAGCCATCAGTTGTAACAAACACATGCTACTGAGTCCTCCCAGCCCAGTATGTAGGAGGAGGACCACCAAGGAACCTCATTGGTGCCATTTCAGTTGGCCCAGGATTGACCTACGACACACAGCCTTGAACAACAACTAACTTCGCAACCCTCAAACACTAAACTGCAGTTCATTCCGGAATAACACTCGCAAGGCGCCCCGTGACTGTCTTAATAGGGGAAACAATCCAAGGCTGTGGAAGGCCATCTTTGAGCTGAGTGGCCTGGAGTCAGGCAATATTGCGTCATTCGAATTCCCACCCCCCAAGTGTCCCCAAACCTCAGAAGCCACACTGGCAACTTTTACCTTGCCTACTCTTGCACAGTAAATACTATCCAAATCAGAGGTATGTAATGCATGGGGCATTAAGATCAGTCCCTTTAACCTGATATCCAGTTGTCCTGGCAAAACCCTAGGTTCCTTCCGAGGCCCAGGAAGGAGCCTTATTCAATTCTACAAAACACCCTGGAGCACACTATCATCATCATCAAAATGACTTCATTTGATTCAAAGAACCATCAAAGCAAACGTGTGAATACAGGTGAATAAAAATTTGTAAGCAAAACAGCATAGCAAAAAAGCATTCACTTCAACAATAATACAAATATTAAAACAGATCCATCCAAGTTACCAATATTGATTCATAAAAATGCATACTGTTGAAAAGTTCACATAGCATATATTCTAAGAGTGCAACCATTGCAATGGATGTAAAACAACAATAAAACCAGCAAAGGTCAAATTAGCTTGAGCATTGTCATTAAAACATTACATCTGCCAAATGGTTCCCGAATAATCAAGGTGGCAAAAAAAAAAAATTAATTATACAACAAATAAATCAGTTCTACAGTGCAGAGTAAAAAAATCTATTATACAAAATACTAAACTAGCAGCACAATCAACATTTTCTTACTTGGGAATACATGAATAACATATATGTGTTCCCCCTTATCAATTGACTGTAGCAGAAAGAATGGATTTGCGTCTAGACCAAAATGTTGCCAACTAGCGGCAAACAGCAAACATAATTGTATTAAAAGTATCATATTTAAGGATTCCATGCACAATAAGATATCTGGTCACTTCTAGGTTCAGGTGAAGAGGGTGTATCCCTTGCGTCGAGAGCCTGAATATTCAGGGAAAAAGAACAGGATGTGTTCCTTGGTCTCAGAAGTTGATCCACAGGCCGGGCACAGGCTTGAGCCTGAGTCTCGTTTCCACTGACTTGTGCAGGCTTTCAGTGGTAGACTACCAAGCCGTAACCCCACATAAAGGCTTTTGGCTCGTGGTAGTGTGATTAAACTATTAAACGCTCATTAGTTGTAGCCAGAGTAAGTTGTTCGGATGCATAAGTCCAAGAGTGAGACTTCAGAACAGTATTGTCAGTCTTAAAAAAATGGTATACGGATCCAGTGGCGTAACGAAACTTGAGGGGGCCCCCCTGCAAACTACATGGAGGGGGCCCCCCTCCCATCCTCCATGCCAGTCTAGAGCTCTCAGGCCAGCGACCCGCCATACTGCAGGGGATGCTGGGCTATTGCTACGCCTCTGTCACCAATGCAGCCGTTATAAGTAACACTGGATGGTGGGGTCAAAGGTTGGGCTGATCCGGCTCGCAGGCTATAATAGGTGGTGGTCCATTCATTACAGGGTCCCTGCCATCAGTACTCCGGGGAAGTTTGCCCAATTTTAGGTGGGTTTCCTGATGCAGACTCCTTTCATGATATACAACATCGGGCCCACTCATCGTTCAGTTTTGACAAAAATGCATCCACTGCTCCTTCTCGTTTCCGTTTTAAAACATTAGACAATGCGACAATGCAGTATTTCAAAAGCAGATGTAACTACAAAGAACACATTTTGATAATACATTTTTATTAGTAGACAATAGCAATATTACTAGGCATTCCATAGCTTCATACACACTGTGACCCCAATTCCATCACAGTCTCTCTCTCTCTCTCTCTCCCCCCTCTCTCTCTCTCTCTCAGTGAGTCAGTCTCTCTCTCTCTCAGTCAGTCAGTCTCTCTCTCTCTGTCATTCAGACTCTCTCAGTCAGTCAGTCTCTCTCAGTCAGTCTGTCAGTCAGTCTGTCAGTCTCTCTCTCTCTCTCTGTCAGTCTGTCAGTCAGTCGGTCTCTCTCTCTCTTTCTGTCAGTCTCTCTATCTCTCTTTCTGTCAGTCTTTCAGTCAGTCAGTCTCTCTCTCTCAGTCAGTCAGTCTCTCTCTCTCCCAGTCAGTTTCTCAGCCAGTCAGTCAGTATTCAGTCTCTGAGTCAGTCAGTCTCTAATCTCTCTCCACTCTCTCTCTCTCTCTCCATTCTCTCTCTCAACTCTGTCCACTCTATCTCCACTGTCTCTCTCTCCACTCTCTCTCCACTGTCTCCCTCCCCACTGTCTCTTTCTCCACCGTCTCTCCACTGTCTCTCTCTCCACTCTCTCAGTGAGTCAGTCTCTCTCTCTCAGTCAGTCAGTCTCTCTCTCTCTGTCATTCAGTCTCTCTCAGTCAGTCAGTCTCTCTCAGTCAGTCAGTCTGTCAGTCAGTCAGTCTGTCACTCTCTCTCTGTCAGTCTGTCAGTCAGTCGGTCTCTCTCTCTCTCTCTCTCTCTCTCCACTCTCTCTCTCTCTCCACTCTCTCTCTCCACTCTCTCTCTTCTCTCTCTCTACTCTCTCTCCACTCTCTCTCTCTCCACTCTCTCCACACTCTCTCTCCACTCTCGCCACTCTCTCTCTATCGACTCTCTCTCTCCAATCTCTCTCCACTATCTCTCCACTGTCTCTCTCCACTCTCTCTCTCCACTCCCTCTCGCTCACTCTCTCCACTGTCTCTCCACTCTCTCTCTCCACTGTCCATCTCCACTGTCTCTCCACTCTCTCTTCTCTCTCACTCACTCTCTCTCTACTCTCTCTTCATTGTTTCTCCACTCTCTCTCCACTCTCTCTCTCCACTGTCTCTCTCTACTCTCTCTCTCCACTCTCTCTCCACTCTTTCCCTCCACTCTTGCTCTACTCTCTCTCTACTCTCTCCACTGTCTCTATCTCTACTCTATCTCTACTCTCTCTCTCTCCACTCTGTCTCTCTCCACTTTCTCTCCACTCTCTCTCCACTGTCTCCCTCTACTCTGTCTCTACTCTCTCTCCACTCTCTCTCTCCACTGTCTCTCTCCACTGTCTCTCTCCACTTTATCTACTCTCTCTTCTCTCTCTACTCTCTCTCCACTCTCTCTCACTCTCTCTCTCACTCACTCTCCACTCTCTCCCCACTCTCTCTCCACTCTCTCTCTCCACTGTCCCTCTCCACTCTCTCCCTCCACTCTCTCTCTACTCTCTCTCCACTCTCTCTTCTCTCTCTCTCCACTCTCTCTCCACCCTCTCTCTGCACTCTCTCTCCACTCTCTCTCTCCACTCTCTCTCTCTCCACTCTCTCCACACCCTACCTCTCTCTATCCACCCCCCTCTCTCTCCACCCTCTCTCTCCACCCTCTCTCTCTACTCTCTCTCTCTACTCTCTCTCTACTCTCTCACTCCTCTCTCTATCCACTCTCTCTCTCCACTCTCTCTCTCTCCACTCTCTCCCACTCTCTCTCACAAAGTAGTGTGTGATGCCGTGTGCGTCCGCAGAAATGTTTCCCGGAGGGGCACATTTTTAACTTCATCACCATCCCCCTTGCACCCTTCTCCCCTCTGCCTTGCACCCTTCTCGCCCTCCCCTTTGCACCCTTCTCACCCTCCGCCTTGCACTCTTTTCTACCTTGCACCATTTTCCCCTCTGCCTTGCACCCTTCTCCCCTTTGCCTTGCACCCTTCTCCCCTCTGCCTTGCACCCTTCTCCCCTCTGCCTTGCACCTTTCTCCTCTCTGCCGTGCACCCTTCTCCCCTCTGCCTTGCACCCTTCTCCTCTCTGCCTTGCACCCTTCTCCCCTCTGCCTTGCACCCTTCTCCTTTCTGCCTTGCACCCTTCTCTCCTCTGCCTTGCACCCTTCTCCCCCTCCGCATTGCACTCTTTTCTACCTTGCACCCTTCTCCCCTCTGCCTTGCACCCTTCTCTCCCTCCACCTTGCACCCTTCTCTACCTTGCACCCTTCTCCTCTCTCTGCCGTGCACACTTCTCCCCTCCGCCTTGCACCCTTCTCCTCTTTGCCTTGCACCCTTCTCCCCTCTGCCTTGCGCCCTTCTCCCCTCCCCCTTGCACTCTTCTCCCCTCTGCCTTGCGCCCTTCTCCTCTCTACCTTGCACCCTTCTCCCCTCTGCCTTGCACTCTTCTCCCCTCCCCGAGCACTCTTCTCCTCTCTGCCTTGCACCCTTCTCCCCTCTGCCTTGCACCCTTCTCCCCTCCGCTTTGCACCCTTCTCCCCTCTTCCTTGCACCTATCTCCTCTCTGCCTTGCACCCTTCTCCTCTCTGCATTGCACCCTTCTCCCCTCTGCCTTGCACCCTTCTCCCCCTCCCTGTTGCACCCTTCTCCCCTCTGCCTTGCACCCTTCTCCCCTCCGCCTTGTACCTTTCTCTACTTTGTACCCCTCTCCTCTCTACCTTTCACCCTTCTCCCCTCTGCCTTGCACCCTTCTCCCCTCTGCCTTGCACCCTTCTCCCCCTCCGCCTTGCACCCTTCTCTACCTTGCCCCTTCTCCTCTCTGCCTTGCACCCTTCTCCCCTCTGCCTTACACCCTTTCCCCCCTGCATTGCACCCTTCTCCTCTCTGCCTTGCACCCTTCTCCGCTCTGCCTTGCACCCTTCTCCCCTCCCCCTTGCACTCTTCTACCCTCCCCCTTGCACTCTTCTCCCCTCTGCCTTGCACCCTTCTCCCCTCTGCCATGCACCTTTCTCCCCTCTGCATTGCACCCTTCTCCCTTCCCTGTTGCACCCTTCTCCTCTCTGCCTTGCACCCTTCTCCCCTCTGCCTTGCACCCTTCTCCCCTCTGCCTTGCACCCTTCTCCCCTCCGCCTTGCACCCATCTCCTCTCTGCCTTGCACCTTTCTTCTCTCCGCCTTGCACCCTTCTCCCCTCCGCCTTGCACCCTTCTCCCCCTCCCCGTTGCACCCTTCTCACATCTGCCTTGCACCCTTTTCCCCTCCGCCTTGCACCCTTCTCCCCTCTGCCTTGCACCCTTCTCCCCTCCACCTTGCGCCTTTCTCTACTTTGCACCCTTCTCCTCTTTACCTTGCACCGTTCTCCCCTCTGCCTTGCACCCTTCTCCCCTCTGCCTTGCATCCTTTTCCCTCTCCGCCTTGCACCCTTCTCTACCTTGCCCCTTCTCCTCTCTGCCTTGCACCCTTCTCCCCTTTGCCTTGCACCCTTCTCCCCCTGCCTTGCACCCTTCTCCTCTCTGCCTTGCACCCTTCTCCCCTCTGCCTTGCACCCTTCTCCCCTCCCCTTGCACTCTTCTACCCTCCCCCTTGCACTCTTCTCCCCTCTGCCTTGCACCCTTCTCCCCTCTGCCGTGCACCCTTCTCCCCTCTGCATTGCACCCTTCTCCCCTCCCTGTTGCACCCTTCTCCTCTCTGCCTTGCACCCTTCTCCTCTCTGCCTTGCACCCTTCTCCCCTCCGCCTTGCACCCTTCTCCCCTCCGCCTTGCACCCATCTCCTCTCTGCCTTGCACCCTTATTCTCTCTGCCTTGCACCCTCCTCCCCTACGCCTTGCACCCTTCTCCCCTCCCCGTTGCACCCTTCTCCTCTCTACCTTGCACCCTTCTCCCCTCTGCCTTGCACCCTTCTCCCCTCTGCCTTGCACCCTTCTCCTCTCTGCCTTGCACCATTCTCCCCTCTGCCTTGCACACTTCTCCCCTCTGCCTTGCACCCTTCACTCTCTCCCCGTTGCACCCTTCTCCCCTCCCCCCCTACGGACATCCACATAGTGTGTTCTAACAAGAGTGCTTACCTGAGGGCACCATTTTGCTGTCTCATCCCTTCTCATATGAGCTTTGTCCTGGAGAATGCTGACTCTGAGGGCCCCTGCTCCCACCCTTGTCAGTGTCCTGAGCAGTGCACTGTGCTGCCTTCTGCTCTCTGGGGCCCCCTCCCCATCCTCTTGCGGGGCCTCCCACGCTCTGACTAAAGAGAAACAATGTTAACTTGTTACATTGTTTCTCATCAGTCAGCAGGAGGGGCTCAGAGCAGGCTGCAAACAGCCTGTACCTGCTTTTGAGGGAGAGAGGCTTGCTTTAGCGCAAGCCTCTCTCACAGCTCACACTGAAGAGCTGTGGGGGCCCCCTTCATTTACTGAAGAGAGTGCCCCCCCCCCCCCGCACCGCAGGGGCTGCAGGGGCGTTTGTTACGCCCCTGTAAGGATCTTCCCAGAGCCTCTGGAGTCCTAAACCCTGGAACAATTGAATACACATCTGAGCCAGGGAAGCTGCCTGGAGAGTACCTAATCTCCTTAAGCTCCCGAGTTGCACATGGATGTATCTAATATACTAGTAGTTTTAATGCTGTCAAGTTGGAGATCCATTTAATACCCAGATCATGAAAGAGTGGAATGAAGGGGGTACTAGCTGGATATACTATGAGTGATCTCGCAAAGGTGTTCTCTGCAATAGCCAATTGGTGGATGATGCAGCACCCCCTACCCTATGAAGTGCGGCGCACTGGGCTTTCGCTCAATAGACCTCCAGTGCAGGAGACAGTGAGCGAGAGTGCGTCATCTTATGCAGTCGAAGAATGGCTTTAGATCATTGCTGGATAAGAAAAGAACTTTTGGTAAGTTGGGGTTCCCACTTAAAGTTGTCTGATATCCTGTCAAGTAAGTAATCCATACTGTGGACTTTTTCAAGTAAGTTATTCCCAGGTCTAAATGTGCAGTTCTTGACAGTGCCAGGTCCGAACACCATAAATGTTTTTTTTGTTGTGTTCAGGTCAAGACCTCTAGAGATATTCAACCTCATAAAATTGTTAATTTGGGTTTGCAGTCCTATTGGGGTCTTGGAAATGAGGAGGGAGTCATCCACGTAAAGCATGATGAGGACATTCTTGTTATTCAGGCCAGGGGTTTCATTTTGACAGTTCAGAAGTCCCTGAGCCACGTCATTGATATATAAAGTGAACAAACGCACCCCTGGCGTATGCCGCACACAACTGGAATGGGTCCATGAGTTCCCCTCTAGTCCCCCATCAGACCTGAGGGTAATTCCCACAGCCTAGCAATGAGTCCGAACGAGTTTCCAGGTGTGCCTGTCTTGAGGAAAACCCTCCATATGCTCTCTCTGGGGACGGGTTTGAACCCTGGGATCCACAAAGGCCGCAGAGAGTTTTTGTGTTATCAGCCCTACATATTTCTAATATAAGGTGGACAGCCTAAAGACCTGATAACAAGTGCTTGTCTTTGAATGGAAGCCTGCTTGAAGTAGGGACAGTACCTGTTGTTCCTCACCTCATAAGGGTAGTTCGGCAAGGACTTGTCTAGCAAACATTTTCTGTGAATATCTATAAGTAGGCTTTCCTGTTTTCAGTTTCTATTTTAGTTAAATTCTGGTGGGTTTTTTTTCAGTGTTTTTAATACCTTAAAAAACTGTGGTTATCAGTAGATAAACATTTTCACGCCATTAAAAACAACAGAAACAGTGTTTTCCAGTGTTTATGGAATACTTTGCTTTTATTATTGCTTGCTTTCTGCACTGAGAGTGCAAGTGTATGGACAGTGTCCTTACAGGGTATATAAGGTCCAAATATATTTTTACAAATCAAACTTATTGTTGTGCACCATACAATATTTATTTAGTGAGTCTTTGGTCATGCGCGCTTGCCCTTTCTTTCCCATGTAAATGTTAATCTGTGAAAAGGCCCTCTCAACATAGTCACTTGAGATGGGCAACTCCAAAAAAGCCAGTACACAATTTGCTAACTCTGGCCACTGACATCGCTGTCCATGCAAATACTGGAGCACCTGAACATTGCAAATCTCTGCGACAGGTTCTGCAACATATGCGTTAAACTGGGCACATATTAATGTTGCACAATAGTTATTGAAGCAGTTGAAAATAAAGCAGTGCTTTTCAAAGTCTGGAGAAAATTCCCCTTTCACAGAAGGGATCTAGAACTTGTGCTGAGTACCTCAGTGAGGCTTCATTGACTACAAATGCCATGGTTGGTGTAGGGACATTTTTATGCAGCATTGCAAGCCAGTTCTCATGCACTGTAAAATAATATTTCCTGAATTGCTCCTCAACAATTCTTTGCTTACCAAGTGACAAGAATTCTGACATGGAATATGTTGCAGTGCCAAACACTCTAAAAGTGTCGCCCAGCCTACTCTCAAGGATTTGTTTCAATTCTACACCAATTACGCTGAACACTTGGTAGACAAGGGTGTTTTAAGACTCTAGTTCTTTTAGTTCTTTTATTATGTCCACTACAGCAGTCATGTTTCCCTGTAAAAATCTAAGAATGCAGTAAAGTGTACTTTTTTCACATCACAACCAAAAATATGACCAAAGACCCTCCCATTTCTTGCCTTTGGCATCATCACTAAGCAAAAACTTTGTAAAGGGTCACCACATTGATGGTATAGCATTCAAAGTCTCTAGAACTGAGAACCACCGGCTTAATGACACAGTTGGTATGACTCGTTCTTTGATGTCGCACAAAGAACAAAATGAGAAATATTTGCGTTTTAATTCCTGCGCATAATGTAACAGTGCACCAGAATGGCCACAAAGTCAGTATTGTTCATTAACTTTGGGGGTACAAGGTGACAGGCACCGCGCGGTACCATAGGTACCCCCCATGTGCATCACCCACCCCCAACATCCTGGGGGCCCGCTGCGGGCCCCCAAAAGCGAAGACGCATGACTTTCTATGGCGGCAATGCCGCCATGGAAAGGCTCATCGCCGCCCACACCATATTATGGCAGTTTTCCGCCCAGTCGACGTGTCGACCGGCGGAAAAGCGGCGGATGGTCTTCCCGCCCCCCGCGGATGCCCCAGCCATCCTAATGTGGCGGGGGCGAATCACAGACGGATGGCGGATGGATCACCCGCACCAACCTGGCGGTGGCTACCACCGGCCCAGTGGGGGCGATCCGCCCACCATCATAGTGGGCCCCTTAATCACAAAACTTCTTAACAATATGACAGTCAGATAACATATCTCTTAATGAATCTATATTTCAAAAAGTTGAAGAGTTTAAACGTTTTGCATTATATATTTTTACGGTGGTCCATAAACAATTAGAAAGTATAAAAGAATTAGTTTGATATAATGATACAGGCAACCAACCCGAGACAGAATTCAACCATATCTTCCTCCATGTGTTCAAAGATGAAGACAAATCTAATTCTGTATTCTAAAAGGTTGAAAGAAAATTGATGTTACCCCCCTTCAGAATAACTTAACCTTTTTTTATATAATAATGACACGATGGCGTAGATTCCGATCCGGTAAAATATTCCGCCGTACGATTCGTATTCGTATCCGAATCCGTACGAATGGGAAATTACCGTCCGACCTGCGAATTCCGAACCATTTCCGTCAATTGCCGTACGAATATCAGTGAACCGTACGAACCACAGTCGATGACCCGTACGAATAAGCATCGGGAATCTCACCGTACGATTCGTAACCAGGCCGTACAAACACACTAGTACGATCCTGTACGAGAAGCCTGTCCGCGATTCGTACGGCCCAAAATTTTCGCGCATGAAGAATGATTCGTACAGGAATATTCGCCTCACAGCAAGCGGCATCAACACATACCACACGTGTACCCCTCGCTCAAGCCTACGAGAACCCCCTCCACCAGCCAACTGCCCGTACAAGTCAATCGCACGCACAAGTACGACACGCACACCCCCCAACAAGCCTACGCGAACCCCCCCCACCCGCCAACGGCCCGTACAAGTCAACCGCATGCATAAGTATGACATGCACAGCCCCCCAACAAGCCTACACGAACCCCCCCACCCGCCAACGGCCCGTACAATCGTACGCACAAGTACGACACGCACACCCCCCCAAAAAGCCTACGTGAACCCCCCCACCCGCCAACGGCCCGTACAAGTCAATCGCACGCACAAGTACGACACGCACACCCCCCCAACAAGCCTACGCGAACCCCCCCACCCGCCAACGGCCCGTACAAGTCAATCGCACGCACAAGTACGACACGCACACCCCCCCAACAAGCCTACGCAAACCCCCCCACCCGCCAACGGCCCGTACAAGTCAATCGCACGCACAAGTACGACACGCACACCCCCCCAACAAGCCTACGCGAACCCCCCCACCCGCCAACGGCCCGTACTAGTGAATTGCACGCACAAGTACGACACGCACACCCCCCAACAAGCCTATGAGAACCCCCCCATCCGCCAACGGCCGTACAGTCAATCGCACGCACAAGTACGACACGCACACCCCCCCAACCAGCCTACGGGAACCCCCACACCTGCCAACGGCCCGTACAAGTCAATCGCACACACAAGTACGACACACACACCCCCCTAACAAGCCTACGCGAACTCCCCCACCCGCCAACGGCCCGTACTAGTCAACTGCACGCACAAGTACGACACGCACACCCCCCCAAGAAGACTACGCGAACCCCCCAACCCGCCAACGGCCCGTACTAGTCAATCACACGCACAAGTACGACACGCACACCCCCCAACAAGCCTACGCGAACCCCCCCACCCGCCAACGTCCCGTACTGTCATATAGTTACTGCTTACCTATATACCGTGTTAAGTTAGCATGAGCTTATTAAATGTTTAAACGCCATTTTTCCTTTTTGCTGCCTCTGCACCCGGCACATAATTGTTGTTTTAGCTTTCAGCCTAGAAGAGCGTTGTGAGTTACGTGAGAATAATATGTTATTGCTCTGATATCAACTTTGCTTGGTAAACTATGTCTGTACAGTGAGTGCTGAAGCTTCAAGGATAACTCGACACAGTATTGTTGTGAGGTCTGATCTTCGCACCTTCATAGACATAACATAAGTGCAGCTTCTGCCAAATTCTGGCTTTAGGCGCATTTTATATTGCTTGGCTTAGAGCACAGATACACACTTGATGCGGTTCGCATGCAGAGAGCTGGTGGAAGCTGATGTGATCTCTTCACACTAGGATCTTGAGGTATGGGGCCGCCCTGCTAAAACCCAAAGAGACCTTCTTAGATATTAATATAATATGCGAGTTAGGGAGGGTGAGAATTAGGCGGTGTTAACCCTTATTCATTACAGCATCTTAGCATGCTGTCACCTTTTGCTTTCTATGGACTAGTAACTATGCTGATAACTTTGCTTCTGATAATATGTTTTCTTGTGTTATCTAAGATACTGCGTTTGAGAAAACGGCATTAGTAAATAAATATTTCAAATGTGCACGTGTCCTCATTTACTCCACGTTCTGGTTTGAAATGATTGTATAGCGAAAGAGTGCTCATGTGTTCCACGTGACCTGAGGTATTGTAAGTTCATGTTCTGGTTTGTCTAAACATTGGGAGTTTGTTATGACCAATGAGACACTGTAGCTAGCTCGGTAAGGGGATTTTGGGTACTGAGGTGAGTTTTGGGCCACCCTAATTCACTGAGGTTCCAAATCTCTATGCACAGTTCTGTAGGAGAACGGAATCCCTGCGACATGGCGCCCAATTGTTGGTGGTCTTATCATGACACTCGAGTAGTATATCATTCACACCTTAACCCCTTCGCTGTTGTTTGCGGAAAACGGTGGTGTTGGACAAAACCTACCTATTTTCAAGCTTGAATCTTTCTAAAAACGGTTTCCTTGAATTACTACCCAGTTGTGCTACAAAGTTTACTTTGTTTTTCTACGTTCCTGTGCTGTCATGGCCAATGCCGTGGACATTCCGCAGCATAGTCGCATTGTGGTGCGCAATCATTTGCAGACTTACAATGTTCCCGTTGATGGCTTGGCTGTGATTTTGGTGGTGAGTGCGGAAGCAGCTTACCCGTACGAACTCTTTTATTCGTGGGTAACATTTCCGGCTGTGGACGCTAATTCTGGTGTGTTCCACACGTACACTCCCTCACCTGTGCCGAATGAATATACTCCGTACAGGGCACTGGAAGTACCTATTGATCATTGACAGCATCGCGTTTGGTTTGGTGGCGCCCTACCCCATTCTTTAACCGCTCTGAGGTTAGGTCCTTTGTCCATTCCAGGCGCAAATTGGCCTGTTTTGGCTGGATTTACTCCTCATCCTCAACACAGCAATTGTACCTTGGTGGAGGTTCGTAGACTACATGTAGTTTCTATTGCGGTGATTCGTGCATTAGTGCAATACATGGGTTGTGGCTGCTTATAAAGCAGTGGGTCGCAATAGCAAGGGTCTAAAGCCTTTTTCTATCAAAGAGAAGAAGCAACCCCAGGGGCAGACTTCAGAGACAGAAGTTCAGCCCAAGTCCAAGAAACAAAATTGGCCTAAGAAACAAAAACAGGGAAAGCAACCGCAACAACAGCAGACACAGGAATCTCGTCCTGCGTCTCCGATGCCTGCGCAAACAGAACGTGTTTATGACTTGCGCGATCGCGCGACGATTAAATCACCTGATCGATTTCAGGTTTCTGATCAACGCTCTCCTCGTTCCTTTCAGGATTCATCGGCCCCGAAGACCGGTGGAAGAGAAGGCGGCAGGGGACGGGGTGGTCAGCAAGAACGTGACCAGGCTCGCCAGACAGACGGTGCAGGAAAGCAGGACGGCTCTATGCCGAAGAGACCTCAGTTTGCCAAGAAGAAAGTCGCGGCTTTAACAGCGCATCGATATGCCACAGATAGTGAGAACGCAGCTTCAGAATCCGACATGGGCTCTGACCTTGCTGGACAGCGCAGCGGAGATTACCATTGTGAGAGAGGCCCTGCGTCCACTACTGAGGGTGACAGCGACTGATATTTATGTTGTGATAGAAACTGCTGATACAAGAGTTGCTCCCCCTGATAGACTTTATGAAATAGTTCTGTTAATCGAAGGAGACATACAACGTACTGTAAAAGGGGTATTTTGGGAAACTCTTTCGTCTACGTATGACATTTTGCTTTCGGAGGCTGACTGGCCCCCGCCTTTTGTTCTCGCGGCGCCACGAGGGGAGGAGGTGATCCTCCCCAGTTTCGCGAACACTGTCTCGAAAGAGCATGCGTTACATTTTGCAGAAGAGTGGGCTAAGGCTCTAGCGCCGGCTCTGTACCGCAACCAATGTGGTTGAGATAAATTGTCCCCAAGCCACGAGATTCCTTTACGGTCTCAGCCTCAGCCTCAACCTCAATATCCCACTCGGCGTGAAGCCAAGGCTTCCGTCGCGGCAATCCTTGAACAATTGGAATATCAGGGAGTAATTGAAATGTGTGTGTCTCCAATGAATAACCCTCTTTTTACTGTGACCAAGCCGGACGGGTCATATCGTTTGGTATTGGATTACCGGCATTTAAACTCGCATTGCCGTAACTGTGCAGTACAGAATACTCATGGCTCTGCCCTAGTGGATAGTCTTGTGCGTAAGCATTTTAAAACCACACTTGATATTTCCAACGGTTTTTATGCCCATAGATTGGATGGTCTTAGTTCCCAATGGACCAGCTTTACTTGCGGCGGTGTCCAAAAACAATTTTGGCGTCTCCCAATGGGCTATAAGTATAGTCCTGGGATTTTTACTGCCCGCATTGTCTCTCTTTTGGAGAGAATCAACCCAGATGCTTGCTCATATGTGGATGACACATATCTCACGGAAGACGAAATTTGGGAGCATCTGTGTTGAGTACACAGCATTATTTTTAACTTTGCAGACATGGGTTACAAATTTAACTTTGTGAATCGCACATTGCAGAGTACACAGTGTTGTTCCTGGGCTAAGAGCTCAACAATGAAGGTAGAGGTTTGGCACCTCACTTCCTGGAGAAATGCGCACAACTGCGCGCTCCGACAACACTGAAAAAATTACAGTCATTACTGGGTTTCTAAAATTTCGGGAGGACATACATTCCGGAATATGCCCGGCGTATCAAACCTTTATATGCTTTGATACAACCAACTTTTACCAAATCATGCTGACTGCCTGAGCACTCATACATCTTGCAATCCTTGAAGGCTGATCTGCTCGCTTCTAAATTCTTACTGACTCGTGATATCCGCACTAACCTGGTGATAAGAATCATTCCTGGGACGGTGGGTTTCACGTATCTAACTTTTAATGAGGGAGACACGGTACCTATTGCTTACAAGTCACACTTGTACACTTCGGCTGAAATGCGGTTTTCCACTGTGGAGAAAGTTTTAACGGCTGTGCAGATGGCGATTCTGAAGTAACGTGCCCTGTCACAGGGAAAACGCATGTTGATAGTTACACCCTGTCCTCATTTGGAGGCAGTTACGAAAGCGAGTGTCCCAAATTCTAAAGCTTTGCATCCTCGGTGGATACAATGGGCTGCTTCGTTGACGTCCACGGATGTCACGTTTATTTTTGACGCCTCATTACGGTCGCAGGAGTACTTGCAGTATGAATTCGTTCATCCTGCTCCTCTGGCAATGCGTCCTTTGGAGGATTTCCATTGCATCATTTACACTGATGGTTCGGCGCAGGTTGCGCATGGCTCTAAACACTCCTATGTTTCCGCATGCGCCATTGTGGTTGGTGCCATGGTGGACGATGAGTTCAAGTCCAGAGTAGTGCACACGCAGACTCTAGGGGACTGCACCGCACAATTAGCCGAGCTTCGTGCTCTTTTACTCGCGTTGGAGTACGCTGATCCTAGTGTGACTACTCTTATTGTGAGTGATTCTTACTACTGTGTACAGTCTTACAATGAAAACGTGTTCTTTTGGATTCAGAATGATTTTCGTGATTCCAAGGGTGGCACAATAAAACACAAGATGATCTGGGTTCGAGTGGCTGAGCTTAAGGCTACTTTGCCACTCATTTTTGTGATTCATACTCTCGGCCATCAGCGTGTGGGAGTTCACGCTGTCGGTAACTCGCTTGCTGATGAAGCGGCGAAATCGGCGGTATCTACATATTTGGTTGCAGCTGTTACACAGTCCAAAAGTAAGATTGATGATGACATCTTGGCGGCTGTTGCTGCCACTGAGAAGGGAGGTAAGCATCCTACGGGATTCCCTTCGAAGTACACATTCCACTTAAGTCCCGAAAAGGTTCCTTTTGTGACAATTCCTGAAGTTGGAGATCGTTTGATTCCCAACTCGGATCGCAGAGCTAGCTTGATTACAGCGGCGCATGAAGGTATCTGCGCATGCGGGCGTCTCGGCCACTGTAGCTCAATTACAACAACGTTTCTGGTGGCGTGGACTGTACAAACAGACGCGAGACTATGTCCTTCAATATGACATTTGCCAGCAGATTAAACCTTTGACAGCTGCGCGTTCGCCACAGACACAGTTGTACATATCTAATAAACCGCTAGGCTGTGTTTATTTAGATCACTGCGGTCCTTTTTCCTCTGATACTGCGTATAAGTACATCTTAGTAGCAGTTGATTCATGCACACGCTTTGTGTGGGTTTGGCCCCATCGCAGCGCTGATTCACTGACTGTCATAAGAGATTTGCGTGTCTTTTTAGGGATTTTTGCCTGTGGTACCTTCCATTCGGATCAGGGTCCGGCTTTCGCCTCTAAGACGTACAAGGATGCCATGATTTCGATGGGGGTCCAAGTCAAGTTTTCGTCTCCCTACAGACCTGAGGGTAATAGTGTAGTAGAGCGAATGAACCGTGACTTAAAGCAATCATTGACAGCTCGATTTCTAGGCACTGGCAGAAACTGGCTGGCCCACCTTAATGGCGTGCAGCGTGCTCTTAGCAATCTCCCTAGAAGGTCTCTGGGTGGGCGGACCCCATACGAAATGCTCTTTGGGATCAAGATGTACGTCCCTGACCTTGATGGTCTAGACTGCATGGCTCGCCCTACAACCTTTGACGTAGATGAACATTGGAATGTTTTACAGGATCTACAAAAGACCAGAGACAGTCTTGCAAAGGAACATACGCCCTCCACATCGGATGATGCCTTGCAGATCCCGGTAGTTGGCTGGCTACCCCAAGTTGGAGAACTGGTTCGAGAGAAGATCGACAACAAGAAAGAATTTGGTCTTTCCTATCGAGCTCCGGTTCCAGTCCTTGGAGTGAAGGGCACAAGAACAGTCATTTTACCAACCGCTTCCAGGTCTTAAGGAAAACAGGTTTATCTCAATTGACAATGTCAAGATACACAGAGTGGCCGATTCTTCTTAGTATGACACCGGCAGTTTCCTGTCCTTCCATTGTGAGAAATTCTGTTTTGGCCACTGCTTCTAATCCTGAACCAGACGTGGCCATCAAGTTGCCTGCAATTTCCAGTCCTTTATTGAGTACTTTGCCTGGTACAGACCATGATGACATTGATTACACTTACCCCACTGACTTATCTATGCCTGATCTGCAAACACATTTGGCTACAGAATCCAGATTTTCTTTTGACACTGTTTCCGATACCTCAAAGAGGCCCTCACGGTTTGCATTTTATGCCAGTTTATTTAAAAAACATTTTTTGATCCCCCCTTGGACATATATTTGGCTGGTACTTTTTTCAATTTACCTTTTTATGTCAATTGGTTTTGTTTTTTATTTTTTTCGAATTATCAATGGACACTATGTCGAGGAAAGAACATGCATTCGACATCTAAATAGAACTTTGGCCCCCCTTGCCTCGTCACATTCTGCACACAGACTGAAAAGAGACTTGACATTTGTTAACATCACTGCTCGGCCTGTCCTTGATGGGATAGTGTGGGATGCCGTTCGATTTCAGATCCATGGCCCTACTGAGGTTGTTAATGTCCCTAATATGCTTAGAGTTAACATGGGGGATGTAGTGAAACAAAACATACGTTCTGATGATTGGGATGTTCAAGCCGTAGAGGCTTTGTTTTCTGATTTGAAGTACTATGCTGCCTTTGATGCTGAGGATTTGTACTTGGAATCTGCTAATTATGGGGAATTATTTTGTTTTCAACATTTTGGCAATCACTTCTTACATAAAACTACTTCCAGAAGGAATACTGTAAATTATACTCAATGGGAGCATTGCCCAGCTCCTATACAAGGCAGTTCGAGTACTTTTTTGAAAAAGTACACTTATTTTACCGACTTCAATCAGTCCAATCCCGAGTCCTTTTATTTTAAAATGACACAGAAGCCAATGTCCAAGGTTAGACTTACCGATACTAACTTATTGTATTCGAAGTCCTTTCTAGATCAGTTAGCTGTTGGCGGCTACGTATTGTGGAAGGAAACTATTGACCTTAAATCAGTTTGGGGTTCTAAAAATTGGCAGGTACAAGGCACTGAGGCTTTGCACCGAGCATGTCTCATCCCAAATCATATGTTGTTTTTGAATTCTACTATTTCGCAGACAACATGCTTTGGATTGGCTACTTCTAAAAAATTAAATACACCTACCATCCCTGAGTTGGAAGAATATTCTGGCTGGAGTAATTTTACTGAGTTTACCATTAGGGAATTGCAGTCCCTTTTGCAAAATTCATCCTTTAACATATCCAGCAAGGATCCAAAGGGTTGGCTGATGTGGCACAGGAGTGCTGATTCATGCCAGCATCGCTTTCTAGGTTTATCTGATGGCTTTACACAGGTTAGACCTGATCCAGGTTTTGAAACTGACCATTCTGTCACGACTTATTCAGTAGGCAAATTATGTCAAAATCGGCCGAAGCATTCTACCTTGGCTGCGGTTAAACTGCATCTTTCCAAGCTGACTGATGAGGTAGACTTAAATGACTTCATTAAAGGCCCGGCTAGTGGTAGATCAAAAAGGTGGACATATGCGATTTACAATGAAATCTGGAAAACATCACAGATTGAGGCGGCGACACGCCTTAGGGCTATTGATCAAGGTAATCTAGAAAAAGTGCTTGCAGTGGTAGATAATAGTATTAATATTCTTTCTTTCCGCATTTACACGTTAGATAATATTGTGTCCTCTGTGGTAGATATTGTACAGGATGAAGTGTCTGTGTTATACCATGGTCAAAATCAGTTGCGTTCTATTATGCAATTTGCGTGGACCCTGCAGACACTGAAGTCTGGCAAGGTGCCCTGGACCTACATGAATGTGTCCTCCCTCTTTGCCCCTTTTAATTTGACTGACAAGCAGCGCTTGCTTTCTATGCAAGATGCCTCTTTTTCCATGTTACATATTGAAAGGTTGGAATCCTTGCCTTTCTCTGTGGCAGAGGCCACTGCGGCAACGTGGCTTATCCACGGGTTAATAACATTACCATTTGCTTTATATAAATGTACAAAATGTATGCGATATGTTGCGATAGGTCGATATGAACCATTGGCTAATGCATTTCTCTATGAAGTCTGGTCCCTCCCATTTACTTACAGATGTTTAAAAGACGGTCGAGAAGTGTATCTGAATGGGGAGGGGTGTACAGGGACACCAGATCACTCTTTAATGTGTAGACACATTCAATTTCATGGTTCTTGCAACCAGGAACGGCCTAATTTAGCCTGTGTTTTAAAAGGAACTCCAGTTCCCGGAATTGTCCCCACTTTTACGTTACTGGCAAACGGCAGTTATTTACTTTTAAATAATGAGGATTGTTGTGGGTTAATTAAAGGTGCTGCTTATGTGGTGACTGTATCTGAACGTGTGGCTTGCTGCAAAAATGTTCTGTGTCCACTAACACATGGGAAAGGAGATGTTTCCATCTGGCCGCGCATCCCAACCTTGATGGCAGAGTTCAGTGGCATGACTAGAATAAGAGCTCTTTTGTCCCAAAAAGAAGTGGCCTTGAGTTCGGCTCAAGAAACATTTGTGCTTCACATAGCTAACACCCGCACAGAGGTTCAGGCCCTTTTAAATACTGATTTGCCGTTGCATTTCAGCGACCTGGTTCATTCAATCTTTAACGCGTCCTCCACGACAAGGGCGCCCACACTTTTTTAAGCTAGTTAGCAGTGGTCTCGTGACTTCATTTGAAAAAATATTTGGGGTCATTCCTGCTTTCTTCCATTCTATTTTTTCGAGTCTGTTTGGTGGATTCCCAGTTTTGCTGGCACTGGCGGCAGGCGTTCTGGTGGTTTTTTGCTTTATTAAAAATGGATGCCCTTCCTGTGCTAAACGCCGCGCAGCCCCTCCTGGCACTGTTTCGCAACAGGATGCTTGAATACTATGGCATACTGCCGCTTGCAACTTTGTGCACGGCATATGGATTATCGTTTCGATTTTCCTATTTTATGTGTGTCCAGCCTGTGTTTCATTGCCTGAGCTGCGGTTTCGACTGGGCCCTTGATTTGTGTCTCTGCAAGATGGTGTCTCCTGACGTCGATTTTAATCATCTGATGAGTCCCGTAGTGATTGACGAGTTGGTTTGTTCTGGCGAAAGGATTATGGCCTTGGCAGCAATGCATGGACTAATGGGTAATTGGAACATACTCGCAGCAGCGCAAGATTTCTTGGCACAGAGCTTTCTTGAGAACCCACCGAGTTGTCCTCTGATGGTGATAGAGGCTCCGGTACTAGAAGAGCACGTATGTTCTTTCCCACTATTAAATTGGATGGCTGAACTGTTTTCGGATGAAGATGGTGACTTCATGTTGGAGGCTGTGGCTGCATATTTTGCAGATTCGGTCTTGCCCTAAAAAGCTTTCCAGGTTTCTGATCATAACCCCTTTTTCTACTGACATACCTTTTGCCCATTGTGCTTAAATTTTTCAACGCCCACACCTATCGGCTTGAGCAAAAGTGATCACTGTATTGACACTTTCTAATTTTTTTAAATTGACTTATGAAGATTTTTCCATCTAATTTAAAAATGTTGACATTGCTCATTGTTCTTGAACTCTGCCTTCATGAGGAGCCCCTTATCTTATCTTATCTTATCCGTGCTCGGCTCATGGGGGGGTGTCATATAGTTACTGCTTACCTATATGCCGTGTTAAGTTAGCATGAGCTTATTAAATGTTTAAACGCCATTTTTCCTTTTTGCTGCTTCTGCACCCGGCACATAATTGTTGTTTTAGCTTTCAGCCTAGAAGAGCGTTGTGATTTACGTGAGAATAATATGTTATTGCTCTGATATCAACTTTGCTTGGTAAACTATGTCTGTACAGTGAGTGCTGAAGCTTCAAGGATAACTCGACACAGTATTGTTGTGAGGTCTGATCTTCGCACCTTCATAGACATAACATAAGTGCAGCTTCTGCCAAATTCTGGCTTTAGGCGCGTTTTATATTGCTTGGCTTAGAGCACAGATACACACTTGATGCGGTTCGCATGCAGAGAGCTGGGGGAAGCTTATGTGATCTCTTCACACTAGGATCTTGAGGTATGGGGCCGCCCTGCTAAAACCCAAAGAGACCTTCTTAGATATTAATATAAAATGCGAGTTAGGGAGGGTGAGAATTAGGCGTTGTTAACCCTTATTCATTACAGCATCTTAGCATGCTGTCACCTTTTGCTTTCTATGGACTAGTAACTATGCTGATAACTTTGCTTCTGATAATATGTTTTCTTGTGTTATCTAAGATACTGCGTTTGAGAAAACGGCATTAGTAAATAAATATTTCAAATGTGCACGTGTCCTCCTTTACTCCACGTTCTGGTTCGAAATGATTGTATAGCGAAAGAGTGCTCATGTGTTCCACGTGACCTGAGGTATTGTAAGTTCATGTTCTGGTTTGTCTAAACATTGGAAGTTTGTTATGACCAATGAGACACTGTAGCTAGCTCGGTAAGGGGATTTTGGGTACTGAGGTGAGTTTTGGGCCACCCTAATTCACTGAGGTTCCAAATCTCTATGCACAGTTCTGTAGGAGAACGGAATCCCTGCGACAGTACTAGTCAATCGCACGCACAAGTACGACACGCACCCCCCCCACCAAGCCTACGCGAACCCCCACCCGCTAACGGCCCGTACAAGTCAATCGCACGCACAAGTACGACACGCACACCCCCCCAACAAGCCTACACGAACCCCCCACCCGCCAGCGGCCCGTACAAGTCAATCGCACGCACAAGTACGACACGCACAACCCCCCAACAAGCCTACTCGAACCCCCCCACCCGCCAACGGCCCGTACTAGTCAATCGCACGCACAAGTACGACACGCACACCCCCCCAACTGTCGTACAGGCCTCAGGCTGGCCCGCTAGTTCAAGGGGTTCGCCCTTCTGCACACGAAGTCCTCGGACTCAAAGGAAAAAGTTGGCACGGAAACTGGAATTGCAAAACATAGAATTTATTACACTTCACGAAGTGGTGCTAAAGTTCAGACAGTACCCTTCGGCACTATGAGAAGTAGCACAAAGGGCTACCGGACACATGGTTTATTTATACCCACACAGGGGCTCAAGAGAAGGCGGTACAAACACAAAAGCACATTTTATGCCCATACAAGGTAATATTGAGAAGCAAAATCGATCAGTGGGAGGAGCTAACAATCGTGGGGTCTCGGCTAACACATTCCAATCCAAGGCTAACCATTAGCAGATGGATACCCTAACGGTCAGCGGTAAAACACAGAGATGCTATTATTAGACTGTTGCCGGGCAGATTCAAAGGCCATAAGCAGAAAGGTAGGACAACGCACGTGGTCGACACGAGGCAGTATATGGCAGACAAAATGGCTGCCATGAATACAAAATGGATGCCATCCAATGTCAAGATATCGATCAAAACTCGATGTCTTTTGCTAACGCTCAACTGAATCGACGTTAAAATACAACATACGACCCTTTTAGCGTTAGCTAAAGACATAAGCTCTTTTAGGATAATCTATGCATTCATCTCGTATATCTATGCTCATTATGTTGGTTACTTCTTTGTCCACTAGTTGTTGCGCTTTTACGGCATTTCGTCTGGACGGTATACAGGCAGTTATGCACATAGTACACAGCATTGGACCACAGTGTATACTGTTGTGTCTCATGGCGGAGCGCAGGCTCGAACACTGCCTTGAGACTTGTTTTGCAGGCAGAACTACATTCCCCAGACTCCTAGGAGAAGCGCACGGCGGAAGACGCAGGTGACGTCATCGCGCAAGGTCACAAGAGGAAGTTGGGAACAGCGGAGCACTGCCGTTGATTCTGCATCCATCGAGAGTTTACGGTAGGGGTGTTATCACCAGTTCCTGAGAATCCTTTTTAGTAGAGCCGTGCAGAGGCTCACTGTGCTCCTATTCCTTGGTACTATCGCTTGTGTTCCACATTTGAGTCCGTTGTTCGAGAGGTTCATTCTCCGGTATTTAGTACCACCTCTTGTAGCTGACGGAGAAGTGTTCCTGTCTTCTAGTCCTGAGAGAGAGATTTTCTCTATTGGTTCCCGGGTGACTCTCGGAAATGAGAGAGTATCAGTGACTTTGGGTTTGGTGCCCGCCTACAGGCACTAAGGAAGTACCTTTCGAGTGACTCTGCCTTTTCGAGAGTTACATTGACAATTGCACCTCCTTCCGGATTCAGTCGTCCTAGGAAGTTGGGAAGACACTATCTTTTCTGATGATTTTGTTTATGGAATAACATTGGTACTAGTTCCTTGTTGGTAACTCCAAGGCGGAGCTTCTTTTAGGAAGGATAATTCCTTTTGGTTTGCTGTGTGATGGTTCTATACACAGTGACCTTTTGTTTTGCGTCCATGTAAAACCAGTACTGTGCCTTGCCTCTGCATTGAATCTATGGATATATATCTCATGTGGCATACTTCAGGGTGAGTCTAACCCGGAGCGCTATCATCAGAGGTGGACTAATGACTTATGCATTGCACATTATTTTGTTTCTTTGCAACAGGGGTAAATGAGCTTCGCCTGGCTGGCTGTTTTCCATTGTCCCCCTGTTGAAGCCTAATTCGTTGTTTCATTTGGTACGTGTATACACTGTCTATTGGTGGGGTGTGTCACTAATCTGTTGATATACATGTAATCAGTTGTTCTTTGCGTTTTAGATTTTGTGAAGCTCACAGTATTCCAGATAGCCAGGCAAAGCATACTTCTTTTTCCTTACAGTTATTGCTCAAATGTGTTTCTATTCAGAATGTTTGAGTGTGTTTCTTGGATCTTATGTACAGAGAGTCGTATTGTATGTGCTTGACTTATGGTGCCTTGTTCTCGTTACAGCTCTCTCTCCCTGCCGTCCCCATCCTGCCCCCCCTTTTTTCCCTCACTGGACCACTCCTTTGAGTCTGTGGTAATTCAGACCTAGGGGCTGTCTAGAGGTGGAACCCATTGAGCATCGTGCGATCCTGAGGACACCCGGACCTGACAGAATCAACGGCCCAAGAATTGTAGTCCTCCCGGTCGCACGATACAATGTCCACTATAGATGATGTAATGGCGGCGCTCGCTTTACTGCAAACAGAGTTGCAGGCTTCTAGGGCTGAGACAGCTGCGCTACAGGCTCAGGTGGATAGGATGGCCCATAATCCCTTTGATGCAGGTACACAAAACACTTCTTCAGTGGTAGTGGAAGTTCCAGCTCCGATACCTTTAGCCCCCCAGAAAGATACTATGGGGATAGCAGTAAGGTACAGGTTTTCCTCACTCAGGTTTTGCTCCACTTTTCCTGTAAGCCTAAGGTCTTCAACACAAATCATGCTAGGGTAGCATTTCTTATATCTTATTTAGCAGGGGATGCGGCTCAATGGGCAGTACCTCTGGTAAAGAGAGATGAACCCATATTGCGGGATTGGGAGGCTTTTCTGCTAGACTTTGAAAAAACTTTTAACCGACGATCTGCCACTCTGTCAGCTGATAGGGATCTACTTGAGCTGAAACAAGGCAGTCGAGATCTGATAGCTTACCTCAATGACTTCCGATGGCTCATTGCGGAAACCGAATGGCCAGAGGAGAAACGCCTCGCTATCTTTTACAAAGGTTTGAAGGAGGAAATGAAGGACATTTTAGCACAGATTGATCCACAGCCCAGCTCTTGTGAAGAGATGATCAGTTTGGTACTCCGGTTGGATCACCGCCTTAGCGACAGGAAGGGGGAGAACAGGAGAAAGGAAAGAATACCACCACGTTATGAACCATCCCGAGTCTCAGAGGGACATACCGTCTCAAAGGCAGAACCCATGGAAATAGGAGCGGTGAGATCTCCTTTAACCACTGATGAAAGAGAATATAGAAGGAAGAAGGGCCTGTGCATTTATTGTGGAAGGAAGGGACACTTCATAAGAGAATGCCCTTCAAGATCAAGACCCAAATATGAGTATAAAAAGGTGTCTGTAGTATCTTCAGACCAGGTGGCGGGAAACGAGAGAACTTGAAGAAGGACGAAGGGACCCCTTCAAGTTGTTTATTCATCCCTTCATTGGACGGAGAAGTGATAAAGGAAGGATTACATTTCTATGTAGACATTAGGCTGAAAGTAAGAAATGAATGGGTGAGGATCCGTGCCATGTTGGATTCCGGAGCCACGGGTTGTTTTATGGACAAAGACAAGGCTACCAGCCTAGGGCTCGTATTACATGAAAAGAAAGTGCCAGAAGCAGTATTTGCCGTGGATGGCAGAAAGTTGGATTCTGGTCCTATAAGGTTGCAAACAGGGGACCTCAGTATGACCATGGGTATGGAACATCAAGAAATCTTATTGTTTAACATTATTCATGCCCCACAGTACGGGGTGATTTTGGGGCTTCCGTGGTTACGAAAGCACAATCCCACGGTGGATTGGGAAGGCCAAACCCTTCAATTCGCATCGGACTACTGTCAGCAAAACTGCTACCCCCCCAGACCCAGTCCCGCTTCTGGTCTAGCCTGTATACATTATATAGCAACTGCGGTGGAACATGACGTGGAGCTTCCATCTGAGTATCAGGAGATAGCTGAAGTCTTTAGCGAGGAGAAGGCTGAAGTGTTACCGCCACACAGGCCATATGACTGTCAAATCGATTTGATTCCAGGGGCGAAGATACCAGCTGGGCGAGTTTACGCACTTACTGAGCCAGAAACTCTACACCTTCGGTCGTATTTGGATAAGTTATTGGAGTTAGGGTTCATCAGAGAATCCAAGTCCCCGGCTGCCTCGCCTCTGTTTTTTATTCCCAAGGCTAATGGAGAACTTCGTGCTTGTGCGGATTATAGAGCGTTGAATGCGATCACTGTAAAAAACAGATATCCGCTCCCCCTTATCAACGTGCTGCTGGAGCAAGTGAAGAAGGCTGTCATATTCACTCGTTTAGATCTGAAGGGAGCCTATCACTTAGTCAGAATGCGTCCTGGGGATGAGTGGAAGACTGCAATCAAAACTCGCTTCTGGCTCTACGAGTACCTATTAATGCCCTTCGGTCTATGTAAAGCACCTGCTGCGTTTCAATTCTTCTTGGATGACGTGCTCAAAGAATACTTGGAGCGATTTGTCGTAGTTTATATAGACGACATTCTGGTTTATTCATCCACCAGAGAGCAACATACGGAGCACGTGAAAACCGTTCTTAGAACATTACTGGAACATCGACTATATTGCAAACTCAGCAAGTGTGAGTTCAATACCACCACCGTTGAATTCCTAGGGGTTATGCTCACCCCAAAGGGTCAAGAGATGTCTGAAAGAAAGATCATGGCAGTGAAGAATTGGCCAACTCCTAAAACAGTCCGGGATATTCAGTGCTTCATTGGCTTTGCGAATTTTTATCGCCGATTTATTGAGAACTTCTCAGCATTGGCTACCCCTATAACTAGGCTGCTGAAAAAGAAGGTGCCATTTGTCTGGTCAGAAGAAACCCAAAGAAGTTTCGAGAGTCTCAAGGAGGCCTTTGTGTCAGCTCCAGTTTTGGTGCATGCAGATCCAGACAAACCATATATCGTGGAAGCTGATGCTTCCGACTCCGCTGTAGGAGCAGTCCTCTCTCAACGCCATAGTGATACTGGCCAGTTGCATCCCGTTGCATATTTATCCAGAAAATTGAACCAGGCGGAGCAAAATTACATCATTTCAGAAAAAGAATTGCTGGCGATACGAATTGCATTCATGGAATGGAGACATCTTCTAATGGGAGCCCGACACACTGTAACAGTGTATACAGACCATCGTAACCTGCAATACATGGCAGCGCCCGCCACTTAACACCACGGCAGATGAGACGGTTAATGTTCTTTGCAGAATACGAATTCATAGTGACATACCGACCAGGGAAGGAGAACAAGAAAGCCGATGCCTTGACTAGACAGACAACCATGTACAAAACCAAAGATGTACACGAAGACTCTATCATCAGCCCGGATGGGGTCATCGGTATAACATGCACTCAGACGTTTCTGCGTAGTGTCGCCAGAAACATGTTGCAGGAAGGATGGAAGAAATGGCTAAAAGACAATACAGAGTGGAAGGTGGTCCAAGGACTCCCTATGCGTCAGAAACAACTTCTACTGCCCATCCAGGAGTTAAGGAAACAAGCGTTTCAGTGGTGTCACAGTTCTCCGTGTGCAGGACATAACGGGACCATTAAGACCACAGAAAGAATACAGAGACAATTCTGGTGGCCTAATATGAAGAAAGATGTGGCTGCCTGGGTTGCTGAGTGTCCTATCTGCAGTCAAATGAAGAATCTACATACCAAACAATCTGGACTATTGCAGCCTCTTCCTACTCCTGAGGTGCCCTGGGAAAACATCTCTATGGATTTCGTGGTGGGCATGCCTGTCGATCAAGGGTGTACAGCAATCCTAGTAGTAGTTGACTATTTAACAAAAATGGCTCACTTTGTAGCATGCAAACACGTTCCTTCTGCTAGTTTGTTAGCTCGGTTAATTCTATCACACATAGTGCGGTTACATGGATTACCCAGGGTGATAGTCTTAGATAGGGGCAGTCAATTTACGGCCAGATTTTGGAAGACTTGGTGTAAGGCCCTAGGAATTACATCAAATACTTCCACAAGTTTCCACCCCCAAACGGACGGTCAAACCGAACGAGTTAATCAAACGTTAAAACAGTATCTTAGATGCTATGTAGACGTTACGAAGGAGGATTGGGTGGACAGGTTGTGGTTGGCTGAAATAGCTTATAATAGCGCTGTGCATAGCTCCACCAAACATGCCCCTTTTTATAGCACGTATGGTTTCCATCCCAATTTCACACCTTTCAAACACCCTGCATCGGCCACACCAGTACCAGAAGTACAGGAAAAGGGTACAGGCTATTCAGGATACATGGAAGAAGGTCAGGGATAATCTGGTGCTGGCCAAAACGAGGTACAAGGCCTATGTTGACAAGCACAGACAACCGGCTCCGATGTATAAAAAGGGGGATTATGTTTGGCTCTCGACCAAGAACATACGGTTCAAACGATACAGCATTTTCAACCCTAAATACATAGGTCCCTATAGAATTGTCAAACTAGTCAACCCTGTGGTGGTCAAGTTGGACATTCCCTCCGCCTTGAGGATACACCCAGCTTTTCATGTGTCTCTGATTAAACCCACACGTTCTAATAAGAGAATCAGCCCTGCACCGGTCACAATTGACGGAGAAGACGAACATGAAGTGAGGGGTATTGTGGATTCAAAAATATACCGCACTAGATTGTGGTATTTGGTGGCTTGGAAGGGGTATGGCAATGAGGATAACTCATGGGAGCCTGCTGCTGGGGTTCATGCTCCCAGGTATGTAAGACTATTTCACAACAAGTTCCCGCTTAAACCATGTCTCTGTCAGTGTTCTTCGGGGGAGGGATGTACTCTTGTGTCTCATGGCGGAGGGCAGGCTCGAACACTGCCTTGAGACTTGTTTTGCAGGCAGAACTACATTCCCCAGACGCCTAGGAGAAGCGCACGGCGGAAGACGCAGGTGACGTCATGGCGCAAGGTCACAAGAGGAAGTTGGGAACAGCGGAGCACTGCCGTTGATTCTGTGTCCATCGAGAGTTTACGGTAGGGGTGTTATTACCAGTTCCTGAGTATCCTTTTTAGTAGAGCCGTGCAGAGGCTCACTGTGTTCCTATTCCTTGGTACTATCGCTTGTGTTCCGCATTTGAGTCCGTTGTTCGAGAGGTTCATTCTCCGGTATTTAGTACCACCTCTTGTAGCTGACGGAGAAGTGTTCCTGTCTTCTAGTCCTGAGAGAGAGATTTTCTCTATTGGTTCCCGGGTGACTCTCGGAAATGAGAGAGTATCAGTGACTTTGGGTTTGGTGCCCGCCTACAGGCACTAAGGAAGTACCTTTTGAGTGACTCTGCCTTTTCGAGAGTTACATTGACAATTGCACCTCCCCCCTCCTTCCGGATTCAGTCGTCCTAGGAAGTTGGGAAGACACTATCTTTTCTGATGATTTTGTTTATGGAATAACATTGGTACTAGTTCCTTGTTGGTAACTCCAAGGCGGAGCTTCTTTTAGGAAGAATAATTCCTTTTGGTTTGCTGTGTGATGGTCCTATACACAGTGACCTTTTGTTTTGCGTCCATGTAAAACCAGTACTGTGCCTCGCCTCTGCATTGAATCTATGGATATATATCTCATGTGGCATACTTCAGGGTGAGTCTAACCCGGAGCGCTATCATCAGAGGTGGACTAATGACTTATGCATTGCACATTATTTTGTTTCTTTGCCACAGGGGTAAATGAGCTTCGCCTGGCTGGCTGTTTTCCATTGCCCCCTGTTGAAGCCTAATTCGTTGTTTCATTTGGTACGTGTATACACTGTCTATTGGTGGGGTGTGTCACTAATCTGTTGATATACATGTAATCAGTTGTTCTTTGCGTTTTAGATTTTGTGAAGCTCACAGTATTCCAGATAGCCAGGCAAAGCATACTTCTTTTTCCTTACAGGTATTGCTCAAATGTGTTTCTATTCAGAATGTTTGAGTGTGTTTCTTGGATCTTATGTATAGAGAGTCGTATTGTATGTGCTTGACTTATGGTGCCTTGTTCTCGTTACAGCTCTCTCTCCCTGCCGTCCCCATCCTGCCCCCCCTTTTTTCCCTCACTGGACCACTCCTTTGAGTCTGTGGTAATTCAGACCTAGGGGTTGTCTAGAGGTGGAACCCATTGAGCATCGTGCGATCCTGAGGACACCCGGACCTGACAGTATACATAGGCAACAGGTGAAAATCAATGCAATTGCAACACATAGGATAGTCAATAGTTTCCAACCCCAAGCAGAGATCAGAGCCCAGAACCATCCCGCAAATGTCCAGGTACCATTCTTCTCATGGATATCAGAAGCTATTTTATGTAGTTTAAGAATTGCTTCATAAACGGAAGGCGAGTTGTCAGGCACATACACACAACAACTACTTCCGATAATTTTACATGCTCCTCCTCTATCAGCTAACATAACATCCAGAACCATACGGTTCTGCAAAGTTACAATTCTAGCAACTTGTAGTTCCTTAGTAATGTTACCAAGTGCTACACCAGTTTCATTGGTGACAGCTTCTACTACTCTAGTCAATCGTCGTATTTTCCTGCTGTTTAAGGCAGCACCTACAAACGAAAACAGGCCTAAATTAAAATCAACATATTGCTGCAGACTAGTGTCCGTTTGGTCAATGTCGTCAATTCGAACTGTTCGCTTATATCGATTCATAGAAATATTTAGAAACAGTTTAAAATCTCGGTGATAGGAAGCAGGTGCAAGAAAAACAGGTGGCAATAGGAAAGATACATAACAGATACCCGACCACCCTACAGGCAACCTATGATATCCATTGCTTCCACATACTAGATATGTGTTATGTGAAGCCAAAAATGTACTATCGTTTATTCCATCCATGTTTAATACAACAACACATTCACTGGTCCCCACTGGAATTCGTCCAGTACTTTGTATGCAAAGATTCGCCTTTGTACGTGTTACAGTAATCACAGATTCATTGTTCGTAGTAGAGTCTCTCGTATGAGTGAAAACATAGGGTGTAGAGGCATTGTCCGGTCGATATTCTTCCCATTCCCATATAGTTCCATTCGCTTGAGGATAACCATGTTCATCTTGATAACACTCCTTATTTAAGCGAAAAAGAAGTCCACCTACAGTAGGTTTTCTGTTCGAAAAGAGAAGAGTATACCAGGCTCGACAAGAACCATTATGCGAAAAAGGAAGTGGAATAAATGGCGTTCCACCTTTCTTCTGATGAGCTGGAAGCATGCCACAAATCCAACAATTCGTGGTGTTTGTAGCATCATGAGTGTGGTGCAGCATTTGAACAAAAGTATTATTCAAGTAGGATTCTCGATGCTTGTGCTCATGATAGGGAATAGTGAAATGCTGATGCTCTTCCGGAATCGGAGTAGTAGGGACCAAAAGAAATTTCCGAGCAGGCCTCACTATCTCTATCACCCAGGTCATTACTGCAATGATTATTAAAACAATAAAAACACTTAATACACCCAAAATTCTTTTCTTAGTAATATTCATAGTCTCAAAAGTCTTTTACAAACTAAAAAACAGAAAAAATAAAAATAGTCAATGAGCTCTGTACTCTGGGTAGACGTTGGTTTCTTTGCCACAGACCAAGACAGGTGTCACTACACTACGCAGGGCTGATCCCCCTCCCTTGTCATATCGGCTCTCCGTTTCCACTACCCAGAGCGGTTGCTCAACCAGTCTCGCAACAACAAAAAAAACCTTCAAATCTTTCTCTTTGATCTCAAATCATAACGTGCTGCTCCAGAAGTATTCTGGTCCGGGAAGAACTCCGCAGATCCACCAGGTGATACAGCAGGGCCTTTCTCCGTGGATAGGATATCTCGGTGATCAGTCAAAACAGCAGGCTCCACCAAGGTCGACAATACCTTGCGGCAGTGGGTACAATGGACCCAGTTGCGCTTGTTTGTAATCCGGACTGCCGTCTTTGTAGCGAGAAGAACTTGCTCTGGTCCACGCCACTTTGGCTCCAAGCTGTTCGACCTTTCGAAGGACTTCACCATAACAAAGTCCCCGGGACGGAGACTATGGCCCTCACCCTGGGATTTATCCGGGAGCGCTTCTCGAACCTGTTGATGAATAGAAACCAAGCCGTCAGTTATTTGTGCCAAATAGTCATTCATTAAAACACAAGGTACATCATACACAGATCTTGGCTTCGGAACTCCCCAGACATTCATTGGTCGTCCAAATACCACCTCGTATGGGGTAAGACCTGTTCGAGAATGAGGTACTGATCTAATGGACAACAATGCCAATGGTAACGCGTCTGTCCATGTCAACTTCGTGGAGGCTTGGATTTTCGCAATCTTAAGCTTGAGAGTGCCATTATACCTCTCCACCAATCCTGCAGATTGTGGATGGAACACAGCGTGGAATTTCTGCTTGATGCCTAATCCCTTCAGGACATACTTGATAACTCCCCAACAAAATGAGGTCCATTATCATTCCACAAAAGTCTGCAAACACCAAATCTCGGGAAGAATTCCTTCAGTAGCACCTTAGCAGTAGTAATAGCCGTATTATCTTTCGTGGGGTATGCCTCAATCCATTTACTGAAGGCACAAACCACCACTAGGACATACTTCAAATTATTACACCGCTCAAACTGAATGTAGTCCATTTGCAGGACTTCAAAAGGTGCAGTTGGTGTAACAAAACCTCCAAATGGAACTCGCGTCCCCTTTCCAGGATTATATTGTAAGCAAATCAAGCAGGACTGCACTACTCTTTGAGCTGTGTTAGCAATCTCAGGATGCTCCCAAACTTGCGTAAGCATTTTCGTCATGGCAAGAGCTCCAACATGTGCCACACCATGTGCCATCTGAACCATGGGTTGCACGAAAGCTATAGGCAGCTTCCATCGATCCATTTGCTTATTTCTCCAGCAACCTTCATCATCTAACTCTCCTTCTTTGGACCATTGTTCACGTTCCTTATCAGAAGCTGTCTTCTGTATCTCTCGCACTTCCTGTCTAGCATCATACCATCTTTCAGCTTGTGACTTCACTACATACATAGAAGTGGTATTTCTCTGCATGGCGGTCTCACGAGCTATACGATCTACAAAAGCATTTCCTTGACCAATTTTGTCTGTGACTTTCTTATGTGCACTACACTTCACTATAGCAATTTTCTTCGGCAATGTCAATGCGGTCAGGAGATTGTGCACTAAATCTCCATGCATTATCTGCATTCCATGAGACGTAAGAAAGTCTCTCCTTCCAGAGTAGGCCAAAGTCGTGCGCTACTCCAAAAGCATAGCGGCTATCTGTGTAAATGTTCACACACAAACCAGCGCTCGAGTCAGTGCTATCAGCTCAGCTGCTTGAGCCGATTTCTGCGGTATGCGAGCTGTCTCCACTATCGTCTCAAGTGTGGTGATTGCATATGCGGCCGAAGTCGTACCATCCGGTAACTTCAAACAAGACCCATCAACCCACAATTCACCATCTACATCTGGGAGGGGCGTATCTTGTAAATCAATGCGACCCTTTGTCTGTTCTTCAGTCAGAAAAATACAATCATGCGTTTCTTGTGACTGAGGCTGAGTCACCGGATATGGCAATAAAGTAGCTGGATTCAAAGTTGCACATCTCTTCAATGTAATGTGGGGGGCTAACAGTGTCAATTCGTATCCTGTAAGACGAGCGCTAGTCAGGTGCTGCGTCTTTGTCTGATTCAAAAGGGCATCAACAGCATGTGGTACTAAAACTAGCATTTTATGTGACAAAACTATTCCCTCACTCTGTCGAATAGATACCGCTGTTGCTGCAACTGAACGAAAGCATCCAGGCAATGCTCTAGCAACAGGGTCAAGAACTGCAGAAAAATATGCACACGGGCGTTGCTGATCGCCGTGTAACTGAACCAACACTGACAATGCACATCCATCTTTCTCGTGCACGTAGAGTCTGAAAATCTTTGTATAATCTGGTGTGCCTAACACTGGTGCTGAACAGAGGGCTTGATGTAATTGTTGGAAAGCATTTTCACATTCATCTGTCCATGGGAGGGGTACAGGGGTATCCTTCGTCAAAAGTGCTAACAAGCGTTTAACAATGTGTGAAAATCCCCAAATCCACTGTCTACAAAAGGAAGTAAGACCCAAAAATGCACGTACTCCTTTCTGTGTAGTAGGAACTAGCGTTTCTAAAATGTCTTGTATGCGATCTGATGTCAATGCACGTCCCTCCTTAGACAAAAGGTGACCTAAGTAGGTTACCTTTGGTCTACAATATTGCAGCTTCTTTCGAGAGACTTTGTGTTGATGTAAAGCAAGAAAAGAAAGCAAAGACAAAGTACATGTTTCACACTGCTCCGGGGTATCGGCTGCCAACAAGATGTCATCGACATATTGTATGAGAGCCACACCTTCGGGCAACACAAAGGACTCAAGTTCCCTTTTCAATGCTTGACTGCAAATACTCGGACTTTCAGTGTAACCTTGGGGAACTCTACAAAATCGATACGATCGATTATTCAAAGTGAAGCCGAACAAATAGCGGCTATCAGAATGAATAGGGATCGAGAAGAAAGCATTCTTCAAATCGATGACAGTAAATGTGGTAGCAGTCGGAGGAACCAAGGTAAGAAGTGTAGTGATGTCTGAAACCACAGGGTATTGTGGTATCACTATCTTGTTCACCTCCCTCAAATCAATAATAAACCTGTAAATTCGTGTATCTGAGTCTTTCTTCAAAATCGGAAGAATCGGGCTGTTGCATACATTATATGGCACCTCCTCTAAAACCCCAGCTCGAATTAAATCATGAACAATTCGTATAAGTGCTTCCTCCCCCTCCTGTGAAAAGCGATATTGTGGCAAACGAGGTAGCACAGCTCCCTCCTTGACACTGATTTGAATCGGAGGGATAACCATCTGACCCACATCAGTGTCTGAGGTAGCCCATAAAGATGCAGGAAGTGAAGCCAATGCAGCATCCTCTTTAATCAAACAGATTCTATCAGATGCAATGTAATTATCATTTAAAATAACACGCACTGCTTCAGGGAAACATCGTATTGTAGCTCTAAAGTGTTTCAACATATCGAGGCCAAAGATATTGTCTGGAGTGTTCGGGGAGAGTAAAAATGGACATGGAGCATCAAATTTATCAACAGAAAATTAAAGTGGTTGGGACAATGGGCTAAGGGAAGGTGTTCCATCGAAACCTATCGAAGTAATAGTTGTGCCAGACAGGGGAGCCCTCGGAACCAATTGTTTAGACAAAGCGCTACGTGTAGCTCCTGTATCGACCGGAAACCGATCAGTAGAGCCCAAAACATGTGCTGTAACATAGGGACCCGTCTGATCTACTGGAACTTCAACTGATTCCTTACCCCATCCTAGGCAATCCTATGCATGAGCAGAGTCATATAGATCAGAATGAACATAATCAGATACTTGACATTGATTCCGTTTATCAAATGTATTCTGTCTTTGTTGTGGACGTGAATTCGTATCAGACCTGACTCGATCATTCATAGTACCACGAGGCGCCGAGAAACCTGAACCAGGTCTTCCCTGGCCCCGTTCTCGAGCTGCTTGTTGAGCATGAAGCACCGGGCAATCTCGCGCCCAATGGCCGTATTGCCTGCAATATACACATTGATTCGGAGCTATGTCTGAACGGCCAGAAGAAATATTAGAAGGTGATCGGCCACTTCTATCATAATTTCTGTTGAGGCTCCGATCATATCCTCTAGGAGGCGGGCCATACACTTGAGCCAACATAACTTTCGTTTTTAACTCTTTCGACTTCTTGTCCTCAGTCCCCTTCGCCTCCGTTTCCTGGCGCTCATAATACTGAGCCATCGTCAACACAGAGGCCGGAGAGGACGTAGTCCAAGAACTCTCACTAGCTTTTAATCGACTCGCTATACCGGGTAACAGATTCGAAACATATTTGTCTACAAACAGATGTCTACCGGTATCGTCAGTAAGAGACTGACCACTAAAATTGTGAAAGGCTTCCTCAAAGCGAGTAAAGAAATAAGAAACCGATTAATCTATCTTTTGTTTACAGGACGCTAAAACAGTCCAATCAATCTTTTTAGGGGGAATGACCGTTTTCAGTTTAGTTAAAATGGCTGTAGGAAGATCTAATATCAGTCTATGTGGTTTTTGGGCGGGCTCTCGATCCGCATCTATGCGCTCTATCTCTTTCCATTCGGCTCCAAAAACAGTACGATCATCTATTTTACGAACGGTCCTCCACATATCTGGGGGTAAAATAAGACCGAAAAACAAATCTATATCATATAAAGTCATAACACAAGAATTCAAGGCACCCTCGACCTCTACATAAAAGGCAGCTGGATTTTTACGCGGATCACGTAACAAACTTTTAAGTGCCATTACATCTGCTCTGTTCCAGGGAGTGTAAACCCAATTATAAATGAAATAGCCCTTCGCATCGGCAGAATGTTTATCATCATTATCACCCGCCCCTTTAGGAGGAACATACAAAGGCGCAGCTTCCCGCATGGCTTTCATGACAACTGGTATCATCTTATCTGTCTCGAAGATAGGACTTTGTGCCACTCCGGACGGATTAGTCTGTGAAACGGCGCTCGCAGTCTGTTTCTGCTCCTTCAGATGCCTCTCCTCGTCTCGTATTTTAACCAGCCGTCTAATGAAACCGGGTGCCTGAGAAAAAACAAGAAGACCATTATGTATTTGTTTATGATCATTTGCAATATCAAAAAGGTTCTAAAATGTTGGAAGCTTTTCGATACATCTCAAGTACTTCATCAGCAAATGAGGCAGTGAAATACATTTGTTCTTTCTCTGTCCAGTTCTGCATATCAGCGGACAGTTCAGCAGCAGAACGTGCACCACGCAATGCTCTACGGGCAGCTTATCTGATCTCGGCCGATCGTTCTACAGACAGCATAGATCGGGAGTCCCGCGTTTTCTGTCTTTCCGCATCAGAGTCCTCGTCATCCCCAGACGAAGCCGACGGAGCAATATACGGGGGTGGAGGTCGATCTAATAACAAAAAATCATCTTGTGGTTTATTAAGGACAGGATAGAGAGGCTGATGGACAGGATATTGGCTAGATATCTGCAACCTTCGTTCTTTTTCCTCTCGCTCCTGTATTTCTTTCGTTTCTTTCTTTCGTAACTCCAGCGCTTTCTCATACACAGTCTTTCACTGTTCTTTCTCAATCAACGCTTGCTCACGTTTCTCCTGTTGTCGTACTTCTTTCTCCCACATTCGCAAACTCTCAAACATATCACGTCTAGACTTTCGCTCAAACAAACAGCGCTCCACATATTCAACCTGTCGCGCATCAAACGACCCATGCAATGGCCAACGTAACTCAGGATCCTTTTTTGTGTATTTGTGCCACAATGTGCTGTACATTATGGCAGAAAGACCAAACTTCACATACATATCTCGATTAGGAGTCCCCTCGGGGGGAGCCGGCTGTGATTCCTCAAGTCGTAAACTGGCGCCACTAAACAAGCAGCACATCTTACGAAGTGCGCGGCAAACAGGCATGCTTCAAAAATAGTGCAAGATATACACTACCATAGGTAAAGAGCGCTTAAGGTACTTTCTTAGTACGATGCGCTATACATAGAAAAGGCGGAGAAAACTCCGTGCATCACCTGCCTATATGAAATGCAATCCATATATTTCTAACATAGGACCCAAAACCAAACCAAAGTAGACAAGTCTATCCAAATACAAAGTGCTCGGGCAAGCGTTCCTAAAACTGCCTTACCAATACGGGAGCTTCCAAATGCCAAAACCTACAACAAAGCGCCGCAAAGCGACTCTCTTACCAATTTTAGGCTGTCCAGATTCCAACTGCCAAGTTTAAAAAATTCGACCAAACGGTCACTGCACGGCAGACCAACAGAAGAGATCTCAGTCGAGGACCGGAGCCACCGGGATGGTCGGATCAGAAAGTAAGGAAGAAACACCTCGGATACCAAGACACGGGTCTCATCTGGTAGCGATCGCAACCTCAGCGAAGTTCCGAACCTTCGTCGCGACCAATCCTTCAGGCATCCGAGTCGCCGATGAGCCCCACGTGCCGGGCGCCAATTGTCGTACAAGCCTCAGCCTGGCCCGCTAGTGCAAGGGGTTCGCCCTTCTGCACATGAAGTCCTCGGACTCAAAGGAAAAAGTTGGCACGGAAATTGGAATTGCAAAACATAGAATTTATTACACTTCATGAAGTGGTGCTAAAGTTCAGACAGTACCCTTCGGCACTATGAGAAGTAGCACAAAGGGCTACCGGACACATGGTTTATTTATACCCACACAGGGGCTCAAGAGAAGGCGGTACAAACACAAAAGCACATTTTATGCCATACAAGGTAATATTGAGAAGCAAAATCGATCAGTGGGAGGAGCTAACAATCGTGGGGTCTCGGCTAACACATTCCAATCCAAGGCTAACCATTAGCAGATGAAGACCCTAACGGTCAGCGGTAAAACACAGAGATGCTATTATTAGACTGTTGCCGGGCAGATTCAAAGGCCATAAGCAGAAAGGTAGGACAACGCACGTGGTCGATACGAGGCAGTATGTGGCAGACAAAATGGCTGCCATGAATACAAAATGGATGCCATCCAATGTCAAGATATCGATCAAAACTCAATGTCTTTTGCTAACGCTCAACTCAATCGACGTTAAAATACAACACAACAAGCCTACGCGAACCCCCCCACCCGCCAACGGCCCGTACTAGTCAATCGCACGCACAAGTACGACACGAGCACATAACACCAACACCTAAACCAGCACAAGGACTTTGCAAACGAGTCGCACAACAACACTGAACATGTCTCCTGTGTACACACCATTGAGAATTAATGTCCTGGTCACAGGCAAACAGGCAAACAGAGGTCAACACTAACACCCACCCCATACAACACACACACCACCAATTCAAATTAAGCCACACCCACTATTTGACCAATAAAAGGGTCCACACATACAACCCATCATCCTTTGCAACATACCCATTCTTGCGAAGACACAGACAGCTCACCAACAATTGCAGCCACACACCTTCACACATACACCCTATCTCATCTACACCCACACCACCCCCTTCACAATCAGGCCCACACACCCTCATCCATACACACCATCACCCCCTCAATAACATACACCCCACACCATGACCACACCCAAGAATCCAAAGTTCAACGAACACGGTGAATGAGATACTTACAGATGAAGTTGCCAGAGTCGAGCCACAGCTGTTTGGCGCATTGGTCAGACAGACCAGCATGGCTGAAAAAACACGCCGTTGGGAGAGGATCGTAGACCGGGTCAATGCTGTTGCACCCATCAGGCGCACCAGGGGGGAATGCCAGTCCAGGTGGTATGATCTGCGGAGGATGGTCAAGAAGAAAATGGACCAGGACTACGCCTCTGCACACCACACTGGAGGTGGTGGTACCCGCAGGCCTCCTGTATACCATCCCTGGGAGGAGAAAGTCATGGCCCTGCTGCCACCGGTGGGAGTACATGGAATTGAAGGAGCCGTTGAGTCTGGTGAGTGTACAAAAAACAAATGTTACATGGGTGGACTAACAACAGTGCCCAGCAGCATGGAGTGGGTGGCCATGAGTCCCAGCAGGACACAACAGAATGGGGTTAGTTGCAAGGGGGAGGCACAAAGGGTGGAAGGTGGAGGGTAGGAGGCTGCTCTCATCCTATATGTCCCAGGGACACACCCAAGCACCATGCCCAATGCACAGGGATAGGGAAATATCACACAAGATAGTAGACCACAGCTTCTAAACAATTTCATGTCGCAGACACACCTTCCGGAGATGCATCATTTTGTGACACAGTAAGGCAGTGTAGCAAGCGAGCGAGCACAAACAACCTGTCTCCATCCCTGTCTCCCTCTCCCTCTGTCTCCCTCTCCCTAGGTCTCCCTCCCTCTGTCTCCCTCCATCCCTTCGACTCCCTCCATCCCTGTCGCCCTCTCCCTCTGTCCCCCTCCCTCTGTCTCCCTACCTCCCTCTGTCTCCCTCCCTCCCTCTGTCTCCCTCCATCCCTCTGACTCCCTCCATCCCTGTCGCCCTCTCCCTCTTTCTCCCTCCCTCTGTCTCCCTCCCTCCCTCTGTTTCCCTCCCTCCCTCTGTCTCCCTCCATCCCTCTGACTCCCTCCATCCCTGTCGCCCTCTCCCTCCGTCTCCCTCCCTCTGTCTCCCTCCCTCCCTCCCTCCCTCTGTGTCCCTCCCTCACTCTGTATCCATCCCTCAGTGTTCCTCCCTCTGTCACCTCACCCCAGCTCCCTGGGCACACACACAGTTGCACCCAAGCACTGCACAGGCCTTATAAAGACCATAGAGCAGAGTGTTTAGTGATGTCTCCTAATTACCAGCAGTCATCTACTAAGTGCCTGCAACACAACCACCATTTGCAGGGGACACTGTACTGTGTCAGGACACACAGTTTTGAAAGCTCTGTAGTACACAATGGGCACAGGTGTAGGCAGCACAAGTCCCTCCTGGGATAATTGCAAATGCAAACACCAGGACAAGGTCACACATCCTGTGCAGGAACACACAACCACGATTATGCGAGCATGCTACATGAGGGGACAGCCAAATCATGAAGGATGGACGCTTGCAAATCACACGCAAACTTCTAGCATGGCCTGTCATACACCCCCCTTACAGAAACTCATCCCCTGGGGACAGGCAATGGAGTGCAACACTGTACTTATTGTCATGTACCACAACTAAACACTCACTCATATGAATACACATACAACTTTTACATGCACATTGCAGATGTTCCAGTCCATTGTGCCTCTAACACAATGCACGTGCCCCATCTCATGAACGTTGTGGATGCACTTAAGTACCAACATGGACATGGGTATTAACAAGGTGATGCATCATAGAGAAGTGCCACGTTCCAAAGCCATGATCTAGAAGTGGGTGTACAGGTCCAGGGGTGTTGGCATTGTTTGGCCATCATGGAACAGCAACACCTATCCAAAGTAGAAGATTTTATGCAATTAAACTAGCAGCCCGTCCCGACGTTGTCCGGGTTTGAAAAGTAAATTGTGTTATCTTGTTAGCGAAAGGTCCCTCTAGTTAATGCTACTCGTGTTTCCTTCTTTGTCCTTGCCCCCCCCTGTGAGAATGTTGTTGCTTCTGCCAAGACGATATTTTATGTAGCACTTGGTGATGTTGGCGAGTGAAATATTTGCTTAAGCCCTGTAGTCAAGTTTTCTCTTTAGCGCCGCAATAAGTGGGAGTGTTACAGTGGTAAAACAGATAGCGGCGAGTGAATCCGTAGCTTTGTTCTTAGGTTTCGAACGCAAGTACTGTGGTGAACGCTGACTCGCTTAAGGGCCATGCGAAAGCCTGTTTTCTTTATGTATGATATCTCCGTGCGATAAATATTGCAGCTTCAGAACGGCTGAACGCTTACTCGCCTAAGCCCTGAAACGCCATGTGGGCCGCACCTCTTTTGCTTGAGGTCTTCCCCCTATGACAAACAGGAGCGTGACCAATGGTGAAATCGTTTATAAAATATTCCTCGCAAGGCTTGCATGTGTTATGCGAGTTATGTGGTGTGATTGGGCGGCTGTGAATGCAAGCCACGCCCCATCCCGGTAATGCCCAGGTCAATGAATCTGCCTACCCGAAGATGTGTGTGTGAGTGAATATTTCGTGTTTGCAATATGCTGGACTGTGATGATTGTGCGTTTGAAATACGCTGCATTGTGAGCACGAATGGATGAAATACTCTGCACTGTGAGCGCGAATGGTGTGTTTGGTTTTGCACCGTGGCATCTCCTAACGCCCACAACTTGCCTCTCTGAATGTTAACGCCCACATCTAACGCCCAGAAGGGACCACTTTACCACTGATGGTGCCCCCCCTTTTTAGTGTATATGGTGTCCATTTATGTAGCCTATGTCCATCTTCTGGACCTCCCCTTTCCAACGCTGTATTGGGTGTTGTGATTGGTGGTTTACCTGGCTCAAAGGACACAGTTCATAATAGTAGTATAGATAATGCTCTGTCTCTTACATGAACATGCTGCATCTAAACTCTGTGCGTGCTTGACGCAGACATAAGGATTTACACCGTATCCTGGATGTTGCGTGAACCCGAGCACTGCTGTATATGTGTAGTGCCGGCAAGACAAGACACAGCAATGGCTGTGTCAGTTATTGTCAAGAGAATCGAAGAAGGAAAATACTCCAGAGTACATGTCAATTTACTACCACTACATACACAACTGAACAATGACAGCAATGTCAAGCTTGTGGAACTGTTATGGTGATAAGGATAACTAATTAAGATGTCACTTGATAGTGTGTTAACAGTGTCTGTCTCTCCCACACACGGGGCAATGTGAGGAGCCCCTCCCCAACCAGGGGAGAGAAGGATCCCAGTCCCAGGCTCAGCAGGACCCAGACCCCACCGACAGCGACGCCACTCAACGCACTGCGGATGACCCCAACCAACCTGGCTCCTCTGGATCCCAAACCCCTGCAGCAACTGTACCAGCTACATCTCTGCCAACCACCGGAAGCATTCCCACCACATCCCAGCAGACAGGTCAGAGACCTCCCCGATCGGCTTAGATGCCTACCTGAAGTACCGACGGTTAGAGCGGTGCTTCCCCTTCATCCTGAGCCGTGGCCAGGTGGGGTGAGGTCTATACATCTTCCAAGTGGGCAATATCCTTACTGGAATGGTGAAACTATCGATACAGACATCTAGTGGACACAGGTGATCTTAGTATCGAGTTTGTAATTTTTTGTAATTTAGAGCACTTTTTTCTTTAATGAGCACTAGTTCGTAGTAGCATATATTGTACAGTGGTCCTGATGAAAGCAATGACAACTTATGTCTAATATTGCAGAAACATGTTGACCCCAGAATACATTAGATGATCCAAGAAAAGTTGGGTTGTCCCTGTCTACTTTTTAGTCTTGGTAGAGTGGGTAGCCACAGAATAAAGTTATGTTTAGCACCCCCTCATCCAATTTTATTTCACATACATTTAGTCTTGTTTTGTTTCACTAATTTTTGCACTACGACTTCAGTCCCCCTGTAACATCCTCTCCGTTTGAGAAGTGAGACCACCTTAATCTATCTGTCCATGAGAGGGTTTTCTACTATCATAGCCCTCCATGAGAAACATAATAGATAACATCATCAGTGGTCTCAAGAGGAACCCAAATGATGAAGGGCGGTTCCGTGTGGTGACTGATGGGAATCCTCATATGATCACTATCTAGACTTCAATGAGGGTGACTCCTGTCTCCCTGGTTTGTTTTTGTTTTTGAAGTTAGTCACCGTTAGTCCTCTTTAGATATACATATAGCGCTCTTCTTGCAATTTTAGACCCTCTGACACTCCTGTTTGTTCAGGTCAGAGCCCTGCCCATGATCCACCAGAGAGCATGTCTGAAAATGAGGGACACCCTTTGTCGGGCACCCCTGAGGTGGCAGACAACCTCCACCCTGCCAGCACTCGGGGGGCCCGTCGATCAGATGCGCCCACAAGCGCAGGCCGTGCTCGTGTGGGTCAGGGTGGTGGGAGTGGCGCAAGGCAGAGGCGAGATTCTGGCCAGTCAGCTGCAGGGCCGGTATGCCTGAACTGACTAACATCCTGGAGGCATACCGGCGGGACACCAGGGAGGTAAGCCAGCTAGCGGAGGCCCTCAACCAGGTGAAACAACAGCAGGCAGAGCAAATAGCCAGGCAAGACCAACATTATGGACGGGTGGAGGCAAGTCTAGCTCAGCTCTTGACGGTGCATTAGGAAATGCGCCAATCCCTACGTCAGATAGCTGCCAACATGCAGCACCCTCCCTGTGTCACAAGGCCAGCTACATCAAGGCAAAGTGCAACACCAGCCACAGGGAGGGAGGAGGAGGAGGAACTGTCTGACGTAGCGTCCCATGCCTTGTCCATGCCTGCACGTGAGGGTCCCCCAAGGAAGGTGGGTCGTCCACGCCTAAGACGTTGAGAGGCAGTGGGCCATGCACAACTCCCAGGACACCTGACCTGGCATATTGCCCTTGGGTGCAACAGCATCACCTATGAGACTCTGCCACATGGACTTGCTGGTCACAGTCTGCCCAATGATGCCAAGTACTGTGGCCTGGACTCTGTTGACTCAAACTGTAAGGCATCTCATCTCCAGCAGTGAACTTTGGATTCCCCCCCTTTATGTACAGCACCTATTTACGTTTCCTGCACAAGATCACCCAATAAATATTCTAAACATCATACGCATTTGGTGAGTTATCTTGTACCCACAGCATAAAATGATATGTGCGTGCAAATGTATGAAATGCAAGGGTATTCAACAAACTGCAGCCATCCACACACTTGGATCTGATTCCGGGTGAGGACACACATCGTTCACAAATTCCTAACAACTAGATACATGGATGGAAAGACACACCTGTGTGGGATAGTAAATGCTGGAGGGGGGTTTGGATCACAAAACTGCAATTACAGCCAGGGCCAGGAGAGTCACTTTGAGGTGTACAGATCAGTGTGACAAAACTAGTTGTCCACGTAGGGAGTACCTACATCTGTGTCCTCAGGTATGTGAACTATCATCAGCATGATGCTGTACTGTGGATGTGATGAATGGCGCACAGGACAAGGGTGGCAGGACAGACTGTGGGCAATGGGCTGTACCACTCTACCCAAGCACACCTGATTAGGTGACCTCCCCCTATGGAGCTACAAGTACTATACTCATGTGATGGGTGCAACGCATACAGAACAACTACCCACGTCTGACAATTATCTACACCAGAACGGGCAAATCACACCACACCCAAGTGACGTGGTCATGGTGTGTGTCCCCTGTGGCTACTCGACTGACTGTGACGGCTATGTTGAAGTGGGTGACCAGGTCGTGTACTGCCACGTGACTGTAAGCAAGTGGATTTTTGCTGCTGTGGTGTTGACAAGGTAACACTGTACAATATTGTGCCTATGGAAGGTGTGTGTGTGCTGTACAAGGCACATGACCTGGTGGTACGTAGACCCAATGTCATGTGGCTCAGTATAGTCTTGCCAGTATGTGTTGCACACACACTCATAGAAGCTGTAATGGCTGAGTTTGAGGCATTGTGATACCAGGAGGATGATTGTCTGGTGTTGTCTGTGTGTAGGGTGGCAGGAGCATGCCCTACAAATGGTTGGAAGGAGGGGTATCCCGTAGGCGTGTGTGTTCTTGGATAGTGTGCGCTGCATTGTGGCTGTGTATGCAGCAGCAGGAATGAGTGAAGACATGACGGCAGGAAGGGTGTGACAACTTGCAAAACAAGTACATACCACAAGGGCATTGGCAAGCCACAAAGTGACATGTGTATGTGAATGCAGGAGTGTCTGCTTCACTCAGGGTCACTGCAAATAAAATGGCACAGTAATCACCAAAGATCACGGTCACTGGATCTGGCCCCTTACGGACAAGTGGAGCACAGGACACACAGCGTCAGCAGGTGTAGACTACAGCTAGTGTGTTCAAAGCTAAACAGCAGCTACACAGCCATCTACCTCACACACAATATAGTATTTTAGCCTTAACCAACACCATGCATGTAGTCACTGTGCACGTAATCACATAACAAGCATAAGCTTACTTCATGCCATATAGTATACATGCACATTAGAAGGACATGTGCGTTGACATCAAGGCGGCACAATATTCAGTTGAAATCACACGTCGTGCACAACATGATGATTTACCTTGTGAGCCCATGGAGCATTATCAAACATACATGGGCATTAGCATTGGCAAGAAGTCCAAAAAAGACTATGAACGATGTCACCTGTAATGCAGCAGAACTATTCGCTACAAGCCTGTCAGGGACTGGCCGTACCTTTCTTCATCAGAGTGGTGTGATGCTCAAATGGTTCCACCTCCAAATAGCCCCTTGGTCTGAGTACAAATGACAGACACAAAAGGGTGATCAGGCGAGGGAAGGAGAGGATGGGAACTGCAGGGAGGGAGACCTGAAACAGAGGCAAAGAACCATTAGGAGTAGTTTCTCATGTCACTGACACTACAAATACCTCATGAGAGACACTGTACCAGTCACACCTGTGAAGTCTAATGACTGTAGCCAATTAGAGATCACTCATCATGCTATCACATGAGATCCGATGCTGTAACACGGACACATAAAACATGGGACACTCATCTATTTGAGTCTTGTGTAACGCTCACAAGTCAGCTACCATGCAATGAGATCTATGTGGATAAAAACTAATTCACTGTCTCTGATGATGTGGACCCTACAAACAAATTAAAACATATGGCAATGCTACTTACGCAAAGTGTAATATCTGTATTTGATTATGTGTACCCGTAAGGACCATATAGGCAAACTCGACATCACCCACTACAGCTGTAACAATCACATATGATGAGGAAGCTAATGACCTACATGCAATGAAGGCACTCTGTAGCCAGTCTTTTGATCTATCAACTTTGCATCACTATGCTAAACATGACAAGCAGGTTGAAGAAAATTCAACTGCAAGTGATGTTGATCCAAGCCACATAATGATACCCTACCATTGCACAGAAATGCTGCACGGGACAAGAGAATCATGTGAATGACCGCACTCCACTGGTGCAACACAATGTTTCACATATGCATCATCCCAACATTGTCATGTCTAATGCTAAACATACATGGCATCATGTGAATCAAAACAGAACTGCTACTCACTGTGAAGGCTGGCGTAGCAGTATTCCCAACCTGCACTGAGGTAACGACATGACAGTGACATGACATACTGTAACAAGGGGCAATGCATCCATGCAAACAGAATCACAGGACAGTTGTCTTAACATGTGGAACATACACTGGGCCACACCTACACGACATGGTTTAGTGGTAAACAAATTGGACTGGCCCACAAGGTGGAGGTGAGGAACCAGACACATTCTAATGCACACAGTGAGGCTCCAATCCCCCACAGAGTCCGTGGTTGTGACCTCTAACACAATGTCAAACCATGGTATGTGCAATGTTGCAGTGTCAATGTCTACACACATTGATGCATTCACCCGAGTCTAAAACCACAACAGATGACTGTCAGATGGGGTGACTATCCTGTCATGGGAGAGGGCGTACATGTAATAAGTAACATTATGTTGTTGCATGTATGCATGGTCTCGCTACATGCGCATGAACATGTACCACACATTTGAAACCATACCAACGCTAAACAGCCACATATGAGTCCTTACCCAAATTGACTTCTCCATATGTCCATGCATGCTCCGTTGATTCGGCTGACGTTGCAATCATAATGAGCAATAGCAGGCTGACCACGATGACCCCAACGGACAACAGTCAGGGCGACCTGGGGATGAGAGGCACACAAGGGGTCAAGTTCAGTATAATGTCATTCTGACAATGTCCTGTTGAATAGCCTGATGCTGTAGTACACCTGTACATTCCAAGTACAGACATAGCACGTATGTGTGTTGCATTACATCTGCACCTGTGTGACACTGCACAACAAACATCCAAGAGACATTGCATACAGTCTGTTGCATACACAGCATGCTACCCATGCAACTCTATAGGACATGTTTTACAAAAAAGCACCTATGACTCACCATTATGAAAAGAAGATGCGGATGAGGTGACTCCGGATATCATCTTCATCCTCCTCGTCACTGGCATCCTGGGCAAGGCCCTCATCCTCAACGGGCGGATGTTCCAGCTCATCAGGATCAAGGTAGAGTGGCACGGCCTTCTCCACTGCCATGTTGTGTAGCATGCAGCACACGGTGAAGATGTCACACACCTTGCGTGGGGTGTATTGGAGGGCTCCGCCTGTCTTGTCCAGGCACCTGAACCGGCTCTTCAGGAGTCCAAATGTTCGCTCGATCACCCGCCTGGTCTTCCCATGAGAATTGTTGTGCCGCTGGTCTGCAGTTGTCCTGGGGTTGCGTAGCGGAGTCATTAGCCACGGCATGTTTGGATATCCTGCGTCTCCTGCAAATTGACATCATGGAAATGAGTGTGTAATATGATGCAGTTCATTAAGTTGTGACATACTGACATACATAGCTGTCAGAGTTTACCCACCAACAAGACATGCCCGGTAGTTGTGCAGCTGCAGCATCATCTGTGGTACCCTGCTACGCCTCATGATGAAATCATCGTGGCACGATCCTGGAAAACGTGCAGAAACATGTGAGATAATCATGTTGGCAAGACACACCACCAGGGCATTTATCGAGTGGTAGTGTTTCCTGTTGCGGTACGCTTGCTCCTGAGCCTGTGGTGGCACCAGAGTAACATGTGTACCATCAATTGCACCAATTACATGTGGCATGCATCCCAGGGTATAGAATTCCCCCTTGACATGTGTCAACTGTTCTGGAGTAGGGAATGTAATGAATTCATCAAGGTGCAGCAACAAAGCTGCCAATACATCGGTCAATACACGGCTGAACATTGTCTGAGACATCCCTCCCACATCAGCTATGGTAAATTGGAACGTACCTGTGGCAAAGAAATGTAGGGCTGCCATCACCTTTACCTTGGGTGTCAGCGCAGTTGGATACCTGTGTCATGGTTGCAGGTGATCTTCCAGCCTGTCCGTCAGGTCCTTGATCAACTGTCTGGTGAAGCGGTAACGCCGTATGCAATTACTTTCCCTCATGGCTTCCAAGTCTGTCAACGGCCTTTCAAGAGGGGGTGCCCTGCAAAACAAATTTAGTAGAAAATGTGTACAACTGTCTGACTAAGACAATAACAATGTACATGGCACAAGCAACACTGCTTCAACAAATGTAGACAATTTTGAGTGTGGCGTGGGATACACACTGAGGAAACAAGTGCCAGCTGCCAGCCACTCCTCCGTGAAAAGTAAAAGACCTGTGGTCTGTGGAATGGATATGACATGCATACAAATGATCTGATGGGAAGGTCTGAGTGAGCATGACAATGTATCATCTCAGTGACACACGTCACGTGAATTGCATTAGGAGGTTGTCTGCACATCCAGACAGCTGAGAGCAATACACACACCCACATCACATGTGCCATCATTTGCACAGATCTGACATATTCCTATTGCGGTGTGAAATTTCCCAAACTATTACATGGACATTATCATACAGCATGAATGTTTGATTTGTGACAAATGGTCTGTCATGCCATCACACATATGAGCGGTTCATTTGCACAAGTGACATGGTGTGCGTACATTAGAAACCCTGTCATCACGGCAAGGACCCAACATAGATGCTCCTACAGCAGATATACTGAACAGTATGAACTAGTTACTTACCTTTTTTTAACAAAATATCGGTAAGGAACAGTAGTTAGTAGCATAGTCCTAACTTGGAATACATACCAGGCTTTGCAACAAATTGCCTCCGTGGATGCCATCGCTCTGCCCAGTGAGTCGGTGCTATCCAGCCCACACCGGATCAAATACCGTGTCGCTGATCGGCATTCTACAAGGGCTTGGCCAAGTATTGCCCTTACCTACAACGCGCACTCTGGCAGCAGTTCCACAACCGTGTCCCACAGAGAGTGTGTGTAGCGGACGAAGAGGCATGTGATGTTTGAAGACCTCAGTCCCAGACTCAGGGAGGATGATACCATCTTTCCGTACTGCTCATACCTCTTGGATACCCTGTCCGGCGGAGCAAACGGGAATGTGGTCTGTGATTTGGAGGCCTGGATGCCCATGCTCTCTGGGGTAGGGTGAGAGGACAGGAAACATGGTTTGTCCGGGGAGGGGTGTGGACGTCTGGCATCGTGCCTATCTACAGCCAAACCTGCAGCGGGCCAGGACATGGTGGCCAATATAGAATCAGTCAATTCCTCATGAAATGGCTGCTGAGGCTCAGCGGAGCTTGACTGCAGTTTAAAGACCTCAGTGAGGAGGTTGGTCCTCACGGCCGCCACAGGGAGATGAAGGGGCAAGGCTTCGGCCGCCCACCTAAACACAACACTGTACGTTGCCCGCTCATCCAAAGATACGTTTGGAGTAGAGACATTACCAGTGTCTGGCGAGGTGTCCAGACCACTCGCATCCCCCAGTCCACCTGTCCTGTCGTCTTGGGACTGACACTCACATGTCAGTGGGTCTTCAGTATCCTCCCAATACTCCTTATCACCCATTCCCTGATAATCAGGGTTGTCATAAGCTGTGCCCGGCTCGTTGAAGTTTAACTCCCCATGCAGCATTAAAAGCGGTGTTCTGACACGCAGTTCCCACGCCGGAGCCGTATAGTGTGTGGTATCGGGGACAGCACCACCCGAGGACGGCGCCAAGGGTGACATCTGGGGGACTGTTGCGGGTGAGGTTGTGAGGTGAACCAGCGAGGACCAGGATCACCAATCGGATCCTGTGTGTCCCAGCGGGGCCGGGACGAAGGCACCGCCTGCGTCGGAGCCAAAGCGAGTGATGGCATCGGGGGCAAAGCACCAGACCCTCTAGTGCCCCCATACGGGTCCGCAGGGCCCTAAGCCGCCACGAAGGCCGTCGGTGGAGTGAGGGACATCATGGACATGAGGAAGCGCACTTAGTTCTCCTGCGTCGCATGCTGGGCAGGGCCCGGAGGTCGTGGTGCTGGCTACGACGGCTGCAAATCTGACGGAGCCGCGTGGGCGGTGTCACCCGAATCCCATGCAGCATTGCACGTGCATTGTGGTGATATAGAAGTGCGATGGCGTCTCTTTGACTTTTTGGGGTTACCCGATGACTTAGCCATGGAGGACTGATGTCGAATCCCGGGGCTCTGATGTCCCAACACCCACGCCCAGGCACTCTACCTACGTCCAGACCATGAGCTATTGCGGTGCAGGGCCAACTGCTGAAGTCAGAGCGGCTTGTGGGACCACTCACACCTAGCTTCATATGTCTGGTCCCGGCAGTCAAAGCAGCTCTCGTTGTCGTGCTTGACGTCAAAACAGTGGAGACACCGACGGTGAGGGTCAGTCACCGACATGAGTCGGTCGCAATCCTCACAGGCTTTGAAACGGCCATCCCTATTGGCACCGTCCTGAGTCGGACAATCTAAGTTAAATGGTCCGAAGTGATCGTACTATGATTTGAAAAAGAAAAATAAGTAAGGTTACACTTATACGGGAACAGCGCTGGTGGTGTGAAAAAAGAGGACCTGACGTGAGCATGCAGAGGCGACGTATGAGTACTCAAACAACGTCATCACGGCACACACAACGCCAACTACACACGCGGAGCCGCAGGACATGCCTACCGACACACAAGTGTACTGCTAAGCGGAAATTGCCATATCCAGGATGACACTTGGGGATATTCTAAGGTGAGGAATATAATACTGACCTGTTCATTTCATATGCAAACAGCATGCACATTGTCGCACATGGCACACATATGACGTGGTCACACAGGGTCATGCTGTGCGTCAATTCGACCTCTGTGACAGTGGGCATGTTGCTGTCATCATGTGACAGTTCCCTGTACTGAATGGTGTGCCATTCCAGTGTTGATGTGCATCACAATATGTTGCAGACGTTACTCAGGTGCAAAGTGTTGAATGTATGTGATACACATGTGCAAAATGATTAATGACATGTCTCAACAGCTCTTCACACATCAACTGAGCCACAAGGTCACAGTCCCTGTGCTTCTTCAATGTCTGCCACACCTGGGGCATGCTGATGTAAGGATGCCATGCTGATGTATGCATCCACATCGTCAACATGAGTGTAGACTACATCCCTGCAATGTGATTTCCTGGAGTCACTCTCCCAATGGTGACATGAAGGAGGTCAGGAACGCAGCCTACACAAGCGTTCACTTGAGCATGTCTGACGCACTGTACCCCAATTGTACGTTCGTGTGTACGCCTCGTTTCCCAATTGCATTTTAGCCATACGCGAGCACAGCGTACCCCAATGGTACGTGCGTGTGTACGACTCGTTTCCCAATTGCATTTTAGCCAAACGCGAGCACAGCGTACCCCAATGGTACGTGCGTGTGTACACCTCGTTTCCCAATTGCATTATAGCCATACGCGAGCACAGCGTACCCCAATGGTACGTGCGTGTGTATGCCTCGTTTCCCAATTGCATTTTAGCCATACGCGAGCACAGCGTACCCCAATGGTACGTGCGTGTGTACGCCTCGTTACACCATTGACTGGGGTTGCATTAGCAACGGCAATGGCACCGTACTTGTGTGGGCATTCTAATAAATACATAGGGAACATCTAGGGGAACAGTGGACTGATCAAAATGCAACCAGGTTGTCATGGATGCAGAGGGTTTTGAGCCTCCTACAGGTGTTCCAGAAAATTCAGTTGGCCAAAAGTATACAATGTTGCAAAAGTTGTTGTTTCGCTCTGGCTCAGTTTTCAAACCATGCATATGTGTGTCATGGCCTTATGTGTGATGTGATTGGATGGAACATAGGATGCTAACTATGGTGGCCTATCACACACTACTCCTTGGACTCACAGACCCTCTGCAGCACAGATATAAGGCAGCATGTGGCTGTGGGAGGGCACTTGCCTGCACAACATTGGAGTGGTAACCACAGCTGCTGTATCTGTATCCTCTGGACCCTGAATAGCTGAGAATGGAGAGGGCACCTGCATTCACTGATGGTGAGAACAAGGCCCTGCTTGATGCCCTCCTGCCTAACTACAGCTAGCTGTATGGGAGACCAGAGGATCAGGTGAGTGATGTGTGCAATACCTTGGAGTGTGCACCTGTTGTGTGTGTGACATTTTAGCCACTGTGTATGTATAGTGGATAGATGCAATGTTGTTGGGAGTGAGTGCCAGGGTGTACAGTGTTGTTTCAAGAGAGTTCTTTGTTGTAGTGGGGTGTGTGACAGCATGTCACGTGCTGCAGTGCACCCAGATGGGGCATATATTGCTCAGTGAGTGCCATGCTCAAAGAGTGTTTTGAACCCCTCATGTCATCTGTAGCCTTTCAATGGCATGTAATGCAGTTGTGTTTGCTCACAGGCCACATACTCCTGGACAATGATGCAAATGTGTGGAGCATACGATGCCCTGTTGCCCTTAAGTATTTTGTGCACATATGTGTGTCTTTGGAACATGGACCAGGTGTACTGATGGTCTTTTACTTTACATTCGTGACAGGTATCTGCCTATGAGAAGGGTGAAATCTGGCTGGACATCGCCAGGGCTGTCAGGAGTGAGGGGGGGCCTCACAGGAGGCTCAGAAACATCAAGAAGAGGTGGCAGGACATCCGGTGCTGGACCCGCCGCATCGCCAGAGTACAGCTGAAGCTGGAAGCTCCACGCCGGCATGGCGGCACCCGCCACCTCACCCCCCACATGCTCCGGGTCCTGGAAGTGGTGTTCCCAGACCTCCATAGGCAGTTGCAGGAGGGACAGCAGCAAGAAGGGGGTAGGTACATGTCTGTTTGTTGTCATGTGTGTCACATGCTACCTGCAGTGCTCCAAGGCATGGTAACACTCCCATAGTTTGAGTGGTGTGGTCAGACATGCACTTTATGCATTGGCATTAGAATGTCCCAGTTTCAGCAGCTGATTCTTTACATGCCTTGCCCCACTCCACATTTGACCTGCGCTTTGGCTAATGATTGTTTTTCACATGTACTCCTATGGTGCAATATCTCAGTATGCATCTTCCTTTGCACATCATCATGTTGGAGGGGGGTCTGTGACACCTGTTGGTACCTAACATGTAGCACCACATGTGCACTGTGTCTGCCCTTCTTCGTATTTTGGCACTGATCTTGAGTCTTAACATGTGTTTTCTGCACGAGTCAACCTCAGTGGCCTTTGTCCATGGTACACTTTCTAATTGTCATGTGTTAGCTACAGGTGCACAATGTACATGTGCAATATTTTGGGCTTATGCATACTCACACTGGGCAGTGCGTGTGTGCATATTCTCAAAATATGTTGCATGTTGTTAGTAAATAATATTGATGGTCAGCCACACAATGTGGCTTTGGGTGTAGACAGCTGTGATGCCAGTGTGAGGTGATGGGACACTTGGTTCAGGTCCCAGGATGGCATCACATATCAGTTCAGGCAGGACTTTTCCCATGTGGCACAAGCTCAAAGCAAATCAAACATGACCAGGTCTGGGATTGGGTGGCAGGGTGGGAAAATGAACTGTGATGCATCATCAGCTATCCTGTTGTCAGGCAGTGGATCATCATTGTGTCTCTCATACAAGTTTTTGCCTTGCCTGTTGCTTGTATCCTACTGTACATTGAGCGCTGTGTCTCTCACAATTACCCAAGACTAGACTTAGCATTGTGCAGAGTTCAGTGTCATGTGACTCATGATGCATGCCATGTTTAGAAATGTGCCCAAATGATTTGTAGCTGATATGTCTGATGTGTACAGGTGACTGATACGTTTTTCTTATTCTCCTTGCCAACAGCATCATCATCAGAATCTGGAGGAGACACAGGCGCGGACCAGGCAGAGGGACCCAGCGACAGTGCCACCTGCTTTGAGGAGTCAGAGGGAGGCAGTGGCACGGAGGGTGAGGAGAGTCTGCAGGCCGGACCACATGTGACTGACACATCCTACCATGCGGACGACTCCGAATCAGACTCTCAGGAGGAGGGGGAATATGCAGCAATGGTCACTTCTTCATCTTTGGCTGGCCTCCGAATCAGACTCTCAGGAGGAGGGGGAATATGCAGCAATGGTCACTTCTTCATCTTTGGCTGGCCTCCCCTCCTCCAGTACCATCTCCACCCTCCCAGTTGTTAGTGTCCATAGGGTCCGTGCTAGCCCCGTGTCTCCTTTGTTCCCGGCACCGCAGCCCCTGCCCCTGTGTCCCCTGCTGCCCTCAGTGCTGAGTCTGTGGACCTACTCCGGCAGATTGCAGTAGGTCAGACATCCAAGTTGACTGTCCTCCATGGACATACACAACTCATTACACAGTTGGTGTCGTTCATGGAGGGCATGTCATCGGCCATGTCTGATCTACGTCGGAGTGTGGGTGCCATAGAGTCAACACTGACAGCAGCTCTGTACACCCAGCAGCATCTGTCCCCCCCATCCTTCAGACCCATCCACCTCTGCCTCTCCCATAACTACCCAACATACACGCAGACGCCACAGGTCAGACACACCCAGCACACCCACACAGCAGAAAAAGCTCAAAGCTCCACGCACCCAATCTCAAGGGGATGTAGACACACCCACAGGGAGAGGGGACACACCGCACACACGCATCCACACACCCAGGAGAACAGACTCACAGCCCTCTACCTCCACCCCCAATGTGTCCCCGGGTTCAGGTGGTAGTTTTTCCACACTGGCTGAGGTGTGCAGCCAGATTTTTGAAGCTACTTTCTGCGATGCACCGACCAGTGTGGATGAATCCACTCCACCTGCACCCACTCCACCTGTCATTCCCTCTCCTGTCCATGCGGTGCCGGAGGATTCCACAGATGGTGCCCCCGTAGTTTCCACTGCGGATTAAACTCCATGTGCAGGCAAGTTTGGGTGTGAGCACATCCATGGAGGCACAAACTGTTAATCTGACTTTTTTGGACTGGCCATTGGCCTTTTATGAGCAAGTACTCTTAGTTGCGTTTTCAATTTTGAACCAGCTGAATAAAGCTATTTATTTCATTTTCTGAACTTTAGTTTGTGTGATAATGTTTGTGACTGCTGTGTGCCTGGGAGCTGGTGTGATGTTCAAATTTGGGTATGTTAACATGTGTCTATCTCCTGATGGTAATGAGGTTAACAATGGTATGTTTTTGATTTAACGGCTGGGCACTGGTGGGCACTGGTGGGGGTCTTAGCCACACACACACTCTAATGCTGGGCACTGGTGGGGGTCTTAGCCACACACACTCTAATGCTTGGCACTGGTGGGGGTCTTAGCCACACGCACACTCTAATGCTGGGCAATGGTGGGCACTGGTGGGCACTGGTGGGGGTCTAAGCCACACACACACTCTAATGATGGGCACTGCTGGGCACTGGTGATGATGGTGATGGTGATGGTGATGATGACCATGCGGTGTGGGAGCTGCATAGCGCGACTGAGCAAGACTTCGCGCACCTAGAGCGCCGCTTTTGGAATATTTTAAAAATAACCTGTTTTCTATTTGCGTTTGTTTCATTTAATTTCCCCTGATTTTACCTGGTGCTGTGTTTTGGCCCTTACTTGCACCATAATTGTTCTGTTTCCCCACCGCTGTTTGGCGGGTCCGGTTCCCTGGGAGGCTTGGGTGCTACCTCCACCACCTTGGGTCAGGAGGGACTTTGGCGGCCATCTTTGAGCGGTCTAGCGCTCGGGGGTATTCGGAGCCGCCTACTTAAGGCGTCAGTATTCCGTGGCCAGTCTGGTAAAGATGACCATGCGGTGTGGGAGCTGCATAGCGCGACTGAGCACGACTTCGCGCACCTAGAGCGCCGCTTTTGGAATATTTTAAAAATAACCTGTTTTCTATTTGCGTTTGTTTAATTTAATTTCCCCTGATTTTATCTGACGCTGTGTTCTGGCCCTTACTTGCACCATAATTGTTCTGTTTCCCCACCGCTGTTTGGCGGGTCAGGTTCCCGGGGAGGCTTGGGTGCTACCTCCACCACCTTGGGTCAGGAGGGACTTTGGCGGCCATCTTTGAGCGGTCTAGCGCTCGGGGGTATTCGGAGCCGCCTACTTAAGACGCTCTTCACAGCGCGCAGCGGTGACACGCAGCGGGCGCACCATCGCTGCGCCTGAGTCGGGCCAGAGTCCTGCCCGTCTGCGCTCGTCAGCGTCTCGGAAGCGGTCGGGCGGCCTATGGCTCTTCTTAGTATTTCCCAGGTAGGCGTTGCCTCTTTGTTGGAATGCTTTCCTACTCTTCTTCTGAGCTTTTGGCTCTGCGTAGGTATCCCTCATCTTGCCATCATATATTTCCGAGAGGGCGTGTTCTTAAGAGAGGTTGCGTGGATTGTGGCTGGCGTCTTTCGAGCTTCGGCATTAACCGGCCTGCCGTCTCACCTGCTCTAAATGAGTGCCTTCTTCTTAACACAAGATCTCTTGGCAGACACTCCCTCGATATCTGGAATTTACTGACGGAGTCTAAACCACCTTGTTTGTTTCTTACTGAGACATGGCTTGGAGAAGGCTCGGGTCCCGATCTAGCTAATGCTATCCCTCCCGACTATACCATATTTAGGAAGGATAGAGTGATAGGCAGAGGAGGGGGGGTTGCCTTGGTTGTTAATAAATTATTCTCCTGTACTACCTTCCCGATTGACAATATCCCTAACTGTGAGGCCCTTGGTTTCACTCTTACGTTGTCACCTCATCAAACGGTCGTCGGGATTCTACTTTATAGAGCACCTGGTCCTTTGGGCCCCTTCTTTGATGATTTGCAGGTGGCACTTTCTGTGCCCTGTCTTAAATCAGCCCACTGTATTTTATTGGGTGATCTGAACATTCATATGGATAATAACATCGACCCTGATGCTCTTAAGCTGTGGGACATTACTTCGCCTTTAGGGCTGGTTCCATATATTATATGGCCATCCCATAATAAGGGCCATACTATTGATCAAGTTTTTTCTACAAAAACGATTAGTGCGTCCACGCCATTACCCGTTTTGTGGTCTGATCATTTTTTAATAAAGTTTACTATACCCCTTATTTCTGTGACTGCCCCGAGAGCACTGAAAGACCAGAGAGGAATTACACGAGCTTTTCACCAGGTCTCCGCCGAAATGGTGTCTGATGCGCTTTGTCGTCATCCCTGCTTATTTTCTGGCAGTTTGGAGGAAAACCTTGAATCGGTGCATAAGTGGATGACTGCTATTTTTGAGGAGCTAGCCCCAGGGAAGCCGGCTAAGTCTGCCGATAGGCGCGCTTCGGCCCTGTGGTTTACTTCATCCCTGGGCGCGATGCGGCAGGAATGTAAGAAAGCCGAAAGGGCCTGGAGACGCCTGTATGACCCTTATCTCAAGGCTAGTTATAGAGATGCCATTAAGCTATATCACAGGCACATCCTAGCAGGAAAAAAAGTCTACCTTGAGCGTAGAATAGATGACTCACAGAGCACCAGTAAAGAGATATTTAGGATAGTCAAGGAGTTTTCTTCTCCCTCCATTGGTGCTCCCTCCCATACGCACACTGAAGTCTGGATTAGCCAGTTAGCAGACTTTTTCGTGAATAAAATCAAAGCCATTCACAATTCCATTCGTCATATATGCCTTACGCCAGTGCCGGGTTTTATATCTAGCTTGTCCACATCTATAACTGAGGAAGGCCCACTTCTGTCGGAATTTCCGGCGATGTCTCCCACGGTCTCTCTTGACCTTTTATCTCGGCTTAAGTCTGGCTCTCCGCTTGACCCTTGCCCGGCGAAATGTTTGGGGAAAGTAGCGCCGGCTTTAAATGTGGTGCTCAATCCTCTGCTTAATGCTTCACTGAGCACTGGTGTTGTCCCTCAAGCGTGGAAGCATGCATTGATTCTTCCACTGGTCAAGAAGACTAACCTTGATTCTCTTATCCATGCTAACTACAGGCCTATCTCTCTCCTCCCTGCTCTGGCTAAGGTGACCGAGAAGCACGTGCAGAGCTCCATCTCTAACTTTATTGAGAGTAATAACATCCTCCATGACTCTCAATCGGGCTTTCGCACGAATCTTAGTACAGAGACCGCCCTTCTCGAGGTCACCGGTGCCATCAGGGAGGTTTTGGATTCTGGAGGGAAGGGCATTTTAGTTATGCTGGATTTGTCGGCGGCTTTCGACACCGTCCCCCATGAAGGTCTCCTTTTAAGACTCCAGGAGATCGGTTTTCGGGGGACGGTGTTGAATTGGTTTTAGTCATTCCTGACCGGCCGCCAGCAAGTGGTCTGGGCACCTCCGTTTTCCACGGAAATGCCGCCGCTGGAGGTGGGGGTGCCGCAGGGCTCCATCTTAAGCCCTGCGCTTTTCAACATCTATATGGCCCCACTGGCGGCGGTTGCGGAATCTTATGGTGCCCAGATCATAACCTATGCTGATGACACCCAGTTGCTCTTTACATTTGATAAGGGTAAGGACTTTGACGGCCCACGGATTAGAGACTGTTTGGGAGCTGTCTTTGCTTGGTTCCAGCAACACAGCCTAAAATGCAATTCCGATAAATCGGAATTGCTCTTTTTTGGATGTCCTCCTGATCCTGGCTGGAAGGCCTGGTGGCCTTCAGATATGTTTCCACCGGATGCCGCCTCTTCCAAAGCCAAAAATCTGGGCTTTGTGATTGATGATGGCCTTGCCTTTGGCCCCCAGATCATTGGGCTGACTGGCAAATGCTTCGGCCTCTTGAAGATGCTGCAGAAATTTCTTCCGCTGCTGTCGCTGAAGCATAGAAAGATCATCGTGCAGGCCTTGATAGGCTCGCGCCTGGACTACGCGAATGTCCTCTATCTTGGCCTGCCGAAATATCTTCTGGCTCGACTGCAGATTGTGCAAAATTCTGCGGCCAGAGCCATCTTTGGTCTCCAGCGCAGAGCCGGACCTACAGAGTTGCTAAAAAAATTGCACTGGCTCCCAGTCGCTAAAAGGATTGCTTTTAAGGCGCTTACTTTTGCTTTCAAGGCCCTTCATCGGATAGGCCCCAAATACCTTTGGAAGAGCTTGGCTTTTTATGTGCCTCGCAGGACGTTACGTTCCGCGACTCTATCCAAAGCCTTGATTCCCCCCATTCGCCTGGCTAGAATCGGAGGACGCTCCTTTCGTTTTCTAGCGCCGCAAGGTTGGAATGACTTGCCTGTCCTGCTTAGGAAAGCTGATGATCTGCTCTCCTTTAGGAAAGGACTTAAAACCTGGCTTTTTACCCAGTAATTGTTCTTATGCTTTCTTTAATTTTCGCCGTGTTATGTCTCTCTTATTCCTAGGGCTCTTTGCCAAAGCACCGGGACACTCCTAGGAGTAGCCGTGCGCTATAAAAGAGCATTTTTAACATAACATAACATAACATAACTTAACTGGTGGGGGTCTTAGCCACACACACACTCTAATGCTGGGAACTGCTGGGCACTGGTGGGGGTCTTAGCCACACATACACTCTAATGCTGGGCACTGGTGGGCACTGGTGGGCACTGGTGGGGGTCTTAGCCACATACACACTCTAATGCTGGGCACTGGTGGGCACTGGTGGGTGTCTTAGCCACACACACTCTAATGCTGGGCACTGGTGGGCACTGGTGGGCACTGGTGGGGGTCTTAGCCACACACACACTCTAATGCTGGGCACTGGTGGGGGTCTTAGCCACACAAACACTCTAATGCTGGGCAATGGTGGGCACTGGTGGGCACTGGTGGGGGTCTTAGCCACACACAAACTCTAATACTGGGCACTGGTAGGCACTGGTGGACAGTGGTGTGGGTCTTAGCCACACACACACTCTAATGCTGGGCACTGGTGGGCACGGGTGGGGGTCTTAGCCACACACACACTCTAATGCTGGACACTGCTGGGCACTGGTGGGGGACTTAGCCACACACACACTCTAATGCTGGGCACTGGTGGGCACTGGTGGGGGTCTTAGCCACACACACACTCTAATGCTGGGCACTGGTGGGCACTGATGGGGGTCTTAGCCACACACACACTCTAATACTGGGCACTGGTGGGGGTCTTAGCCACACACACACTCTAATGCTGGGCAATGGTGGACACTGGTGGGCACTGGTGGGGGTCTTAGCCACACACACACTCTAATGCTGGGCACTGCTGGGCACTGGTGGGGGTCTTAGCCACACACACACTCAAATGCTGGGCACTGCTGGGCACTGGTGGGGGTCTTGGCCGCACACACACTCTAATGCTGGGCACTGGTGGGCACTGGTGGGGGTCTTAGCCACACACACACTCTAATGCTGGGCACTGGTGGGGATCTAGCCACACACACACTCTAATGCTGGGCAATGGTGGGCACTGGTGGGCACTGGTGGGGGTCTTAGCCAAACACACACTCTAATGCTGGGCACTGATGGGCACTGGTGGGGGTCTTAGCCACACACACACTCTAATGCTGGGCACTGGTGGGCACTGGTGGGCACTGGTGGGGGTCTTAGCCACACACACTCTAATGCTGGGCACTGGTGGGCACTGGTGGGGGTCTTAGCCACACACACACTCTAATGCTGGGCACTGGTGGGGGTCTTAGCCACACACACACTCTAATGCTGGGCAATGGTGGGCACTGGTGGGCACTGGTGGGGGTCTTAGCCACACATACACTCTAATGCTGGGCACTGGTGGGCACTGGTGGACAGTGGTGGGGGTCTTAGCCACACACACACTCTAATGCTGGGCACTGCTGGGCACTGGTGGGGGTCTTAGCCACAGACACACTCTAATGCTGGGCACTGGTGGGCACTGGTGGGGGTCTTAGCCACACACACATTCTAATGCTGGGCACTGGTGGGCACTGGTGGGGGTCTTAGCCACACACACACTCTAATGCTGGGCACTGGTGGGCACTGGTGGGGGTCTTAGCCACACACACTCTAATGCTGGGCACTGGTGGGGGTCTTAGCCACACACACACTCTAATGCTGGGCACTGGTGGGCACTGGTGGGGGTCTTAGCCACACACACACACTCTAATGCTGGGCACTGGTGGGCACTGGTGGGGGTCTTAGCCACACACACAAACTCTAATGCTGGGCACTGGTAGGGGTCTTAGCCACACACACACTCTAATGCTGGGCAATGGTGGGCACTGGTGGGGGTCTTAGCCACACACACACTCTAATGCTGGGCATTGGTGGGCACTGGTGGACAGTGGTGGGGGTCTTAGCCACACACACACTCTAATGCTGGGCACTGCTGGGCACTGGTGGGGGTCTTAGCCACACACACACTCTAATGCTGGGCACTGGTGGGCACTGGTGGGGGTCTTAGCCACACACACACTGTAATGCTGGGCACTTCTGGGTGTGTTTTCTACACACCTCTTACACTTACACTGACATAGCAGACGTATATCCCACACGTCTATTACACTGGTACCCCGAGGTCGATGACGTAGGTGTGGCACAACTCCGTATTACACTGGTGTTGTGCGGTGACGTACCGTACCCCGAGGTCGAGGACGTAGGTGCGGCACGTCTCCGTATTACACTGGTTCGTGCCGGAGTGTGGTTTTACGGTAGTTTTAAGCTCTCGTAGAAAAAGAGCCATACGGAGTGTGTTCAACACGGATCGTACTTCCTGGTTCAGAAGACGCGGTCTATTTACGTTCGGACGTAGCGTGGAGCGTCAGTCGACTGCAATTCGTATGGACTTTCGATTTGTAGGGGTTTTGTACAAGGCGTACGGAGTGACGCTTTAGGTTGGGATCGTACTTGCTGATTCGTACAGGGACGCTTACAGGTACGATTCGTACGGGGAAAAACGCACTGAACGGCAATTCGGAGCGCTTTTTACCGGATCGGAATCGACGCCTATATGGGAAGAAGACGCAATTGTTTGGAGATACACTTCTAAATCAAAAGAAACTATGGGAGGAAAGCCATTTGGAAGGAGTCAAGGATAGAGTCACAGAGCAATTCATATTTAAAAATATATGACGGTTGCAAATGAAATCTTTGTTTTAAGTCATCAAAAATTCTAAAGGCATTATTATAGTAAATATCTTTCAAATAAAAAAAGTCAGCTCTTATCCATGATATCCAAAAATTTGTGTGACGAGCTAATTTTAATGGTGGATTATACCGCAGCATTAAGTTAAATGTATTAAAAATAGAACATTGGAAAACAGAATCAAAATCATGTAGAATCAATTTTGTAGATGTCAACATTACTGATTTCTTTAAAAAAGCTGAAGAATTGGGCTTTGTATGTAAAGCAGCTTGAGAAAAAGGTGATACAAAATGTTGTTCAATACAAAAACCTTGATGGTGAATTATTAAGATCTAAATGTGGAAACCATAAAATACTTTGTTTTAAAATAAAACGTTATGATACACTAGAAAATCCAGTAAACCAAACCCACCATTGAATTTAGAAAATTTCAAGTTTTGTAACTTAACCGAGGAGATTTGTTATTCCAAATAAATTTAGAAAAATATTTGTCAATAGACATAACATTTAAGAAGAAGTTGAATAGGTTTCATTGAAAAAAGATAAAACAGTTTAGGAACCATAATCAACTGCATACAATCTTCCCCACCAAGATAACCACAAGGAGGACCACTTTTGAAGTGTATCCTTAATATACGCTAACGTAGATTAAAAATTCAAAGTCAAAGATTATTTTATGTTGATAGTAAATAAAATGTGTAAATATTTAAGTACATCTGTTTGCCAAACAATATCTTTATTAGGGAGAATATCTGGTGAACAATTAATATTTAAAGGAAAAAATTCTGTTTTGGTAGTGTTAAGCGTATAACCTGAAATCTTAGAGTAAAGATCAAATACAGTCAATAATGGAGGTATGGAAGATTCTGGGTTTGCAATATATAAAAGAATATCATCAGCATATGCTGACGTTTTAACGAGAACTTTGTTTAACTGAAGGCCTTCACTTTCTATGCAATTTCTAATAGCAATAAATAGGAGTTCAATTGCAATAAGAAAAGGTAAAGGAGAAAATGGGCTGCCTTGCCTGGTTCCTCAAAAAAGGCAAGTCTTCTGTGCGAGTTGACCATTAATAAAAGGTTTGGCAGATGGACTAGAGTAGAGAGCTGAAACCATGCGAACCAACAAAGAACCAAAATTGAAAGTTGACAAGGTGTGAAAAATGTATTGCCAACTAATTTTATGAAAAACCTTTTCCGCATCTAATGCTAGAACTCCAGCTGGAAAGGGCAAAAATTATACATCAACAATCACATGAAGTAACAGGCTCCTATTATTTGTTGACTGTCTATTTTTCATGAAGCCAGACTGATCCACATGAATAATGTAAGGAAGTATAAAAGCTGACCTAATCACAATACTTTTAGCATACAGTTTACAATCTTGATTTATTAAAGAAACAAGATGATAATTTGTAACCACAGAAGGGTCTTTATCCGGTTTTGGGAGGACAATAATTTGAGCTTCAGTGAACGACCCTAAAACAAGAAAACGAAGAAAGAAGGTGCAATGAAAGGTGAGGTGAATATTCCTTATTAAATTCTGCAGGAATAGCATCGGGACCAGGAGATTTCTTTAACCTAAGGGTTTTAATTTATTAGCTGAAATTATTTCCTCTACAGTAATAAGAAGGTCCAATTTAGCTTGTGAAATTTAAGCTAAAACCACAGCATTCCAAAAATGATCAATATGTACTGTATCATAAGAAGGTGGTTATATAAATCCACAAATAATATTTCATAAATTCCTTAATTATATCATCATGAGAAAAAGCTATTGAACCATTTGGAGAGTGAATAGCAATAATTTGATCAGTTTTTATACGAAGATAGTTAGCCAAAAGTCTACCAGATATATAGGCACTAAAACAAAATGTAGCTGTATGCCAGTTCTATTCCTTAGAATAGAATTCAGTTGACAACAAAGTTTCTGTATTTTACCTTATATTGGAGGTTGTTAGAGATAATATATAGACAGTAAAATATAGCTATCTGTTTATCCAATTCTTCAATTTTAGTATTAAATAATTTATTTTCATGTGCCTCTAATATATGATATGGCTTGAATGTGTCCCATCAATTAGTAATAGACGTGTAACCTACAGCATTGAATGAAAAATACTCATGAATTGCCGATAAAAGTTTAGGTTTGTTTTTGTCATTAAGAACAATATTGGTGTTCATGGGCCAGCAAACTTGACCGGGTTGACGGGAGTCGCCAGATAAGATGCATGATATTAAAGCATGGTCAGAAATATCTATGGGGCAAATTATGATGGTGGGCGGATCGCCCCTGCAAGGCCACCTGTGCTCAACATTCATTAGCAGGAACATTCTATTGCCGATTTTAATATTGGCTATAATGAAGCGACCCTCAGAAACCAGAACGTTTATGTAAAATCTGGACATGTAATTAAATAATCGCTACCCCATTTTTTCATTGAGAGCCGGAGATAAAATAATAGCCCTTAGCCATTTTTTATTCATGTAGGATAAAACTTTATCATCTACATGAGTCTCTTAAAGTAAGCAAATATCTGCTTCATGCCTAGCTAAATATTCCTAAACCTTAGTGCGTTTAACAGGGTAACATAAACCCTTAACACTAAATGAAACACTTTTAATACCGTTAACGCTCAACATTCTGAAAAAAGGATAAAGATAGATAAATGGATAGATGAGAAAGACAGAATGAAAAAAGAATAGTAGCTCTAATCTTAAGATAAAGAAGAAACAAAGGATACCAAATAACAAAAAAAACAATGACTATTCAACATAGAAACGCATATAGTACTCTTAAATCGCACACACGCATGCCAAGAATGATCTGCTCAACATGCCCTTATAAGATATTGTAATCAAAATGATAGCAACGAAAATTCTAATAACATTGAGGTCTGGCAGTTGTCTCATTTGTTTCCCTGGAAGACTGTAACTGAAGATCCAAAAAGTGGTGAAGACCCATCTTTCCAAATTCGCATAGTGGACGGATCAAATAAACCCTATTTATAATCAGCATTTCTCTGCATGGGACGAAGATCAGCAAATTCCTTGCAAATGTTGACAGTATCTTTAGCAAAGTCTTGATGAATAAAGTGTTTATTTTTATTGACCATTAACAAAGGAATGTCTCTGGCAGCCTTTTGTATCAAAACTAAATGGTGATGACGTAAAACTTTGAATATCATTTGACGAGGCTTATCTTGTCTTAAGCTGCAGTGACAAGGGAGTCTATTTGCCTTATCAATCTTGAATTTTTCAGGACATTTTATTTGAAAAAGACCAGTAAGTAAAATTTCTAAATATTCCCTGCAGTCATTAGCCTCCAGATCTTTGGGTAAATAAAAAAATCACAGATTACATTGCCTATTGCGATTTTCCAAATTCAGTAATAATTTATTTTTTCGTGCTATTTTAGCTGCAATAGGTATAAGATGGTCAATTTTAGCTTTATTGTCCTGAATTTTCATAGCATTGTCAGAGACTTTCATGGAAAGACCAGCCATATCTTAACCCACATTTTTAATCTCAGCCGCAATATTGCCTGTTTTGAACATGCAAAAAACACAGTTGATGGACAGAATGTAGAACAATGTCATACATTCACCCCAGTACAAGGATCTGGGCCTAAATCCATCGTTTTTTTTTGCACTCCACACCACCCAGGGTTAGACACTGGCTATATGCAAATCAGCTCTGACCCTGTGCCTCATGGGAACAGTCCAGTCCGAACTACCAAGCCATGTCTTTCCCAGACCGGAATCAAGCATCCAAGGACCGGTTTCTGGCTATCAGCCTTCATTCAGCCTGGATAGTTTGACTCCAGTGGTGTGGAGAGCCTGGGACTCAAGTCTGAGCATACCCAGCCCACTCGGGGTGAAAATTGCAAAAAACACAGTTGATGGACAGAATGTAGAACAATGTCATACATTCACCCCAGTACAAGGATCTGGGCCTAAATCTATCGTTTTTTTGCACTCCACACCACCCTGGGTTAGACACTGGCTATATGCAAATCAGCTCTGACCCTGTGCCTCATGGGAACAGTCCAGTCCGAACTACCAAGCCATGTCTTTCCCAGACCGGAATCAAGCATCCAAGGACCGGTTTCTGGCTATCAGCCTTCATTCAGCCTGGATAGCTTGACTCCAGTGGTGTGGAGAGCCTGGGACTCACGTCTGAGCATACCCAGCCCACTCGGGGTGAAAATTGCAAAAAACACAGTTGATGGACAGAATGTAGAACAATGTCATACATTCACCCCAGTACAAGGATCTGGGCCTAAATCCATCGTTTTTTTGCACTCCACACCACCCTGGGTAAGACACTGGCTATATGCAAATCAGCTCTGACCCTGTGCCTCATGGGAACAGTCCAGTCCGAACTACCAAGCCATGTCTTTCCCAGACCGGAATCAAGCATCCAAGGACCTGTTTCTGGCTATCAGCCTTCATTCAGCCTGGATAGCTTGACTCCAGTGGTGTGGAGAGCCTGGGACTCACGTCTGAGCATACCCAGCCCACTCGGGGTGAAAATTGCAAAAAACACAGTTGATGGACAGAATGTAGAACAATGTCATACATTCACCCCAGTACAAGGATCTGGGCCTAAATCCATCGTTTTTTTGCACTCCACACCACCCTGGGTTAGACACTGGCTATATGCAAATCAGCTCTGACGCTGTGCCTCATGGGAACAGTCCAGTCCGAACTACCAAGCCATGTCTTTCCCAGACCGGAATCAAGCATCCAAGGACCGGTTTCTGGCTATCAGCCTTCATTCAGCCTGGATAGCTTGACTCCAGTGGAGAGCCTGGGACTCACGTCTGAGCATACCCAGCCCACTCGGGGTGAAAATTGCAAAAAACACAGTTGATGGACAGAATGTAGAACAATGTCATACATTCACCCCAGTACAAGGATCTGGGCCTAAATCCATCGTTTTTTTTGCACTCCACACCACCCTGGGTTAGACACTGGCTATATGCAAATCAGCTCTGACCCTGTGCCTCATGGGAACAGTCCAGGCCGAACTACCAAGCCATGTCTTTCCCAGACCGGAATCAAGCATCCAAGGACCGGTTTCTGGCTATCAGCCTTCATTCAGCCTGGATAGCTTGACTCCAGTGGTGTGGAGAGCCTGGGACTCACGTCTGAGCATACCCAGCCCACTCGGGGTGAAAATTGCAAAAAACACAGTTGATGGACAGAATGTAGAACAATGTCATACATTCACCCCAGTACAAGGATCTGGGCCTAAATCCATCGTTTTTTTGCACTCCACACCACCCTGGGTTAGACACTGGCTATATGCAAATCAGCTCTGACCCTGTGCCTCATGGGAACAGTCCAGTCCGAACTACCAAGCCATGTCTTTCCCAGACCGGAATCAAGCATCCAAGGACCTGTTTCTGGCTATCAGCCTTCATTCAGCCTGGATAGCTTGACTCCAGTGGTGTGGAGAGCCTGGGACTCACGTCTGAGCATACCCAGCCCACTTGGGGTGAAAATTGCAAAAAACACAGTTGATGGACAGAATGTAGAACAATGTCATACATTCACCCCAGTACAAGGATCTGGGCCTAAATCCATCGTTTTTTTGCACTCCACACCACCCTGGGTTAGACACTGGCTATATGCAAATCAGCTCTGACGCTGTGCCTCATGGGAACAATCCAGTCCGAACTACCAAGCCATGTCTTTCCCAGACCGGAATCAAGCATCCAAGGACCGGTTTCTGGCTATCAGCCTTCATTCAGCCTGGATAGCTTGACTCCAGTGGTGTGGAGAGCCTGGGACTCACGTCTGAGCATACCCAGCCCACTCGGGGTGAAAATTGCAAAAAACACAGTTGATGGACAGAATGTAGAACAATGTCATACATTCACCCCAGTACAAGGATCTGGGCCTAAATCCATCGTTTTTTTGCACTCCACACCACCCTGGGTTAGACACTGGCTATATGCAAATCAGCTCTGACCCTGTGCCTCATGGGAACAGTCCAGGCCGAACTACCAAGCCATGTCTTTCCCAGACCGGAATCACGCATCCAAGGACCGGTTTCTGGCTATCAGCCTTCATTCAGCCTGGATAGCTTGACTCCAGTGGTGTGGAGAGCCTGGGACTCACGTCTGAGCATACCCAGCCCACTCGGGGTGAAAATTGCAAAAAACACAGTTGATGGACAGAATGTAGAACAATGTCATACATTCACCCCAGTATAAGGATCTGGGCCTAAATCCATCGTTTTTTTGCACTCCACACCACCCTGGGTTAGACACTGGCTATATGCAAATCAGCTCTGACCCTGTGCCCCATGGGAACAGTCCAGTCCGAACTACCAAGCCATGTCTTTCCCAGACCGGAATCAAGCATCCAAGGACCGGTTTCTGGCTATCAGCCTTCATTCAGCCTGGATAGCTTGACTCCAGTGGTGTGGAGAGCCTGGGACTCAAGTCTGAGCATACCCAGCCCACTCGGGGTGAAAATTGCAAAAAACACAGTTGATGGACAGAATGTAGAACAATGTCATACATTCACCCCAGTACAAGGATCTGGGCCTAAATCCATCGTTTTTTTGCACTCCACACCACCCTGGGTTAGACACTGGCTATATGCAAATCAGCTCTGACCCTGTGCCTCATGGGAACAGTCCAGTCCGAACTACCAAGCCATGTCTTTCCCAGACCGGAATCAAGCATCCAAGGACCGGTTTCTGGCTATCAGCCTTCATTCAGCCTGGATAGCTTGACTCCAGTGGTGTGGAGAGCCTGGGACTCACGTCTGAGCATACCCAGCCCACTCTGGGTGAAAATTGCAAAAAACACAGTTGATGGACAGAATGTAGAACAATGTCATACATTCACCCCAGTACAAGGATCTGGGCCTAAATCCATTGTTTTTTTGCACTCCACACCACCCTGGGTTAGACACTGGCTATATGCAAAGCAGCTCTGACCCTGTGCCTCATGGGAACAGTCCAGTCCGAACTACCAAACCATGTCTTTCCCAGACCGGAATCAAGCATCCAAGGACCTGTTTCTGGCTATCAGCCTTCATTCAGCCTGGATAGCTTGACTCCAGTGGTGTGGAGAGCCTGGGACTCACGTCTGAGCATACCCAGCCCACTCGGGGTGAAAATTGCAAAAAACACAGTTGATGGACAGAATGTAGAACAATGTCATACATTCACCCCAGTACAAGGATCTGGGCCTAAATCCATCGTTTTTTTGCACTCCACACCACCCTGGGTTAGACACTGGCTATATACAAATCAGCTCTGACGCTGTGCCTCATGGGAATAGTCCAGTCCGAACTACCAAGCCATGTCTTTCCCAGACCGGAATCAAGCATCCAAGGACCGGTTTCTGGCTATCAGCCTTCATTCAGCCTGGATAGATTGACTCCAGTGGTGTGGAGAGCCTGGGACTCACGTCTGAGCATACCCAGCCCACTCGGGTGAAAATTGCAAAAAACACAGTTGATGGACAGAATGTAGAACAATGTCATACATTCACCCCAGTACAAGGATCTGGGCCTAAATCCATCGTTTTTTTGCACTCCACACCACCCTGGGTTAGACACTGTCTATATGCAAATCAGCTCTGACCCTGTGCCTCATGGGAACAGTCCAGTCCGAACTACCAAGCCATGTCTTTCCCAGACCGGAATCAAGCATCCAAGGACCGGTTTCTGGCTATCAGCCTTCATTCAGCCTGGATAGCTTGACTCCAGTGGTGTGGAGAGCCTGGGACTCACGTCTGAGCATACCCAGCCCACTCGGGGTGAAAATTGCAAAAAACACAGTTGATGGACAGAATGTAGAACAATGTCATACATTCACCCCAGTACAATGATCTGGGCCTAAATCCATAGTTTTTTTGCTCTCCACACCACCCTGGGTTAGACACTGGCTATATGCAAATCAGCTCTGACCCTGTGCCTCATGGGAACAGTCCAGTCCGAACTACCAAGCCATGTCTTTCCCAGACCGGAATCAAGCATCCAAGGACCGGTTTCTGGCTATCAGCCTTCATTCAGCCTGGATAGCTTGACTCCAGTGGTGTGGAGAGCCTGGGACACACGTCTGAGCATACCCAGCCCACTCGGGGTGAAAATTGCAAAAAACACAGTTGATGGACAGAATGTAGAACAATGTCATACATTCACCCCAGTACAAGGATCTGGGCCTAAATCCATCGTTTTTTTGCACTCCACACCACCCTGGGTTAGACACTGGCTATATGCAAATCAGCTCTGACCCTGTGCTTCATGGGAACAGTCCAGTCCGAACTACCAAGCCATGTCTATCCCAGACCGGAATCAAGCATCCAAGGACCGGTTTCTGGCTATCAGCCTTCATTCAGCCTGGATAGCTTGACTCCAGTGGTGTGGAGAGCCTGGGACTCACGTCTGAGCATACCCAGCCCACTCGGGGTGAAAATTGCAAAAAACACAGTTGATGGACAGAATGTAGAACAATGTCATACATTCACCCCAGTACAAGGATCTGGGCCTAAATCCATCGTTTTTTTGCACTCCACACCACCCTGGGTTAGACACTGGCTATATGCAAATCAGCTCTGACGCTGTGCCTCATGGGAATAGTCCAGTCCGAACTACCAAGCCATGTCTTTCCCAGACCGGAATCAAGCATCCAAGGACTGGTTTCTTGCTATCAGCCTTCATTCAGCCTGGATAGCTTGACTCCAGTGGTGTGGAGAGCCTGGGACTCACGTCTGAGCATACCCAGACCACTCGGGGTGAAAATTGCAAAAAACACAGTTGATGGACAGAATGTAGAACAATGTCATACATTCACCCCAGTACAAGGATCTGGGCCTAAATCCATCGTTTTTTTGCACTCCACACCACCCTGGGTTAGACACTGGCTATATGCAAATCAGCTCTGACCCTGTGCCTCATGGCACCATCAGGATTCAAGCAAGCCGGGCCGAAGACGGCTGTAATGCCAGAAACCGGTCCCCGGAAGCTTGTTTCCTTTCCAGGGAAGAATTGGCTTGGTAGTTTGGTCTGCCCTGTTCCCATGATGCACTGGGCCAGGGACAGACTAATTTGCATATAGCCAGGTTCTGAACTGGGATTGTGCAGTGAGCTAAAAACGGTGATGGATCAAGCCCTGATCTGTTGACTGGGTAGGAGTGTTCTGATTAACTCAGATACTCTGTCCATCACCACCCCCTTTTTGAAATATTTTGCCCACCACAAGTGTGGAAGGGTATACTCAGACGTGAGTCCCTTGCTCACTGCACCATCAGGATTCAAGCAAGCCGGGCCGAAGACGTCTGTAATGCCAGAAACCGGTTCCCGGAAGCTTGTTTCCTTTCCAGTGAAGAATTGGCTTGGTAGTTTGGTCTGCCCTGTTCCCATGATGCACTGGGCCAGGGACAGACTAATTTGCATATAGCCAGGTTCTGAACTGGGATGGTGCAGTGAGCTAAAAAACGGTGATGGGTCAAGCCCTGATCTGTTGACTGGGTAGGAGTGTTCTGATTAACTCAGATACTCTGTCCATCACCACCCCCTTTTTGAAATATTTTGGCCACCACAAGTGTGGAAGGGTATACTCAGACGTGAGTCCCTTGCTCACTGCACCATCAGGATTCAAGCAAGCCGGGCCGAAGACGGCTGTAATGCCAGAAACCAGTCCCCGGAAGCTTGTTTCCTTTCCAGTGAAGAATTGGCTTGGTAGTTTGGTCTGCCCTGTTCCCATGATGCACTGGGCAAGGGACAGACTAATTTGCATATAGCCAGGTTCTGAACTGGGATGGTGCAGTGAGCTAAAAAACGGTGATGGATCAAGCCCTGATCTGTTGACTGGGTAGGAGTGTTCTGATTACCTCAGATACTCTGTCCATCACCACCCCCTTTTTGAAATATTTTGGCCACCACAAGTGTGGAAGGGTATACTCAGACGTGAGTCCCTTGCTCACTGCACCATCAGGATTCAAGCAAGCCGGGCCGAAGACGTCTGTAATGCCAGAAACCGGTCCCCGGAAGCTTGTTTCCTTTCCAGTGAAGAATTGGCTTGGTAGTTTGGTCTGCCCTGTTCCCATGATGCACTGGGCCAGGGACAGACTAATTTGCATATAGCCAGGTTCTGAACTGGGATGGTGCAGTGAGCTAAAAAACAGTGATGGATCAAGCCCTGATCTGTTGACTGGGTAGGAGTGTTCTGATTAACTCAGATACTCTGTCCATCACCACCCCCTTTTTGAAATATTTTGGCCACCACAAGTGTGGAAGGGTATACTCAGACGTGAGTCCCTTGCTCACTGCACCATCAGGATTCAAGCAAGCCGGGCCGAAGACGGCTGTAATGCCAGAAACCGGTCCCCGGAAGCTTGTTTCCTTTCCAGTGAAGAATTGGCTTGGTAGTTTGGTCTGCCCTGTTCCCATGATGCACTGGGCCAGGGACAGACTAATTTGCATATAGCCAGGTTCTGAACTGGGATGGTGCAGTGAGCTAAAAAACGGTGATGGATCAAGCCCTGATCTGTTGACTGGGTAGGAGTGTTCTGATTAACTCAGATACTCTGTCCATCACCACCCCCTTTTTGAAATATTTTGGCCACTACAAGTGTGGAAGGGTATACTCAGACGTGAGTCCCTTGCTCACTGCACCATCAGGATTCAAGCAAGCCGGGCCGAAGACGGCTGTAATGCCAGAAACCGGTCCCCGGAAGCTTGTTTCCTTTCCAGTGAAGAATTGGCTTGGTAGTTTGGTCTGCCCTGTTCCCATGATGCACTGGTCCAGGGACAGACTAATTTGCATATAGCCAGGTTCTGAACTGGGATTGTGCAGTGAGCTAAAAACGGTGATGGATCAAGCCCTGATCTGTTGACTGGGTAGGAGTGTTCTGATTAACTCAGATACTCTGTCCATCACCACCCCCTTTTTGAAATATTTTGCCCACCACAAGTGTGGAAGGGTATACTCAGACGTGAGTCCCTTGCTCACTGCACCATCAGGATTCAAGCAAGCCGGGCCGAAGACGTCTGTAATGCCAGAAACCGGTTCCCGGAAGCTTGTTTCCTTTCCAGTGAAGAATTGGCTTGGTAGTTTGGTCTGCCCTGTTCCCATGATGCACTGGGCCAGGGACAGACTAATTTGCATATAGCCAGGTTCTGAACTGGGATGGCGCAGTGAGCTAAAAAACGGTGATGGGTCAAGCCCTGATCTGTTGACTGGGTAGGAGTGTTCTGATTAACTCAGATACTCTGTCCATCACCACCCCCTTTTTGAAATATTTTGGCCACCACAAGTGTGGAAGGGTATACTCAGACGTGAGTCCCTTGCTCACTGCACCATCAGGATTCAAGCAAGCCGGGCCGAAGACGGCTGTAATGCCAGAAACCAGTCCCCGGAAGCTTGTTTCCTTTCCAGTGAAGAATTGGCTTGGTAGTTTGGTCTGCCCTGTTCCCATGATGCACTGGGCAAGGGACAGACTAATTTGCATATAGCCAGGTTCTGAACTGGGATGGTGCAGTGAGCTAAAAAACGGTGATGGATCAAGCCCTGATCTGTTGACTGGGTAGGAGTGTTCTGATTACCTCAGATACTCTGTCCATCACCACCCCCTTTTTGAAATATTTTGGCCACCACAAGTGTGGAAGGGTATACTCAGACGTGAGTCCCTTGCTCACTGCACCATCAGGATTCAAGCAAGCCGGGCCGAAGACGTCTGTAATGCCAGAAACCGGTCCCCGGAAGCTTGTTTCCTTTCCAGTGAAGAATTGGCTTGGTAGTTTGGTCTGCCCTGTTCCCATGATGCACTGGGCCAGGGACAGACTAATTTGCATATAGCCAGGTTCTGAACTGGGATGGTGCGGTGAGCTAAAAAACAGTGATGGATCAAGCCCTGATCTGTTGACTGGGTAGGAGTGTTCTGATTAACTCAGATACTCTGTCCATCACCACCCCCTTTTTGAAATATTTTGGCCACCACAAGTGTGGAAGGGTATACTCAGACGTGAGTCCCTTGCTCACTGCACCATCAGGATTCAAGCAAGCCGGGCCGAAGACGGCTGTAATGCCAGAAACCGGTCCCCGGAAGCTTGTTTCCTTTCCAGTGAAGAATTGGCTTGGTAGTTTGGTCTGCCCTGTTCCCATGATGCACTGGGCCAGGGACAGACTAATTTGCATATAGCCAGGTTCTGAACTGGGATGGTGCAGTGAGCTAAAAAACGGTGATGGATCAAGCCCTGATCTGTTGACTGGGTAGGAGTGTTCTGATTAACTCAGATACTCTGTCCATCACCACCCCCTTTTTGAAATATTTTGGCCACTACAAGTGTGGAAGGGTATACTCAGACGTGAGTCCCTTGCTCACTGCACCATCAGGATTCAAGCAAGCCGGGCCGAAGACGGCTGTAATGCCAGAAACCGGTCCCCGGAAGCTTGTTTCCTTTCCAGTGAAGAATTGGCTTGGTAGTTTGGTCTGCCCTGTTCCCATGATGCACTGGTCCAGGGACAGACTAATTTGCATATAGCCAGGTTCTGAACTGGGATGGTGCAGTGAGCTAAAAAACGGTGATGGATCAAGCCCTGATCTGTTGACTGGGTAGGAGTGTTCTGATTAACTCAGATACTCTGTCCATCACCACCCCCTTTTTGAAATATTTTGGCCACCACAAGTGTGGAAGGGTATACTCAGACGTGAGTCCCTTGCTCACTGCACCATCAGGATTCAAGCAAGCCGGGCCGAAGACGGCTGTAATGCCAGAAACCAGTCCCCGGAAGCTTGTTTCCTTTCCAGTGAAGAATTGGCTTGGTAGTTTGGTCTGCCCTGTTCCCATGATGCACTGGGCAAGGGACAGACTAATTTGCATATAGCCAGGTTCTGAACTGGGATGGTGCAGTGAGCTAAAAAACGGTGATGGATCAAGCCCTGATCTGTTGACTGGGTAGGAGTGTTCTGATTACCTCAGATACTCTGTCCATCACCACCCCCTTTTTGAAATATTTTGGCCACCACAAGTGTGGAAGGGTATACTCAGACGTGAGTCCCTTGCTCACTGCACCATCAGGATTCAAGCAAGCCGGGCCGAAGACGTCTGTAATGCCAGAAACCGGTCCCCGGAAGCTTGTTTCCTTTCCAGTGAAGAATTGGCTTGGTAGTTTGGTCTGCCCTGTTCCCATGATGCACTGGGCCAGGGACAGACTAATTTGCATATAGCCAGGTTCTGAACTGGGATGGTGCGGTGAGCTAAAAAACAGTGATGGATCAAGCCCTGATCTGTTGACTGGGTAGGAGTGTTCTGATTAACTCAGATACTCTGTCCATCACCACCCCCTTTTTGAAATATTTTGGCCACCACAAGTGTGGAAGGGTATACTCAGACGTGAGTCCCTTGCTCACTGCACCATCAGGATTCAAGCAAGCCGGGCCGAAGACGGCTGTAATGCCAGAAACCGGTCCCCGGAAGCTTGTTTCCTTTCCAGTGAAGAATTGGCTTGGTAGTTTGGTCTGCCCTGTTCCCATGATGCACTGGGCCAGGGACAGACTAATTTGCATATAGCCAGGTTCTGAACTGGGATGGTGCAGTGAGCTAAAAAACGGTGATGGATCAAGCCCTGATCTGTTGACTGGGTAGGAGTGTTCTGATTAACTCAGATACTCTGTCCATCACCACCCCCTTTTTGAAATATTTTGGCCACTACAAGTGTGGAAGGGTATACTCAGACGTGAGTCCCTTGCTCACTGCACCATCAGGATTCAAGCAAGCCGGGCCGAAGACGGCTGTAATGCCAGAAACCGGTCCCCGGAAGCTTGTTTCCTTTCCAGTGAAGAATTGGCTTGGTAGTTTGGTCTGCCCTGTTCCCATGATGCACTGGTCCAGGGACAGACTAATTTGCATATAGCCAGGTTCTGAACTGGGATGGTGCAGTGAGCTAAAAAACGGTGATGGATCAAGCCCTGATCTGTTGACTGGGTAGGAGTGTTCTGATTAACTCAGATACTCTGTCCATCACCACCCCCTTTTTGAAATATTTTGGCCACCACAAGTGTGGAAGGGTATACTCAGACGTGAGTCCCTTGCTCACTGCACCATCAGGATTCAAGCAAGCCGGGCCGAAGACGGCTGTAATGCCAGAAACCGGTCCCCGGAAGCTTGTTTCCTTTCCAGTGAAGAATTGGCTTGGTAGTTTGGTCTGCCCTGTTCCCATGATGCACTGGGCCAGGGACAGACTAATTTGCATATAGCCAGGTTCTGAACTGGGATGGTGCAGTGAGCTAAAAAACGGTGATGGATCAAGCCCTGATCTGTTGACTGGGTAGGAGTGTTCTGATTAACTCAGATACTCTGTCCATCACCACCCCCTTTTTGAAATGTTTTGAACATGCAGCTTGTAACTCTTCCAGCAAAGAAAATAAGGAAGGCTCATTAATATCCACTTATTTTGACTTAATTGGTGGAGGAGGAATATATTGTTTTTATTTAGTAGACATAGTTTAGGAATGTGTGCCATCCATATTCAAAAATAAATATATGTAAAATTAAAGGAGCAAGCTAGACACAATATTATGTGATTAATAGGTAGGCAGGAATAAAATACTGCTTAAATAATTACAGTGCCTTAGCCGCGCCCTTTCTTGGATTTCACTCCATCCTCCTGACAGGAATTTCAGCAGCACAAGTCCTAAAACACCGGAGAGCAGCTCACCTCATGTAGCTCCAGTAGAACTTCATGAAGAGGCACAAAAAGGTAATGGCAAAGAGAACTCCCAATCAGAAACCTCTTCATTATTTTTAAACTTTACACGCCAGCCTTAATCACCAGAGAATTGTTGATAATGGCCATACTCATGTGGAAGGCAGCAATCTTGATTGGCGCGCTCACGCAACTCCTGGAAGTTTATTTGAGAAGGAGCACAATGGGCTTTATCAACCTCAAAGGGGTTTCTGCAATTCAGTCTGAGGACATCAGAAAGGAACATTTCTAAGAAAGCACAAGTGGTGTTACTCTCCTTTCCCCCTTGCAAGATGAAAATTCCAAACTTTGCGAGTGCCCTAGTAAAATTTTAGAACAACGCCAAGAACAGTGTTTATTTTTTTATATTAAAATATTACTTATTATTTTTATACTTGTTCCAAAGATCTGAAACCTCACTATAAGGGGTGCTGTGTGAGAGTATGACATATCGGTCTTGATTTGGTCTGCATATACCAAAGTTACTCTAATCTCTGTCCACATCAATTTATATTCAGAGGTGCCTCTCCCTTTTTAGGCGTGACTGTATCACCAGTGGGGAGAAGTCATACTGAGGATATTTTTGGGGTTCCAATGAACTTATGATATTTTACAGCCAGCATTTTATGTGAAGTCTAGCATAGGTTAAAAGAGGAGCAATAGTCTGACCCAAAAGTGTCAACCACAAGATTTCATACTGAATGGCTTACGGCTTATTTCTATAAAGGAAACAAAAGCATACATTGATAAAGCTTTAGGTCTAGTTATGTTAAGAATGCCCAGAATATATATCTAAACAAACCGATATCATGGCAGTGTAAGCATTAAAAGGAACACTTTGTTTTGCATTTTCCCCATCAAAAAAATGACTCTGACAACATAGTTTTGCACTTATTGCTTAAAAGTGAACCTTTCCCACTCTCAAGTACTATTATTTTTATTATTGAATTCATAGGTACTTAGGGGGTCATTAGGATGGCGGCGGACTTTGGCGGGCGCATCCTGCATTGCCACCCGCCGCAATGCCAGGAAGGCATGTCGTGCACTTCCTTGCATAACGTGACAGGCACTGCGCAGTGCCTGCCATGTTGTGCATGGAACTGCAGTAGGTACCCCCATGTGTACCCCCCCACACCCCAGGGGCCCTGGGGGCCCGCTAGGGGCCGCCAATTGCTGTAACTGCCTGCCTTTCTGTGGTGGTGTTGCCGCCACGGAAAGGCATTTCCCCGCGGACATGCTAATATGGTTGGCGGTGTCTCCCAGATACCGTCACCAGGTTAGCAGCTTTTCCGCCCGGTCGACTCTGCGACTAGGCAGAAAACGTCCGACGGTCTTCCTGTCAGCCGGTGTCCCCCCGCCATGGTAATGTTGCAGGATGAATTTAAAAGCGGGTGGAGGTTTATGGCGGGTTGGATCGCCATACGGGTGGTGGCGATCCGTCCGCCATACTAATGACCCCCTTAATGTATTAACCTAAAAAATAATCAAATACTGAGATACTGTTGCTGGTACTTGAACTCTGAATCCAAGATCACAGAAGATGCTAAAACTTTTGATTGCTTCTAATACTTCCTCGGGCAATCAGCCAGCAGACACATTTTTGCAAAGATTTGTTGCTTGATTAAGCTTTAAAACTAAATAGAATTTAAAAAGGTATGTTTCCATTCCATTCTTTCACAAAATTACCTATATGCAATGCCTATCAGATTCATTGCCATGAAATAGAGGTGATTTATCCTATAACAAAAGCATTCAACAGTTTGTTCCCCACATACTGTAAAACAAATATGTTCCCAGGATCGTAAAATATGTGCCAGTGGTGAAGGTAAATCCAGTGATCTGGCTTGTTTCAGGTGTATGCATTCTTTGTTGCAATCAGCATTTTGTTGTTGTGCGATATATTTGGATGCACAAATGCAAAACATACAGACCACACCCAGATGAAAATATACCGAGATAGGCAGTTAGATAATAGATATACGGGCACACGCAGAAACACATGGATGTTGGTTGGATAGATGGATGAATTTATAGATGATGAATAAGGATGAATAATTGATAGGACGGCCAAAAGTGCATTCTGTGGTGGGTGTTTAGGGGAATCGGTGCAAATGCATAGCCAAATGGATGAAAGTGGGATGGATGGGTGCATATTTGGCTGTGAGTTGAAGGGTGTGTGTGAAGGTGTGGGTGGATGGCTATTGGCATAGGTGATGGTGTTTGATGGATGTGTGGGGCCTAGTTGATGAATGCATAAGTGCAGATACATTTTTGTTGAGAGAAGGATGTGAGTAGATCAATAGACAAATGGATGAATACATGGGTGGAGAAGTATGCAATTATTCGAAGAGCAGTATATAGAAATCAATGAATGCACAGATTGCCCAAATTATTAGAAGTCTCATTAATATAGCGAACCCTTCATTTGTTTAAGCTCTAGCCCAAAAGGCTTCTGAAACCCAAGTAAATGACTAACTCATTTATCTAGAGGACTATTTTTTTGTAGCTGCTATTTCAACAACTGCCAACAACTCTATGATTAACAAAGCAGGATGGGGAGCAGAGAAAAAGCTGAACATGTAGTGGGGGAAGAAGGTGTATCCACAGTGAGGTGAGATGGCCAATTCCTTATCAGTCAGAGAGGTTTACAACCATTACAACGCAACTTTTACCACGCAGTGCTGTTACAACGCAGGTTTTACTACGCATACCATTACAACGCATTACACTGGGGGGCGCTCTAGGATAGGGAATAAGTTTAATTTACTATCCAACACCATCCCTGCTATCCACGGGGACTGGAGTTGGAATAGTAAATTAAACTATTCACTATCCAGCACCCCCAAGTGTAATGCGTTGTAATGGTATGCGTAGTAAAACCTGCGTTGTAACAGCATGCGTGGTAAAAGCATGTGTTGTAACGTCATACATTCGTCAGAGAACAGAGCCAGAGATACTCAATGCACAAAACAGTTTGGAAGGAAAAGAGCACTTCTTTACCCCAAGACAGGCTAGGTATAGAAACAGTCAATAACCTGGATGAGCTAGGCATAATATTTCCCACTCTATTGTGGGTGTAATGAGAACTATGAGATGTAATACAGGTAGGGCCACGAGCAGAAAGTGAATTTGAGACCATTCACTTCGAAATGCCCACCCATTTTCAAATGTTTAATCAAGGATTGGGGAATTAGAATATAGCCTGACTCTAAATGCTTGGGGACAGATTTACTAACATTTGAATCAGTGCAATGCAGCATGACAACTTGCTGCGCTGTGTTAAATGGAGAGGGTAGAAATGCAAAATATCTACTAACATATGGCACATTCTTGCTCTCTCCTTGTGCTGGTACACTGGTGGCTGCTAAGAGCCAACACAGCCTCCCTTATGACATGGTATCTTCCACTGTTCCAATTTTGAATCCTATTTCAATATGTGGGAAGATATTTCTATTTGAGACTTAAAGAAAAAGCAATAAGCCTTGATAAAGTGGTTGCCTGAAAAACACGTGGGCTGATGAAATATGAAGAAAGGCAAATTATGCAACTACGATAAAAAATGTATGGTCACTTTTGTGATCCTGGACAATAGGGTTAGTATACATTAGCGGAAAGATGGACCTTCATTAAAATCGTCTTACTCAGACATTTCTTAGCTTTATCGTTGAAATACATGAGGAGCTTAAAGAAGAATTCATCAAACTGATCATATGCTCTATATTGTAAGATTGAGGTATGTTCATATATATTGCTTCCTATATGTTGAAATAGGATAAGCATTTTGAAATATATTCAACATGCTAGCTTGGGTGCAGCTTTGTCACAGGCATGTACAGTCACCTGAGCACCAACTTATCCCTGCCTTTCGGCCGGCACATCATGGGTAACTCAATTTGAACAGTGCCTTGACCTCTGGACTTCTAGGTGCACATTCAAAGGGCCAGACAGTGCTCAAATTTAGTCACCCATCCTTTGCAGGGAGGCATGGATGCAGCTGAAATTAGATGGGGTGAAGTCATTTCAGTTATGCCTGTCTTCTGCCAGTCACCCACACACTCACCTTTCACTCACCCTGATTAAGACCCACATAACTGCACTCAGAGATCTCCTCTGGCATCTGTACTAACCTTTCATATCCCTAGCCCACTAGACTGCACACAGCACATGCCTAATTCTAGAGAACAGGCAGCTTTTGGATTTAGTGACTCCCCTTGTGAGGTTCTTCCTTTGCATACCTCTGCAGCCCTCAATTCCTGAACTTTACCTAAGGATTTAACAGTCTTGGAACTCTCACTGCAGAGCCCAAGGAGCACTCCTCACTGTACTTGAGAAAACAGATCACTGTATTACACCAGCTTCATTGCAACGCCTACAGTGTTTAGTATGCCCAGGAAGATTCGCAGGAGCAGAGCCTCTCTGGTGTCAGTGGAGACCACTAGAGTTTCTATGTCCATACACTCATCCACACCTCACATACTCCCTTTCTTGCTGTCCGATGGCACGCTTGATGTGCATGGTGAACATGGGACCAAAGAGCTGTGACATGACTGGTAACACTGCTGTAACACACCTACCCACCACTCCTTGTTTCACAACAATTCCATCTAGAAAAATCTCAGATTGACGAGAAGAGCACCTTTTCAAAGTCCTTGCATTTTACTCTATAAATGAAGCTCTATAATCCCTGTTAAAGCAAGGCACCAGTCTGAGACTACTCTTGTGTCACTTCAATTTTCTCCATAAAGATCAGAGGAACTGTCTTCGAATGATATGGATCAGTGGGCTGAGGACCAGCAACAAAGATTTATGTGCAAGTGTACCTCACTTGTTTGAATCCTGTCTTTCATTCTTCTGTGGGCGTTCCTTGGTTTCATTGGGTTGGCTAATATCTACAAATGATGAACTGGCTAGAGACAATTGAGTTTGATGTGCTAGAGAAAAAAAAGACAATATTTTTCTGACCAGATAGGATTGGTTATTTGAACCACGTTTTTAAGTTTAAATGTGTTTATTAGCATTTTCAAAAATATAAACACAATACAGAGACATGAGTAGTGCATTGCTAGAGGATGTACAAGCCACCTGCAATATGTTACCCACCGGAAATATATTAACCATGCAGTATATATTGTGAGCAGAACCAGTGTCCTTCATAAGGTTGATGCCCGTAATAAACACTCTGCCTCTTCATCAACCCAAAAACATAAATCCCTCCTCCCTCCCCGGTCCAGTAAACTCTATGACTCCAGAAACAAGTCCACAATCCGCAGTAATAACAGCATGCGTTAAGCAACCGTGGCTATTACATGTTCGTTCCATAAGTTCGAAAGGTACAACACTCTTAGGTATTTGGGCTGGGTTATTTCAACAAACTCCGATGAGAGCAGCATTAGGAAAGGTCGCAAACTTTCTGAAAGGAATCTGTGGTGTTTTGTAGAGTGGCTGAAATTTGTTCCATTCCCAAAATATACCAGAGCCTGTGCAGCCACCCTACGTGTGTGGGGAGAGTGGAGGAACCCCATTGTGACAGTATATTTTGCAATGCTGCCCCCAATGCTAACCCCTTCTGGTGGCCTCTCATACTTTTAAGTGGGAATGCAATTGTGTTGGGAAGGCCTAAGATAACATAAACCCAGAGCCTTGAGATCTGCATATAGAACAGCTTATCTATGACATCCAAGATTTTTAACCTATAATTGTTCAGCAAGGGCAGTCCCACAATATGTGCAACAATGTGCCCTCATTATTGCAACCTCGCCAGCATGTGGGGCTCCTTTGTGAACATCCGCATCCCTCACTCCACGCTTCTACTTAGCGTGCCAGCATCCTGTATTTTTGACAGCAGTTCCCGCCCGTTTTTGTGAATATTCGTGGCTTTGGATTTTAACCTCATGATAACGGCCCACTTGGGCTTTACGCTACCCGATACCTGGTTTTGGACTGGGTTGGAATTATCACCGGTCTTCCGACACCGCTTATTTCTAGTTTATTCAGCCCTGAAGAGCCACGGGTTACTACCCGGCTGATGAAACACGTGTCGCCTGGTTTTTCCTTTGGATCTCCTCTTGAAGGAGGACCACAATCATACATAAAACCAAGAAAATCAACTTGTGTTTGTCGGTCTTGTTTCCTTACTATAGATACTTTCATTACAAACACTGTGATATTTGCACTTTACATGTGTTACTATAATTAACATTAGGTGTGCTCTGGACTCAGTGTTTTATATGTTGCAGGGTGATTGTGACCTACTCCTTTCTCAGGGGTTTTGGGTCTCCCCTGACCAAGTAGCACCATTCTTATTCTTGAACTTTTTTCTTATGTCACGGTTATCTGATGTGCGCTAATTTTTCTGAATACTAAAACCCTACGCAGGATTCTCTCCTTTATGGGTTGCCTCTGTGTAAATGGGCTGGTGTGAGAGACCAATAGGTAACTATTTTCGTTGTGGTTTCTATGCTGGCCACGTTAGGCACTGTGTGCTTCGCCCTGTAATAGATCCCTTCCCAGTCTTTCTGTGTAAGTTCCCCACCCAGCTCTCGCTCCCACCTCCTTTGTCTTGGTGTGGCCTGCGATTGCGGGCAATGTCGAATCATGTTGTACATGTCTGTTATCAGTCCTTTGTCTGAGGTTTTGGTAATCAGCCATTTTTCGTATTTGGTCAATCGGCGGCACCCCTGTTCTTTGAGCCCCTTTTGGAGTACAGAATGCCGGACCCCAGGACACCCCCACGCCGCACGGCCCACCAGCTGAAGGCGCGTCTCTGCCCCAGCGCCACAGGTCCGTCCCTGACCTCGGTGCCCCCTCGCTGCTGCTCGTTCTTTTTTCTCCCGCTTTTTGCCCCTCTGAGCCTCTTTTTTGACTGTATTGCATTGTATTTACTGTATTAGTCCTTCTCTTCTGTCAGTAGGTTTTGTTGCGCTTCTTTGGTTTACTGTACCGCTGGTGTGACCCTTCCTCCGCTCCCCGCTTCCCGCCGCTGCTCCCTCGTGGCCCCACCCCCTTTTCTTTCTGTACCCCCATTGGCCGCCCCGCTCCCGCCTCCCAGCTGCTCCTCCCTCCCACTTGGCCTTAACTGGAGCCCGCGCAGCGCAGGCGAGTGTGGCCTGACCCCAGGACACCCCCACGCCGCACGGCCCACCAGCTGAAGGCGCGTCTCTGTGTCGCGATAGCCAGCAGCTCAAGAAATGTAAAATGCCACTAACCTTTCTATCTTGTGGCCAGCAAGAACGATGGAAGATGAATGAACCCCCAGTTCCCCTAAATGCAATCTCAAACAGAGAACTATAACCTACTGCGTGAAATTGTGCCCTGGGGAAAAGGGGAAGTGGATAAAATAATAAACTGGCAGAAAACCTCTGATATCCCGTCTGGGTCTGGTCAAGGGGACTGTACTGCAACAGTAAAGATGAGGGTGCTGCAGGACAGGAATACAGAAAAAACACAAGTGAGGAATACACTCTCTAGGTGACACTCTGCTAAACAATATGCCTTCTTCTCTGTTCACTCACCCTGTACACGATTTCTGCTAAGTTACTAGACCATCATTGTAGAATATACAATATTCAATTAGGCACAATGTTCCAAGTTGTTTAGTCACTCAACACGTATAAAATGTGCTCTAGTTTATGCATCAAGGAATGACCTTCATTAGGAATTCAAAGTACTTCCTTCGATCATGAACACCCAATACAAAACAAGAATTAAGTCCTTCAAGAAGAGGGCTTCACTTCAGCGATCCTCTTACTGCTAAAATGAAATAATACGAAATAATGGTCGTGTCTGAACCACTCTGGTAATTTTCTTAGAACACAACCAAATATGCTCCGTAACGAATAGAAAATTAGAATCAAGGCCTCCAAAAATAACTGTAAGCACTGAGTACACAAAGTCTCGATAACACAGGGAGACTGCAGAGAATATTTGCTGCTCGGGGAAAAATAGGAAAAAGAAATGGAGCCAACAGCAACTGGAAACTGCTTAAGAGGAGGCGAGCCCGCACCCCTCTACGATACCTGGTTCCCGACGGGGAAAGTGAAGCAGCGTTTTCTTTTTCACCGGGGAATGAGAGCAGGAGCTCGATCTCACGGAATCACGGCTTCTTTGTTCTCGCTGGAATCCGGCGGGGACACACCATCCACCATTCAGGAACACAAGGAACACAATGTAAAATTGTCAAGCACCTTCCCATTGCAGGGGAGGTGCTTATATCGGATCCGCCCTTGCCTCCATGATATTTGCCCCATGGCCTGCTGGTACATGTAGTGCCGGCGTGGTCGTGGCATTTTAGGCCAATGCGCATGTTCCTGGACACGGCGAAACGGGCAGGCAATCGCTACAGTACCTCCTCTCAAGGACAGCCGGCTCGGCGGTCGACCAGGCCTGCCAGGATGCTCATCATGATACTGTACTACAAGATCGGGGCAGTGAAGATTAGCAGCAGGTTCCCAGGTTCTAACCTCGGCACCAAACCCTTTCCAATCCACCAGATATTGCAGCCTACCCTGTACCTGCCTGGAATCGAGAATAGCCCTTACTTCGTATTCCTCCTGGCCATCCACCTCAGTGGGATGAGGAACCGCAGGTAGCCTCATCCCTTGAGGGCAGAGCTGGAGCAGGGACACATGAAACACTGGGTGGATTCTCCAAGAAATAGGCAAAGACAGCTTCATTGCCACAGGATTGATGACTTCCACTATGCCATAGGGACCCACATATCTAGGTTTCAACTTGTTAACCCCTCGTAGATGTAGATTTTTGGTGGACAGCCATACCTTATCCCCTACCCGATAGTCGGGTTCTACGGTTCTTCTCCTGTCCGCAAAATGTTTTTGGGCGGACTGAGCAGTGGCAAGACTAACCTTCGCGTCTAACAGGACTGCCCTCAAATTTGCATGGTGTTCATGTATGCTAGGCAAAGGAGAGGTGACCAGCCACTCAAAGGGGAGCATGTTTGTGTGATAACCATTATTACAAAAAAAAGGGGAACATCCCAATGTCACATGCTTGGCGTTATTATATGCAAATTCTGCCATCCACAATAAGGTAGTCTAATCCATGGAATTCTGCGGAGTAAAACAGCGTAGGTATTGTTCCAATGTTTGATTCAAGTGTTCCGTTTTCCCATCAGTCTGCGGATGGTAGCTAGATGAAAGCCGGGCATCAATGTTCATGGTGTCACAGAGGGCCTTCCAAAAACGTGAGGTGAATTGAGTCCACCTATCGATGATCAAAATACAGGGGATCCCGTGAACACGGACTATGTGTTGGAGAAATATCACAGCCAATTCCGATGAGGTAGGTAACCCTTCTAGAGGAATAAAATGTCCCATCTTCGTAAGATGTTCAACCTCCACTAGTATAACTGTCTTCCCAGCACAAGGGGGCATCTCCACTATGAAATCCATCGACAGGGTGTGCCAGGTTCGAGAAGGTATTGGCAAGGGTCGAAAAAGGCCTACGGGTTTGATGTGTCTCGCCTTGCATTGTACACAGATAGCACAATTCTTCATGTAGTCTTGGACAGCAGCACGTAAGGTGGGCCACCAGAAAGAGCGTTCTATGTTGGCGATGATCTTGTATATACCCACATGTCCGCCTAACCTTGAATCATGTGCCCAGATAAGTACATTTTGCTGTAGATCCTTACGAGGGATATACAAGGCATGGTAATAGTATGCGAGCTCTCCTGTTACCGATCCATGTTCTGGTTTTTCCTGCACCCAGGCTTGTAGGTCCAAATCGGCGAAAGCCACCTTGACATCGTCCAAAAATTCATGTGAGGTAATCAAGGCTACTGTTTGTTTTGGCTTCCACGTTTCAGAGAGGATCAAAGGTGGTTCTGGCGCTGGGACTGTTCCTTCATCTATTGCTTCCTCAAGATGGGAAAGGGCATCAGGTTTGCCGTTCTGAGGGCCTGGTCGGTATCCGCTCACAAAATCAAAGTCTGAAAAGAAAAGGGTCCAACGTAACTGGCGAGGGGTCAAGGCCTTGGCAGTCTTCAGAAACAACAAGTTCCGATGGTCGGTATAGATTTCTACTGTGTGTACAGCTCCCAACAGGTAATGGCGCCATTCCTCACAGGCTCTCTTTATCGCCAATAATTTCTTGTCGGAGATCGTGTAGTTGATTTCGCAAGGAGTGAGATTCTTGGAGTAGTATGCCACAGGATGGAGTTGCCCTGTGTTGGGGTGGCACTGGGACAAGACACCTCCTAAGGCATACTGTGATGTGTCTGTTTCCAACACAAAGGGTAACTGCGGGTCAGGGTGGCGAAGTATAGGAGCCTGAGTGAACTTGTCTTTTAATCTTTGAAACGACTCAGCTGCCTCTTCTCCCCATTTGAAAGGAATGTTCTTTCTCAGTAGCCTGGAGATCGGTTGTATTATTTTCGAGAAATCCTTTATAAATCGTCTATATTAATTGGCAAAGCCAAGGAAGCTCTGAACCGATTTGATGTTTTGAGGAGTCTTCCATGAAGTAATTGCTTCAACTTTGCTCATGTCTATTCAGAAACCTTGGAAATTGATTATATAACCCAAAAAGGCCACTTCCTGCACGTGAAAAATGTACTTCTCAAGCTTTGCGTACAAAGAGTGAGCTAGGAGTTTATCCAAGACAGTATTTACGTGAGACACATGCTCGGGTAGGGTAGCAGAATAAATCAGAAGGTCATCGATGTAGACGACGCAGTATTTCTCCAAACAGCACCGCAATACCTCATCCATAAAAAACTGAAAGGCTGCCGGGGCGTTACATAGCCCGAATGGCATCACCCGGTATTCGAATAAACCGAATTTGGTTCAAAACGCCATCTTCCACTCATCCCCTCGTTGTACCCGAACCAGATGATAGGCTCCTCGAAAGTCAAGCTTAGTGAAATAGCGAGCACCCTTCAACTGGCCTAGGAGTACCAGTATTAGTGTTAACGGGTAACGTTTTTTTACAGTGATCCGATTTATGGCCCTGTAGTCTATGCAGGTCCTCAATTCTTCACAGTCCTTCTTCGGTATGAAGAAAAGAGGAGAGGATGCAGGCAAAGTGGAATGCCTTATGAAACCGGAGGCCAGATTTTCCTCTATATAGGTCTTCAGATAGACTGTCTCTTTCTCCGTGAAGGCATACACGCGGCTACAGGGAATGTCAGCTCAAGGCAACAACTCGATCCGGCAATCATACACCCTATGCGGGGGTAACTGAGTAGCCTCTTGTTTATCAAAAAGAGGTTGGTATTGGTGGTACACCTCAGGCAGAACTGTAGGACAGCAATAACATTCCTGGGGACAGGCGGCTGCTAGATAAGCGGACAGCGATTTAACGTGGTTTTCCGATAAATCCAGCTTCTGGCAATGTTCTTTGCAATAGTCTGAGGATAAGGTGACAGTACGGGCGGCCCAACTGACTAGGGGGTCATGCAGGGTTAACCAAGGCATTCCATGAATAAGGCAGAACTGTGGAGCATCTATGAGATCAAAACTGATGTACTCGCAATGGTCCATTCTGAACTTCATCAGGAGGGAATGAGTATGATAGGTCACTGGACCGGAGGACAAGGCTGTCCCATCCACGGCTTTTACCAGTTCCGGGGTGTCTTTTTTCTCATAGGAAATTCCCATCCTGAGGGCGTACTCCTGATCAATGTAATTGCCGGTGGCCCCGGAATCGAGTAAGGCATCCACCTCCCACGGGTCTTGGGAGGCAATGAAGAGAGAAACACTGACATTTATGTGTGCTACTGCAGGCTGGAGGGTATTTGCAAGGATCGGGGAGATCTTCAAACATTGTGTACCCAGACCAGAGATTTCCTCCTGGTTTGGGATCACTAGTTTTCCGCCGGCTCGCCTGGTTTCATGGTTGCAGGTATTCGTGGAACAAAAGGTCTTCCAGGGAGAGAGTTTCGAGCACGGCAGTCTTTTATGAAGTGTCCTCCCTTCCCGCAATAGAGACACAATTTCGACTTTCTTCTTTTCTCTTTTTCTTCTGCTGTCAGGGGACCTCGGATTCCCCCAATTTGCATAGGTTCTGGGCCCTCTGCGGCTTTGGGGTGGTCTTCCATGGTGGATTTTGGTTTTGTAAAGAAGAACCTGTTGTCACCTCTAGTCTTGTCTCCTTTTCTCTCTTGTAGGCGGTGATCCAGTTGCACGGTCAAGTCTATCAGTTCTTCACATGTGGACGGCAGCTGCACCACTTGAGCAAGCACATCTTTAAGTTCTCCTCTCAACCCTTGATAAAACAAGGAGATACGTTTTTCAGGAGGCCACTCTGTTTTGACCACTAGCCGATTAAAGGTCGTTATGTATGTTAACAGATCCTGACTTCCCTGACGTAAGGTAAGCAGCTCCCCATCCAGGGTCATTATGTGAGATTTTCGGTCGAAGAGCTTCCTCAATTCCAAACAGAAGTCGTAAAAATGGTGCAAGACGGGATCATTCCTTTCCATCAAGGGTATTGTCCAACTGGCTGCATTCCCTCCCATGTAGGACATCATAAAGGCGGTCTTTGCAGCTTCATCATGGAACACTACTGGTTTGCACAAAAAATGGAGACGACATTGATTCAGAAAAGTCTCGAATTTTTTGGGGTCCCCATAAAAACGTTCAGGGGGGCTAAAGGGATGCCCTGGTTCTGTATGACGTGGACTGTGTGACCAGTATCAGGTGTGGAAGTGGTGGGAGGGTTAGGCACTGAAGCAAAAAATCCACCTCCATGGTTACTAGGGGGAGTTGCAGGTGTTGTGGTGGTAGGAGATGGGAGGGTAGCTGGTCTAATATAGGATCCCTCCCCGTGTCCCCTACGGGAAAGACCTGCTACTTCTCTACGTAAAGTACCCATCTCTCTATGTAGGGTCTGGTTTTCTAGGCGTGAGGTTTGGACTTCCTGCTGTAAAGCGGAAAGGCTTTCCAGTAGAGATGCCAGCACCTCATTTATCTCCATCGTTCAGGCCGGGTGTATTACTTGGGCTTGACAATCTGTCGCGATAGCTAGAAGCTCATGAAATGTAAAATGCCACTAACCTTTCTATCTTTTGGCCAGCAGGAACGATGGAAGATGAATGAACCCCCAGTTCCCTTAAACGCAATCTCCAACAGAGAAGTATAACCTACTGCGTGAAATTGCGCCCTGGGGAAAAGGGGAAGTGGATAAAATAATAAACTGGCAGAAAACCTCTGATATCCCGTCTGGGTCTGGTCAGGGGGACTGTACTGCAACAGTAAAGATGAGGGTGCTGCAGGACAGCAATACAGAAAAAACACAAGTGAGGAAAACACTCTCTAGGTGACACTCTGCTAAACAATTTGCCTTCTTCTCTGTTCACTCACCCTGTACACGATTTCTGCTAAGTAACTAGACCATCATTGTAGAATATACAATATTCAATTAGGCACAATGTTCCAAGTTGTTTAGTCACTCAACATGTATAAAATGTGCTCTAGTTTATGCATCAAGGAATGAGCTTCATTAGGAATTCAAAGTACTTCTTTCGATCATGACACCCAACACAAAACAAGAAATAATTCCTTCAAGAAGAGGGCTTCACTTCAGCGATCCTCTTACTGCCAAAATGAAATAATACAAAATAATGGTTGTGTCTGAACCACTCTGGTAATTTTCTTAGAACACAACCAAATATGCTCCATAACGAACAGAAAATTTGAATCAAAGCCTCCAAAAATAACTGTAAGCACTGAGTACACAAAGTCTCGATAACACAGGGAGACTGCAGAGAATATTTGCTGCTCGGCGGAAAATAGGAAAAAGAAATGGAGCCAACAGCAACTGGAAACTGCTTAAGAGGAGGCGAGCCCGCACTCCTCTACGATACCTGGTTCCCGATGGGGAAAGTGAAGCAGCGTATTCTTTTTCACCGGGGAATGAGAGCAGGAGCTCGATCTCACGGAATCACGGCTTCTTTGTTCTCGCTGCAATCCGGCGGGGACACACCATCCGCCATTCCGGAACACAAGGAACACAATGTACAATTGTCAAGCACCTTCCCATTGCAGGGGAGGTGCTTATATCAGATCCGCCCTTGCCTCCATGATGTTTGCCCCATGGCCTGCTGGTACATGTAGTGCCGGCGTGGTCGTGGCATTTTAGGCCAATGCGCACGTTCCTGGACACAGCGAAACGGGCAGGCAATCGCTACACCCAGCACCACAGGTCCGTCCCTGACCTCGGTGCCCCCTCGCTGCTGCTCGTTCTTTTTTCTCCCGCTTTTTGCCCCTCTGTGCCTCGTTTTTGACTGTATTGCATTGTATTTACTGTATTAGTCCTTCTCTTCTGTCAGTAGGTTTTGTTGCGCTTCTTTGGTTGACTGTACCCCTGGTGTGACCCCCTCCTCCGCTCCCCGCTTGCCGCCACTGCTCCCTCACGGCCCACCCCCTTTTCTTTCTGTACCCCCATTGGCCACCCGCTCCCGCCTCCCAGCTGCTCCTCCCTCCCACTTTGCCTTAAATGGAGCCCGCGCGTACGCGCAGCGGGTGCGACGATTGTGCGCCGAAGGCACGCCAAAGGCAAGCCCGTCTACCCCCGTCCGTGCCTGGACCGCGCCCAGTGCTAGGACCCCTGGTCCCCGACGATGCCAGCGCACCCAACGGACCTACGACGCCGCCACCCTCCACGTACTCAACGCCGGCCGAAACCCCGCCTGCTACCGAGCCACCCCGAAACGCAGCCACGGACCCTTCACCTGCCAAGCCTGCCAATTCACCTGCCTCCGAACCTGCACCGCACCCGCCAAGCTGAGCACCAGCAACAGCCATCTCAAGTGCATCCTGCTCAACATCCGCTCCGTCCACAGGCACGCCGTGGAACTCTGGAACCTTCTCGACGCAACATCACCAGACGTCGCCTTCCTCACAGAAACCTGGATGAACGCCTCCTCAGCCTCCGACATCGCCATAGCCATCTCGGACGGCTACAAGATCACCCGAAAGGACCGCGTCAACCAAACCGGAGGAGGCATCGCCATCGTCCACAGAAACACCATCCTCATCACGACCAACTCCGACAACACCCTCACCGCCGCCGAGCACCTCCACTTCCAGATCCACACCGACCCCAAGACCACCCTCAGAGGCACTCTCATCTACAGACCCCCGGGACCACGCACACAATTCAGCGAAGCCATCGCAGACTTCGTCAGCCCGCACGCCCTCACCTCCTCAGACTACATCCTCCTAGGGGACCTCAATTTCCACCTGGAGAACAACAAGGACTGCAACACCGCCGCCCTGCTGGAAAACCTCGCCAACCTCGGACTCAAGCAACTGGTGAACACCCACTACGCCGGCCACTCGCTTGACCCCGTCTTCTCCTCCAGCAAGCACATCTCCTTTAGCCACTCCACCGGACTCCACTGGACAGATCACAGCTGCGTCCACTTCAACTTCAGGAGAACCATGACCCACCACCACCCGCAACAAGTTCCCCGCAGAAGCTGGAGCAAGATCACCGCTGACCAGCTCACCACCACCCTCTGCCACAACCCACCCACCAACACGACGGACCCCGACGAAGCAGCCCGCAACCTCACAATGTGGGTCACCGACTGCGCCGACGAACTCGCACCACTGAAGAACCCTCCCAGCAGGCCTGACAGCAGGCAAGCCTCGTGGTTTACCACCGACCTCAAAAACTCCAAGAAAACCTGCCGCACCCTCGAGAAAGCCTGGCACCACGACCAGACAACAGAAAACATGACAGCCCTCAAGAACGCCACCGGTAAACATCACCAGCTGATCCGCACCACCAAGAAGACAGCATTCAAAGAAAGACTGGACAACAATACCCACAACAGCAAGGCGCTCTTCAGCATCATCAAAGAGCTCTCAAATCCCAGCGCCTGCAACACCGACATCACTCCCTCGCAAGACCTCTGCGACTCTCTTGCCTCGTTCTTCCACCGCAAGATTGCCAACATTCACAACAGCTTCGGCGCACACACCACGCACCCAACCGCCGAACCAGCGCCCCAACCACCACCCTCTGCGACTGGACCCCGGTCAGCACCTAAGATACCACCCGCACGATGAACACCATCCACTCTGGCTCCCCTACCGACCCATGCCCACACCACATCTTCAACAAAGCCGACTCCATCATCGCACCCCATCTCCGGAACATCATCAACAGCTCCTTCGCATCCACCACCTTCCCGGAGAGCTGGAAACACGCCGAGCTGAGCGCCCTCCTCAAAAAACCCACCGCAGACCCCACGGACCTGAAGAACTTCCTCCCCATCTCGCTCCTCCCCTTTCCGGCCAAAGTCATCGAGAAGACCGTCAACAGACAACTCTCCGCCTTCCTCGAGACCAACTGATCCCTCGACCCCTCACAGTGCGGCTTCCGAGCAAACCACAGCACTGAGACCGCCCTCATCGCAGCCACCAACGACATCAGGTCCCTGCTCGACAATGCGGAAATGGCTGCCCTCATCCTCCTGGACCTCTCAGCAGCCTTCGACACCATTTGCCACCGCACCCTGATGCAGCACCTCAGCAACACCAGAATCCAAGGAGCGGCCCTGAAGTGGATCATCTCATTCCTCGCCGGAAGAACCCAGAGAGTCCGCCTCCCCCCGTTCCGGTCCACGGCCACCGAAGTCATCTGCTGCGTCCCGCAAGGATCCTCACTCAGCCCAAACCTCTTCAACGTCTACATGAGCCCTCTCGCAGCCATTGCACGCCGACACAACCTCAACATCATCTCCTATCCCGACGACACCCAGCTGATCCTCTCCCTCACCAATGACCCCACCACCGCCAAAGCCAACCTCCAGGAAGGAACGAGAGACGTAGCAGAATGGATGAAGATCAGCCGCCTGAAACTGAACTCAGACAAGACGGAAGTCCTCATCCTAGGACCATCTCCCTCCGCGTGGGACGACTCCTGGTGGCCCCCTGCCCTGGGCAGCGCACCCAAACCAACGGACCACGCACGCAACCTGGGCTTCATCCTGGACTCCTCCCTCACAATGACCAAGCAAGTGAACGCAGTCTCATCATCCTGCTTCAACACCCTGCGCATGCTCCGAAAGATCTTCCGATGGATCCCCACAGAAACCAGAAAGACAGTCACCCAGGCCCTCGTCACCAGCCGCCTGGACTACGGCCACAGCCAAACTCCAGAAAAGGCTCCAGCGCATTCAGAACGCCTCAGCACGACTCATCCTGGACATCCCTCTCCGCAGCCACATCTCTGCCCACCTGAGAGACCTGCACTGGCGCCCAGTCAACAAGAGGATCACGTTCAGACTCCTCACCCACGCACACAAGGCTCTCCACGACATGGGACCGAAGTACCTCAACAGCCGCCTCACCTTCTACACACCCACCCGCCAGCTCCGATCCGCCAGCCTCGCCCTCGCCTCCGTCCCACGAATTCGGAAATCCACCGTCGGAGGAAGATCCTTCTCCTACCTGGCAGCTAAGACATGGAACTCACTCCCCACTCACCTACGACTGACCCTGGATCACCTCTCCTTCAGGAAACAACTCAAGACCTGGCTGTTCGAGCAATAGCGACTCTCCCCCCCCCCTCAGCGCCTTGAGACCCTTACGGGTGAGTAGCGCGCTATACAAATTCTTATGATTGATTGATTGATTGAGTTGTAAATATTTTAGTCTTTCAGCTTCAGGAATCCCGTAGTCAAGTTTCAGATGAGTAAAAGGGATTATGCCAGTTAAGTCAAATAGATGGCCCACAGTGTGACAGGGAGTGTCTCTCCACGCTGAAAAGGCCTTATCAGGCATCCGGGTTGAGAATTCGGTGTTTCCAAAGAGAGGTGTCAGGGGAGATGGGAATGTAGATGTTTTCTTTGCTGTCGCCACTCCATCCCACACTGACATCACTGATTTAGTAATTAGTGAACAATTCAAGCCCCTAGGTCATTGGGCTTTCTTTTAAAAGGGACCTTCCATGGAGGGATCCCCGCAAGTTCCCTCTCCTGAAGGAGCCAACTTTTTTTCGATTCTGCCCTTGCCCGTTTTACTAAGTAGCTCAGTTGCGCAGCTTTATAATTGCTAAGAAGGTCCGGGATTCCTAGCCCACCTGCTGCGTGCTGCATATATCCTAGCACCTTACTCATCCTAGGTCTTTTTTTGCAGCCCAGACAAACTGAGTAATATCTCATTGAAGCGAAGTAATCACTCCTGGGAGGGGGCAGCGCTGGCAAGGTATGGAACAGGTATAGTGCCTTAGGTAAAAAGGACATTTTGACTGCTGCTATTCTACCCAGCAGCGAGAAATGGTGTTTACACCAGGCGCCCAGATCTTTTTTCGCTTGCTGTGTCAGCCTGGCATAGTTCAGGTGAGTTGTTTCGCAGACATATGCTGCTAAATCCAGGCCCAAGTAGGGGATAGAATCAACCATCCAGATTCCAGAGAGCCATCCCTCCTCAGGGTCGGGGGCCTGGGATGATGTATTCAGTTTCAGTCTCAATAATTTCCCAACATTGACCGGGTAACCTGACACACGACCGAATGCGTCCAGTTCCTCTAAAAAGGCCAGGAGGGAATCTTTAGGTTCCGCCAGTGCCGGGATTACATCCTCTGCGTAGAGGCTAATAGGATGCATCTCACCCCCAAACGGAATCCCTTTTATGTTGGGGTTGTCCGTGACCCTCTGTGCCATAGGCTCAATGTAGAGGGCGAAGAGAAAGGGGGACAGCGGACAACCCTGCCTGGTGCCCCTCTGAATGGCGAATGGGCGTGAGGAAACACCATTCACTCGTATAGAAGCCATAGGGCTGGCATAGAAACAATGTACCCACTCTGTAAATTTCTCACCCAAGCCTACCTTGGACATTGTATGACTAAGGAACCTCAATTCACTGGTTCGAATGCTTTTTCAATGTCAACCGTCAGTAGGAGTGCATCCATGTGTGTTTGGTGGGCCTTGTCTATTAGGTGGAGTACCCTCTTGGTATTTTTGGCACTCTGACGGGATTCACTGAATCCCACCTGATCTGGCTCTATCAGATTTAGCATGCAGGGGCCTAGTCGAGCGGCAAGGATTCCGGTAAAATGTTTAAAATCGACATTAAGTAACGATATGGGGCGATATGAACCACAGTATTGTCGATCTTTACCTGGCTTGGGCAACGACACTATTGCCGCCGCTAACATTGATGTGGAAATTGGGTTTGCACTCCCAAAGGAGTTGAACAGCCTCGTCAGGACCAAGGCTAGGATGTGGCAATATTTCTTATAGAAAAGTGCAGAAACCCCGTCTGGGCCGTGGGATCTTTAGCATCTTGAGGCACGAAATTGTCGTGACTACTTCCTCAACTTGAATAGGAGCATCCAGTGCTTATCCCTGGTCAGGGGTTAGCGTTAACATAGCAACAGATTTCAGGTAGTCTAAAGTAGCGGATTCTGAGGTGGTGTCTCCTGTGTATAATTTTTTTGTAGAATTCCCTAAAAGTGTGGGCTATCTCCTGGTCATCAGTGACTTCCCTCTCTTCTTTCCCCCTTAGTGAAGAGACCTTCGTTCTCTGTCTTTGGGCACTCAGCCTGTCAGCTAATAGACGGCCGGTACGGTCCCTCCCCAATATAGTAAGTATGCTTCAGACTGACTGCCGCATACTCGGCCCTATCCAGGTTGATTCCAACCATGTGCACTATGGCTGCTTTTCGCTGTTTCCAGAAGCTTTGCACGCCTGTCCTGCTGTGTACTCTTCCCAATTTGTGTATTTGGGCCGCCAACAAACTCTCAATTCCTTGTGTTCCTTATTTTCGGCTTCTGACAGTGCTATAAGCTCCCCACGCACCACCGTCTTCATTGCTTCCCATAGCGTCGCTAGTGATATGTCGTTTGCAGTGTTGATGGCACAGTATTCCTGGATACTTTTGGTGAGCTGTTGTACCACTGTTGTCTTGTGAAGCATATTTTCTTTAAGTTTCCAACAGCCAGCCTGCCAGGCTCTGCTCGGACCTCCGTCCTCCTGTGCTCCGCAGGAGGACAGAGGCCCTCCTGTGGAGCGCAGTGTCCTATGTTGCCCACGCGCTATCACGGTGCCCTCTGTCGCCCACGCGCTCTTGGGGGCAGGCACTGCACCTCTTCTATGGGCCTCGATGGCCTGCCGCAGAAAGCGCCTGGAGCTCCTGGTCTCCCAAGTCAGGGGCCTCTAATGCCTCAGTTTGGTGCGCAGCTCGGCTACTCCGCCCAGGCCACCATCTTGATTTGCCGGAGCCGAACTGAACCACGTTTTTGAAAAAAATATGAGGTTCTGCTGGTCTTTTCAGAATTTGTTGATCAATCCTTGATCTATTTACTATTTAGCTTTTGAAATCTATTTATTTATATTGCCACTTTCAATGGGGCCATTTGGTCTCTTCCTTTGAATTGTTCTAATTGTTTAAACATGTGAACGAACCTCTCTATAAACAGGGAGACTAAATGACTGACTGAAAGCTTGATAGAGTGTGCTGTTACCCCAGTGGGGTCCTGGCACTGAGTGGATAGAAAAGGAGACACCGAGACAGCCTTTCTAAATAATAAAATATTTTTAAGGCTAGAAACCAAGGTTCTTTGCATAAATCGGAAGAAAGTCTATGAAACAGGTTAGGTGACAGCCAGGAGAAAGCTTGACCTCACCTTTCAACTTGCAATCAAGGGGACCATGCAGAAATGTGTTAGGGAAGACGATAAACAATGCAAACTTGTGAAAATTTTTAATTTTATGTTGACTATAAACTGTGTCAGTGCCACAAAAGGTGTAATGACAAAATACCTGGACCTTAAAGGTGATACATTTGTCAACGGGAAGCAAAAGAAGCTCCATCAGAAGAGGAGAAACTGAAAAATGGCAAGGAAGAAAAAAAGTAGCTGAGCGCCAGTGTTCTGGTTTATCTCAATTTGTTTAATAAGGAAAAGAGAAAGGCCTGCATACAGGGAAATCCCAAAGTGCTGTTCAAGAGAATAAGGGGTTGGACGAAGGTCTTCTGATAGTTAAAAGGAAGAATATACAGACTCTTGTGAAGAATATGAATCTAGTAGTAGTAGTTAGAGGCACACTTTTGTGTTTGAGCAGAAAAAGGAAAAGTACAATCAAATGAGTGCCACGATTCCTGTTGGAATCAGGAGGAATTTGTGTAGAGAGCAAGACTGAAGGCCAACTGGCAGAGGACGACATCAATAGTAGACCTCTCATTACTAGCAACTCAGTTTCTGAAATGCATTTTAACCAGGTATTACTTACACATCTGGCTACTTAAGATGGAGAGTAACACAATATCAGTGGAGAAGGATGGATGATATCACCATCCAGTTGTAAAGAATATTGCTGTCATGTTACAGTGAAGGAAATCCATAGGAGTGAGAAAGGGGAGTAATATAGGCAATAAATAAATCGGGGTTCAAAGAGCAGCCCTGAGAGACCACACAGGTCACTGTGTCAAACTCAGAAGAAAAGAAGTGAGGTGAACTGCTTGTGAGCGGTAACTAAGAAAAACAAGCCAACTGTGGGGCATAACACAGGCCCCCGCAGCACCCCCGTTGCGGGGGGCCCCAAGCTCCAGGGAGCCTCCACGGCACTGCACTCTGGCCAGAGACCTCCTCATTGAGCCTGGGGGCCAACAAGTGGCTCTGTATGTAACATGCTTTAAAACAGGTTTACCGGACTGAAGTCAATATCATGTCAATCACCGCAGACACACAGAGAAGGATCAGGTCTGCACAGCTGCTATGATTAGCCAACATTTCACCCTAATCTGAGATAGCAAAAATTTCAGACTTGGAGCTGTGAAAGGGGCAAAAACCTGACTGAGAGGGCCTGATAAGTGCCTTGGTGTTAATTCGAAGGGACACCTTTGTGTTGGTTGGTGTTTGCACAAAGGTGTGCATTTTGCAACATATTTAGCCTTCCATAGTCCTGTGCTCAGTCAAAATCCTGTTGCAATTAATACTGCAAAGTATTCATGTATGAACTATAGGGGCTTTTTGAATGTTCTTTTGTTTGAAAAGGATGACTTACGAGTGTTCATTTCGGTCTGGGTTAAGAATATGTTTGCTTGTATGTGGTACCCGTTGTTTTTCAGGCACTAATCAGAAAGCAAGTTGAAATGTTTTTGTGGGGGGCAGATTGGAAAGAACTTAACAAGACAAAATGCTCAATATATACCTAGGATATCTGTGAACCAGACTCCCGCTCTTCTTACATTGTAATATGGATGGTAGGTTCATTGTTGACATTGCTAAGTTAGAATGAGCTTGGTTGCCATTAGGCTGATTTTGCGCACATCACTGCAGGCGTTTATTTTGCAAGATTTTGTTTGTGCCCCTTTTCACATGAGAACTGTCTGCTTTTCGCATTCTCTGCTGAGCTCTGAGGTTTAGTCTGCACACGATGTACAAGGTCGATCAACAATGCCCCTTGTTATTCTGTTCTGGTCAGTCCCTTGCACCTAGACATAATATGACACACAGATGCACGACTGAAAATTGTATCCTTTATTATTGCAAGCTAAGCATGTTGTTCAGGCACTTGGAGAGGAACCTTTCCAGAGAGAAGAGCTGTGCTTGTTGTGAGAAGTAAACCTTTCATCTAGGCCTTGAAGTATGGGGTCTGCTGACAAAGACCAGAAGCCTTCTTTTTAGTAATAAACTATATCTTAGCACGGGGAGGGTGGTTAGGCACTGTAGCTCTTTTCCACTGTCTTTATAAAATGATTTCCTCGTTTGTAATCTATGGACTTGTGACAATGCTGATAATATTGTTTCTATGCATTTTGCTGCTAGTAATGGTATGTGTACTGTACCATAGAGCTTGTTAGTTAAAATAAATATTTTTAACTATATCGTGACTCTGAATACTCTTATTGTGATAAGTATGAGTGCGTGAGCAAAAGAGTGGTCTTGCTCCTGCGATTCCTGAGAGAGTCGGGAGTGTTGCGTTCTGGGTTGTCTAATCATTGGTAGCTTTGCTGTTAGTCGAAGAATGAATGAGACACTATTGCTAGTTGGATTTTGGGATTTTGAGTACTGAGGGGATAGGTTGGTACACCACTATCTACCGAGGTCCTGATTTCGTGCACATAGTTCTGTATGTATGCAGAATCCCCGCAACACATGTAGCATCCTGTTTCAGGATATACTAAAAGGAAATACATCCACTAGAAATTACTGCTGTTCTTCATTGTTGGATTTAAGACTGTATGGAAAGCTTTTGCATGCTCCAACTAAAAACTGGTTAGTATTTGTACTTCCGTTGGAAAAAGTGTATTTAAACTGCTATATAATGAATTTGCTAAACACACTTGTATTTCAGCCTCCTGTTGTGAATATGCTGAAGCCGGGGTGAGTAGATAAAGTTCATTGATAGGCTACACGGTTGTGTAGTCAGGAGCTCAGACTCCACTGACCACCACCCCAGTTTTAACTTCACATCTGTTGAACAATAACATTCTTAAAACGCTATAATACTGACCCTAGCAACTTGAGAACAGAAACAGAGAATGCTTCTCCATGCCACCATAACAAGGTGCCTCATGAAACAGCATTTTCTGTTAGTACAACACACCAAATCGGCGATGCAGCGCGCAATGTAATTCATTTTATTTATTTATTTCTTTATTCAACTCCTTTCGACCCAATTCCAGAGTTTACGACCCCCTACCTTACCACTCCCCCGCCCCACCTCACCGCCCCACAGCACTCCCTCGAGGAGCCGCCACTGCCTAATGCATGTGTGTGTTTTCAACATAACAGTGTTTTCAACACATAATTGACCATGGGTCTTCCCAGCAGCGCAGAGGAAACTCTCAGAGTCAGAAAACCAGCATCCAGTGGATCCAAATGGGCCAAAAAGCTGAGGGGGAGGGGGAGGCACTGCAAACAGATCCGGATTCCTAACAGTTATGTTATCAGTAGGTAGCAGGAGGACGTTCAGGCAGAGTCTGTTGGGTATGGCATGTGAAATGGGACTGTTTGGTGTAGGAGGTAGGCAGTAATCAGGAGAGGCAGCTTTGTTTACAGTCAGAGCAATTGCCACTGCTCCGATTATTTCAACTTTTTCCTACAGGCTGTAACTGAGTTTTGGAGGCAATATCTGTTCTTGCAGCCTCTAGTTTTGTAGAGTAATGGATGCTTCATGTCAAGGCACATGCCCTCTGTTCCAGCTGTGTGTTCATTTTGATTCTAGTGGTTTGGACATAGTTTCTGTGATGAAGTGGAATAAAGCAGAGTCCTACTGCTAGGTGGATGAACCTAATGTGCTGAAGATAGACTCATCTGAAGTTGTTCAGTCATGAAGACCTGGTTTGGATTTTTTCCCTTAGTAATGTTGTGCTTAGTTCAGTTTCCTCTCTAAAAGTTTCAAGACCGATTCCAGCAGATGCACACGAACCCATGGCCTACGATATTAGCATAATTACTTTGAACTTTCAAAATGAATGTTTTCTGAAGAAATACAAATCATTTGCTCTATTATGTGTGTCTGTTTCTTTTTACTTTTTCATCACTGCCACTTTGCGAGCTCTGCTGTTTTGAATGTACTCCAGCTGCTACTCCATTAACCCTACTAAATGTGAGATTCGTTGCTGTCCATTATAATTCATACCTTCATTTACACATTTCTTGTGACCAATATTGGTATTTAGAGAAAACTGGCTGATGCAGCATTAGGTAGTACATGCTCTTCATTTTATTCACAATCATTGTATATTTACTCTTTGCCTTGTGTGATGTACACTCGGCCAGCATAAACATGTGCTGTCTCTCACCTATATGCTACAATTTTCTTTTCCTTTCTGCTTCATTTATTTCTGCTCTCCAAATGCTGATAAAATTCATGTTCCTAGTTTTGCTTATTCGTCTGCACTTATTGATGTGTTCTGTAAGAAACTGGGTCATTAGTCAAGAGAGGTAGAACCCCCACTCCAATAATAAACACAATCCTCATCAGGGTGAACCACAAAGGTCACTAAATAAACCAGTCCTTAAGGCTTAACTTAGAGGCAAACGGTAAAGGATTTCTGCATTCCTCAAAGAGCAATAAAGTGATAACACAACTAAAGAAAAATTCAACACCCCTTTTGACCAATAGATATAAAAATAAATAAGTCAAATGACATAAAATTGACAAAATTCCAAATGGAGATATGAGTTTTTAAAGTTTTAGGGCAAAACAGCACCAAAAAGCACAAATGTCACTCGCAATTATCTGGTCACCCTGGACCATGGAAACAAAAGTTAAGGCTGACTGTCGGCGAGTGGGACAGATACAGGGACCAGATTTGTCACCCTGAGCAGTTATTTTCTCAAGTACGCACTAGGAGCTGTTTCACATTGGCGGACAATGCATGAAGGTCTTGTCAGAGTGAGGAGCAGGTAGGGCATCACAGAATATCACTTTTGATGCAAAGAACAAGTAGATGCTGGAGTTCCGTGTTGGTGGTCATTGTATGCTGGCAGTGCAAAAATCAGGTCCTGCTGTAACTGCCTGTTGTCAGTCATCGCCAGAGATCAATTCTTGGCACAAAGAGGTAATTCCTGGCTGCACGAAGCTTAAACTTTCTGCGCCCTGACCTTTTCATCATTAGGAATACACTCTGATCCCAATCAAGGGTCCAGGGCCTGGGAGGCACCTCTTGGGGATTAGGACTCAGTCCAACTAAGACCAGCAGTAGGACCCTGTGAGGTCCAGGCAGGTCCGGTTGATGCTGGTCATTTGGCAGTTGCAGGAGTCATCGGGAACCTAGTGTCACTGTAGCTCAGGAGGTCTGCCACCTGACCCTTGGGGTCACTTTGGGGAGACTAGAGTCAAGGCAAGCAAGTCTTCAGACAGTAGGGCAGTCCTTCTTCTGAATCTTCCACAGGAGCAGGAGTGTTGTGATGTGAGGTTCTAAAGGAGCTACTTTTATCCTCAGTGCCAACATATAGGTGGGTGATGCCCCCTTTATCTAACCTTTCCCCTTTCTCGGGTAATAAAGCAAAGGCAGGTCTAAATGTGGCAGGTAGCCATTTGAATTCAGGAAAGAGGAGGGCAAGTTTTGAGGCTACCCTTTGAAGCTCTGGAAAGTTTGAGTACAACCCCAGGACAGCCTTCTGAGGAGAGCAGCACCCTACCGCACACTCAAAGACCTTTAGTCCCCATGTCTGGAAAGAATCCACAAAACACCACAGAAGAGCCATTCACAGTCATGTGACTCTGAACACTGGCAGAAAGGTCCATTTGGTTTAGGCGGAAAAATGACAACTTTCTAAATGTTTTTACATAACTAGAGTGTGGCTGTGATTATTCAACCAACATCCTTAGAAAAACCAGGTCGATTGAGTTACTTTTCTTGACCGATGTATTTATTCACAATTATGCCATTGATATTTAGACATAAAGTATAAAAAAGACTGTGAGTTATACATCAAAAAAATTAAACATCAACTCTATGGAGATTTCATATCAAATAGACAATTTCAACATTAACTTTAATAGTTCTCTTAGAGCTAGTCAAATTAAAATTTCAAAATCAAAGGCTACAATCACAATTGTTCTCTGGAGCTGTGAACCACTTGTGGAAAATGGCACAATAATCTTGTGAGACAGTCCCAAAGGGTTTTTGTACATGCGTTTTGAACCACTACTTATTTAGGGTTCTCCTCAGGACCATGACTGGTCGTGATCTGTGTAGGAATGATACATGAAGTATGTTAGCAGATGATCACCTGACTCCTACTTGTTCAACAATGTATTCCCACTATATGAACGAAAGTGGGTACCTTGTGTCTTCTGAGACAGAACACTTAGATGGGTTTTTCCTTTGGTTCCTCTTTTCCAGACTGCCTTATGGTTTCAATTTGCCTTCATTCTGCTTCAGGAGAGAAAGAAGTAATGATTGGAACTTGTGCAAGGATTACATAAATAATTAGTATTAATGAGGCTGAGAGCTTGGCTGTTTAGCTACATTGCCTTGTATTGCATTTTGTAACATGCGTTTGTGTTTGAGTGTGAATTTAAAAAGTGAACTTGAAGCTTCGTATAGCAACTTATCAATTTAGTTCACAGCGCTGCCGTTTTAGTGCGTATTTGCTCCTCATGCCACTCCTCTTTTGGAACTCAGGGCCATATTATCAAGAAAGGGTGATACATTATTGCTGCTTTTATCAGCAGGAAACTGCCGCTAAAGCGGCGATAACGGGCTTGATAATATGCCCTTGTGAATTCCCATAGAAGCCCAGGTTAACACCAGAACCTGGGCTGCTATGGGAATTCACAAGGGCATATTATCAAGCCCATTATCACCGCTTTAGCGGCAGTTTCCTGCCGATAAAAGCGGCCATAATGTATCACCCTTTCTTGATAATATGGCCCTCAATTCCTTTCGATCTTCATCTTTTCCCCTTTCTACCGATTTTTCACGAAAAACTCAAAACCTTTCCCTCATTTGTTTGCATCTTTTATGATGGCTAAGCTTCCTCTTTGAAAATCTTCCTCATGTTGGCATGTCTGCATTCCTCTTTTGTTGCACCATATGTTGCTGCTTCTTCAGTACTTTCATTTTTGAAAAATAAATAAATTGACAATACTGATTTGGACAATTAGGCCAGAAAATATATAGGGAGCCTGCAATCCCTGTAAAAAATCTTTTCTCGAATTTCCTTATTACAGGCAACTTGTGACGCACCTGGCCATGGGTTTAAAGAAATGACGTAGGCGCTCAACTGTAAAAACGCATTATATCCCAAACCCTGCTGCCAGAGCTGGTAGCCAAGTGGAACAGCAGGCCACAGAGCATAACTAAAACTGCAGTTTCGAAAATGAAATGTGGCTTTTCCTTCTCCTGCTCAATTGTTCTAGATTCCCAATGATAAGAAGTAAGGATATATTTATGGCAACATGTTTATTTTTCGCACTTTAAGAAATTTTTATAAAAAATAGAATCTCTGCATATTTTTACATATCCTGAGCTACAGTGTTTTTGTGCAGGAGCTAAAGCTTCGGCCTCACTCCTCCATATGGTTACGGAACTCCTTGGTGACTTGCAATATCCTCCTAATGTAAGGCAAGTGGTACTTTATCCTCCATATATCATGTACGATAGTTACTTGTATATATATAAGCTATTTTACTATGTCAAGTGCATGATTCAGTGTGCACATAAAAACACATACACTGCAACTAAAAAAAACAGCCTTTAACAAGTAACTGAAACGCAGAATTTGTGAAAACAAGTAAGGGTGATGATAAGAAAGAAAGCACTGGCAATGTGTTGCAGACATTGGTGAGAAGACAGATATGAGCCAGACAGTGCTTATTATGTGCGTTTTCAAAACACTTATACATGCCATCATAGTCACTTATTAGGTTGTGACAATGTGCAAAATGTTCCACTTTACTGGAGTGGGGATTATGTTTAATTACACAGAGACCCTTGATTCCCCAACAAAAGGATGAGCAAATTCCTTATATAGTCTGATAATTTGCAGTTGTTGTAGGGATAAAAAGAATATACATTTTACCAGCTGAACAAAGTAATTTCGAAAATTCGGCATTCTGGAAATATTGCCGTTATGTTATGTTATGTTATGTTATTAATATTTGTACAGCGCAACAGCTGCCCCAGCAAAGGGGCGTCCTGGCGCTATGAGAAGGCAAACACAACACAACATCAGTCTGGCGCAGAGTAGAACCTAAATTTAGACAAACAATAAGGTTTTGATAGCGCGTCTAAACTGAAGAAGGTCATCAATTGCCCGAGTCTCAGAAGGGAGGAGGTTCCACCACTTCGCTGCCAGTACTCGAAAGGAGCGGCCGCCAGTTCTACTCAGCCTGAAGCGTGGAACCACTGCCAAGTTCTGGCCCAAAGATCTCAGAGTCCGCAAAGGGACATAGGGAATTAAAAGATTCGCCAGAATTTGGGGAGACATACCTTTGAGGATTTTAAATGCCAGGCAGAGAACCTTGAATTTAATCCTCTGAGTTACAGGGAGCCAATGAAGCGAGTGCATCGTCTTGGAGACCGAGCACCGTCTAGGCAAACCTACCACTATTCTGGCCGCAGCGTTTTGAACTCGCTGCAGCCGAATAAGTTCAGCCTGATTTATCCCGGCCAAGAGCGAGCTGGCGTAGTCCAGTCGAGACAGTACTGATGCCTGCACCACCAGCTGTCTGGTGGGGGCATCAAAGAATCTCATTATAGGCCTTAGTCCTCTAATAACGCAATAGCAAGAGGCCGCCACCCTCTTGGTGTGGCAGATAAAACTAAGTGTTGGATCAAGCCAAACCCCAAGATTTTTTATCTCCGATACCGGAGAGGGGGTCACACCCAGTTCAGAAGGCCACCAGTCGTCGCCCCACAACCCCACTTGCTTGCCTACCACCATGACCTCTGTCTTCTTGGTGTTCAACTGGAGACAGTTAGAGTTCATCCAATTGGCCACTGCCCGTAAGCCGTCCCGGAACATGAGGGCCTCCACATCAGAGTCCCCACTCAACGTGACCGCCAGGTGCGTGTCATCAGCATATGAGACCATCGTCAGGCCCCATTGCCTGACGACCGCAGCCAGCGGTCTCACGTAAAGATTAAAAAGAGTGGGGCTTAACGAAGACCCCTGTGGGACCCCCAGAGACAACGGGTACGGTTTAGACTTGGCAGGTGGAATCGCAACCTGGAACGACCTATCCGTAAGAAAGGATCGAAACCAGCATAGGGCAGAGCCCTTGACTCCTACTTCCTCCAGTCGCTGAAGTAAGATCCTGTGCGATACAGTGTCGAACGCGGCACTCAGATCTAATAATAATAGTGCCGCTGTCCGACCCGCATCAAGCACAGATCGCAGATGTTCGACCATGGAAAGTAGGGCCGTCTCCGTGCTGTGGCCCGCACGGAACCCATTCTGAGTTGGGTCTAAGATGTTAGCTCTGGTAAGATGGTCTGCCAGGATACCGTTTACATGGGCCTCAGCAACTTTTGTGGCCCAGGGAAGCAAGGAGATCGGGCGGTAGTTCTCAGGTTTGAGAGGATCGAGGGTAGCCTTCTTCAATATGGGTGTGACTATGGCCTGCTTCCACCTAGTAGGCACTACACCTGAGGATAATGACAGGTTGATTATAGACAACATCGGAGTGCTGCATAGCGGCAGCATAGTCCTAAGCTGAGCCGGTTTAAGCGGATCTGCAGGAGAGCCCGACTTAATTTTTAAACTCAAGTGATCAAAAGCCTCCCTTGTCATGGAAGGCAGGGTGTCGAGACACTCACTATCTCTCACGACACAGCTGTCTCGCACTAAATTGGACGAGACCATAGGAAAGGTTCGATATATGGCTTGCACCTTCTCGAAAAAAAAAGAGGCCAGACCCTCACAATGGGAATCTGAACATATTTCTACAGTCGTTGTCCTCTTAGCCACTAAGTCCTTTAAAACCTTGAATATAAGTTTTGAGGGGTTAGGGCTATTCAGAAACTCCTGAGCATAATAAGCTGCACGGGCTCTGCATACCGCTTTGTGGTAGATCTTAGTTTTAGCAAAGTAGCAGGCCTTAAGCTCAGGATCAAATGATTTTTGCCAAAGCCGTTCAGCCTGCCTACAGGCTCTTTTAAGGGACGCTAAGGCATTGTCATACCAAGGGCTATAATCTTTAGCGCCCTGTTTAGACCATACCAAAGGGATTAAAAAGTCCAGAGCGCGAGAAATCCACACACAGAAAGCGTCGTACCCATCATCGACATTAATGACCGGGCCCAGGGGCGCTTTCTCCAAAAAACGATAAAAGTCTTCCAGTTTTAATTTATTCCAACGGCGTTTAAGGATTGTTTTATTCTTAGATATAAAAGGAGGATCGGACATAGAGACAACCATCTTCACCAGCATATGATCGGTCCAAATCAACTGAATGGGACAAAGTACTCTAATACCCTCTAAGTTGGTAAAAAACGGGTCAAGTATGTGGCCATCTCGATGTGTAGGAGAGGTCACCAGCTGGGAAAACTGCAAGGCCTCTAGATCGGCAGAAAAACTCCAAATATCGGGCAAAGATAGACAGTCCAAATGGAGATTGAGGTCACCAAGGACATTAAAATTCGCACATCCTAATGCCTCCGTACTAATTAGATCCGGGAGAGCAGCCCTAAAGGCAGCATCGCAGCCCGGAGGGCGGTAAATTAAAAGGCCCGAAAAAGTGAAGTGATGATTAAACGAAATTTTAAACAGAGCACATTCACATCCGGGAAGTTTAAGGGCTTTCCATTCACATGGGTAAGACAACTTAACAGCCATCGCAATTCCCCCTCCTCTCGTACCCCGATTAAGCGTAAAGATAGCATAGTCAGGGGGAAAAGCGAGGTTCTGTAGGGAGGAGTCCGAGTCCTGCAGCCATGTTTCGGTCATAAAGAGCGCGTCAAGGGCCTCTGTTTTAAGCAGATAATATATCTCCTGATAATGTTTTACCAGTGACCTGTCATTCAAATTCCAGATGTCAAGATCCCGCTTCCGTGGCATGTGTTTCTACCCAGCTGGTAAATTCAAGGAACAAATGCGCGACGGAGTGTCCAATGCCCAAACGCCACAGGTGCAACGATAGGGGCCACAAGTTGGGGCCACTGGGGGGAGATCACAGACAGTGCACAATCCCCGAATGGCCAACAGCTCTTCCCTTTGATACCTAATTATAGGTGTTGGCATAATGGTAGGAAGGGGCATAGAGTCCTGCCACGACCCGCGATGCCTTAGCGCTGACGGGCGCAGACGGGCAGGACTCTGGCGCGACTCAGGCGCAGCGAAGGCGCGCCCGCTGCGCGTTGAAGGGAGCTTTAAATAGGCGTCCCTCCACTCAGCTGGAGCGCTAGAACGCTCATCAGTGACAACCCCGGAGAGTGAACACCACTCCCAGATGGCGCCCAAAGAGTGAACACCACTCCAAGATGGCGCCCAAAGAGGATCCCACCCCAGGAACCGGACCCGCCTGAACAGCGGTGAGGAGCCGATTAAAGTGCAGGTAAGGGGGGGGGGGTAGAATAAGTCCCGTTAAAACCAGGGGAAAATGCAACAAAAAATGAACTAAAATAGATACCAGGTTAGTTAAAATAGTAGCGAGGCACAATGAGGCGCAAAGCGCGATGCAGCACGCGAATACCTTCTCAGGGAAGACCACAAGGCAGGTCGCCTTAAATAGGCGTCCCTCCACTCAGCTGGAGCGCTAGAACGCTCATCAGTGACAACCCCGGAGAGTGAACACCACTCCCAGATGGCGCCCAAAGAGTGAACACCACTCCAAGATGGCGCCCAAAGAGTGAACACCACTCCAAGATGGCGCCCAAAGAGAATCCCACCCCAGGAACCGGACCCGCCTGAACAGCGGTGAGGAGCCGATTAAAGTGCAGGTAAGGGGGGGTAGAATAAGTCCCATTAAAACCAGGGGAAAATGCAACAAAAAATTAACTAAAATAGACACCAGGTTAGTTAAAATAGTAGCGAGGCACAATGAGGCGCAAAGCGCGATGCAGCGCGCAAATACCTTCTCAGGGAAGACCACAAGGCAGGTCGCCTTAAATAGGCGTCCCTCCACTCAGCTGGAGCGCTAGCGGAGATTTAAAATAGAGATGACGGTTTTCAGGTTGTGTTGCACTCTCTTTCCTCTTCCGAAAATACTAAATCTCATTGGTAATAAAGAAAATCACAAACGACTAGAAAAAAACAACAAAAAAAAGGAATATATATTTGTGAATATTTATGGAAGGTTGTCGTACAGTGAATGTAAAATTCCCGCAAATCCATTAAGAGAAATATCAAAGAGTTACTGCCGACCTAATATCGAAACTCAAAATGAAAATGCGCCAATCTGCAGCCTGTGCTACGAAGATACTAGTCTAAAAGCATTTAAATGAATACAATCAAAGCCCTACAGTTCTCAGCAGCATGCAGTTTGAAAACATTGAAGTATAAGACTGGTGGAAATAGCCAATCAGCAGCGTGTTGTGCCTCATGGATGTGTGGCACCATCACTTACCTAAACGAAGTATATAAAGAAAAAAATAATATTAAAAGCACATCAATGTTAGTGCCATGGTCATTAACACTGCGCCAAAAAGAAAAAAAATGATATAATGCCTTTTAGTGCCAGAAGTGGCCAATCAGGGGTTTCATTATTAGTTAATCTTCAATTATGACGTGGCTGGTAATGGAAGTTACCACCCCCATTAGAATGTCGAAATATGTGGTAGCTCCATGGACCTGGTCTCTTTCACCTGGAAATTACTCCTGCTAAGAGTTGATGAAGTGTCCAAGTGAAATATGGGGGGACATTATAAATAACTAGGGAATTGGGACTAGAATTGTCGATTTCATTGGGAATTCCTCATTTCACAGGTGACTTTCGGGGTGCCCGACATAAGAACCAGTATCTCCACTGTGTTAATAATTGAAGCCCCAGTCATCGGTAACTCCTGTGTAGCGAAGTTGCTCTCTCTAACTCAGGCACATAAGAATCAAGTCACCTGTCTGTAAAGAGGACTGCAGAGAAGCACCTGCAATGATGCTTGTGCAAAACTAGCATCATTCCACAGACTGTAGCCAGATAGAACAGTGACCAGACAGCAGAAAATCAATTCGCTATCAGAGAATTAGTGACAGCAATTAGGAGAGTGATCCTGAAGGAAAGGGCCTAATAGTGTTAGAAATTTGCAACAAGGACACCAGCCAAGATTAAGAGCAGCGCACGGAGCCTGATCCAGTGAAAGGTCAGTATTGTGACTGCAACAGCAAAGTTCATGAATTATATGAAGCCAAGGTGCCACAAAGTAAAACCTTTGGAAAATTGTGACAATATATCTCCAGAAAGCAGATGTAGCCAGGAAGCAAATGTGGCAGGGGCATGCTCCACATCACAGTTGCTGCAGTGGGTGTTTAGGACCATGTTTTCATTGGAAGCTTAAAGACTAAGATGCCTTCATAGTGGCAAGATGGTTGTTGAAAGTGACTTAAAATGCTAACTATAATCTCAACCTGCACTGTCAATTTTAATAAAACTGTGTGCATTGAGCATATACAAAATAACACAACATAGTGGCATGCGCCTTGTGGGTCTGTAAAAAAAGGGATCGCCCAAATATACAATTTGCTGTTCAACACACAATTCATGTAATACACGTCTGCCATTACATGGTGCATTATCAGTGTGGATGTAATATAGGCGCTAGTTATGAGTCAGGTAGAAGAGCCTCCGTCTATTGGTGGAGAGGAGGAGATAGTTCAATACTTTATTGCTGATAGCAAAGACGGGGTTGGTAATAACCCACCTATGCGAGTACTTTTACCGAAACCGGCTTCTACAGCTAGAAATCGTGGAATTAAATTTGATTCTGATCTCTCTTTTGCATCGAAAATCTGGCAGATTTCTTCATTGTGCTTTGTGAAGCTAAGATCTCTCAGGAAGCTATTGGGTTTTCTTCTAAAGGAGACCCAAAAGATCATAATCCATGCATTGGTGACTTCACATTTGGAATAGTTTCAGGAAAGATTCTAAAACTTGGTTCTTCAATCAAGCTTAGATAGTAATCTATTCTTCAGTCTTGCTTTGAGCTCCGAGACACCTCAGATGAGGTAGCTGCATGCTGCATAAATGTCTTTGATTGATTTAACGATTGACTTCCACAGGTCCCTGAACCAGACAATTTCCAAGCTGTAGTTCTGTAGAGTATACAGAGGTAGGAGCAGATATTCCAGAAGGATTCAAATACATTATTAACCATTGCAGATGCCCAACTACTGTACTTGCTGTATATTCTCCGGGACTCTATCAAAGATTTCTACACCATTTAGAAAAGCACACATTCATAGATGTTTTAATAGAATGCTAAAGAGGGCCAAATTATGTACTGTACGATACGTAAGGTTGCTATTGTCCAAATAAATGTGCCACCAAATTCCTAGGAGTCATTAGGCCTTGAATCCAGCAGATGCTAAGATCATGGATATAGGAAAATGATCCATCTGGGGCACATATATTCTCTTGTTTTCTCTCTGTGGTACTGGCAGTTGCCCATATTCTAGGCATGCTTTTGCCCAGAATCACAGCTTTCAAGGCCTAAATGAAGATGATAATCATGCTTCATAGCTCTGCCTTCTTATATGTCTGATCTTCTGCTACTTATGAAAATATAAGAAATTAATTGTTGTTCTCACCTTTTTTCCAATGTATGATTAGCTAACTACTGCACACTGCTGAAAATCTATCTTCAGCGATTGAGTTGAACTGTCCAACTGTGACTAATTGGTTACGGTGTATTAGTGTGAAATACTATTTACTGTTTTTTCCTTACATTGGGTTCATCATATTTTCATTGAATGTATTTGTGTGTGAGTTTGTTGTGGTGATTGTATTTGTAATATATCTCATGCAATTACAACCAGAGGACTCTAAATGAGGTTGAACATTTACGCATAGCTGGCCTCACTTTCAAGTTCAATATTAGCTTCCTCGAGAGATTTATAAAAGCATTTTTACTTTCTTAGAAGAGGGAAGATGTAGTCATAGAGAATGGAGCCCAAATTGCCTAGAGTACCAAAGTGACACTAGACCCCTACATGAGGGGATAGAAAGATACATTGGATCCCATTCATAATCTGCTTTTTTTAATATGTAAAGTTGTAATACTCATGAACTACAAAATGTAATTCACAGCACTACAACTGGAAACCTCCCCCTCACATATCTTCCCTGTGTGTAGGTCACAATTGAGGAGATCTCCATAAATGTAGGTTTGTTTTAGTATAAATGTGGGAGAGACAGAGATGGGAAAATGAAAAGTAACCACTACTAAATGAGAGCAACTTAGGAAAATTTAAGGAAGGGGTTTATAGAGGACATGCTAAATGCATATCATTATTGATTAATTTATTATTTTGAACTTTACTAAAATAAAGTAATTAAAAAAATAAATACACTTTTATTAAAGAAATAAAACACACAACCATGTGACCTTTAACAAAATGTACTAAATATTAAATACAAATCAACATTTTAGCAAGGGTGGATAGCTTAAAAAAAATACATTGTTATTTATAGATTAAAATAATATATTTAAATTAATTCATTATGTTATACTCATACGCTTTGATGAGGTAATGAACTCTTATGAGTTTGAGGCTAATAATTATATACATGAACAAATGTATAATTTTACTCTTACCTTGGTGTAAAAGGTCCATCATATGAGCATTGGCCTTAAAAAATATTAGGACACAAGATCTCTTTAAGAATTAATCAATTTGAGAGGCCTTTGATATGCAAGGTATTTTAATATTCCCTTTTCGGAAAAAGAGCAGAAGTTTCCAAAATATTAATGACATTCTTTTTCTTTTGTATTGACCAGGCTCTTCCATACTCCATTGGATAAGCATCCTCAACAGACGGCTGATAGTGTGAGGATTTAGAAAAAATAAGAACTCCTAATGGTCTTCCTGACTAAACCCTATGGGGGTTATTTAAGAGAGCCTTGCATCACCTTTGCACCACGTAAAGTGATTGAGGTATGACACAGGGCTCTGAATCTGTCCACACAAAGCCACCCTGCATATCTCTGAGTGGCCTCATAAATCCTGAGTAAGGCGACACAGCGCAAATCAGTGTGTGGCCCTACTCGGCACTCAGGGGAGTTATGGTTGCTATTTTAATGCAACACCCATGGATTTTGACCCTGCCCTAGATTTACAAAATCATATAAACCTGGGTGCATTCCACAGAACACATAGAAATAGGAACACAACTTTTAGGATTGCTGAGGTCCCCTTCTTGAACAAAACCAATCCTGCATGCTGTGGAGGCACCCTTGCTGAAACGGCTCCAGTGCAGGAAGAAAGAACAGGAATGCTCTTTTTTGCATGAATACGGTGCACTCCTACCCTTTCACTTTGGTGTTGGTGTTGGAGGATCGGACATAGAGACAACCATCTTCACCAGCATATGATCGGTCCAAATCAACTGAATGGGACAAAGTACTCTAATACCCTCTAAGTTGGTAAAAAACGGGTCAAGTATGTGGCCATCTCGATGTGTAGGAGAGGTCACTAGCTGGGAAAACTGCAAGGCCTCTAGATCGGCAGAAAAACTCCGAATAGCGGGCAAAGACAGACAGTCCAAATGGAGATTGAGGTCACCAAGGACATTAAAATTCGCACATCCTAATGCCTCCGTACTAATTAGAACCGGGAGAGCAGCCCTAAAGGCAGCATCGCAGCCCGGAGGACGGTAAATTAAAAGGCCCGAAAAGGTGAAGTGATGATTAAACGAAATTTTAAACAGAGCACATTCACATCAGGGAACTTTAAGGGCTTTCCATTCACATGGGTAAGAAAACTTAACAGCCATCGCAATTCCCCCTCCTCTCGTACCCCGATTAAGCGTAAAGATAGCATAGTCAGGGGGAAAAGCGAGGTTCAGTATGGAGGAGTCCGAGTCCTGCAGCCACGTTTCGGTCATAAAGAGCGCATCAGGGGCCTCTGTTTTAAGGAGATCATATATCTCCTGATAATGTTTTACCAGTGACCTGACATTCAAATTCCAGATGTCAAGATCCCGCTTCCGTGGAATGTGTTTCTGCCCAGCTGGTAAATTCAAGGAACAAATGCGCGACGGAGTGTCCCATGCCCAAACGCCACAGGTGCAACGATAGGGGCCACAAGTTGGGGCCACTGGGGGAGATCACAGACAGTGCACAATCCCCGAATGGCCAACAGCTCTTCCCTTAGATACCTAATTATAGGTGTTGGCATAATGGTAGGAAGGGGCATAGAGTTCTGCCACGACCCGCGATGCCTTAGCGCTGACGGGCGCAGACGGGCAGGACTCTGGCGCGACTCAGGCGCAGCGAAGGCGCGCCCGCTGCGCGATACCGCTGCGCGTTGAAGGGAGCTTTAAATAGGCGTCCCTCCACTCAGCTGGAGCGCTAGAACGCTCATCAGTGACAACCCCGGAGAGTGAACACCACTCCAAGATGGCGCCCAAAGAGTGAACACCACTCCAAGATGGCGCCCAAAGAGAATCCCACCCCAGGAACCGGACCCGCCTGAACAACGGTGAGGAGCCGATTAAAGTGCAGGTAAGGGGGGGTAGAATAAGTCCCGTTAAAACCAGGGGAAAATGCAACAAAAAATTAACTAAAATAGATACCAGGTTAGTTAAAATAGGAGCGAGACACAATGAGGCGCAAAGCGCGATGCAGCGCGCGAATACCTTCTCAGGGAAGACCACAAGGCAGGTCGCCTAAAATAGGCGTCCCTCCACTCAGCTGGAGCGCTAGAACGCTCATCAGTGACAACCCCGGAGAGTGAACACCACTCCAAGATGGCGCCCAAAGAGTGAACACCACTCCAAGATGGCGCCCAAAGAGTGAACACCACTCCAAGATGGCGCCCAAAGAGAATCCCACCCCAGGAACCGGACCCGCCTGAACAGCGGTGAGGAGCCGATTAAAGTGCTGGTAAGGGGGGGTAGAATAAGTCCCGTTAAAACCAGGGGAAAATGCAACAAAAAATGAACTAAAATAGACACCAGGTTAGTTAAAATAGTAGCGAGGCACAATGAGGCGCAAAGCGCGATGCAGCGCGCGAATACCTTCTCAGGGAAGACCACAAGGCAGGTCGCCTTAAATAGGCGTCCCTCCACTCAGCTGGAGCGCTAGCGGAGATTTAAAATAGAGATGACGGTTTTCAGGTTGTGTTGCACTCTCTTTCCCCTTCCGAAAATACTAAATCTCATTGGTAATAAAGAAAATCACAAACGACTAGAAAAAAACAACAAAAAAAAGGAATATATATTTGTGACTATTTATGGAAGGTTGTCGTACAGTGAATGTAAAATTCCCGCAAATCCATTAAGAGAAATATCAAAGAGTTACTGCCGACCTAATATCGAAACTCAAAATGAAAATGCGCCAGATCTGCAGCCTGTGCTACGAAGATACTAGTCTAAAAGCATTTAAATGAATACAATCAAAGCCCTACAGCTCTCAGCAGCACGCAGTTTGAAAACATTGAAGTATAAGACTGGTGGAAATAGCCAATCAGCAGCGTGTTGTGCCTCATGGATGTGTGGCACCATCACTTACCTAAACGAAGTATATAAAGAAAAAAATAATACTAAAAGCACATCAATGTTAGTGCCATGGTCATTAACACTGCGCCAAAAAGAAAAAAAATTATATAATGCCTTTTAGTGCCAGAAGTGGCCAATCAGGGGTTTCATTATTAGTTGATCTTCAATTATGACGTGGCTGGTAATGGAAGTTACCACCCCCATTAGAATGTCGAAATATGTGGTAGCTCCATGGATCTGGTCTCTTTCACCTGGAAATTACTCCTGCTAAGAGTTGATGAAGTGTCCAAGTAAAATATGGGGGGACATTATAAATAACTAGGGAATTGGGACTGGAATTGTCGATTTCATTGGGAATTCCTCATTTCACAGGTGACCTTCGGGGTGACCGACATGAGAACCAGTATCTCCACTGTATTAATAATTGAAGCCCCAGTCATCGGTAACTCCTGTGTAGCGAAGTTGCTCTCTCTAACTCAGGCACATAAGAATCAAGTCACCTGTCTGTAAAGAGGACTGCAGAGAAGCACCTGCAATGATGCTTGTGCAAAACTAGCATCATTCCACAGACTGTAGCCAGATAGAACAGTGACCAGACAGCAGAAAATCAATTCGCTATCAGAGAATTAGTGACAGCAATTAGGAGAGTGATCCTGAAGGAAAGGGCCTAATAGTGTTAGAAATTTGCAACAAGGACACCAGCCAAGATTAAGAGCAGCGCACGGAGCCTGATCCAGTGAAAGGTCAGTATTGTGACTGCAACAGCAAAGTTCATGAATTATATGAAGCAAAGGTTCCACAAAGTAAAACCTTTGGAAAATTGTGACAATATATCTCCAGAAAGCAGATGTAGCCAGGAAGCAAATGTGGCAGGGGCATGCTCCACATCACAGTTGCTGCAGTGGGTGTTTAGGACCATGTTTTCATTGGAAGCTTAAAGACTAATATGCCTTCATAGTGGCAAGATGGTTGTTGAAAGTGACTTAAAATGCTAACTATAATCTCAACCTGCACTGTCAATTTTAATAAAACTGTGTGCATTGAGCATATACAAAATAACACAAAATAGTGGCATGCGCCTTGTGGGTCTGTAAAAAAAGGGATCGCCCAAATATACAATTTGCTGTTCAACACACAATTCATGTAATACACGTCTGCCATTACATGGTGCATTATCAGTGTGGATGTAATATAGGCGCTAGTTATGAGTCAGGTAGAAGAGCCTCCGTCAATTGGTGGAGAGGAGGAGATAGTTCAATACTTTATTGCTGATAGCAAAGACGGGGTTGGTAATAACCCACCTATGGGAGTACTTTTACCGAAACCGGCTTCTACAGCTAGAAATCGTGGAATTAAATTTGATTCTGATCTCTCTTTTGCATCGAAAATCCAGCAGATTTCTTCATTGTGCTTTGTGAAGCTAAGATCTCTCAGGAAGCTATTGGGTTTTCTTCTAAAGGAGACCCAAAAGATCATAATCCATGCATTGGTGACTTCACATTTGGATTAGTTTCAGGAAAGATTCTAAAACTTGGTTCTTCAATCAAGCTTAGATAGTAATCTATTCTTCAGTCTTGCTTTGAGCTCCGAGACACCTCAGATGAGGTAGCTGCACGCTGCATAAATGTCTTTGATTGATTTAACGATTGACTTACACAGGTCCCTGAACTAGACAATTTCCAAGCTGTAGTTCTGTAGAGTATACAGAGGTAGGAGCAGATATTCCAGAAGGATTAAAATACATTATTAACCATTGCAGATGCCCAACTACTGTACTTACTGTATATTCTCCTGGACTCTATCAACCAACAAAGATTTCTAGACCATTTAGAAAAGCACACATTCATAGATGCTTTAATAGAATGCTAAAGAGGGCCAAAGTATGTACTGTACCATACGTAAGGTTGCTATTGTCCAAATAAATGTGCCACCAAATTCCTAGGAGTCATTAGGCCTTGAATCCAGCAGATGCTGAGATCATGGATATAGGAAAATGATCCATCTGGGGCACATATATTCTCTTGTTTTCTCTCTGTGGTACTGGCAGTTGCCCATATTCTAGGCATGCTTTTGCCCAGAATCACAGCTTTCAAGCCCTAAATGAAGATGATAATCATGCTTCATAGCTCTGCCTTCTTATATGTCTGATATTCTGCTACTTATGAAAATATAAGAAATTAATTGTTGTTCTCACCTTTTTTCCAATGTATGATTAGCTAACTACTGCACACTGCTGAAAATCTATCTTCAGCGATTGAGTTGAACTGTCCAACTGTGACTAATTGGTTACGGTGTATTAGTGTGAAATACTATTTACTGTTTTTTCCTTACATTGGGTTCATCATATTTTCATTGAATGTATTTGTGTGTGAGTTTGTTGTGGTGATTGTATTTGTAATATATCTCATGCAATTACAACCAGAGGACTCTAAATGAGGTTGAACATTTACGCATAGCTGGCCTCACTTTCAAGTTCAATATTAGCATCCTCGAGAGATTTGTAAAAGCATTTTTACTTTCTTAGAAGAGGGAAGATGTAGTCATAGAGAATGGAGCCCAAATTGCCTAGAGTACCAAAGTGACACTAGACCCCTACATGAGGGGATAGAAAGATACATTGGATCCCATTCATAATCTGCTTTTTTAATATGTAAAGTTGTAATACTCATGAACTACAAAATGTAATTCACAGCACTACAACTGGAAACCTCCCCCTCACATATCTTCCCTGTGTGTAGGTCACAATTGAGGAGATCTCCATAAATGTTGGTTTGTTTTAGTATAAATGTGGGAGAGATCAGAGATGGGAACATGAAAAGCAACCACTACTAAATCAGAGCAACGTAGGGAAATTTAAGGAATGAGTTTATAGAGGACATGCTAAATGCATATCATTATTGATTAATTTATTATTTTGAACTTTACTAAAATAAAGTAATTAAAAAATAAATACACTTTTATTAAAGAAATAAAACACACTTAATCATGTGACCTTTAACAAAATGTACTAAATATTAAATACAAATCAAAATTTTAGCAAGGGTGGATAGCTTTAAAAAAAATACATTGTTATTTATAGATTAAAATAATATATTTAAATTAATTCATTATTTTATACTCATATGCTTTGATGATGTAATGAACTGTTATGAGTTCGAGGCTAATAATTATATACATGAACAAATGTATAGTTTTACGTTTACCTTGGTGTAAAAGGCCCATTATATGAGCATTGGCCTGAAAAAAAATTAGGACACAAGATCTCTTTAAGAATTAATCAATTTGAGAGGCCTTTGATATGCAAGGTATTTTAATATTCCCTTTTCGGAAAAAGAGCAGAAGTTTCCAAAATAGAAATGACATTCCTTTTCTTTTGTATTGACCAGGCTCTTCCATACTTCATTGGATAAGCATCATCAACAGACGGCTGATCAGTGTGAGGATTTAGAAAAAATAAGAACTCCTAATGGTCTTCCTGACTAAACCCTACGGGGGTTATTTTAGAGAGCCTTGCATCACCTTTGCACCACGTAAAGTGATTGAGGTATGACACAGGGCTCTGAATCTGTCCACGCAAAGCCACCCTGCATATCTCAGAGTGGCCTCATAAATCTTGAGTAAGGCGACACAGCGCAATCAGTGTGTAGCCTTACTCTGCACTCAGGGGAGATATGGTTGCTATTTTAATGCAACACCTACGGATTTGGACCCTGCCCTAGATTTACAAAATCATATAAACCTGGGGGCATTCCGCAGAACACATAGGAATAGGAACACGACTTTTAGGGTTGCTGAGGTCCCCTTCTTGAACAAACACAATCCTGCATGCTATGGAGGCACCCTTGCTGAAAAGGCTCCAGTGCAGGAAGAAAGAAGAGGAATGCTCCGTTTTGCATGAATACGGTGCACTCCTACCCTTTCACCTTGGTGTAGGGCAGTACAACAAGGTGACTTGCTGCACTGCGCTGTGCCAAAGTCTCATAAATGAGATGCTAAGTAGATGTACAAAGAACAGTATGATGACTTGAAAACAGGAGATCAAGATTATGGCCCCCAAATGCATTAGGCATATAAACAATGTAGGAGATTGGGTTACTGCTTGAGAGGGGTGAAACCCTACTCAAGCAGTAATCACAACTCTTATCATGGTGAAACACAAGAAAACCCCAAATTAAGCCTGGTAGCTTAACAGAAAAGCAGTCAGGTTTAATTGTGTGTAAAGTATTTAGGCAGCACTTCAAACAGTAATAAAATAAAAAATGAGCACAAGAAAAATCTCACCCCAATGCAGAAAAATAGAGTCACATTTAATAAATGATTTATCATTAAAATGACAAACATCCAATCAGTAGTACCAGAAATATGCAATTTTAAAGATTTAGGTAAAAGGAGTGCCTAGAATTACACAGCGCCAACAGTGGTTCTTTGGTCACACCAGACCAGGGCAAATTCACGAGTAAAGGCCAATTGTGATAGAGCATGGGCCGGACATGGGGACCAAGTCAGGCTCTCAGAACAAAGTCCCTTAAATCCTGGTTGAGGAGTTTTGTGACATTCTATGTCCATTATGTTCCGTCCATTGGCATTCCGAAAGGCTTTCGGCGTCAATGCAAGGTCTTGCATCGGTGATGTATCTCATTGCAGTGGGTCTGAGAGCCTGCAGGCTACAATGCGAGGTCCTGCACTGTTGATGCATTTCACAGCGATTGTTTCTATGCAAAGCTGCAATTTGATGCATCATGTTGCATCTGTTTTGCCAAGGGGACCACAGCAGGGGTGGCTGAGCACTTTCAGGCCCACTTCCAAGGGACCAGGACTGGGGTGGTACCCCTTTGGGGGTGAGACTCACAGCAGGCAGAGTTGTGGTGCTGCATTCCAGAAGATAGGACCATTTTCTGCCCCTGAGCTCTAATCAGGAGGTCAGCCAACTAGCCCTTGGAGTGACTCTAGTGGGCTTGGCTTAAGATGCAGGTTCTGTCCTTTTCACTGAGGCAGCAGGTCAGCAGAACAGTAGGGCAGCATAATAGCAGTCCTTCTTGCAGCAGGGCAGCACAGCTGTCCTTCTGAGCCCTGCACAGTTCCACTGGGGGACTGCAGAGTTGGACCTGCAGGTCCAATATTTATACGTGTTGCCAGCTTTGAAGTAGGAGTGGTTTCTGGAGGTTTCCACCCTTAAAGGAGTATGGAATTTCCTGCCTCCCTGCCCTGGCCCCAGCTTGTGTTGGGGTACAATTAACTGGTGTGAAAACCTTTGTAAATGAGCTCAGACAGAGGCTTTTTGATGTGCAAGTGTGGTAGGTGAAAGGTCGTCCCAATATCAAATCAGAGATGGACTGTCCTGTCAAGACCTATTCCCCCTTTGTCTCACTGTCTGAGAGCAGTATATAAAGACCAACTGTCAGCGACACTGAGTCATGTGACCCAGGATACAGGCTGCAGGCACCATATAGTTAGGAGAAGAAAATAACAAGTTTCTAAAAGTGGCATTTTCAGAATTGTGACTTAACCCCTTAGACGCGGGTTTATTTCCCTGCGGTGGGGGAGAAATAAACGGCGGGCAGGATTTGTACTGCTCCCGTGAACACACGCCCACTATGACGCATGACGGTCGGAGCCATCTTGAACATACAAGTGGTTAAATCCAACCAGTAAAGAGGGTTTCAAATTACAATTCCTAAGACACCAAACCAAGCCTCCCTACCAACTCCCAACTGAGCGTTATCACTAATTAGATGTAATGAGGTAACCCAATGTTATCCTATGTGAGAGCTAAGCCTTGCAGTAGTAAAAATGAATTGAATAGTTTCTCACTATTAGGGCATATAAACTTAAAAGTGCAACGTTTTACATACAATGCACCTTGCCCTCTGAGCTGTGTAGGACCTACCCTAGGGGTGACTTATATGCATTAAAAAGGAAGGTTTAGGCTTGGCAAAAGGTTAATTTTCCCAGCTCAAAATGGCAGTTTAAAACTGCACACACAGGTTGCATTGGCAGGCCTGAGACATGTTGACAAAGGCTCCATAAGTGGGTGGTACAATAAGTGCTGCAGGCACAGTAGAAGCATTTAATTTACAGGCCCTGTGTACACATAGTTCCACTTTATTAGGGTCTTACCAGTAAATTAAATATGCCCATTGATTGTAAGTCAATGTTAAAATGTTTTAGGGAGTAAGCACATACACTGTGGCAGTGGTTAGCCGTGGTACAGTGCAAAGGGTCCAAAGACCAACAAAAACCAGATCAGCCAACAAAATGTAGGAGTCAGGCAAAATGTTTAAGAACAGGCCACCCTAAGGCTGACATGTCTAACAACCAATATATGAAAGATGAGACATTCAGAGGAGTTCTCATCAAGACAGCTTTGCTGATTAAAACATCTTCCACTCATGCATTATATTCACTGAAAAAGAGGAAACTATAAGACTGCAACTTGACCTAACTTATACTGTCTAATAATGAATCAACTGAAGTCTTCAGTGCCAGGAAAATAGACTACTGGTATCACAGGACTTCATGCAATATGTAGCAACTGAAATTTAGGGTAGAAATTGGAGCCCATGAAGGAGTTCACATAGTATGAAAATCTTTAATGAGGGATGCTCCTGGGGCACGAACACCGGAGTGTGGAACAGTGTTTTCAGGGTGTGTGGACATGTGATGCTAGAGGTTGAAGTCATGATTGAGCCAAGAGGAACTTCACATGGGAGAGTTGGCAACGCTCAGATTCAAGGACAGAATTTGTCTGCCCATATTCATGAGCCCACTCATTGCCTGGAGATTCCCATCTCTCAGCAAGTACACTTCACCATTTTTTAAGGGCTGCTCAAGTTACCTTTATTCAGGTTACAATAAATGCCCATGCCAAGCCCTGATCTTTGAAGACAGTTAGGAATGTGGCTGTTGGTTGACCAGGGCATGAGCCCAGGTCAGGCAGCAACCACGATCCTAGTCAAGGTAAGAAGAAGACGAACTTTAAATTAGCCTGTGCTCACCCTCTGGTAGCTTGGCATAGAGCAGTCAGGCAGGCAGAGGTAATGTGTAAAGTATTGGTGCAACACTTCAAGCAGTGGAACAGTGAAAACACCACATAAAAAGATTTCACACCAAGTTAAAACATAGAACATCAATAAATAAAACATGCTCAAATAAAAACAAATCCAATTAGTAGAATTTGAGATATGAATTTTTAAAGAATAAACCGTAAAATAGCACTCAAAAGCAATAAGCGCTTACTTGGAAGATCTGGTCATACTGGACCGGGACGAAGTAAAAAGTTCGGGCGGACTGCGATAGAGCAGGGGCCAGTTAGAGTGACCCAGTTGGGACCACTAAACAAAAGCACCTTGATCCTGGCTACGTCAAAGGAGATGCGGGGTGCAGCAAAAGTGATGTTTTGGTGTCGATCCTCGCATTGGCGGCAAAGCAATGGCCCTGCTCCTTGCAACAGCAGCGATGCGTCAGCTCCGATGAGCGCAGGGGCTGTGACGCGAAGTTCTCAGCGTTCGTATCAAGTCAGATGGAGATGCAAAGACCTCGGGTAGAGCATCACGTAGAGCTAGTTCCAAAGGTGATGAGTCAGGTTGACTCGCACAGCAGAGGCAATGCGCCCGATCTGGTCCACGGAACAGCACTGATGCACCAGTTTGAGGGAAGATGCGTGGGTTTCTCTGGAGCAAGCAACTTAGGTCTCACTTCCGAGTGTGCAGGCCTGTGGTGCCACCACTTGGCAGGGAAGACTCATAGAGGGTACAGTCTAGGTGCAGCAGGCGAGGAGTTGGAAGAGGAGGCAAGTCAGCAAGCCATTGAAGTCATTCTGTGTTTAAGTGCTGCAGGTTCAATCCTTCTCACCCACACAAGGAAACAGCAGGCAGAAGGGTAGCCCAGCAGGGCAGGAGTTTAACAAAGCAGCTATGTATCTGTAAAGAGCTGATTTTGTTTATTAAATTTTGTCTGTGACCAGTTTGATGCAACTTGAACATCCGGACATGCCGAGCAGCGATAGAGGTTTGACTGGGACTCTCTACAATTGGCAGGTAGATTACTGAAATTCATGAAGACTGCAGTAGCATTTCTAGCTGCTGGACAATCATAAGAGATGATGGCGGGTGAAGAAACCCTCTTACTGTATAAATGCACAAGCAGCTAAAGATTGAGAAATCTGAGTTACCGACTTCCTTCTTGCCACAGGCTGTACAAAGCAGGAGGCAGATTTTTAGATTGAAGTACTTAATCCTAATATCCCACTAGTTACTATTATTGTTTTTATCAATTAATTATGTGTGTGTAACAAAATACTTTTGTCATAGATGTCTTTTCAATATGAAGTTTTTTCACTATGATAGTAACTGATTGTATAGATTTTAAGTAATGATGCAATACATTAATCTAATCTAATCTAATCTAATCTAATCAGCAAAGCAGCAGTCCAGCAATATGGCAATCCTTCAGCAGCACAACAGTCTTTCTTCCTGGCAGAGTTTTCTCAGGACCAGAAGTGTACTGAAGTGGTGGTGTCAGAGGTCCAGTACTTATACCCAGTTGAGCCTTTGAAGAGGAGGAGGCTTAAATGACACTTCTTTGATGTGCACTGAGGTCCTCCCTTCCTGCCCTGGCTCCATACATACTACAGAGAGTTATGCAGCCATTTGTGAGGGTACAGGAAACAGCCTGTTCAGGTGTAACTAAAGATGGGTTCAGCTCCTCCCTCCTATCCACCCAGGATAGCTAAACAAGTCACACTTAAGCTACCATTGTGTGTGGCTGTCTAGGGGAATACAAAAAGCCAGCTGGTACCCTCCCCAGATGTGTATCAGAGAAATGCAGCCGGCACCAAATGGCTAATGTAATAAAATGCCAACTTTCTTAAAGTTGTAAACAATGAAATGTCTAGGTGTGTGCTTTCAATCAGTAACAATTCTGCAAAAGCCACCTTGACTAATAGAGTGGTTTCGTGTATTTATTACACTTTTGTAAATTGAATTGTTTTAACATGAACATTCAATATTTTAGATCACGCCAAGGAGAACAACAATTTAGAACAATACATACAACATAAGTACCAAATAAACAAACAAAAGAAATTACAAACACAGTGCACAATATTATAAGGTTATGACGAGCTGTGCTCATCATAACCTTAAACTTTAGCTATTCAATCATATAGCAAGCAAACAGGGCAATTCGCCTGTTGCGATTGGTTTAGATCATGGGTACTCACAAACTTTCTCTCAGGGGCCACATTTACAGTGTGGTTTGTGGCGAGGGCCGTGCGGGTGGGGGCGGGGTCAGTGGGGGAGGGGGGCGGGGCTAGAGCAAAAAACACTGTGACCATGAGGTTGAACACAGGCCCCTGCAGCGGACGCCTTCGTCCACTGAGCCACCAGACTGAGCATACGCACATCTCTCTCTCTCTCTCTCTCTCTCTCTCTCTCGCTCTCTCTCTCTCTCTCTCTCTCTCTGTCTCCCTCCCTCTCTCTATCTCTCCCTCTTCTGTCTCCCTCCCTCTCTATCTCTCTCTGTCTCCCTCCCTCTCTCTCCCTCTCTCTCTCCCTCTCTCTTTGTTTCTCTCTATCTCTCTCTGTCTCCCTCTGTCTCACTCACTATGTCCCCCTCTCTCTCTCTGTCTCCCTCTCTCTGTCTCCCTCCCTCTATCTGTCTGTCTATCTATCTGTCTATCTATCTATCTGTCTATCTATCTATCTATCTATCTATCTATCTATCTATCTATCTATCTATCTATCTATCTATCTATCTATCTATCTATCTATCTATCTATCTATCTATCTATCTATCTATTTATCTATCTATCTATCTATCTATCTATCTATCTATCTATCTATCTATCTATCTATCTATCTCTCTGTCTCTCTCTCTGTCTCCCTCCCTATGTCTCCCTCTGTCAGTCTCCATCTGTCTCCCTCTGTCTGTCTACCTCCCTCTGTCTCCCTCTATCAGTCTCGCTCCCTCTGTCTGGATCCCTCTGTCACCCTACTCCCTCTGTCTGTCTCCCCCTTTCTTCCTCTGTCTGTCTCCTCCCTCTGTCTGTCTCCCTCTGTCTGTCACCATCTGTCTCCCTCTCTCTGTCTCCCTCTGTCTCTGTCCCTCTGTCTCTCTCTTTCTCCCTCCCTCTCTCTCTCTCTCTCTCCCTCTGTCTCCCTCTGTCTCCCTCTCTCTCGGTCTCCCTCTCTCTGTCTCCTCTCTCTGTCTCCCTCTCTCTCTGTCTCCCTCTTCCTCTCTCTCTCTGTCTCCCTCCCTCTTTCTCCCTCCCTCTGTCTACCTCCCTCTGTCTCCCTCCCACTGTCTCCTGCCCACTATCTCCTCTGTCTGTCTCCCTCTCTCTGTCTCCCTCCCACTATCTCCCTCTCTCTGTCTCCCTCTACCTCCCTCTGTCTCCGCTGGACTCCCTCCCGCTGTCTCCCTCTGTCTCCCTCTGTCTCCCTCCCTCTGTCTAACTCCCTCTGTCTCCCTCCCTCTCTCCTCCTCTCTCTCCCTCGGTCTCCCTCTGTCTGTCTCCCTCTCTCTATGTCACCCACTCTCTCTGTCTCCCTCCCTCTGTCTCCCTCCCTGTCTCCCTCTGCCTTCCTCCCTCTGTCTTCCTCCCTCCGTCTCCCTCTGTCTGTCTACCTTTGTCTGTCACCTTCTGTCACCTCACCCCAGATTCCCGGGCACACACACAGCAGCACCCGAGGACTTCACAGGTCTTTAAAAGACCATTTACTTGTTAATGAGGCTTTTTTGTGAATCGCCCGGGCCCCATAGAGCAGAGTCTCTCGGATTCTGCGCTGCCGCGGTGGTATTTGCTGACACGCTTTAACATTTTAAAAAAACACAGGTATAATGTCTGCAAGGGCCGCCAAGGAAGGCCTGCAGGCCCTACTATGAGTATCCGTGGTTCAGATGATTAGCTGTTTTTGGCAGGCTTCAGCTCTTGAAATTGACATCTGTGTTTGCTGCCACATTTCTTGTACAATCTAAGGACTGGTTACCCCAATTTGCTTGTAATATTGTGTACTGTATTTGTAATTGAATGTTCATGTGAAATAAAATCAATTTACAAAAGTGTAATAAATACACATAACCATTCTATTAGTCAAGGCGGCTTTTGCAGAATTGTTACTTATTGAAAGCAAACACCTGTGTTTACAATTATAGATGAGGCCCAGTGTAGTTGTGTTTTAGGGCCTAACCCTTCTTTGTTTAAAAAACTTTCTTAAAGTGGCATTTTTTAGAATTGCAATTTAAAATCCGACTACACCACAAATTGAGATTTTAAATCGACATTCCAGAGACACCAAACTTGGAAAGTCTACCTCTTCACAATTGAGAATTATAATTAAAAGATGTTATAAGGCAATTCCCATTGTCAATTATATGTATAAAAAGAAAAGGGAAGGTTTGGACCAATTGGTGATGAACCAATATTATCATGTTTAGGGGAGAGAACACAAGCACTTTAGTACTTGCTAGCAGTGATAAAATGCACACAATCCTAAAGCCAGCAAAAACTAAGTCAGAAAAATGAGAAGGTATGCCAAAAGGTGGGGGGAAGACCACCCTAAGGCTATCGGGTCTAACAAAGGCCATGCCTTTTGCACATTGTTAGAGCCAAGGACTTAATAACAGCAAATTAACTTTCAATGAACTATAGGACATAAGGAAAAACCTGGGGATCAACATTCACACTACCTAGAGGCTGCTTATCATAGAGGGCATTGCCACCTACTGTGAGGCCTCAACCAGAACTAGTGCACACTCCACATAGAACCTCTCTCATAAAGACACAAAAAAGGTGAGATAAGGTTTTAATATAATTTTCAGTGCATTTAGGAGGAGGCAATCTACCAGGAAAGACTATTGACTATCAACCAATTCCACAATAAAAATAAAAATCCACACCCTGCTTCGTAAATGCCAATCTAGGTTTAGACCTCAATGTAGTACAGGGAGAGCAACAATCCAGGTTGATGATGTACATATCTGAAATGGTATTCTGACTCCCCCTTACTGCTAAAAACAGCCACAGATGTTAACATCAATGTCTATCCTGTCTATTGAGAGGCCTCACATTCAGAATGTTGTTTGATTGTATTGCCCTGCAGTTTTCAAGCCATATCTGGATATGACCTAGGTCTTCACTCATATCCATTTCAATTGACCTTCATCATGCTTACATATATCCTAGATGCCTTGGTAGTAAACTAATGACATTCAAATCTATCTTACATCCTAAAATGCAACAGCATCAATTAGGACATCTTTGATACAATTCAGTTCTGAATGTCAAAGAATTATCGCAAATTGCAATTTCTGCCCATTACTAATCAGTTTCAGGTCTTACATTGCACACAGGACAACAGCTGCTTCTCATTAATTGACTCTATACTGCAGAAAAAAGCCTTTCCAAAAAAACACACTGGTCCTTTCCCATGTTGACCGAGGCATCCTTTGGTTTGCCAGTGTTCTGGAAATACATCTGAACCTAGCTCCATTGATAGACATTCTCCAAGCAGCAGAACTCCACAAGGTTTTTCACAAGTAGAACAGCGTACCACTTACCCTTAGAAAACGGCAATGGATCTCACTATCCGCTACATTAGATGTATTACCTGCTTTACTCTCGACAAGGCAGTCAGCTCTGGCATCCCACCATACCTCTTGATCAAAACTGAGACTTCTAGTGGGGCTCACACTCTATGCAGCAGAAGTGGGATAGTTAAAACAAAAGACATGACAAATAGTATTCTTCCACTTAAGTGCTACTGCCTGGAATGCCAAACCAGTCCAGGTGCTCCAGGCTCCATCCCAACTCAACCGGGAAATGAAAATCCATCAAATGAAGCAGCACCTTGTCACATGATAACAATTCAGATGCCTGCCCTCCCTTGGAGAGTTCCCCATGCCACCCCTCTTACACCCTCACCCTTAGCAAAGTGGAAATAGAAGAATTTCAGAGAAACATTTTTTATTCTTGTTTTTCTTGTTCTCCTTAAAGTTTTATTGTAACCTGAACAGTCTAACGACATTTAGATTATTATGAATGACTCATAAAGATGTACATGTGTGCTTTCGATCATTTAAATGCAAAATATTCCTAAATTGTAAAAAAATAAAGTCCTGAGTTAGCATCAATTGAACTTTACTAAGTGAGGTCTATGAAATATTGAAAGAGCCATGCTGTTATCATACTCAGAAGAGTTCCCATTCATTAGATAATTGCTGTGCAATGGAATCCATGTGCAAATTGTCATACATTTTGAGAAATTGACACATTTCCCTTTCTTTTTGCCTTCTCTAGGTAGGCATTTGTTTTTGATTCAACCCTCTCATCTGGCTATCTTACTAAATGGTGCTATGCGTCGAAACTGATGTGTGTTTGTGTTGTTCCATTTCCTTGAGGCAAACTGATGCAAAGTGAAGCAAAGCATATCCTAAGATACGAAAAGTAAACTTTTCCAGTTGAAAACGTATTTGTGTTAGAAGTTAATAGCAAGCACAACTTTGTGTTGCCTTGTGTCATACTGGCTCATATCCTTACTGTTCGACGTGGCATCTTTGGCTTGGTTTCCCCTGACTTTTTGCCTCTACCTCCTGTATTTTTGATGCTGTGCTGGATCTCACTTTTGCTGGCTTAGATGCTTTGGGCAGTTGCCACTGCTGATCAGCGCAAAAATACAAATGATCCCTGTGTAAATTGTTGTTACAATTGGTTTTCCCTCATTGGCATATTTGATTTACTGGCAAGTCCCTAGTAAAGGGCACTTGAGTGTGCCAGGGCCTGTAAATCAAATGCTACGAGTGGACCTGCAGCACTGATTGTGCCACGCACATAAGTAGCCTTGAAAAGGTGTCTCAGACCTGCCACTGCACAGTCTGTGCACAGTTTGTAAACTGCCATGTCGACCTGGCAAATGCACCCACTTGCCAGGCCCTAGCCTTCCCTTTTCTTACATGTAAGGCACCCCTATGGTAGGTGCCCCATAGGATAGAATTGAAAATGCTTTGCAACATCTTACAAGTATACCTTCCCATTGGGGCAAGATAGAGAAATAAAGTTTAGGCTCTCTGAGCTCAGAATTTAATAACACACTGTTTAGTAAAGATGTTTTTTAAATTGGTTGTTTAAAAATGCCATTTTTATAAAGCAGGAATTTTCGTGTTTAACCATTCTGTGTGCCTCTGCCTGTTTGTGCATTGACTGTCTGGTTTTGGAGTGACAGGGGCTGGGGATGTGCATTCACCATTGTCAGCCAATGGGGGGGTTGAGGTGTGCCAGGCCCTTCCTGGATGACTCAGAGCTGTGCTGAATAGAACTTTGCTGAATTTAGAGTAGTGGGAGAAGATTTTATTGCACCTGAACAGGGCCTGTCTCCCTTGCACAATGCTGTCCCCACAGCCTGAGGCCATACTGCACAGTGAGGACAGAACTGGTTTGGGCTGGGCTCGGAGACCCTTGCACAAAGAGAACTAAGACATTTTCAGGTATACATATTAGATCTAAAACCCCAGAACTTTAGATCACTTCTGGCCTGAAGAGGAACCTTTGCCAAGGAGAAGAGCTAGAGAGCTGCAAGAAGGAGTACTGCCACTTTGCTGTGTGGGGTTGGCCTGCAGTTGCTGTTTCTGCCAAGGAAAGGACAAAAGACTGGAACTTTGCTATGAACCTGCTTGAAAGAGATCGCCAAGGGCCTGTGTGTGCTGGCCTCCTGTTCCGAAGTCTCAGGGACACAAAGACTTCACCCCCAGCTCTCCTGAACTCTGTAGCTGAGAGTTCTGACCTGCCAGTAGGTGCCTGTTCCACTTCTGGGACTCTGGAGGTTGTGCTTGCTGCTGGAAGAAACCTGAAAATCGATGCATTGCTCTTCTTGCTGCTGTTTTTCTGACGCAGGACCACTGTGTGAGAATAATTTCCACAAATCACTACGCTGCTGCCGGAACCGACGCAGCATCTGTCGCCGCTGCCAGAACTGACGCATTGAGAGATCGAGGTGAAAGAAACTGACTCAGTGCTGCTCTACGCCACTGCATCGATGACCGATGCATCATGGATTTCCACGCATCACACCTGTGCGGCAAGATTTCCCGAAGCATCACCTGCGGACCAGAAGTATATTGGAGTCGACGTATAACTTCCCCCTACAGACCACATGTGACGCATCACTTCTCCTGTGTGCAGCAGAACTGCATATTGCCTACCCATAGTCTCAGGAACTAATGCATATCTTTGTTTCTCTATGCTTCCCATCTCTGTTTGGCCTTGTGAATTTTGATGCATCTACAGGCACTTTGTTAGAAATCCTGCCTCCATTGTTTTCTGTGTGCCAAGTTGGTTGAAACATTTTTAAAGTCATATTCTTATTACATGTATGTTGGATATATTTTGTTTTGGTCTTGTTGAGTTTAGATAAAGATACTTTATTTTTTGTAACTGGCATGGTGCCCATTTGTGGTGTTATCACTGTATTACTGTGTGTTTTGAGTACAAATACTTCACACATTGCTTTGGGATAAGTCTCTCTGCTAGTGCCAAGCTACCAAGGGGAATGAGCTGGGGCACTCTAAAGTGTGTATCCCCCTTACCCTGACTAGATGCAAGGGTCCCTATTTGGACAACGGTACCTACCTCTGCCAACTAGAGAACCCCATTTCAAACACTTACTAAATCTGTGTCCAAAATAGTCAGTGAAAAGCAAAAGCAAGAGGGCCTTGGAAGTTATGAAAGGACTGTTCTGTCTACAATATATGTAAAAATGTAACTAAATACAGCAATATTGTAAATTAGCAAACGTGAACAATAATATTTGGGTCAAATATGTTGGTTCAACATAAACAAGTTAGATATATTCATTTTTTAGTAGTTTTTATAACATCATAGTCTAAAACAAGGAACGCAAGAGAGCTCAGACAATGCCTGTGCCATTTGTCTGCTTCACAAAGCAAATCACAAGTGCCTGGCTGAGGAAAGAAAACATTTTTTTTAGAATTAGAATCTGCAGTAGCAACACGGCGGCTCAGTTCAATCCTCTAAGGCAGTGAAGTAAGAGATTATGTTTTTTCCAGCAGCTTTCATCCAAAAAGTTAACTGTCACTTGATTTCTAGACGTGGTTTGAATCGCCCTTGTTTAATAAATCCCAGGGCGAAAAAAATGCAAATAGGAATACGCTTTTTAACTCATTCGGCACCCCTATAAGCTTGATTTTTTTCCTGAATCAGACTGCATAACCATAGAGAATATTAAAATATATTTTTAAAAGTGTAGCTTGTGCTTGCATTATATTGTGAAGTGGTATTTAAAGATGAAAAGGCATTACACTGTTTGTCTGACAAAGGCTGAATTTTGTAGCGCCAACTTAATAATATTAGATGCCATTTAGGCACACAACTCTCTTTTGCTCATAATGTGAAGAGTCATTTTCCTGCCCAGAAGACACATTTTGCAAAGTAGTTCAGACAGGACAGCGTATAATAGCCCTAAGAAAGCTTTCGAACAAATTGTATTCATTAGAATGTAAATGCAGACCAGGTGATCAAGTGAGAGTGATACAGCTAAAGTCGATTTCAAAATGGCTTAATAACAATAGAAAAAAGTGGAAAGAACTTGTAATTGTCGACCCTCCTACAACTCACCCCCGTCATATATTTTAGCCCGGATTGCATCTGTTTTTAGGACACACTGGACCAGATTTATCCAAATTATGTGCTGTGTTTGCATCAAAGAAGTGACACAAACCAGCAGCAAATATTTTTTTATTATTTACTTTTCAGTGCAAGATTTGTTTTTGCGCATGAAATTGCCTAAATGGAACTCAAAGTAGCGTGAAGCGGTGCTTTGCATTACTTAGCGTAAAGGGTGTGCTACATGGGCATTCCCGTACAACCACTCATGCTTTTGCCACAAACCATATCTACCAAAATTCTGAGACAGGGTTTTGCATAAAAATTTAACAACATTTGAAAGCAGGCATTAAAAGGAAAAAAAATCATTTCGCCTTTCTTTTCCGATCTTGCATGTGTGCAGCACTTTACAGCACACAGACAAAGTAGGAAATGTTTTAATAGTTGTCTAGACCAGTGGTTCCCAAACTTTTGGCTCCTGAGGACCCCCATTGAGTCACCAAAGGAAGCCGGGGACCCCAAGCAATCTGTATGATTTAAATTTTAAACATTAAAACAGTAATTCGAAAAAAATAAACACAGGTGTGCACAAAGAACAAATAGTCGGATTACTAAGGATTTTTGTATTTTATATTGAAAGAATCTGCAAAAAATCTTTATTGGGAAGGTTGGTGCTGCATCTCCCTGACTAACTTTAAAATGGTTGGCTTTATTTCCCAGTACGAGGCTCCTGCTCCTGCCAGGGCCAGACTGGAAACCCAAAGCAACCCTGGCAAATGTTTTCAGACCAGTCGCTATACGGTGCACGCCAAGTGCAGTGAGTGAGTCTAATCAATACAAAGGGGGCTTTGGGAGGCTCTCCCCCCCAAGACAATTTAGGAACAATAGTCAATTTTACAACACATTTATCATTTTATATTGAATTGTATTAACTTGTAAAGAATAGTAAATGATGACCTTACTATGCACCAGGGTCAACATTGTTTGTTGTGGTTCTTCAATGATTCCCTTATTATCACCCTCCAACAGTGCCTCTCATCTCTCCATAGTCCCTCTGTCACATGTATTTCATTTGTTTTATAGCATCTCTCAGACCATTGTAGGATGTCAGAGCACTTTTCAATACACACACATATAGGGCAGATTTACAAGCCCCTTGCGCAACCGGTGCATCACAAAAAGTACCACTCCGGCGGCACATTTTAGTGCCCCATATTTACAAGGACAGGAAAAGCCACCCTGCGTGACTTTTCCTGTTCTTGTAAATATGACCCCTTTGCACACAGCACTTTGCGTGAAAGGTGCGGTCCATGAGTTTTGCTGTGAGTGTTCCCACGCAACCCTCATGAAACCAGACACATTTCCAGATTTACAAGAAATTGTTAATCTGGAAATGCGTCTGAATGCTACACCTCCCTTTGGGAGGTGTAGCATTCAGAAGCAACAAGAAGAAATCTATTAATTTCTCCTCGTTGTTTAGGAAGATAAAATCCCCTCTAGTGATTGTTTACGTGCAGAAAGGGAATCCTACCTGCACATAAACAATCTCCTCACAACGCAGGCACCCTTGCACCATGGTGCAAGGGTGCCTGTGCCAGCGCATGGCAGCAGTTTGTGCACCAGCGCAGGAGCAGCACTGAGATGCAACATACTGTGGTAAATGTGTTGCATCCATGTGCTTTGAAAGTGACTTAGGGGCCCATTATGATGTCGGGCGGATTGCCCCCGCCATATTAGGATGGCAGGGGGACCTCGGCGGACGGTAAGACCATCCGCCGCTTTTCCGCCCCGGTCGCCTTGCAGCCGGGGCGGAAAAGGAATAATATGGTGGCGGTGTCTATCAGACACCGCCAGTCATATTATGATGGGCGTCTTTAGGTGCCTTTCCACTGCGGCGATGCCCCCACGAAAGGCATACGGTCTTCACTCTGGGGGCCCCCTGTGGGCCCCCAGAGTGAAGGAGAGGTGAGGGGTGCACACGGGGGGTACCTGTGGTACCCCCCTTCATTTGCATTAACAAAGCGGCAGGCACTGCGCGGTACCTGCCTCTTTGTTTATGCGAATGCATCAATGCATTTTTAGCTTTGTGGCGGGCGGTGCAGAGAGCACCGCCCGCCCAAATGCTAAAAATGCAGGATGTGCCCGCCACTGTGGCGGGCACATCCTAATACCCCCCACGGGACCCCCACCCTTATGGCGGGCGGTCCCGAATTCCGACAGGATGGCGGGCGGTCATCCTAATGAGCCCCTATGTATGGCGCAGCTAAATGGCTTGCAGCACTCACTGAGTCACTTTCCTTGTAAATCTGCCCCATAGAGACAAGGAATGGTACATGTAAACCAGTACATAGCAAATGTTACATAAGGCAAAGGGGACTGCAAGTTGTAGGATTCACATTGCAGTGTCAAAAAACATTGGCTAAAAATAATCAGGGTTGAGTGTACTACCACCTCTCTTACAGTATTTTTTGCAGCAATGATGACTGTAGGATGAAACCACAGACGCGCGCAGCCGCTACGCATTAGGAAAGGAGAACCACACAAGTCTGTCACCTCTTGTGTATTGACAAGGGGCTCGCACTCTCTGCAATAGGAAAATGAAAGGTGTGCTTACCCACCAAAATACCGGGGAAAACAGCAGACCATACTAGCGATCGGTGGCTGTCGCATCCTATCTTCTGATCTGCAATCACAAAGTTACCTACATCGATCGCGGAGATGATACGATGTAATTTCATACCGTAGCCATTAAGAATACTAAAAGGGCATTTGCATGGCAAGGAACTAATTGAGGTATTAAGTTGAGAAATTAATAGATGAAGAAGATTAAAAAACAGTGATGTTTTCCATCTCTATTACCAGTTAAGAAAATGAACCCGGTATTAAGTGATGTCTACACAATGTTAAAGCGGCCTCAATGTTAAGGCCAACGTGGCATGGAAGTCGTAAGCCAGGGCCACATAAGTGGGTAGCATTATTGGAAAATGTTGTCAGCAAACAGGTGGTTCTACCTGAAACAGCGGTAATTCATAAAGGAATTGCCAGGGTGACTATAAAAACAATATTGAGGACAAGAAAAATTAGAAATCATGGGTCTTCCCTGGTACTAACAGGTATAGCCAGTATGGTGCCTATGCATACTACCATAAAATAACATGTTCATGGTGGGATACTGCAGACTTTCATTGCAGGATGTGTGAGGTGTTGGGCACAGAGCACATCTATGGTTGCATGTATTCTATTTTATCATCATCTTACTGGTGTCCCTGCATTGCAATGCTAAGTCTTGAAGAGGTAGGTAGGTAGGTAATAATACTTTATTTGATTTTAAAAAAATCATAAAAGGGTGGACTTACCAACATGCCAGCAACATTTCCTTCATAAAAATAACACAAAATCAACTTTAAATCAAGTTAAAAACTCATATCCAAAAATAGGCAAAATTAGCGTGTGAGTTCATTCTGGGTGCACATTGTTTTTAACTCATAATAAGAGGGGGAGAAGTAAAAAGGTATGTGAGAAGGCTGGTAGTTCAAACTCGTGATACAAAAAAACTACCGTTTGGAGAGGAGGAGAAAAGGGTGGAAGAGTCCATGGCCGGCCAAGCCTGGCCTATTGTCCGGAGACCTCTTTGGTTGCTGCCCTGTTTTCCAGCTCTATGGCGGCGAGATTCAAAAATGTTATGGTTTTACATGAGAGTTCTATCCAAGATCCACTTAGGCATTTTATCACCGCCGCCCTGCAAGTTCTCACCTGGGCTTCTCTTAGAAGTGATTGAAGAAGCATTTTTCTAAGATTCTGAAGTGCCGGGCATATACATATAAGGTGCAGTAAAGACTCCGCACCGTTGCCACAGAGTCGGCAGTCGGGAGTTGCCCACAGCCGTAGCCATTTAGGAGTGAGATCTTTGGTTGAGAAGCAGCCCAGCCTTAAAAGGCTTAGTTTCCTTTTGTAGTGGTCCCTAAAGCATTCTTTCAAATAATCCTGAGGTTTTAAGTAGGTGTATGATGGCAAAACGATCCAGGCATGGCTCTTGCCAGCCATTGCTGCTTTGTCCATGAGTAATGATGCTTGTTTGACTGCTTTCTTGGTTGTCAGCTTGAAAGCAGAATAAGTCATGGGAAGAAGCCAGGATTCTTCCAGTTTTAATGCTTCGAGAGCTTGCCTCAAGGTCTTGTATGTTGACTCTGGAAGCCCGGCCTGTTTTTCAACTTCTGACCAGCAAAGGTGCGCCAAGGATTCGTCTGCTGCTTCCCTCATGCGCCAATAATATTTGACGAGTGCTCCTTGTCTTGCTCGGAGCTGGTTAGTGAGACCGAACTCCAAACGAATTTGAGCTTGACCGATATGACGCGGGATTGAGAAAATATTTTTGAACAGCCTGGATTGGGCGAGATTTAACAGGCTGCCAGTAATTCAGAGCCGTATGTTAGTGATGGCAGAAATTTAGCGGTTGCAATCTTAAGAATGTGGCCGGTGGAATGTCCGTTTAATTGCTTTTGAACAGTTTTAAAAGCGAATAGAAGCTGCTTAGCTTTGGATTTCCCCTGTTCCAGGTGCTGTTTAAACTTTAATCGGTGGTATGTATGTATGTATGTATGTATTTTAATGCTTATTAAGCGCAGCTGTCACCCAGCGGGTATCCTGGCGCTGAGATCAGTTCCACCATCTGGTCTACAATTTATTCTGCTCTAGGGAAGAGATAGGTTTTAAGGTCCCTTTTAAATAAAATCAAATTTTGTCTGCTCCTCAGTGTTAAAGGTAGAGTGTTCCACATTGTGGCGGCCGTAAAACTGAAAGCGCGGCCGCCCATTCTCACTCTGTTTATTCTTGGGATTTTCACTAAGAAAGCTGAGGCGGATCTCAGAGGTCTGGCAGCCTGATACCACGAAAAGAGGTTTTGCAGTGGTATTGGTCCTTGGCCATGCAGAGCTCCAAAAATCAGGCATAGAGCCTTGTAGGAGATCCTCTGCTGGACCGGTAACCAATGTAAGACTGCCAGACCCCCGACAGAAGAGGCCGAGCGAGGCAAGGACAGGGCTAGTAAGATTCCCAGGTATTTATATTGGTCTACCTGGGTTAGAGAGGTAGAGTTTATCTTCCAGACAAATTTTAGTTTTTTCTTTCTTGTGCCGCAGAAGCATAGGATGTTTTTTTTTTTTTAGATTTATAGTAAGTTGTGCGTTCGAGAGGTACTGCGACAGTTTGGAGATCAAGCGTTGTAGACCAATGGGGGTTTTTGAAAGGAGCACAATATCGTCTGCATATTGAAGACTTATTATAGGTGAGTGGGCCAATTTTGGTGGATCCCCCTGAATGGTACGTAGGTCACTTTCTAGGTCCGCAGTGTAGATGTTAAACAGGCTGGGGGCCAGTACGCAGCCTTGCTTTAAACCGTTGGATGTATGGAATTTCCTTGTCAGGCGTCGACCATCTTCTTTTTTCACTTGAACCCGAGTATCTGAATAAAGCTCAAATATTGCTCCCAACAACTTTGGCGGCACACCCCAGGCTTTCATTTTGGCCCAAAGATTGGATCTGGGCACTTTGTCAAAAGCCGCTTTTAGGTCCAGGAAACAAGTGTACAGCGAGGTGGAGTTGTGGGTTGCTTTATTGACAAGGAGGATTAACGCGGATAAGTTGGTCAAGGTGCCCAGTCCTGGCCGAAAGCCTGTTTGTGTCTGGGGAATTATCCCTGAGCTGATCCCCCAAGATTCCAGTTCTACCAACAAGTTGGAAGCATAGATCTTGGCCTACACGTCAATTAAGGCTATCAGCCTATAGTTGTTAGGGTCTGCACGGGACCCGGACTTGTAGATTGGATGAAGAATGCTGCCTCTCCATGATTCGGGAATGATCCCGGTCTTTAGACTGTGACCAAACAAAGGTGTTAGTTGGCAGGCCCAAAACATTGGGTCTTTCCTAAAAAGGCGTTGGGAAGCCCGTTTGGTCCAGGCGCTCCATCTGCTCTCAATGATTTTATGATGTTTGAGACCTGCATTAATGAAAATAATTCCATGTCTCCTGTATTCTTTGATGTTGGTGAATTCTCAATGATTTTTGGAACTGACTTTGTACTCAGGCTGGAACGGAGAAGCTCCTCAGGACGCTCGGCGTTATTATCCTTGAATGGATTGTGCGAGGAATTATATAATAAGTCGATGTGACTGCTCCAGAGCTGGTCCGTCATATCTGAGTTATACTGGCGATGCTTGCCATTTAACATAAAGTTTATTTTTGCCCCAAAATCTTTTGAATTCTGCAATTTGCTTGCATGGAGAATGGAGCACGCTAGTTTTTCCCTGTACATTCGCTTGGCCAGATTGATCTCTCTTTTTAGTTCTTTTTTTAGAGATTCGATTATGTTCAGCGTGGGTTGTGATAGCTGAGGGTCTTTTTTGCGTTCGGCCCTAAGGAATGCATTTAATTCCCTTTTTAGCTGGCGCAGTTTCGGTGTATACCATTCCCCACCTCTTTTTCTTATGGGTTTGCGTCCTCTGTTGTTGGATTGATGGTTCTTGTTGATCTCCGTTACGAAGTTTTCCCAAGTTTTAACTATGTCTCTCGATGTTTCAGATTGTTGGAGCAATACGTGGCATGACACCATTAGGATAGAAAGATGTCCTTCGTTCCAATTTAGCCATTTTAGGTTAAAGATTTTTGTGTTCACGGGCAAAGGCGCGGCCTTCTCCGACTTTGTAGGTTGGATGTTGAGGATAAGGGTCTGTGGAAAATGATCGCTTTCTCCGCGTTCTTGAATCTGGAAGTCACGAATGTGATGGAATAGGTCGGGGTCAGCCAGGGTGTAGTTTATGGTAGAGCCTGAGTTCTTAGAAACACTTGTTAGGGCGGCTGGTCTGTCCAGATGGCCTCTCCCATTTAGGGTATGCAGATGAAGATCTTCCAGTTCTGAGGCACATTTCCTTCCCAATGCACTTTGTCTGCATTGATTGCCCTGCCGTGGCTCGATGTGAATGGGGAGGATTCCCTCCAGTCCAAGAATTAGGTTCAGATTAAAGTCTCCCGTTATAATCATGTTTTCACTTGGGTAGATTGATTTCAGTTACTTGATTGTGGTGACTAGTTGTTTTATCCTTTTCCCTTTATGTTTCCCGCCGGGGTGCATATAGAGATTCACGATCAGGAGACCCAGGTTAGGGGAAATTTCCACTTTGATACATTGCATCCATATAGAGTCTAGGTCGATGCAGGTTGGTGACCAGGTAAACTCTGTTGATGTGAAAATGGATAGGCCCCCTTTGGCCCTGCCGGAGCGTCCATCCTTCTGGGCTGGGACAAAGAATTCTTTGTATCTCACTAGGGACGAGTTTTTGGTCTGCCATGTTTCTTGAAACAAAAGTATTTTAAATTGGGTTATAAACTCAATAAAGTCGTCTTCTTCCAACTTTGCATTTAAATCATTGATGTTCCATGAGCAGATCATACAGCCCTGCGTTTCCCCTGTCTTTGGTCGGTTGTCAGTTCAAGCTGCGATCCTGTGGGATTGTGCCCGAGTAGCGTGTTGGGGCATTTCGCTACTGTTTCTTAAATCTGGCCATTTGGCGTTTTTTAAAAGGCTTATTTTAAGGTTTTGTTTCCGCAGAGGGCTGGGATATCGTGCGGGCTCCACTTTTTTTATTTCAATGCCCCATGCGGCAAAGACCTCCCAATGAGACAGGATTAGATCTGTGATGGTATAGTTGGTCCACGTTGTAATCGTCGAGTCGGAGCCTGATTGAAGAGGGTTTGGTTTGAACTCTATTAACTCAAGGTCGCTTGATTTTAAGTGTCACAGACCTGGTAGTTTTTCTAGAAGTCTTGATATGGCCCCTCTGTTCAGGATGTCATAGGACCCTCTTGAACAATATTGTGGAGTAAACTCGATTTTGTTGCTTAACGTGGACCGCTTTAGGATATTCGGTCATCTGCTCTCTTCATTAAGTGGAAGGGCCGTTCCTGCCTGGTCCCCCTCTAGCTCTAATGTGTGTGAATTTGCCATCTGTATACTGTTGGCAAAATCTTGTCCGTTGGAGGCTAGAGCTGAAGGTACATGAGATTCTCCGCCCTGTGTGTCTTGTAAGTTGATTCCATTGATCTTTGCGGTGTTAACTAAGATAACTTGACTTTTGATGTCTGGGGCTTGGCTAGGTGAGTTAATGTCACTTAATTCCTTCCTTTGATTGGTATTTATGTTTTTTCCCGGATCTTGAAGTGATACCTTGCAATCTGATTTTTGTCCCGCGGTTTGAAAAATGCTGAACACTTTTAATGTGTTCTGATTTGTTATTGTATGGACTATTGCTCCTTTTGAAGTTGGAGTTGAGGGTGCCTTGGTGGATAGGTGAATCGTAGGCGTGGACCCTTGCTCTGACGTAATTCTGGTTTGTGGTGGGACACTCTCGGGGTGCTGTTTGGCTTTCTTGATCTCAAAGTTGTTGTTGGATTTTTCCGAAGAGGTTTGTGGAACCCATCGGTTGTGAACTTTTCCATTTCTGGCTTTTCTTTGTCGCTTCCGATCTCTCTTAGTAAGCGTTGGAGCCTGTTTGATGTGGTTAGCGGTTGGCGCCACGTCGGCAATTGGCCCCTGAGTTAACTCGGCTACCTCTGTGCGGTTATGCTGGTTGAGTTCGTCTAGGCTTACTGGCGACCTGTTTTCCTTTGCTGGGGGAGAGTGTAGGTGGTCTTGAGGTTCCAAGCTCTCTTTGCCCCTGCTAGCATTGGTCGGCCTTGTCAGCCTACCGGGGCCCTCTTTAAAATGCTGATTGCAGGTTGATTCACTTGTTGTTGTGGGTGTTTAAATTGAAGAGTCTTTTGACGAATCCTTGACTGCCCCCAGTATCTGAGTCATCAGACTGGGTACTGTGGCCAGTTTGTCTATTATGTTGGAGCAGTGACAAGTGTAGAAAGTGTGGTCCTTATTTAGTTGAACCTTAGCAATCATGGTGTTTAAGTCTTGTAGGTTTGCTTCAATCCCCTGGACGTGGAACGCCAGGAGATTGAGCAGGTCGACTTGAGTGTCCAATTTGTCCGCGTGATAGGACATGGCGACTCCTATGGTTTCCATTGTCTTAAATAATTGCGGCCAAATGGAAGCCGTTTGGATGTTTTCTGTCGATTCCCCCTGGGAGTGTCTGGGGATGGGGATAGGTGATATAGCAGAGTAGACAAAGGGGTCTGATTGAGTAAAATGCTCACGCAGTTGGTCGTTCCCTAGCCTTTTGTCGGTTCTCTCTTCCTTCCCAGGACCTTGATTGTATTGAGTTGATGGCTAGCGTGTGCTTTGTTCAGGTTTTGCAGTCTCAGTTGCTGTTAAATTTAGTTCCTGTAGCTTCGGTGGCAGACTATCTTTGATAGCATCGATGTCTTCAATGACTCGTCCGGTGCCAAGAGCGTGGTACTTTTTTTCCAAACCCAGCGTGAGCTGGCTGGACGTTGGGCTGTAAGGGTTTGCCTGTGGCATTGGGCACGGTTTTTCAATGCGGGATTGCACCTGAGGCTGCAGAAGGGATTTCTCAAATGTGGTCAGGGACATATTCTGAATTAGATGTACACTCTGCATGCTCTGCTCTAGAAAAACCGAGTCATCAGTTGCGTCCGGGGCCCAGTGTACTAGGGCACGCGCCGGTGGTATGTGGGTCGTTTGTGGTGGTCGAAGGGGTGGTCCCCCCTTTGCTTGCTCTGAGTCTTTAGCTATTTGTTGGATCTTTGAAGCATTTGACCAGAGAGGGCCGGACCCCTTACACCCGGAATTCCTTCTTGACTTTGTGGTGTGGGCTTTGCAGGATTCGCTGTAACACTTTGGCCGGTATGGTGGTGATGCGGACCATGGGGCTTCCTTTTTTGTACCCTCCATGAAAGCATTGTATTGTGTGCTATTGCATTTGGAGCCAGAGTCATGTAGTAGGGTTACCTTCCCGCTCCCACTCCCCGTGGAAAGTTTTTGACAAACTTTGAGGAAGTCTGTGATCAATGCCCTTTTACTCGCTTTTAAGTGCGGGGCCTGTTCACTATGTGCTGGGCGAGGTGTTACTTCTCTCGAATTATTTCCCTCATTCTTCACTTCAGGGCTGCTGGTTGTGATGTCCTTGTTGATCCTATTGGCTCCCTCGTCCAAGCTTATTGAACCTTGATTGACAGATTGATGTGACGTGCCTCGGGGGGTTATTGCGAGGTCTGCCGAGACAGTGGCAGGGGCTGTTGTGCTGAAGCCTTGCTCTTCCTGGGTTGACTTTGTGGGACACTTACCCCTGCCCGCGGCTGTTACTTCCACCTCCTCCTCCGCCTCTTCCACCACCTCGTTGGTCATACATGGGGGGCCCCCTTGACCTTTTTTGTCTTCCCCTGAGGTATAGCTGCTATGGCGTCCTCGCCTCGTAGTTTCCCCGACCTCATGCTACTTCGAGGTGGGAGGTGGGTGGTGCAGATTTACCCTTTGATTGATAGTGAGGTGCACGGTATGCAGGCTGCGTTGATAAATCGGTGTTCGCCTTCTTTATAATTTTTTGTCTCTTTAGCCATTGGCTTTTTAACTCTGTTGACTTTTGTGATAAATTTATGTTGAGTTATGGTGAGTAGCATTGTTGGTTTGTTGCAGATTTGTCTGATTTACTGGCTGATTTACTACTGTTTGGTTTTGCCGCTTGTGATAAGGATGGCAGAGAATGGCAAGTAGCAGAAAATGGCAGCAAACTGCGGGTTGCAATCGGCCAGCGGCGAGCAGGCATGCGGAGCACACGGGGGGCTGCAGGCTGAGAGGACCTAGTCAACCAGCCTCCCTGGGTCCACCCTCGGCTCTTACTTTGCGGCCGCCTCTAACGGCTGTCGCGCTTGCTTATCGTCTTCCCATCCAGCCGCAGCCTCTTACCTTGCTGGCACCTGTTCACCTATTCTCCAGGGTGCAGATTGCGGCTCCTCCTCTGCTGGCTGGCTGAAAGCGGGCAACAGTTTCTGCGGGGAAGCTTGTCAGGTGTTTGCCGGGGGAGGCCCGACTCACTAGATGATCCACGGGGTGTCTCACTGCGGCTCCCGTTTCCGTTGGGCCATTCCCGCTGTTCCCGCAGTTTTACAGTCCTCAAGAACCGGCCGAGAAACCGCTCCCGCGGCTCCTGGGCACCTCACTACGGCTCACTACGGCTCCCGACTCACTCGGGGCGCTCCCGCCACTCCGGCCGGTGTTTCTATGAGGAGCACCGCCTACGCCTGGGAGCCTAGAAGCCTGGAAGCCTCCGGTGCTCACCGTGCTCACCGTGGCTCACTGTAGCTGTCAAGGGTCTCTGTGGCCTCTGTGAAGCGGCGGTCGGTGAGTTGGCGGGTCGGTTGTCGACTCTGGCAGTCAGCGTTGGCCCCAAACGCGGACACAGACTGTGAAACTCCGAGATAGCGTCCGCACTCTGCACATGCGCACCCAGTCTTGAAGAGACCCCCCTACTGTTTATGGGGTCAAAAAGCCATCAACAATACTTAAAGCGAACCATTCACCAGTCTCTATTACCATATTAGAAGGCTGTGTTCATTATGTACTAATTTAATGGTCGACTTTGTCACTAGGAAAACCATTTCTCTATGTCACAAAATGTCGCACACTATTTTGTAGGTTCCATGTTCACTTGTGGACACTATGCACTTATCTTAAATATAACTGTGATGATTTATGTATATAAACATTCCAAACTTGCAAGTATCATGTTGCATATGGACATCCTCCTTACCCCTGTTTATTGCTATTATGCAACGTAGCACAGCATTTTTGTCTGCTGCGCTGCATTGGGCGACACTTTGAGAAATCTGGTCCACTGTTTTTTCAGCTGATCTGTACTGAGCTGTAGCTGAGACACATGAAATCTTGCGAAAAGTAGTTTCTAGGTCACCCAGCTGTTGAGGTGCATAAACAATATGTGAACACTGATCCTTTGTGCAATGTAGGTGACGTGGATTAAAAAAGGTAAAAAATATTCAGCATCATTTGTTTCCTTACTTCTTCAGCTAAATATACATAAAATAAAACAAGCTCACCTTAAATGAAAAAAAGTGATACAATTATCTGTGGGAAACGCATTCTTTTGTGTCATTTATTACAGCAAAATAGGTAATTGTGTTCTCTGCAGATGTGTGTGTTTAATCAGACAGTCATACAACTGAAATTCGGTGAGGCACCAGCAGAATATTGCAGTGTATTTATAGTCTTTTGAAGTCTCAGTCTGTGACTAAAAGCTCAATGAATATGCAAGTCATTATTTTAAAATTGTATTAAACACAGTATAAGAAAGGCTGCAGCAAAACTGTGCTACGAAATTTAGGGGCCTATTTACTAACTTTTCATGCAACAGGGTGCAGTAAACCAAATTTGCTACAATATTTTGAATGCAAGACAGAGAACAGAACAGCACAATTTCTGCTAACAAATGGTAGTTTTCTCCCCTCTTTGCATGGGCAGACTTTAGGCTGTAATGCGCCAATGTACACACCATTGCATCATAGTGCAAGAGTGTGTCTGTGTGTGTTGTCAAGCATCAGTTTTGAACCAGAAGGCTATCCTTCCAGTACAAACGACTATGCTTGGTAAGGCAGTAGCAGTCGGATAAAGTAAACGAAGGGAGATCATGGACGGAGCACTGAAACTTTTCAGACACTCCCCCCCAGTCACAGATCTGGGTTGAATCCATCATAGTTCTTTAGCTCACTTCACCACCCCAGTTTAGACACAGCTATATGCAAATCACTCTTGAACCTGTGCTTCATGGGAACAGTCCAGCCCAAACTGCCAAGCCATGTCTTCCCTGGACCTGAAACAAGCATCCTGGGACTGGTTTCTGGCCAACAGCCCTCATCAGCCAGGCTAGCTTGAATCTAGTGGCAAAGTGAGCAAGGGACACATGTCTGGAAATACCCTGCCAACTTAGGGTGGAAAAAGCAAACACAAGGAGATGATGGACGGAGCACTTAAACTTTTCGGACACTCACCCCCAGTCACAGATCTGGGTTGAATCCATCATCGTTCTTTAGCACACTTCGCCACCCCAGTTCAGACACAGCTATATGCAAATCAGTCTTGACCCTGTGCCTCATGGGAACAGTTCAGCCCGAACTGCTAAGCCATGTCTTCCCTGGACCGGAAACTAGGGGTGGGCGGAATTTGCAAAATTCATTTTCGCAAGCTATCGCGAAAATGTTAAAAATCTCCGCGATCACGTGGAAAATATCGCGAACATGCAGAAGTTTTTTTCCCACCCGTTCGCTGTATTTTCTGTGTGATTGCGTTGAAAATGTCTCGCTAACTTACCCATGCGGTCGCTCATGGGCGCGGCCATCTTGTTTTCACTTATTCCGCCTGCTCGCGCTGCTTACTTCCTGTTCCGGGTCACGCAATGCATGCTCGCACCGGTTCGCGTTACGTATTTCCTGTTCAGGAACGCTTTTACGTGTTCGCGCCGCTTTTGTCGTGCTCGGGGAGAAAATATCGCGTGAACTTGCGCACGTGGTCGCAATGGGCGCAACCATCTTGTTTTTCACTCTATGATATGGTTCTGGGGCCTGCTTTTGAATCCTCCTTCTATCTTTTCAATCCTTTGTTTCTAGAAACTTTTGTTTGATCTTTTTTAATTATTATTATTCAGACTAATTTCCTGATTCTATATTTTTGTTTTTGTCTACATTTTCTGTGTTTTGTAGCTACTTTTTCAATCTTTTTTTATTGCCTTCTATTTTCATTTCTTTTACTTACTTTTTAAATGTTATTACCTTTTCTTTCCCGCCCCGCTCTCCCCAGAACCATGTCCAAGGGTAGGGCTCGCCGCAGCCAGAACTGCGACCACCTTCCTTGTTGAAGGCGGCGCCCACAAGGGGTGCAATCACGGGCCTTATTTAGGGAGGTGGAGTTGGCTGCACTCATTTTCTTTGTGCAGCGCCACCTCCCCTTAACCCTGGCAGCAGGTGGCAGGCCTGGGTCCGGGTACGGGCTCTGGGAGCATCGGCAGCGGTGGGGGAAGGTGCGCCGGGCAGTGTTCCGCTGCTCTGGGGTTCGGCGCACCCAGGCCCAGCTGACGCACCGGTGGTCTGACATCCTGGACCGAGAACAGGACCTGCTGGACCTGCTAGGAGTGGAGTTCCCGGGTCTTGGCGAGTTACTATTTAATTATTACTACTTTGTGTCTGTTCTTCTGCTCTGTGTTATATAATTATATTGCGAATATCTTTTTTTACCAACCAGCTAGAATGCTGCTGCTTACATTACAGGATAATTATTAAGTTTAAAGTCTTCTGTGATTGTTATGACGCAGGTGCTCTTCTGCGCTACTACTAATCTTACTTATTTGCAACTTTGTGTTCGCGCTTGCTTAGTGTGATTATGTAAGAGTTTATTTTAGAGAAATTAAGTTACGTAATGCTATAGTGACCTTAGTCCTACTTTGTCCTGTCACTAAGAGATAGGGGCGGATTGATACTTACATTTAGTTACTTTGTAGGAGTATGTAATTTTTTAGTGGTATGTGTGATGTCCCCTGTTACGTCACGTGCTGCTAGTACCCTAGGCTTATTAGAACCTATTCTAGTTTGTTCAATGAGTGGTAATAGGCTTAGCATTAGCAGAACATCAGCATCAATCAATCATCAAAAAATTTGGTGTATACAAAAATGTAGTCATGTGTGCTCCATTTGACCATATGCATTGTTGAGGACTAAAAGAAGTGGAAATGCATACATAATATACAATTGGCACGCCTGGAATAGGTGGGCTAGGTCAGGTAGTACGTCGTACTTAGGCTTAAATAGTATTCTGGAATCAGAAAGGAAGACTAGATTAGTGTTGATAAATAGTAAGTAGTCAATCCGCAAATCCCCGAATACTACTTTTTGAACAGATGAGATCGGTCAATTTAGTTACTGCAATTGTTGTTTACATAAGTGTTTTTTGACTGTTCTTTGAAATTATTTTATTTGTTTGACACCATCCATCAATGTTTGTCTCTTTCTTATATCATTCCTGTTCAGCACCCAGGGGCAGGCAGACAGGGGCGCAGTTGGCAGGATACCCATACCAACATGAAGAGGAGGACACCAACGCGGGCTCTTCTGCTGGCCCTAGTAATTCTTCTCGTTTTTAATAATAATTCTTATTGCATAACTTTTACTGCACCATATTTTTCCCGAACTATTGTTTCAGTTTCCTAATGCTATTTTTTACCAACAATTATCCTTCGTTCTGTCCTCTGCTATGATGACTCTCTGTATTACTACCACTATTAGTCTGTCTGTACTGTAGTAGCTAAGCTTGTACAGTTGACCACTCTTTATTTAAAAGGTTTTAAATAAAACTCAGATTCACCAGTAGCTCTAGCCATTGAGTCCAGTCCTTTGGGCCGTCCTCTTGTACTACTTCTAGTCTTATTGATCTTGAGTCTTTGTTAATCTTGAGGCTTTAACAATACACACCTACAAATGCCCAACCAGATTTATTTCTATTTTGATATGATAGGACATACTACTACTGTTGAAGGGATTTTGCACATACAGAACATTGCACAAGAAAATAGAATGTTTGTGATGGGAGGTTGGACCTTCCTCACACATCTCAATCAGAAGTTCAGAACCCACCACAATCCCCTGCCCGACTAGTTATAGTAGTTTCTTGTCATAACTATTAGCTCTCCGAACCCTTCCCCCAAGATACCCAACAAGGAGACAACCCAGAACATAACACACCCAACCTTTCAGTCGTGGAAGCAATGCACAAGCACACCCTTCCTTTCGCTCGCTCACTTGTGTAAGTCCACACCAAATACCACCGAGTCTATGTAAGTTCAAAGTTTTTATTTTGAATTGACAAGCTCTGTACGTTGTTCTATAATGCAGCACCAACAGGAACATCAATAACATTAAAAGAATAAACATTGTTACACTTACTTACAGTTGGGAAATAAATCATGATAACTGAACAGTGGTGGAAGCATCACCATCCCCTAGGTAGGAATATAGTTTATATACATTTATAAATGAAGATCTCTGAGTGAATTCTGGAGACCCCTCACCTTAGAACGACCTAGTACTGGTAGTTGTTATGTTATGTTATTTTATGTTAATTATTATTTATTCAGCGCACGTTCGCCCATGGGCTTCATGGCGCTATCGAGGTTTGTGAGAACACAGCATAACATCTGAAAGTACGTTTGTGCAAGGGTACATTTCACACCTATTTAGGAATAGGCCTGTCTAAAGCGCCATGTTATAAAAGTTTGTCTGAAAGTAAGAAGAGTATCACACTGTCTTAAAGATAATGGGAGGGCATTCCATAGGGAGGCGGCAAGATAATGAAAACTGCTGCCTCCCTGACGTTTTTTCTTGAATGGAGGGACCCTTAGTAGTTCTTGATGGGATGACCCTTGCCCTGCAGAGCTTGCACCGTGGAGAAGTGTGGCTCAGGGGTTAGAGGCAGCAGACCCGGAAGCTGAGATCGGTCCTGGACCAGGGTTCAATTCCCCGCCTCGGCGGGTCTTGGGCTAAAAATTCCACGGACTCGATAATTCTCGCCCCGGTGCCTCCTCGACTCACGGGTTCACACTCTGCGACTCTGGGCAATAGCTTGCTTAATCTCCACAACGGCCCCTCGCGGCGGGATGCCTGACTTTCACCTTGTGGATACCCTGCTATCTCACAGGGGAATATCAGAACGGGTTCCCTAAGCAAGTGCCGGGAAACCCACTGCGGGTAGCTGTGCGCTATATAAGCTCAACTACATTTACATTTACATTTACATTTAAAAATAATGCAGCCGGCTTTAAATGCAACTCTCTGGGCTACCGGTAGCCAGTGCAGGTTTTCCATTTCTGGCCTAATGGATTGCCATTTAGGTTGTTTACTTATGAGCCTGGCTGCCTGGTTCTGGACATACTGTAATCTCCTAAGCTGACCTACTGGGAGTCCAAGATACAAACTATTAGAAAAATCAAGCCGAGATAACACCAAAGCGATAATTACCTGGATCAAAGCTGAGTGATTTAAAAAGTGGGCGATTTTTTTTATTTTTCTCAATTGGAAAAAACTAGATGAAACTACCATCCTTATATGGTTTTTTAACGATAAATCCTCACTAACAGTCACTCCCAAGCTCTTCACAGTATGAGATTTAGTGGGAGGACTTCCCATATCGGATGGCCAGAAGTGGGGTCCCCAGCTGATTTCACTTTTCCCGGGCAAGATAAGTTCTGTCTTGCCCGGGTTAAGCTTGAGATGGTTCAGATTCATCCATCTCTGAATATGGGACATAGTTTTTTTAAATTCAACCACTGCATCAGAGGAATCCAGAGAGGAAATGAGTTGCAAGTCGTCCGCATAATTAGAAATTGTAACTTTGTGGCTTTTCAAAGAATACAATAGGGGACGTAAATATAAATTAAAAAGTAACGGGGACAAAGACGATCCTTGCGGTACTCCACAGGTAGAGACAGTTTTTGGGGCTGTGAACGTCCCCAATCTAACGGATTGAGAACGTTCAGAAATAAAAGATTTTAACCAACTCAAGGCAGGGCCCCTGAGGCCGGCCTGCTCGACACGGTTGACAAGAATGGAAAAGTCAACCGCGTCGAACGCGGCCGACAAATCCAGGAGCACCAATGCTTGATGAGCGTCTCTGTCTGCGTTAGATCTCAGGGTGTTCTGGACCGCCAGTATCACTGTCTCAGTCGAGTGGCCTGGGCGAAAATCTGCCTGATTCGGTTCCAGATATTCAGTAGATTCAATAAAATTTGAAAGACAATTAGACACATGGGCTTCCAAAAGTTTTGACAGATAGGGTAAAAGGGAAATCGGCCTATAATTCGTAAGATCATGTGGGTCAATACCAGATTTCTTGGTTCAAGGGATCAACAAAGCATGCTTAAACCCACTAGGTACCTTGCCTTGTTCAAGTGAGTTATTCAATAAATGGAGGATACTTTGAGGGATAGCAAGTCCTATTTCTTTAAAAATATAAGGCGGGCAAATATCATCAGGGGATCCAGATTTAACACGGGTAAGGAGATCAGAAAGAGTTTTACTCTGCAAAGCTCTGGTTCGTAGAAGGAAATCTTCCGTTTGTAATGAAAAAAATTAAATGGTGCGCGTTAGTATATTGCATTTGCAAGCATTTCTCAGCCATGCCAAATAATGTAGCATTTATGGATATGCAATATTGACTAACAGTATACCAGAACTTCATAAAAAAAAGTGGCTTGTTAATGTTTTGGTTGACCGTGTACCCAGCGCTTAGACAGTAGCAGTATGAGGTAATGTGGGCTCAAAGGTGTCTTATATAACAAGCTGCAAGGTAACGTCACATGTGCAAAAATAAAAGACACAAAGGTAAAATGGTTGCATGGCTCGGGCTAACTAAGCAAAGGCTAGAATGACCCTAGGGACCATATATAACTACTAGTGTCTACTCTACTACTACCTGATTTGTACTAGTGATGTATGTTGTATACTATTAACTCATTTTTTAATCTTGCTACTGACCAATAGGGGGAGGTGTATATGACGCCTAAAAAATGTGTAATGTTTTCTAGGTGCACTACCGACCACCTTTGCCGGGGTCAGCGTTGAAGGCGATGCGGAGGGAGAGGATGCGGCAGTTGCCGATGGAGCGGTAGGGGGATTGCCAGCACCAGTGGCGGGTGGTGGTAAGTTAGATTCATAATCCTTAACTATTGACATTACACTCACTGCAAGGGTGTACTGTATGTATACTGTACTGAGACTTAGGGCCCCATTAGGATGGCGGGAGGATTGCCACCGCCGGCCCAGCAAGGGCAAACCTCCCGCCATCCCTGTAGAAAAGACCCCCCACCATATTACAATGGCTGGGAGGGTCCCCGGCGGATAGAAACCGTCCGCTGATTTTCCGCACAGTCCGGGCGGAAAAGGGTTCAATATGGTGGCAGTATCTGAAACACACCGCCAGCCAGATAATCTTCATTTTGGAATGCCTTTGCCACTACGGAAAGGCATGTGGAGTATGCTTGGGGGGCCCGTTGCGGGCCCCCCATGGACGGTACCTATGGTACCCCCCTGCCTTTCAAAGCACAATGTGGCAGGCTCCGAGCGGGGCCTGTCACGTTGTGCATGGAAAAGCACAACATGTATTTTTACCATTACGGCGGGCGGTGCTTTCAGCACCGTCCGGCACAATGTTAAAAATACGAGATGCACCCGCCACTGTGGCGAGCGCACCCTATTTGCCCCCTTGGGACCCCCGCCCTTATGGCGGGTGGTCCTTTTTAGCACGAGGATGGCAGCCAAACAAAGTCCTGCCCTAAGTAAGTAAGAGTTGTTGCGAACGTTTGAAGAGTGAAGAAAGACACCCTTTAATTGGCATTAGTAAAGTCATTAGGGGCGGTAGTATTGAGTAACCGATGGCCTCATCTATCTGTGATTTCAACTCCGCTTTGAAAGTTTTATAGAGAAGACTAAAAGTCAGATCCGATCACCTGGTGTTGAACTAAAAAGTGAAAGACAGGTGGAAGGAAGAAGGATGGGCGATATTAATATTCATGACTGACAAGCATGCACATTGCAAAGGTGGCTGATAGCAAAGAATCTGATGCATGGTTGGTTGAATGCCTGAAAAAAAAAATCCAGCAAATGTTAAAGCCCAAGCAAGTGGGAGGATAGATATATATACCACAAATGTTATGAACTGTACTTTATAGTGCTACCATGCCACTATGTGTATAATTAACTTGTCTTACTGTTTTTCTAAGAGTATATTTTACAATTGTCTTGTTTTTTCTTTTTGATATACAGCAACTCCTTCCAAACCTGATCGGAAGGAGTTGGCCGCCAAGGCACGGCGCGGCAAGCTGGAGGCAATCCAGCTGGAATATCGGCAGCTGGTGGTCTTGGAAAAGGAGGAGGAGGAGACTGCTGTCCTTGAAGCTTACCCCAGTGCCTCGGGCCCCAGCCACCGCCCTCCAGCGGTACGGCACCACCGTCTGGTAGTCGCCCGCCGCCGCCTTAACATCTCTGGTGCCCCCCCACTGTGGCTGTAACTGCTGTGCTCTAAAGCGCCGCGTCACCAAACTAGAAGCGGAAATGCAACGTGTCCTCCAGAGACAATCCCACCACACATTGACCCTGTCTATTGCCCCTTTTTTTATTCTTGTTTTGGTGGGTTATATTATTAAATCTATACATGCTAATGTTTTGTAGGTGGAGTTACTGTTTTACATCACACTGTTTCCTTGCTGGTGCATGTCGGCCCGTAGCCAGTGTTTGATTTAAATAATTGGCTAACTGTGTAAGACACTGACAGATAGATGCAACACCCCTCACTGATTGAGTTGTCCTACCAGTACTGTCAGTCTCTCTCTTCTAGTTTATACATTCTTTATCTGGACTCAAAGGGGTGTGTGAATTGATTGAAAACATGTCCATTATTAATTATGCCTCCCCCAAACTTCTCTTATCTTTGCTTGATGTTTAACTTAGAGCGGTAACTGCAAACACAACAATGATGGACAGAATGTGGATCAATGTCACACATTCACCCCAGTCCAAAGATCTGGGCCCAAATCCATTGTATTTCCACTCCACACCACCCTGGGTTAGACAATGGCGATATGCAAATCAGCGCTGACCCTGTGCCCCATGGGAACAGTCCAGTCCGAACTACAAAAGCCATGTCCTTCCCAGAACGGAAACAAGCATCCGAGGACCGGCCCGGTTTCGAGGTAACACCTCTCTTCAGCCCGGCTAGCTTGATTCCAGTGGTGTGGAGTGCCTGGGACTCACGTCTGAGCATCCCCAGTACACTTAGAGCGGTAACTGCAAACACAACAATGATGGACAGAATGTGGATCAATGTCACACATTCACCCCAGTCCAAAGATCTGGGCCCAAATCCATCGTTTTTCCACTCCACACCACCCTGGGTTAGACAATGGCGATATGCAAATCAGCGCTGACCCTGTGCCCCATGGGAACAGTCCAGTCCGAACTACAAAAGCCATGTCCTTCCCAGAACGGAAACAAGCATCCGAGGACCGGCCCGGTTTCGAGGTAACACCTCTCTTCAGCCCGGCTAGCTTGATTCCAGTGGTGTGGAGTGCCTGGGACTCACGTCTGAGCATCCCCAGTACACTTAGAGCGGTAACTGCAAACACAACAATGATGGACAGAATGTGGATCAATGTCACACATTCACCCCAGTCCAAAGATCTGGGCCCAAATCCATCGTTTTTCCACTCCACACCACCCTGGGTTAGACAATGGCGATATGCAAATCAGCGTTGACCCTGTGCCCCATGGGAACAGTCCAGTCCGAACTACTAAAGCCATGTCCTTCCCAGAACGGAAACAAGCATCCGAGGACCGAGGGAAGGCATGGCTTGGCAGTTCGGGCTGTACTGTTCCCATGAGGCACAGGGTCAGACTGATTTGCATATAGCCATGTCTGAACTGGGGTGGCAGAGTGGGCTAAATAACGGTGATGGATCAAACCCAGATACTTTGACTGGGTGTGAGTGTTTGATTGGTTCTGATGCTCCGTCCATCACCACCCCCTTTTGTACCGATTTGGCCGCCACAAGTGTGGCAGGGTATGCTCAGACATGAGTCCCTTGCTCACTTTGCCACTGGATTCAAGCAAGCCGGGCTGAAGACGGCTGGAATGCCAGAAACCGGTCCTCAGAAGCTTGTTTCCGGTCAAGGGAAGGCATGGCTTGGCAGTTCGGGCTATACTGTTCCCATGAGGCACAGGGTCAGACTGATTTGCATATAGCCATGTCTGAACTGGGGTGGCAGAGTGGGCTAAAGAACGGTGATGGATCAAACCCAGTTCTTTTGACTGGGTGTGAGTGATTGATTGGTTCTGATGCTCCGTCCATCACCACCCCCTTTTCTACCGCTTTTGGCTGCCATAAGTGTGGCAGGGTATGCTCAGACGTGAGTCCCTTGCTCACTTTGCCACTGGATTCAAGCAAGCCGGGCTGAAGACGGCTGGAATGCCAGAAATCGGTCCTCGGAAGCTTGTTTCCGGTCCAGGGAAGGCATGGCTTGGCAGTTCGGGCTGTACTGTTCCCATGAGGCACAGGGTCAGACTGATTTGCATATAGCCATGTCTGAACTGGGGTGGCAGAGTGGGCTAAAGAACGGTGATGGATCAAACCCAGATCTTTTGACTGGGTGTGAGTGTTTGATTGGTTCTGATGCTCCGTCCATCACCACTCCCTTTTGTACCGCTTTTGGCCGCCATAAGTGTGGCAGGGTATGCTCAGACGTGAGTCCCCTGCTCACTTTGCCACTGGATTCAAGCAAGCCGGGCTGAAGACGGCTGGAATGCCAGAAACCGGTCCTCGGAAGCTTGTTTCCGGCCCAGGGAAGGCATGGCTTGGCAGTTCGGGCTGTACTGTTCCCATGAGGCACAGGGTCAGACTGATTTGCATATAGCCATGTCTGAACTGGGGTGGCAGAGTGGGCTAAAGAACGGTGATGGATCAAACCCAGATCTTTTGACTAGGTGTGAGTGTTTGATTGGTTCTGATGCTCCGTCCATCACCACCCCCTTTTGTACCGCTTTTGGCCGCCATAAGTGTGGCAGGGTATGCTCAGACATGAGTCCCTTGCTCACTTTGCCACTGGATTCAAGCAAGCCGGGCTGAAGACGGCTGGAATGCCAGAAACTGGTCCTTGGAAGCTTGTTTCCGGCCCAGGGAAGGCATGGCTTGGCAGTTCAGGCTGTACTGTTCCCATGAGGCACAGGGTCAGACTGATTTGCATATAGCCATGTCTGAACTGGGGTGGCAGAGTGGGCTAAATAACGGTGATGGATCAAACCCAGATCTTTTGACTGGGTGTGAGTGTTTGATTGGTTCTGATGCTCCGTCCATCACCACCCCCTTTTGTACCGCTTTTGGCGCCATAAGTGTGGCAGGGTATGCTCAGATGTGAGTCCCTTGCTCACTTTGCCACTGGATTCAAGCAAGCTGGGCTGAAGACGGCTGGAATGCCAGAAACCGGTCCCCGAGTGCCATATCACAGGTAGGATGTTGATACTCCGGACGGGGGGATTACAGGGTTGGGGACGGCTAGTTTATCGACTTGCCGTGTATTTCTTGACTTATGAGTCAGTCATTTATTGCCGTTCTGCTTGTCCCTTTCATTGTCCGGCTGCAGGCACTAAGGGTTTCTCACCGCACACGTTCGGTTTATAATTGGATCAAGTTGCAAAATAACAACCTTTTCGACCTCCTTACTTCGGAGGCTTCCTCCTGTGAGCACAGTGGCCCTCGCATCAAACGACTACTTTCAGGTACATGTTTGTGCTTTCCCCATACAGTCCTATTCCCACATGTTTCAATGCCTTATAAATTGTACACGTAGTTTTAAATACATCCATCTACGTGCTATGTGCGCCCGTTTAATTTATTTCAAACTGGCTTCTCCAACTCTCCTTTATATTTATATTTAATTTCATTGTTTCACACATGTCTATCTAAGTAATATACATCTTAGAATGTAGCGGTAACAAAATATATTTTGTTTTAGCTTCAATGTCATTGGTATCCCATGAGCATAGCGCCACATTGCAGGCTTGAGTATGAGATGTCTTACACAGGGGGGGCTGTATGTGGCAGAACGGCCTCATTTATTGAACTGCTGTACTTAGTGAGACCCACAAACTAGCAAACTGGTTGGGCTGCTCCGCTTCTCTTTCTTTAAATTAATTTTTTGGCTACAGGTGTTTTGGGCTCCCCGTTATATACCTTCAATTAACAACCGGACCGGCGAAGTGAGATTCACCCGACGGTCATCCTCACCTCAGAGTTCTTTTTCGTGAGACTTAACGCTCTCAACGCCGCGCAAACCTTGATAGGTATTTACCATGTGTTTTCAAACATGTATTCCCATTGTGCACTTTTTTATTGTAATGCATCACAAACGGTTTTTCTATGTGCAATTTGTTGCCGTCTGCGGCTGTATATGCTTTGTAGAATGTATGTTGCCCATCTAGTTTCTGTGGCTATGTAAGCTCATGACAACAGACGTCAAATAAACTCCGGCTCCCCTCTTGATTGTATATAGTGAGAAGCTATCCTTCTGAGGGATACTTCTTTTGGGTGATCCATTCGCTCGTGTGTTTTACAAATGAGTTTTCCTTTCTTATCATAGAACCCCGGTCTAGGATCGCACGAGGCCATTTAATTTTATACCAACCCCGACTGGGCGCTGATTGCTGGTAAGGAGAAGATTTCGGACATAATTGTTTAGACTCAGGAGTCACTTTTTGACCTTGGTAAACATATATAGTCTTCCCTTTGGGAACCTGAGTCGACATAGCTAGGAATCATTCTTCAATGAGGGGAATTCTTCCGTTCCCGTGAACACACAGTCCCTACTCCTTGCACACAACAATGAGCAGTGTAAACCGGGGGTGTGATTTTTGCAAGATTTTCTCTTTTTCTAAGACTTACCTTATTTTAAGGATCACATATATCTACTCTTCGCTGTTCTAATTCTGGTCATTTACTTTTTGGTTAGATGAACCTAAACGGTCATTCGGCTTCAATATCACACAAGTTTCTCTGATTCAAGTCACTTTCACTTATCATAACCCGGTAAGTGTATACAATTTCTTTTAACATCTTCGTTTGGACACATGTTATAAATATATCATAAGGTTGTCTTTTCCCGGGTTCCTATCTTCCCTTACGTTATGCCGCAAAACTCCTACCAAAATTGGAAAGTATATTGGGTAACCGTACCTAGCTGTCTGGGTTTACATCATGGCAATTATCTTAATATTTTTTCACCTTATATGTTATTTGTCTCCCTTTCTCCATTCAAAATAATTTGGGCAAAAATATTTTGTGCATTTGACTATGGTACTGAATTGCAGTGCCGTGGGCATTATTAAATCATTAACTATTTTATCTGACACGTATCGCAACTTGTGTTTTGATAGTTTTTAATTTTTTTCACTTATGTTCAGAAATCATCACTGTCTTGTTTTCTGTGTATATATTGTGCCACTTTGTATCTGATTTTGAGTTTAATCAGTGAGAACAGTTATTCGGTATGTCTTTGGGTCAGTTCTTTCTGAATGTATGTTATCGTTTTGTTAGTGCATTTTTTTCGTGTGTTTTGGATTAATGTATATTTATGTATATATTTATGTTTGTAATCTCTACAGCCCTGACGAAGTTCCTAAGAGGCAAGAGGAACGAAACGCGTTGGCTGTGCCTATGTTTTATGAACAATTTTTGAATAAAGAAGAAGAAAATCTACATTACCACTTCTTTTTTGACTTCATTTGAGTGCACCTTCCATTTTGTTGTTTGTATTTTTATCTTAGAAAACCATGTGAATTACAGTATATGCAATATTTATGGTACCCATACCCCTAACAAGTTGCACAACTACTCCTAAGAAGAACAATGGTCTGCCTACATTATCCCACGGGGCCTGGGAAAAGGTAAAACCGGCAGGTATGGAATGGCTGCAAATGGGGACAAACGTGAATAAACGATTATACCCCAATAGACTCACCATTTTCATTGGATTGTGACTTAATCACAAACAATCAATGGTGGTACTTTGAACATCCACACCATCAGAGATTCAAGCACTGCTTATATATTTTAATTATTTCAAAGTGCATAGTGAAATCATTATTTTGGAATTTAACCTTCACTTTTTCCATCTGCTTTTTCTATCGATCTGTTAATACACATACATACATATAATATATACACAAGTTAGACATGAACTTTACAAACAATCATTATATAGAAGAAGCACTGCGTTTTTCTTGTCTCTCAATGTACTGTTTCAAAAACATGTTGGTAAATGCATTATTTCAAGATCTAATCCACCGGAAGGTAGTCCAGAAGTGAGCAAGAAAACACTTTCTCAAAAACGTTTTTGATGACTTGTTCACAGTCTGTTCCACTATCATTTTAATCAACAGGCTCCTCCATATGAATAATGTTGACATCTATACATGCCAGACAACACTCAATCGTGTTTACCATCAATTGTCACAATCAATAAGCCCTCAATTTACATAATTTGTTAACAGTAGGGCTGGATGACTCCTTTAGGGATTAGGGAGTAGTTTCAATATAGTTAACAAGGTTTTCGCTGACAGGTACTCTAAGAGTGAATTCCCTGCTGTAATAGTCCGGCTAGATAGATATGCATAACTGCTTAAAGTACAGCACTTCCATAGATCCTATCATCTGCTGTGAGTAGTCATGTTGTCGAGTGTAGAGTCGGGCCTTAGGCCCTCACACTAGAAATGACTCGTGACACGGACACACTGGTTACTGGGTGCAACTGGCCACGAGCACGTGCGCTCTGCCACTTTTATTAGAGCTGTGTCACCTGACCAGTGACATCAGTGGTGGGTGGGTGTTCAGTGTGGTTACATGCTGAACACTAGCGTGCTGACTTTGACTCTAGGTCATTACATCCCTCCCAAACTTGGTGAAAAATCAAACCAACGGGAAAAAGTCCAAAACCCTGTGGGAAAGAAAAGATACCAAAATATAACATTGGACTCATGATTTTAAACGAGTCTCTTTGGCTGCTTGCAGGCCGCAGGCAGTGTAGTTCCTGCATCCAGGACCAACAGTTCTCTGTGGCACGCCTTGCAGTTGTTCGGCGGGTTTGGTCTTCCGTCTGCGCCGCCTGGATGTTGCTCTCAGCCTTGCCTTTGCTTCGCTCAATTGGTGACGATGAGTAGTTGGAGAGAGAGATGGATGATATGGGTGTTTGTCTTCTGGCTTCTTGTCTCCATTCTGGTTTTGTGATGTTTCCAGGCAGGCTTTAAAGTGTCTCTTGGCAGGTGAAGAGATTAGGTGCAAACATCCTTCTCACTAGGATGCCCCTCTCGCCGGTGTTCTTCTCTCACAAGATGTCCGGGAGGACCTCTTTGCCAGGCTTCCACTGGACTGGTGTTTTCGGTCGTGTTGCTCAACCATAGCCTTCGGGCCGTGAGCGGGGCGCTCCACGAGCCTCACCGTTGTGTCCTAGTTCCGTCTGAAGGTTGAGTTGTCGACTCTTTTCCTTGCTCGCGAGGCTTTCATCCCCGTGGGTCCTGCAGACGCGCAGCTATAGATCTGTCTACCATGTGGGACTTGCTGCCACCAGAGTCCCTTGAGGCCTCTGCTTATTGGGTTGACACAGGATGGTGTGAGGTGGTCAGTTCCTCAGCTTCCGGATGCCTGAGCACTCTCACCATCCAATCTTCCGATCAACCCCAGAGGTAAATGTCGCCAACAGCCCAGCTTGCTCTCTTCTGCGATCGCCATGTGGATGGTTGGCTCGTAGGTAGACGTCTTTGATCTGAGCTGCTGGTGCTCTTGCCAGGCCTTGTCCTCCAATGCACTCAGATGTTCCAGTGCCTGTCACCTTCCTTCTTTTCGCAATGGCGGCTTCTTCTTGCAGTGGCAGCTTCTTCTTGCAGTGGCGGCGTGCCACTCTGATTTCTCCTTCCTTCTTTTCTCAGTAGCGGTGGCCACTCTGATTTCTCCTTCCTTCTTTTCTCAGTGGCGGTGTGCCACTCTGATCTTTCTTCCTTCTTCTTGCAGTGGCAGCGTGCCACTCTGATTTCTTCTTCCTTCTTTTCTCAGTGGCGGTGGCCACTCTCCTTCTTCTCGCGATGTAACCTGGCCTGATCTTTTTCATCTTCTCTGGCCAGACTTCCCCGTGCCGCGCACGCACTCTGCACGTGTCTTCCTGGTCTTGTCCTAGTCCTAGGACACTGTCTTCTTGTCACTCAGCTCCCAGGGTTAGCGTTGCGACCTTCACGTCTTCTTTCAGTCTCCTCCGTTAATTTGCGGTGTTGAAGTTCGTTGGTCCATGTTCGCGGACCGCGCCTTGGCTGAACTTCTTGGACCTCGTGCTGGTCCCTTCTGCCGATCTTTGGCAGGTAGGCTTCTTGGTGCGACCATCTGATTGGTCAGCTTCTTGGTGCGACCATCTGGCTGGTCGGCTTCATGCTTTGTGACCAGGCTGAGTGGTCAGATTGCTCTTGTGTTGAGTCTTCAATGCTGCGAGTTGTCTGCGCAACCATTTTCCTTTCATCGCAGTTTGATTGCTTTGGTGTGCATCTGGGTGCGCTCTTCGTGTGTTACTTTGACTTGCTGCTTTGGGCTAGTGCTGTATGCACTGCTGCGCATTTGTGTCATGCGTCTTCGCCCTCCTAGGGCTGGGTTTCAGAACCACCGTCGGTTCGTGTGGTGGTGCTCCTGTCATCGCCATACTGCTGCAGCGATGGCCTGTGGCCACCAGGCATCGCTGCACTCTCTTCCGGCGTGGCGTAGGTGCTTCTGGAGTGTTGCTTTTGGAGAGGGTTGCATCACCACTCAGCTGGCCTTCTTCTGGTCTTACTTCTTCTGTGCGTTGCTAGTTGCGATCCTTGTGAACTTCTCTGGGCGCACTTGATTCGAGTGTCTTCTGAGGAGTTCTTGCATTCCTGTTCCTGGGGTGTTCTTTGCGCTTCTGTCACGCTCCTGCGCCGTCACCTTTTTATCTTCCCAGGCAGTGTGATGACTTGGTGGCGTTCTAGTGTGGCAGTGCCCTTGCGCACTGTTCACGCGCTCACCTTTGTCTTTCTTTCTTTTCCCCTGGTGGTAGGTGTCCTTCAGTTACGTGCTGTGGTAGTGTTGCCTTTCTTTTGTCTTTTCATGTAGTGCTCTTCGTCCTTCAGCTGTACGCAGCTGCCATTCAACTCTGTGCTGCTGCTATGATTATTTGGCTTGTCCAGGCTTGTTTGTTTCCTTATTCCTTGCGGTACCAGAAAAACCACTAGATGGCAGTGTATCCTTATCTCAATCGACTGGGGCTTCTCTTCCTCTCATTTGGGTGTGCTGGTGCGAAGATTCCACCCCCCCCGGGCCTCGGCTGCTCCCCCCAGCTACCATTCGTCACTGTGCTCACGTAGCCCAAGCACCTCGACCACGGTAGGGGCTGTCCTCATCTATTTCTAACGTTTGATATTGGCAGGCTGCATTCTATATCTTGCTCGTTCAACATACGAACTGGGCACTTTGCTGCGAATGATTCTTAGGCACTGCAGCGCTTCTCTCAGTCAGAGCAGCTTCACCCACGCTGTCTTTTTGGTCTCGCGCTTTTGGTGGTGGTGGGTGCACTCTATACCTTGGTGCTCTCAGACTTTCACGGCAGGCTCCTCACGCCCCCTGCGCAGGGACACGGGCCTCAGGCTGGCGCGGTAAGGTCTCTGCGCCATCATCTGCATTTCTTCGCCCTCCCTGCCCTCCGCCGCCGCAGCTTCACTTGTCACACCGGTGCGGCGGGGGAGGGGCGTCGGCACGGTTCTCCAGGCTGCTCCCTGTCTTCGGCCACACATACATGGAGCAGCTGCTTCTTTCACCCTCAGTGGTGCGGCAAGGCAGGCGGTCACCACTGGACAACTTCCCTTTATAGCGGTGAGTGTCCCGTTACTTCAGACGCCCTTCCGCCCCTCGCAGCGTGCATCGTTCGACTTGGGCTGCGCAAGGGGAGGGGGAAATATTGAGGCACAGACACTGGGCTCCAGTTTTAGCGGGTGGGCTCCGCTGTAGTTCTCCATTCACGGCAATGGTTGTGCCGGGCACACGCCCTGGCTCTCACAGTCTGTGTGCTTGGTGGGGTGGGGGCTTCGTATTGAGTGCGGGTGAGCTCCGCTTCCCTTGGGCAGTGCCCGGCAGCTCTCCATACGCTGCGGGCTCATTCACCCCGCCGCCGCAGCAGCTTTAGTCACACGCTGCGCTACGGGGGCAGGGGTCGCTGCAGGCAGGCCGCGGGTGGGCTCCGCTGGTCTTGCTTCACTGGGGGCAGTAGTAGCCAGCACCGCTCACACTGTTGGGGCAAAGTTTATATTTACAGTGGGTGGACTCCGCTTTACACGCTTTCTCGGCGGCGCTAGCTGGCGGCCGCCATTATCGCTGTTGTGACCGTTGCGGGTGGGCTCCGATTTCGGTGTCGGTCACTGGCATAGGCTCACCTTCGGCCAACAGGCCACTCTTGCCACGCGGGTGGGCTCCACTGGTCTTCACCATGGTGGGGGTTCAGTCACGGCCGATGCGGGTGGGATCCGGTCGGTCCGCTCTTCTCCCTCCGGGCACCGCCACGGCAGGGCGGGTCACCGCAGGCCCGAGAGGTGCGGGGTGGGATCCCGGGCACCTTCTCAATTTCCTCTAGGCCCGGGGCTCGTCACACGCCCCGCGGGCCTCTTGGCGGCCGGCACCATTCCCAGGGGTGTGCCCTTGATGCAGGCAGCCCTCTCCCCTTTTCTCATCAATTTTCTTTTAGCTGTGGCACGGGTGGGCACAGCTTAGCCTTGTCGCCAGTGTAGAGTTGGGCCTTAGGCTCTCATGCTAGAAATGACTCGTGATACGGACACATTGGTTAGTGGGTGCAACTGGCCACGAGCACGTGCGCTCAGCCACTTTTATTAGAGCTGTGTCAACTGACCAGTGACATCACTGGTGGGTGGGTGTTCAGTGTGGTTACATGCTGAACAATAGAGTGCTGACTTTGACTCTAGGTCATTACAGTCTGGGAAGCGCGGAAGCTGCGCATTAGTATGAGGCCTTATGAGAGTTGTAGTGTTGACAGAGGTCTATTGTGTTTCATTCACAAAAGATATTGCTAAAATGACATATGTAAATCAAAATAACGCATTGTTTGCACATACTGATTTATTTATTTGAAACACTATTTAAAAAAGAAAATTTTTTTTAGAGGGAGAACCTTTTCAAAATAAAGTGTTTATAAGGGAATCTTAATACATTGGCTCAACCTCTTAAGGGCACCAGAATCAGAAGAGAAGACAAAACATTTAAAAAAATGAAAAAAATAGGTTTATAATTAATCATCTATAAATATTACTCCTTACAAATGGTCCTAATGGGTCATGGAGCATTCTTTAAAAACATGACCTGGTTATAACTATGGAAACAAGCAGGATTTCACGTGGATCTCTGCTTATACTGATTAAAATTATTTCCATCATTACCAGAAAGCTGAGCATAATAACTATGGTGTGGAGAACCTGACCTTATGGGCCAAGCGGCGCAGGGCACGCCTAGGATCTCCGGGTTCACCTGCCTTGACAGACAGAGACACGAGACACTTTGTTAGGCGTAGAATAACAAGTTTTTTAGCTGCAGCTAAGCACAGTTGTCTAAGAAGTACCGGACGGGTAAGTTCTCTAGAGACTGCCACTTCATTCCGTGGCGCACAGTCTATTATACAGAACAAGTTTACAATGACAACTCCCAAAACACACAAAACTGACAAATAGGAATAGTTCGAAAACAAGCTATCGGATGCCTAAAACACACCCTCCTTTCAGACCCCGTGTGCTCACCTCCCCTCAAGTTAATCAACACTAGTGCCCGTGATTTCATTTGCAGGTGGTAAAACATGTGTAGAATGCTTCAAAGAATAGGCTATGTAACAAGAGAACACACAAAGAGAATAGTGAAGGCCAGCGAAACAAGATAAAGTCGAGAAGAATGGTGGGACTCAAACAGTGGAGTAAGACATGGATTAATCAGTCTAGACATGGCTTTACGAACTCGGCCAGACCCTGACATCGGTTTCGTAAACATGGGCAAGAGTTATTCTTTAATCAGGAAAGACACGTAGCAGCTGAAAAGGCAAAAACACCACGTTTACCGCGTTAGCCGTGCTGCCTGAGTGAGGCAACACAAAATGGCGGCTAAGCACAAAATGGCGTCTGAATATGAAGCGAAGTCGAAAACTACGTAACCTCAGACCCTCCTTTTGCCATACTCAGGCAAAGCACAAAAGAGACCCACGTTAGTCTGAGTCGATATCAATGGTCATGAGGTCATTGAGTTGTTGCTGCAACATCATCCTAATATTCTCTGTTTTCTGTGCTACTGGCTTAGAAACACAGACGGTGGCACAAAGTCCACAAATAGCTGGGCCAGACTGTAAACAGGAACAACAAGAAAAGATGATTGCTAGAATCATTCCAAGGAAAGTTAACACTTTCCATCCCCAAGTAGACAGTAGTCCCCAAAACCATCCCATCACAGACCAGTCTACAGTGTCCTGATGAATGGACTCAGAGATGAAATGTAGCTTAAAGATGGCTTGGTATACTGTAGGGGCATTGTCAGGAATATAAACGCAGCAGCTAGACCCAATCAGTTTACATACTCCTCCTCTATCGGCGAGAACAATATCTAGAACAATCCGGTTCTGTAAAGTCATAAGACGATCCGCCTGAAGTTCAGCTGTCAAATTGTTCAATGCTCCAGAAGTTACATTTATGGTAGCATCGACCACACGAACTAGGTGTCTGATGTTTCTACTATTGACCATTTAACCCCAAAAGGGAAGAAACCCTTTCAGAAAATCCACTCCCTCTTGTCCAGATGTCTCTTCAGAATCCTCTACCAAATCTCTTTCTATGGTGATCAGCAGGAGCAGTATATGTAGGGGGTAGGAGAAAAGCTATATAGCATGTTCCCGAGAAATATGTGGGAAGCCATGTATAAGCTCTATCATGACAAATGAAATATGTACCTTGAGATGGCACTAACGGTGAAGAAATCAGGGGTGCATAAACATACGTATGGGAACAATTACTCTTCTCTTGCTTAATTTTGGTATTCTCGCCATTTATTTGTAAACACAAATAACCTCTTTGGGGAAGAACCCAAATCGGTGCGAATTTCTTCTGTTTAACTTTATCAGAAAGGCTAGTAACATACCGAGTCACATTCCATCTATCATAAGCTTTTTTCTCATCTTTGGGAATTTTACTATCAGAAATTTTTGCCATAGTTACTATACCCTTTATCAAAGGGCTATGACTGAAATCCACTCCACCATTATAAGACCCACCAGGAGGATATCGAAGTTGATTCTGGTATGCATTAGAAGACATAGCCAGATAAGCCCAAGCAGAACCTTCATACAAAAATGGAAGGACTAAATACGGCATCCCTCTCTCTGTATTATGTGGAATGAGACCACAAACCCAACAATCAGTAGTATTTACTATTAATTGATGCTGGTGTAACAATTGAATGAACAAATTGTTAAAATATTCCATTCTTCTCATTTGCTCGTGGTTTGGGAGTGAGTAAAATTTATGCGGAGAAATAGTAGGAGAGGAAATCAAAGAGACAGAAGTAGGAACAGGTGTAAGCTGTACAATATGTATGAGACATCCTATGCATGCTAATAAACTACATAAACATACTAAAACATATAATGCTACGCCACAACGACTGAATAATAATTTCTTATAATGATCTCTTTTCATTATTTTAAAATCATTCCCTTTCCCTGCATTATCCATTACTCTAAAGGCGTTGCTCACGATAATCTTCCTTAATCACTTGGCTGTGATTGTTAGCCGTCCTATGACACTGCAAGTCCTGTTGACCTAGTCACTATTCAGGTCACAGCTCAACACTCCTACCGTAACCCTGCAACTTGATGGATAAAGAAAAAGGAACGTTTCTCTTTTAATACAAACAGAATTATAAAACACAAAATTAACTGTCCTTAGGCAACCTTCTTCTTAAATTGTATCCTGTTTTGCCAGGTGCCGTTTGTTCCTTAAACAGAGTCTCTGGATCTGTTGTATTTAGTCTCAAAGGTTAAGGTACAGCTTCCTGTAAGACGTCGTCGTCTTCTTTCTCTGAGCTAGTCCAATCCAGGCGTGCACTGCTGAACGGTACAAATCTGGGTACTTTCTCGCATTCGGTATCACCAACACCTTCTCGGACCCACTGGTCAAAAGTTAAAGGCAATGGTACCCTCTTGCAATGCACGCCGTGGATACAGTTCTTCTTTCCGACGACTTTCACAGCTGTACGAGTAGTTAGTAAAACTTGTCTCGGCGGATACCAACGAGGTTCCGAATTCTTCTTCCTCTGAAAGTTTTTGAGACAAACCCAGTCTTTGGGTTGTATGGAGTGTCCTGGATCTGAGGAGGACTCCGGCAAAGCGTTTTGGACCTGTTGACGAATGACATGCAATTTAGTGGTGAGGTCATGCAAATAGTCAACCAACAATGGGTACGGAATATCTGAGTACTTATTGGGTCTGGGGACTCCCCAAACATTTTTGTATGGGCTAAGCCCCAAACGGGAATGAACAGTCGTTCTTGTTGAAAGAAGTGCCAAAGGCAAGGCATCAGGCCAAGAAAGGACTGTACTAGCCTGAATCTTTGCTAACTTAAGTTTGAGAGTGCCATTATAGCACTCCACCAAACCCGTTGACTGAGGATGGTTTGCCGCATGGAATTTCTGTCTAATACCAAGGCCCACACACACCTTCTGCATAATTTGGCCTACAAATTCACTCCCATTGTCACTCCAGACAATGCGCGGCAAACCAAACCTTGGGAAAACTTCCTTCAAAAGAACCTTAGCAGTGGACAAAGCAGTGTTGTCCTTTAGGGGGTAGGCCTCTATCTATCGGGAAAAAGCACAAACCACCAATAGGACATATTTGAGATTGTTAAAAAGTTCCATATGGATATAGTCTATTTGCAGTACCTCAAATGGATACGGAGGGGGAGCAAAGTGACCTGCTGGAGTTGGAGCTCCCTTTCCTGGATTGTGCATTAAACAAACAATGCAATGTTTCACCACATTTTCTGCACATTTAGGAATACCTTCATTTTGCCATACTGGAGCTAGAAGTTTACATATACCCCTTCCATTAATATGGGCTGGTCCATGAGCCAAAGTAACTACACGTAGTACATATGCATCTGGCAACAACCATTGCTGATGCTCTGATAATTCCGTCCAACATCCCATCGTGTCCAACATTCCCGTACTCTCTTTCCACTTATTCAATTCTTTCTCAGTGGCCTCTTCCTGAATCGCTTTCATGCTTTCTACTGTGTCTTCACACATGCCACCTTCTCCGACCCATCTTGCAGGGCCTGCAACATACATGCGACTTTCAACATTCTTCGCCGTCTCCCTCGCTATTTCATCTGCAAATGCATTTCCTTGACCCACGTCATCAATAATCTTTTTATGGGCACTGCACTTCACAATCGCTATTTGAGTGGGCAAAGCAAGTGATTCGAGAAGGTCAGTCACCAACTGACCATGCTATATTTTAGTGCCGTGGGAGGTACAGAATCCTCTTTCCCTCCTCAAACGACCAAAACTATGGGCAACGCCAAATGCATATTGGCTGTCTGTATAAACAGTCACTCTTTTCCCTTTCGCCAACACACATGCTCTCGTTAATGCAATCAATTCTGCAGCTTGCGCTGAATTCTGTGAAATACGTGCCGTTTCTACCACTGTGTGCAAAGTCGTAACAGCATAAGCAGCTGTCGTCTCACCATTAGGAAGCTTAAAACAAGACCCATCTACCCATAGGATCCCATCCTGATCCACAAGTGGTGTATCTTTCAGATCTATTCGACCTTTTGTTTCCTCTTCTGTACGAAGAAAACAATCATGCTGAGCTTGTACATTTTTCTCATCCAAAACAGGCAACAATGTTGCTGGATTCAGAACATTACACCTTTTAATATGTATATGGCTAGCTAAAAGCGTCAACTCATATCCAGACAAACGGGCACTCGTTAAGTGCTGAGTTTCTGTCCTGTTAAGAAGAGTATCTACTGTATGAGGCACCATAACATTAAGAGTGTGATCCAGCACCAATCCAGCAGATTGACGAATAGAAATCGCCGCTGCTGCTGTTGCTCTGAGGCAACTGGGTAATGCTTTAGCTACCGGATCTAATGTAGCCAAAAAATAGGCACATGGCCTTTGTTTGTCCCCGAATTGTTGTGTCAAGACTGATAATGCACAACCTTCCCTTTCATGAACATAGAGTGTAAAAGGTTTACGGTAATTTGGAGTACCCAACACAGGAGCAGAACACAAAGCAGTACGTAAATCAGAGAAACTCTTTTGACATTCATCAGTCCAAGGAAGAGGCTGAGGCGTATCTTTAAGAGTGAGTACCAACAGAGGTTTAGCAAGTAGAGAAACATTCGGAATCCACTGTCTACAATAAGAGGTAATGCCTAAGAAAGCACGCACCTCTCTTTGTGTGGATGGTACAGGCATTCGTGCGATTGCATGAATACGTTCTGGGGTCAATCGCCTTCCCTCCTTCGACAAGAGATGACCTAAATAGGTAACCTCTTGGTGGAAATATTGCAACTTAGAAGGTGAAACTTTATGGTGTAAATCAGACAAATGTCGCAAAAGCGACACAGTCGCATCTCTACAGACATCTTCCGAATCAGTATCTATTAACAAATCATCTACGTATTGGATAAGAGTAGCACCCGGGGGCAAAGAAAAGGTGTCGAGCTGGGATTTCAAAGCTTGACTATATATTGAAGGACTTTCACAATAGCCTTGGGGTGCACGCTTAAATCGGAAACTTCGGCCTCCGAGAGAGAAGCCAAAGAGATCCCTACTCTCTTCAGCAATAGGAATGCTAAAGAAAGCATTTTTGAGATCAATAACCGAAAACCAAGCTGCCGAAGCAGGAATCATAGTGAGCAAAGCAGTGATGTCTGGCACAACAGGAAACTGAGGAACAACAATTTTATTGACCTCTCGAAGATCAATCACAAAACGGTACACAGATGGCTGGGAAGGATCAGTACGTTTAAGAATAGGCAAAACAGGGCCATTGCAAACATTTCCTCTGGTCTCTTCGACCACACCCTACTGAACCAAGTCATGAACAATAGGCAACAAAGCTCTTCCACCATCGTTAGATATTTTGTATTGAGGAACACGTGGCAACTTAACGTCAGGTTTAACAGTAATCACATAAGGTGGAATTTGCAACAAACCAACATCATTCAGACCTGTATCCCAAAGTGTAGCAGGAAGTGAACGCAGTTCAAGTGGCAGTTGTTCTTTAGATACATACATCGGAGAAGTAAATTTATCACCCAAAGTAAGATGCACACCAGAGGGTGAAAAATACAGCGTAGCATGCAAGCGTTTCAATAAGTCCAAACCAAATAAATTCTCTCCACAACCCGTTGTTAAAAGAAGTGGAGCTTCCAAATCGTACGGACCAACAGAAATGGGCAAAGGACAGGAAACCGGGTTAGTAACTGGGGCGCCAGAGAATCCCACGGAAACATTTGTTAAGCCAGACAAAGGTGCCCCAGGGAGTTTGGAACGCATTATAGAACTTCTCATTGCACCAGTATCCAAGAGAAATGGTTCTGTAACACCCAATGCTATAACATTAACATAAGGTCCCTCCTGATCCACTGGAACTGATACGACTCCCTTACTTTGTCTATGGCTGTCCTAGCTAGTATGAAAATCAGCATTCTCACTATCTAAACAATAATCCTCGTTATAATATTGTGCAGACTGAGAATTCCGCTGATCAAAATAATTTGTAGAGTCCTGAGGGGAGAGGGACGTCGGTACTGAGACGATGCACCACGTCCTCTACCCCTAGACACAGACCGAGAATCACCACGACCCCGTGGCGCTAATGATCCACCATAGCGCTGAAGATACCGGTTTCTGCAACAACTTTTGAAACTGTGGGGGCTGTTGAAATTGGGGCTGAGCAGAACGAGGGGGATAAGCCTGATGTAGAAGAACATTTGTTTTTAATTCCTTAGTCTTCTACTCCGCTTTTTCCTTATCTTCATTATCCCTATTTTCGTAATACTGAGCAATGGCTAATATCTGGGCAGTTGAAGAAACGGCCCATGAACTCTCTGATTGTTTCAATTTAAGCGACAACTCTGGAAGTAAATTAAAGACAAACTTATCTACGAACAATCGCTGTCCACCTTCAGTACTCATATCTTGACCACTATGGTCAATGAAAGTCTCTTCGAAACGAGTGAAAAAATCGGAGACACTTTCATCAGTCTTTTGTTTGCATGCTGCTAACTTATCCCAATTAACGCGTACAGCAGGCATCATCATTTTCATAAGATCTATTATTCTACCAGTTAATTCCGTAATTAAATCATCAGGTTTGGCACCACCTATTTGTCCCGCATCTGCAGCTGTAATAGCAGCCCAATTACCACCTAAAGATTGATCATGATCTTGTTTACGAATCCTGGTCCAGATCGCTTGTGGAACTACATTTCCCATAAGAAAATCAATATCTGCCAGATTCATGATACATGCATCAACAGTCTGGGACAACTCTTTATAATACCCAGCAGGATTCTTATGAGGGTCCGGTAAAGACTGTTTTAGCGCCAACACTTCTGATCTTTTCTAAGGATCATGTACCCATATACGCTGAAAATGAGGAAGGACTGGTGGAGCAGTGTTTGGATCTCCATCTCTCCATATCGGAGGAACTTCTCGCATCGGATTTTGTGCCATTTTACGTCGAAACCGCAGGATCAGGTTCAAGAGAATTTTGAGAGAAAAAGGAAGATCGAAGAGTAACAAGCTTATGAATAGCGCCCTCCACAGCAGGACCCACAATAAGTCCCTTATCAAATTGATCCTGTACTTCGAATAAATCCTGAGGAGGTAAATCCAGATCCACATCTCCCCATCCTTTAATAAGGGTATTGCACATAGCATTGAAAACGTACCGCTGTGTAGGCGCATTCCATTGAAGGAAAGTATCCAGAATATCACGCACACTATACTGTACACTACTCACGATCCAATTACGGGCAAGAGAATCTAACTTAGTCCGTTCTTCTAAATCTGGAATCTGACTACGACATTGTCTTCGAGATGACGCAGGAGAAAAGTTCAGAGGCCCAAGAAAAGGTGACAGAAGACCTGAAACGGTTTTGACTAAACGTTGTCGAGCTGTAGGGGAATCTGACACTAAAACAGGAGACAACGTATTCTGTAAAACAGGAGAAGAATCAGTAGCAAAAGAAACGACAGGTAAAGGAGACTGAGGCACAGAAGATTGGGGTACAGAAGTCACTGGCAAAGGGGGCTGAGGTGGAATCATAGGAATAGGCAATTGTGCAGGAACCAGAACAGCTGGATTAGCAGCAGGTTGTAATGGGGGTGCAGTAGCACCTAACACATAAGGTGGAGGTAATGTCAATAAATGGGACATAAAAGAATCTTCGTCAGGATTCTTACTCTTTGAAGTAGTAGGTAACACAGGATAACATCTATCTAATGCCATACGAATGCTGTCTTTCCGATACCTCAATCACCTGATCAGCTTCGTCATTTTTAAACTGTTGGGCAGCCTGTAAAATCGTCATACTCTGCTCTTTCTTATCTTTTTTCATCTGCTTAATTTCTTTCTGTTTGGCTTCCTTACGCCAAAGGCAGAAGGAGTCAAACATTGCCAGCCGGGCTTTTCTATTAAATAGAATTGCTTCCAAATTATCTAGTATATCAGGCTCAAAAGAACCATTTTGTGGCCACTGTAGGACACCATCCTTCTTTGTATATCGGATCCATGTTTCGTTAAAAACAATAGGACCCAGACAATGTTTTGAATAGAGCTCGTAAGTGGGAGTTCCAACTGGAGGAATCAGACAAGAATCCTCTAGCCGGGAATCCCTAGAAAAACCAAAACAACTAAATTTCCTAAACTTACTAAATCCAGGCATTTCGTAACGAACTGGACTTCCTTACAAACGTCAAGGGGGTTTAGACAATATAGTCACAGCACAAACATACTTACCCCTTGGCTTCCGTTAGCGCGCTAATCGAATAACAAAAACAAAGAGTGGACGCTACCCACGAATACTTAACTAAATGTTGTTCTCACGCCAACAGATGTCCGTCTAACGTCTCGCAATACCGATCAACACCAGACGGCCAAGGAAGGGCGACAGTCAGGGCAGCAGTCATCAGCAGCCGTCGGCAAGGAGTAGCCGCGCTTCAAAAGACCTTCGGTCCACTTCGACATGCAGGGGTCGCTCACGTGGTTCGCGAAATCCTCCGGAACTTTCTTGCGAAGCTCCTCACGACCTTCGGGCAAAAACTACTACCACTGAAGTCGCCCCACGTAGGGCGCCAATTAGAGAACCTGACCTTAAGGGCCAAGCGGCGCAGGGCACGCCTAAGATCTCCGGGTTCACCTGCTTCGACAGACAGAGACACGAGACACTCTGTTAGGCGTAGAATAACAAGTTTATTAGCTGCAGCTAAGCACAGTTGTCTAAGAAGTACCAAACGGGTAAGTTCTCTAGAGACTGCCACTTCATTCCGTGGTGCACAGTCTATTATACAGAACAAGTTTACAATGACAACTCCCAAAACACACAAAACTGACAAATAGGAATAGTTCGAAAACAAGCTATCGGATGTCTAAAACACACCCTCCTTTCAGACCCCGTGTGCTCACTTCCCCTCAAGTTAATCAACACTAGTGCCCGTGATTTAATTTGCAGGTGGTAAAACATGTGTAGAATGCTTCAACGGATAGGCTATGTAACAAGAGAACACATGAAGAGAATAGTGAAGGCCAGCTATACAAGATAAAGTCGAGAAGAATGGTGGGACTCAAACAGTGTAGTAAGACATGGATTAATCAGTCTACACATGGCTTTATGAACTCGGCCAGACCCTGACATCGGTTTCGTAAACATGGGCAAGAGTTATTCTTTAATCAGGAAAGACACGTAGCAGTTGAAAAGGCAAAAACACCACGTTTACCGCGTTAGCCGTGCTGCCTGAGTGAGGCAACACAAAATGGCGGCTAAGCACAAAATGGCGGCTGAATATGAAGCGAAGTCGAAAACTACGTAACCTCAGGTGCATTTAGTTTTTCTGTTTTTGACTAGGTTGTGCCATGGTATATCATTATGCAGGCCTCTACTGTCTGTTCTCACCCTATTTATCCAGCGTTTTTCAAAGAACAGGACTGATACTGCCATATCCATATGTAATGGTCTGAGCTTCTCTGAGATAAGCCACCTCATATCAGTCTCTGCGTGTCTTTTTCCCAAAAATGTTTCATCAATTTTGCAATCCCTTTTCTTATGGTGCTTTAATGTTTGTACATTCTGATGTGCACGTTACTTGATAACATGGCAAAATACTTACGCCCCCACAGGTAAAAGAGAACATAAACTACGTTGGTTGAATTCTCAGATGTGGGGATATACCAATATCTGTTCACACATTTCTTCAAAGTGTTTGAGATGGGACTGAGGATAGTCACACAAATCAGTCTCTCTGTTTCTTTTTTTTTTCATGGGTCACCAGTAGTTGATCCCTTTTATTATTCTAAGCCCTTAATTCACTTTTGATAATGTTCTCAGAGTAATTCTTCTCTTGTAGTTTTGCAGTGAGTTTCTTAGCATGTTTTTATGCTGACTAACTTTAGTACAACTTGTCAGAGGTGTAGAAGTGGACCAGATGACTGTAGCTACTCTTACCTTGCTGCCTGCTGGTGGGACAGTTCATCAGGGCCCACCTTCTCTGCCTACTTCACATCTCTGTGTGATGCTGCCCCTGTTGCCTCTCACCATTACCTCCAAAGTCCAAGGTACCCATCAGGTTTTTGGTGGGATATATCCTTGCTGCAGAACGGAGAGTTATTCTGGGATGGAACGGTACTGAACTTGCTGTGTATAACGGTAACTTGTATTTGTTGATGTTGCAAAAGTAATGCAATGAATTGTTCCTGTTGCTGGATTTGCAAGTATGTCCATTGACGCTGGGGGATAAGATAATAGCATCCATGAGTTATAATGACACTTACTTTCATCTTTTAAGCTCTGGTCACTGAATGCCAGAGTTTGCAGCCATCTCTCCACTTCCTACCCAGGACTTGAAAAGTTTAACAATCCTATGAACGTATGACTGAGAAAAGATTTATTTGCGAGCAATAAGAGGCAAATATTTCCAGTGTTTCTGTTGGACATAGTAAAATGATTTATGATTAGAGAATATTCCTTTAAATTACCTCCTTTTGAGAACAGTCTTCTTCATAGACTGTCGTTTCACTGGCGCTACCACCAAGAAAGTCATGACGATTTAATTTGGGGGTCCCTAGCCTATCCTTGCCTGCCGTTAGCTTGAACTGCAACATTCTATCCAACATATATTGTTCTGAGTTTGATGATTATCCATTACAACTAAGGAGAGATAGGTGAGATGTTTCAACTACTACTAATTCGTATGTGCCTTCATTTCCATGTACCTAATGACTGGTGTTTTAGATCAAATACAAATAAATACAGAGATCTTTAAAGATATTGCTAATTCTAGCACACTAGCTTTAGGATTAGTGGCAGAGCAACTAGACACCCATGCCAAGATGCTAATCTATTTATATATATTTTTTTGAAGAGCGCATCAATCATCCCCAGGGGATATTGTGGGGCTAGCATAGCTCCCTGCCATTTGTAGAGGCATTAGATAGCACAGAAACCTGTGTCTTATGTCCTAAACAACCACAATTTTAATTTATTCCTGAACCCCAAATTATCTTCAGTGAGATGCAGATCTAATGGTAGCTTCTGCTCTGATTTTTGTTATTCTCTTTGTTTTTGCCAATGCAAGATTGCGAAATCTCAGATCACGTGTTGGTGTGTAAAATTCGACTCTAGCTTGCAGAATTATTTAACCAGTTTTATACAATGCTTTGTGTGCATAGCAGAGAAGTTTAAACTTCCCTATTTAGTGCATGGGCAAACAAAGTAGAGTCACTAAATAGTCAGATGCAGAGTTATATCTATCTTTATTGCAAATCAATGGGTGATGCCGTTTTATGTTACTTGAAGTCATGAAAACAGATAGTTTGCCATGACTACATAAAGAGCGTTCCCATAGTCCAGTCTACTTGTTGAGAGAGCCTGAAGTATGTTTTTCTCCAAATAACTGTGCCCAGGTTAAAAAGTCTCCTTCGTAATTTTAAAATGGTGAAACATTTGCCACAGGTGGCCTTACCATGCTCTTGTTTGTAAGTAAGTAAGTAACTAAGCATTTTTATTTGCATAATTAATTAAAATCATTGCAATTTGTACAGACAGTAATTGCGATTAAAAAAGGAAAACTGTAAGCAGCACATAAAAGAAAAGGGAGATCATTTTAGGGAATAAAGTTAATTTTTGGGGTAGTACATTTTTGATTCCTAACATCAATTTTACAAAGCGGGTGGCCATCTGAGGTGAGTCGCCCCTTATACACAGTTCTAATGCTTCATGACATGCATCATGACATTTTGCTATCTCCCTAATGACACGCGCACGAAGGATCGCAGCGCGAATGTTTGTAGCGTGACCTGGAATATTTTAAAAAGCTTCTCGTGTGATTGATTTTAAGAATTTCACAGATGCACTTTCTTCCTTTTTAATATTATAAATTGTATTTACTCACTGCTCTGCTCACGCTAACCATTGCTGCACTCTGTCGCCCCTGCAACCCCGGTCCACCGCAAGCGGTAGGCTTGTTTGTTGTGGAGGGTGCAGGGCGGTACCTTCTTCCGGGTTCCTTCCCGGTGCTGGCACTGATTGGGCGAGTGTGTGGAGGCGGAGCTGAATGCTAGCCTGTCCTCTACAAAAACCAGATGCCCCCGAATACGCGTAGCGGATGCGCGCAGCGTCCGCGACGTCCACGCGCCGAAGACACGCCAAAGACCAGCCCGTCTGTGCCCGTCCGGGCCAGGACATGACACGGGGCTGAGGGCCATGCTCCGTTGGCTCTAAACAGGCTGGTAATGTCCTCCGGTCAGTTAAAAGCGCTGCGCCCCACCAAAAACAATTACTTTACTACATTTGAGGTACATCATACAGGAAATGCTAGTTGTCCCAACTGTAATCTTACATTCACTAATTTTCAACCGTACCCCGATCACAGGAATAGATATAGAAAGCGGAAACAGCACCCAAGTGCCAGGGCGTAAGACTTCCTGTTTTACAGTACCAATTGTCGCTCATTACCTAAACGCAAGCTAGATATTTTTAACTTGTTACTAGAAGACCAACCCAGCGCACTTTTTCTGACTGAAACCTGGCTACACGATAGTGCAGGCCCCGACGTAGCCACTGCCCTCCCTTCCAACTATGCGATTGTTAGGAAAGATAGAACGGACCAAACTGGAGGCGGGATTGCAATCATTTTTAACAGAGTGCTGAAATGTAGCCTCGACCCTGTAGACATCCCAGACTGTGAAGCTGCCTTTTTTTAAATAACCATGAATCCTAATTTCACTCTATCAGGCTTATTGATGTATCGGCCCCCCGGAAATTCCACCCAATGGGCTTCCAAATTAGCATCACACCTTTTTATGTAGCCTCAAAAATGTTTTCATTACTTGGAGACCTTAACTTGCATCTAGAGGATCCATCTAACTCCACATGTATGAATTTGCTAGAAGACCTGACAGCTTTAAACATTAGACTACTAAACTCCGGACCCACTCATGAGGCGGGACACCTGCTCGACCCTATAATTACTAATCTTACCGAATTGGTATGGCACGATACCACCCCCATATGTTGGTCAGACCACTACTTAATAAAATTTAGCCTTAAACTACCAACCCTTACTTCTGCGCAGCCTGTTTTTACAGCCACGTCAAGGAAAAACTGGAGAACACTCGACATTGTACAATTCAACAAGGTACTCTGCGAACCCCCCCCCCAAAAAAAGCCCAAAACATGGCAGGCATAGCAAAAGCAACACAACAGTGGCTCAGTGACGCCGCTGACTCCTGCCTACCCACTCCTCACACAAAGGGAAATAGCCACCGCCCCCAGCCCCTTGGTACAATGACTCATTAAAAACTGAGAAAACAAAATGCAAGGCATTAGAGGGCCAGTGGCGGAAAGACTATGCACTTGACAAAAAGGTGAGATATCAAAACACCAGAAACATATACCATACAGCTTGCACGAAAGCCCGAGCCCTATATGTATCCAACACCATTATGGAAGCAACAAACAGACCTAAAACTCTGTTCAACACGGTTAAGGAATTAGCAGGTGCGCAAACCACAGCAACTGCCCGTCCGCTAAATGAACGACAATGTCAGGATCTTGCTGAATTCTTCACCGATAAAATTGATAAACTAATTACTGGTATCAATAGCGATAAAAATGATACTACCTCGCAGGCGGATACGGATTATGTCCCCATAGTTAAGAATACCCTAGCCTCCCATTACGATAGACACACTGAAGGCCATCCTCAAGACCATTAAATCTGGCTCCCCTCGTGACCCTATTCCCATTATTGTACTAAAAAAACTGGATGCCCCTTCTCTTGAAATCATTGTCGACACGTTAAATTCCTCCTTTGAATTTTCCACAGTTCCCGCACTTTGGAAACATGCCATGATAAGCCCACTGCTGAAGAAGCCCAAAGTAAACCCCGAAATATTGTCAAACTATAGACCTATATCTCTGCTCCCTGCCTTTTCGAAATGACTGGAAAGACATGTCCACTCGGTCTTAACCCATTTCACTGAAGAAAATTCTCTCCTCCATCCGTCTCAATCAGGATTTCGAGCCGGTTTCTCCACAGAAACTGCTCTGCTGGGAGTCACCGAAAACATCCAGAAACTCCTTGACGACGGTCAAACGGTTGCCCTCATTCTCTTGAACTTGAGTGCGGCCTTTGACACCATATAGCACGAAAGGTTATTAACCACGTTAAGAAAAAATGGAATCTGTGGTGTGGCACCTGAGTGGATCAGGTCTTTTTTGAAACAACGGACGTTCCAAATTACATCTTTTTCAGCATGTTCCGGAATGTTCAGTGCCCCACACGGAGTGCCCCAGGGCTCTATTTTGAGCCCACTGTTCTATAATCTATATCTGAGACCTCTTGCCGAACTAGCGGACAGATCAGGACTCACCCTCATGACCTACGCCGATGACTCACAGATCATCTTCTCTCTGTCAGAATCCAGTCCATCATCCCTGTCTCCCCTCAAACAAGGTCTCCTCAACATTTTCAGCTGGATGACTGGAAACCAGCTGAAACTTAACGGAGAAAAAAATGGATATCCTCCTTCTGGAGAAACAACAGGACCTGTGGAACCCCTCCCACTGACCTTCCCAGATGGGAAACCTCCCAGTACCAGCCACCCAGGTACGCAACCTGGGGGTCATTGTGGATAGCTCCCTATCCATGAAACAACAGGCCAGCAAAGTCGTTGGCCTATGTTTCACCATCATGAAGTGGCTTAGGAAAATCCTCTGGATGCTGCCCACCTCCACCCACAAAACCGTAGTCAATGCCCTGATTACATCTCGGCTTGACTACGGTAACATCCTGTACTTAGGCTCTAATAAAGCTGTAGTACGGCGGCTACAGCTTGACCAGAACTCAGCTGCCAGGCTGCTGTGTAGAATTCCTAAAACAACCAGGGTCTCAAATCACTTACGTGACCTGCATTGGCTCAGGGTAGAAAACCGGATTAGAGTTAAAGCCCTGAGTTATTGGTTCAGGATCAAAGCGGGCACTGCACCAAAATACCTACTAGCACTAGCCCATCCCTAAACTCTAAAACACAACCTACGGTCACAGTCAGCAGCCAACCGTTGTGTGCCTAGGTTCAAACTTTCAAGAATGGGAGGCAGATCATTTTCACACCTAGGAACAACTCTCTGGAACGCACTCCCTAGGCTAGGTTCAGGAAAAACATCAAAACCTGGTTGTTCGAGCAATAACAAGAACGACCCTGCGAACCCCCTGCCACTCTTCTGTGCTGTGTCTCGGCGCCGGGAAACCCTTTTTGGGTAGCTGTTGCGCCATACAAGTTTAAAAAATAAATAAATAAACATGTCCTAATGTTGAAAGAAAGCCAGGTCGGACGAAGCCAGAAGACTCGTAGGGCAAACAGGAGTCGACAAATGCATAGAATGTGAATTAGATTTTCTTCCGCTAGGTTGCAAAAATGACAATTTGTAGAAATTCCTTTTTATGTCCTTGGCCATATTTGTACGCCGTTAGTGGGATTAGGCCAAACCGGAACCGCATTAATTGGTGCTTAATGTATGGTTTCATTAATGATGAAAGGTAGAGCGGTAGTGTTTTTGGAGCATATGGGCACATGCATCAATATTGCATTTTGCGATTCCTTAATTGCGAAAAATAAGGAATCGCAATTAAGGAATTGCAAAATGCAATGCATCAAAAAATTGCTAAAAAAATAGCGATTCCTTAAAATTCCTTAATTGCGATTCTCAAATTGAGAATCGCAATTAAGGAATACCACCCCATTCATTCCCATGGGCCTAGAGGCCCATAGGAATGAATGGGAATGACATCTTAATTTGCGATTCACAATTAGAAATTCGCAAATTAAGAATGCAATTTCAAGGGTGCAGGGATGTCCAAAGGACACCCTGCTGCACCCCTGAAATCAGCTTAGAAGTACATTTTGCACACTCACATGCCTCAAGGGCATGTGTGTGTGTAAAATGGAACTTTGAAAAATGCACTTTTGTGCATTTTTCAAAGTTTTCGCAAATTACCATCAAGGTCAACTTCATGGTAATTTGCACCTCTTATTTGCGAATTCGCAAATTTTAAAAGTATGATGCATTGCATTTAAGGAATCTCAATTTGAGATTCCTTAAATGCAATTGCAATTTAAGAAATCGCAATTTTGCGATTTCTTAAATTGCGAGAACAACAAAATGCATAATGCATCCCAAAAATAGAAATTGCATTCGCAAACGGCCGAATTTTGCGATTCGCACCGTTTGTGAATTACATTTCCTTTGATGCATGTGGGCCATAGAGTTTAGAAGCCCAGCTGCCATGGAAGAGCTTTGATACTGATAGAGCATCGTTTTCATAGGTCAAAATTTTTGCTTGCTTAGTCAGAAGATTTAATGTTGTCTCTATGGGTAACGATGCTGACCATATGTCTTGGGCTTTTAGCGAATTCAAGCAGTATGACAGATATTTGTTCCAAGATGTATCCGGATTACTGAATAATGACCATATAGTGCTCTTTAAAGTATGGTGGCGAGCTAGTTTTGTCTTTAGGCTATATGCAATGAACCTTGCAAAATTCCATTCGGATTTGAGCATGAGAGGTGGAATTTGGTAATAGAAACACTCTGCGGTAGCATGCTGATTGAGCTCTATCTAGACAGCATGACATTTTGTCTTTATAGGTTATAGCACCAAAAGCTATCGTCGGCAGGAGTTTTGCGCCTATCAGTCTTATTAGTGGGGCGAGATCTGGAGAGTGGACCGCGCTCTTTGTTCTAATGAAGGCTCCCTCTAAACTTCGGGTGACACTCTGCATTGCAGTAATGTGAGCGGTCGGTCTCCCCTTATGGTCTATCCAGACGCCCAAATATTTGTATGTGGAGACTGATTCCAGTGCCTTGCCCTCGGTGAACCAAGTGCTTTTTCTTGTTTTTAAAGATGAGACTGTCATGAATTTCGTTTTGGCGATGTTAATCTCCAGAGTATTGATGTTACAGTACTGCACGAGGGAATTGAGTAGTCTTTGGAGTCCCACCTGGGTCTGATCGAGTAAGATAGTATCATCAGCATACTGCAAGGTTTGGATCTTTGTTAGTTCGATTCGCGGGGGAAGGCTCGACATCCGGCTAAGATTTTAGGGAGATCTGCTAAATACAGGTTGAAAAGTAGGGGTGCAAGGATACATCCTTGTTTTAGGCCTCTGGTGGTCAAAATTTTGTTGGTTGTAGATCATCTCGAGGTGACTCTTATTTTCACCCAGGTATCTGTATGTAATGAAATGAGAGCTCTCAATAAGGGCTGCGGAATGCCCCATTTTGCCAATTTTTCCCACAATTTGGGTCGAATCACACTGTCAAAAGCCTTTCGAAAGTCAATGAAGCCCAGGTATAAAGATCTTCCTTTTGTGGCTAGTGTGAATTCGATCATATGGGATAGACAGATTAAGTTGTCTTCAATATGACAGCCCTTTTGGAAGCCAGTTTGTGTAGAGGGGATTAAATTACAATTTTCAACCCAGGTTGTAAATTCGGATAAAAGGACACTCGCGTACGCCTTTCCATCTACGTCAAGAAGGGCTATCATCCGATAGTTGTCGGGGCTGGAGCGAGATACTTTTTTATGGATAGGGACAAGCAGCGACCCTCGCCAGGATGCCGGGATGGATCCACCCAGAGTTGCGGTTTCGAAGAGAGGAGCCAGCAGGTTGGCCCATTTCTGAGCGGACGCTTTGTATACTTGGGTGGAATTCCGTTTGGTCCTGGGGCACCCGCTGAGCGCATTTTCTTTATTATGAATGCAATTTGGTTTGGGGTGACCTTGATAGCTGCCGTCTTGTCGTCGTGGGAGCTGAAGTGGGGGAGGATGGAGAGATTGTTACAAGATATGTCATTTGGTTTGGTATAAAGAGCTTTGATATAGGCCTCCCAATCGGCTGGAGAGATGTTTGTTACACTTGATGGTTTAGTAACTTTAACAGCCTTATTTATCCAACTCCAGAACTTTCGCTGATCTTTTGTTTTTATAATCTCGTGAGCAGCCACCCAATGGTGTTCTTCTTCCAGTCTCTTTAGGGTGAATTCTTTTAGAGCGACTGCTATTTCGCCCCGGAGAGGTTTATACGTACTTTCGTGGTTGACGTTGTTGCGCTGAAGCCTATTTAGTTTATGTTTGATACTAGTTATAAAGCATTTTTGCTCGGAGATGGAAAGATGAAACCGGAAGGTCTTTACCTTGAGTGTTTATCAATTTTGAGGCTAATTGGTCTCTGAACTCCGTCATGAAGATTTCCCATGAAGGAGCTATCGGACGACAATTGGAGTCTGGTGCCCATTTAGTCAGTAGATCGTCCACCTTTGCTCCCATAGTTTCCCGGCCATCCTTTGCTCTTGTATGGATAACGTATTATCTACAGGAATTCCAAGATTTTTTGCTACCTTCCTGGGTTCTGACGTGAATCCCAGTAGTGTTGGTTACCATAAGGAGTCCCAGATCAGATTTGCCCCCCACAAAATTAGGATCTCTGACTTCCTGGTGTTCAGTTTGAGGCAGTGGTCTGTCGTCCAGTTTGCAGTCTCTGACAGGCTGTTTACTAGTTTGTCTCTGGTGTCATCATATCTTTCTCCTATTCTCCTAATTCAAAATAGATTGGTATTAGAATATATTTTACCAACAAATAGAGGAAGGGGTCTGCAATATTTTAGGTACTTATTGTTGCAACCATCTCCCCAACACTTCCTTGACCATACATGAGCAGATAGAGAACATTGACGAGAGTGCCAGAAAACAACATGAGATGCAGTGTGGGCCAGATCTGAGTCTCAATGGTACTCATGAATGGCTTTGGTGTGTCTTTGAACCCCGGGGAATGAAAAAAGTCAGAGTTAATTATTAAAATCATTCAAATTGTGCTTGTGTAATGCATAACAATAAAATGTATAAGTTGCATCACCCTACACTTTTGCAAAAGTAAAGGCACTGCCAATACCTTTACGCTTGCTATTAAAATGTTTTCTCCTGAAAGAAAATAAAGGGTTGTGAAAACATAATCACATATTATATACTTCATCATTATTGACTTTTCTTTCAGATATCACTGTGTGCACCAATATATTTTATAATCAAATATGGATATAATTTCTTACTGATCTGAAGTGTCTTTAACCTAAATTATGCTCACTAGGTTTCATGAATCTATGAGGCCCAGAAGCCATTTTATTCAAAGGTATTGCATTTGTACATTTCTTAAACAAATAACCAAATTTTCAATGTAAGCAATTGGAAGTGGGATTACAGTAGAATAATGAATTAAATATTAGATTCATTATTGATATAACTTCTTCAAGAACGTCCTGCTCTTCATTCAGAAGAATATTCAGTCACCTACTCATTAAATACTTTTTTGCTGAGAGAAACAGATATCTGTGTCTTGATTAGGTTTGACAGACTTGCATTGAGAGAAACCATGTATAAACTGTAATATATTTCATGTATTTTAGCATTAGGCTCCAAGTGACCCGTCTCTAGTGAGAGCGTGCAGGTCAGTTTTGCTGTGATGCTTGCTACTTTTGCAGTAAATGTTTGTTAGACTGCAGGGCTTCCTGACATGTTGTGGTTTTTTCAATAGTTGGAACAGAAGATAGTTCATCCTTGTTGAAAGCGGTACTACAAGCTTTAACTCAATCTGTGCCCTAAACTAATCATATAATCCAAACTGATTTTCGACCTTTGGTTCACACCGTAAAAACAGTTAATGTTGCAACCCAAACATGTTATTACTCGACGCAGACATAGTATATTCGACTTTCAGCAAGTAGCACCTGGATCACTGTCCTTATACTAACTGCCATAAACAGGGCCATCTTTAGGGCAGTGCAACTGGTGCGGCTGCACTGGGCGCTGACCTGTGGAGGAGGCACTGTGACCTCAAGGGGGGTGCTGTGTTTAGCAATATCTTATGATTGGAGAGAGCCGAGGAGCCCTTTTGTAGGTGGTAGTGCGAGAATCTGAGGTGGCCATCCTGGGGTCTGAGGGTGCCAAAAGTGATTGCCGCACTGGGAGCCACAAGTGCTAAAGCCGGCCCTGGCCACAAAGGTAATGCAGAAATTGCCATCAAGCTTGGTGAGACATCAAAAGGTCAAGGGCAAGGCACAAACTAAATAACCCAATATCTAAAATGAAGGCAAAAGATGTGGACCTTGAAACCTGAGTTAATGTCTGGCTGAAGAGGCTAACAGGTAGATTCATCAAGCATTTTTGCGAGCGCAAACGGTGCGAATCGCAAAATTCGGCCGTTTGCGCCCGCAAAAATGGCATTGAGATTCATCAATGGTTCATAATCGCGTAATTTGAAAAATTGCAAATAATTGCGATTTATCAAATTGCGATCGCATTTATGGAATCTCAATTAGAGATTCCTTAAATGCAATTCATGAACCATTTCAGAATTGCGAATTAGCTATTTTTGGACGCTATTTACCGCGAAGTCTGACTTCGTGGTAAATAGCGAAAACTTAGAAAAATGCACTTTAGTGCATTTTTCTAAGTTGGATGTTACACACACACATGTCCTTTGGACATGTGTGTGCACAACATCAGTCTACATTTACATTTCAGGGGTGCTACAGGGTGTCCTTTGGACACCCCGGCACACTTGAAATTGCATCCTTATTTGCGATTAGCAAATTGCTAATCGCAAATAAGGAATGACTCCCCATTCATTCCTGTGGGCCTTTGGGGAGTCATTCCTCATTTGCGATTAGCAATTTGCTAATCGCAATTAAGGAAGCTGTAGAAATCGCAAATAAAATTGCGATTTCTAAATGAATTCCGTTTTGCAAGTCCTTATTAGCGATTCCTTAATAATCGCTATTAAGGACTCGCAAAACGGGACAATGATAAATCTGGGGGTAAAACTCCTAAAATGCCCCTCAAGAATAGACAGAAAGCAAAAATTTAAAGAAGGGGAAGAAACAACGGGAACATGATGTTGTTTAATATATCAAAATAAAATTTATAGAAAAGGGTTCAGAACTTGTCTATGAAAAACTGAGGCCTGCGCTGCCGGAGAGTCCCTTTAAATGAACTTCTAGTGGCACAGGCCTCTCAGTCATATCCACGATCCCATGGAAAGCCACACTTCCTGAGTTGCCTTACACTGCCTTGCTGGGGTGTGCCATGGGCGTTGCGGTGGGTGTTCCCACTCAACCCCCATGGTTTTTTAAACATACTCAGATTTACAACATAGCGTAAATCTGGGATTGTGTCAAAAGCCCGCGCCTCCCCAGGGGTGGCTTAACAGTTGTTTTTGTGAAGGAAAGTATGCCTTCCTCCACAAAAACAACCTGATTTCAATGTAAGCACCCTTGCGTCATGGTGCAAGGGTGCCTGCACCATGACAGCAATGTTTGCGCCAGCGAAGTGTAAGAGGACAGGACTGCGCCGTATCGCATGAATACGATGCATTCCTTCCCTTTTCTTTTGACGCAAGACAGCGCAGCAAGGTGATGAGCAACTCTGCCCTGTGTCAAATTGTTGTAAATGAGGCCCTAAGCCTCTATTACCCATTCAAACTACAGAAAAAGAACAACCCTGCAGGATCCCGCCTCTACCCCATATTTGCACTGCAGTGGACATAAAAGTGTGATAACGACCCACGCACAGTGCAGGCTGAATGTACAGTTTAGAAAAATGCAGAGAGAGCACAAAATACTTAGGGCTATATTATCAAGAAAGGGCGATATATTATCGCCGCTTTTATCGGCAGGAAACTGTCACTAAAGCGGCGATAATGGACTTGATTATATGCTCTTGTGAATTCCCATAGCAGCCCCGGTTCTGGTGTTAAGCAGTTTCCTGCCGATAAAAGCGGCAATATTGTATCGCCCTTTCTTGATAATATGGTCCATAGTTCCCTTGTTAGAAAAAGGTCGTTTACATCAGCAAACAAAATAAGGTATTGAGAAGATGAAGATGAAGAAAATCAGCTCAATTCGTTTTATGTCATATAAAACGAGTAGAGGCTAATTCAGAAGAGAGTCATGCAGAAATATCCGACTAAAAAACAAAAGTAGAATTTTACTTAACTTCCATTGAACAAGAATTCACATTAACATGTGATTGTCGGAAATAGGACAACAAGTTCGGCTACAACAGCACATATCTCAGAAAGAGTGAATAAACCTCTAAGAAATCAAATGAAGTTAGCCAAATTATTATTAGCAAGCAAGACAGTAAAATGGGCCGCACAAATATGGCCACCGACAAATTGCCATTAATGATAAACCATCAACAGTATCTAGGCCATGGCTGACAGCTGACAGCCATTTTGGATAGCACCAGAAGCAATTCAATAATATACCTACTTGAATTGTATTTAAAGAAATGCATTCCCGCCCATCTGGTCTGCAATCATTCATAAAGACAGAAGATATTTGTTGCTTTAACAGAGTCTAACGTAGATTGGTATACAGAATTATGCATTCCTGCAAGAAAAAATGATGAGTTTTTTTCCCAACTAGACTCCATTGTGATATAAATCAGTTACCTGTTTCTAAAATCTGATATGACGAAGGTCAACTTCATGGTAATTTGCACCTCTTATTTGCGAATTCGCAAATTTTAAAAGTATGATGCATTGCATTTAAGGAATCTCAATTTGAGATTCCTTAAATGCAATTGCAATTTAAGAAATCGCAATTTTGCGATTTCTTAAATTGCGAGAACAACAAAATGCATAATGCATCCCAAAAATAGAAATTGCATTCGCAAACGGCCGAATTTTGCGATTCGCACCGTTTGTGAATTACATTTCCTTTGATGCATGTGGGCCATAGAGTTTAGAAGCCCAGCTGCCATGGAAGAGCTTTGATACTGATAGAGCATCGTTTTCATAGGTCAAAATTTTGGCTTGCTTAGTCAGAAGATTTAATGTTGTCTCTATGGGTAACGATGCTGACCATATGTCTTGGGCTTTTAGCGAATTCAAGCAGTATGACAGATATTTGTTCCAAGATGTATCCGGATTACTGAATAATGACCATATAGTGCTCTTTAAAGTATGGTGGCGAGCTAGTTTTGTCTTTAGGCTATATGCAATGAACCTTGCAAAATTCCATTCGGATTTGAGCATGAGAGGTGGAATTTGGTAATAGAAACACTCTGCGGTAGCATGCTGATTGAGCTCTATCTAGACAGCATGACATTTTGTCTTTATAGGTTATAGCACCAAAAGCTATCGTCGGCAGGAGTTTTGCGCCTATCAGTCTTATTAGTGGGGCGAGATCTGGAGAGTGGACCGCGCTCTTTGTTCTAATGAAGGCTCCCTCTAAACTTCGGGTGACACTCTGCATTGCAGTAATGTGAGCGGTCGGTCTCCCCTTATGGTCTATCCAGACGCCCAAATATTTGTATGTGGAGACTGATTCCAGTGCCTTGCCCTCGGTGAACCAAGTGCTTTTTCTTGTTTTTAAAGATGAGACTGTCATGACTTTTGTTTTGGCGATGTTAATCTCCAGAGTATTGATGTTACAGTACTGCACGAGGGAATTGAGTAGTCTTTGGAGTCCCACCTGGGTCTGATCGAGTAAGATAGTATCATCAGCATACTGCAAGGTTTGGATCTTTGTTAGTTCGATTCGCGGGGGAAGGCTCGACATCCGGCTAAGATTTTAGGGAGATCTGCTAAATACAGGTTGAAAAGTAGGGGTGCAAGGATACATCCTTGTTTTAGGCCTCTGGTGGTCAAAATTTTGTTGGTTGTAGATCATCTCGAGGTGACTCTTATTTTCACCCAGGTATCTGTATGTAATGAAATGAGAGCTCTCAATAAGGGCTGCGGAATGCCCCATTTTGCCAATTTTTCCCACAATTTGGGTCGAATCACACTGTCAAAAGCCTTTCGAAAGTCAATGAAGCCCAGGTATAAAGATCTTCCTTTTGTGGCTAGTGTGAATTCGATCATATGGGATAGACAGATTAAGTTGTCTTCAATATGACAGCCCTTTTGGAAGCCAGTTTGTGTAGAGGGGATTAAATTACAATTTTCAACCCAGGTTGTAAATTCGGATAAAAGGACACTCGCGTACGCCTTTCCATCTACGTCAAGAAGGGCTATCATCCGATAGTTGTCGGGGCTGGAGCGAGATACTTTTTTATGGATAGGGACAAGCAGCGACCCTCGCCAGGATGCCGGGATGGATCCACCCAGAGTTGCGGTTTCGAAGAGAGGAGCCAGCAGGTTGGCCCATTTCTGAGCGGACGCTTTGTATACTTGGGTGGAATTCCGTTTGGTCCTGGGGCACCCGCTGAGCGCATTTTCTTTATTATGAATGCAATTTGGTTTGGGGTGACCTTGATAGCTGCCGTCTTGTCGTCGTGGGAGCTGAAGTGGGGGAGGATGGAGAGATTGTTACAAGATATGTCATTTGGTTTGGTATAAAGAGCTTTGATATAGGCCTCCCAATCGGCTGGAGAGATGTTTGTTACACTTGATGGTTTAGTAACTTTAACAGCCTTATTTATCCAACTCCAGAACTTTCGCTGATCTTTTGTTTTTATAATCTCGTGAGCAGCCACCCAATGGTGTTCTTCTTCCAGTCTCTTTAGGGTGAATTCTTTTAGAGCGACTGCTATTTCGCCCCGGAGAGGTTTATACGTACTTTCGTGGTTGACGTTGTTGCGCTGAAGCCTATTTAGTTTATGTTTGATACTAGTTATAAAGCATTTTTGCTCGGAGATGGAAAGATGAAACCGGAAGGTCTTTACCTTGAGTGTTTATCAATTTTGAGGCTAATTGGTCTCTGAACTCCGTCATGAAGATTTCCCATGAAGGAGCTATCGGACGACAATTGGAGTCTGGTGCCCATTTAGTCAGTAGATCGTCCACCTTTGCTCCCATAGTTTCCCGGCCATCCTTTGCTCTTGTATGGATAACGTATTATCTACAGGAATTCCAAGATTTTTTGCTACCTTCCTGGGTTCTGACGTGAATCCCAGTAGTGTTGGTTACCATAAGGAGTCCCAGATCAGATTTGCCCCCCACAAAATTAGGATCTCTGACTTCCTGGTGTTCAGTTTGAGGCAGTGGTCTGTCGTCCAGTTTGCAGTCTCTGACAGGCTGTTTACTAGTTTGTCTCTGGTGTCATCATATCTTTCTCCTATTCTCCTAATTCAAAATAGATTGGTATTAGAATATATTTTACCAACAAATAGAGGAAGGGGTCTGCAATATTTTAGGTACTTATTGTTGCAACCATCTCCCCAACACTTCCTTGACCATACATGAGCAGATAGAGAACATTGACGAGAGTGCCAGAAAACAACATGAGATGCAGTGTGGGCCAGATCTGAGTCTCAATGGTACTCATGAATGGCTTTGGTGGGTCTTTGAACCCCGGGGAATGAAAAAAGTCAGAGTTAATTATTAAAATCATTCAAATTGTGCTTGTGTAATGCATAACAATAAAATGTATAAGTTGCATCACCCTACACTTTTGCAAAAGTAAAGGCACTGCCAATACCTTTACGCTTGCTATTAAAATGTTTTCTCCTGAAAGAAAATAAAGGGTTGTGAAAACATAATCACATATTATATACTTCATCATTATTGACTTTTCTTTCAGATATCACTGTGTGCACCAATATATTTTATAATCAAATATGGATATAATTTCTTACTGATCTGAAGTGTCTTTAACCTAAATTATGCTCACTAGGTTTCATGAATCTATGAGGCCCAGAAGCCATTTTATTCAAAGGTATTGCATTTGTACATTTCTTAAACAAATAACCAAATTTTCAATGTAAGCAATTGGAAGTGGGATTACAGTAGAATAATGAATTAAATATTAGATTCATTATTGATATAACTTCTTCAAGAACGTCCTGCTCTTCATTCAGAAGAATATTCAGTCACCTACTCATTAAATACTTTTTTGCTGAGAGAAACAGATATCTGTGTCTTGATTAGGTTTGACAGACTTGCATTGAGAGAAACCATGTATAAACTGTAATATATTTCATGTATTTTAGCATTAGGCTCCAAGTGACCCGTCTCTAGTGAGAGCGTGCAGGTCAGTTTTGCTGTGATGCTTGCTACTTTTGCAGTAAATGTTTGTTAGACTGCAGGGCTTCCTGACATGTTGTGGTTTTTTCAATAGTTGGAACAGAAGATAGTTCATCCTTGTTGAAAGCGGTACTACAAGCTTTAACTCAATCTGTGCCCTAAACTAATCATATAATCCAAACTGATTTTCGACCTTTGGTTCACACCGTAAAAACAGTTAATGTTGCAACCCAAACATGTTATTACTCGACGCAGACATAGTATATTCGACTTTCAGCAAGTAGCACCTGGATCACTGTCCTTATACTAACTGCCATAAACAGGGCCATCTTTAGGGCAGTGCAACTGGTGCGGCTGCACTGGGCGCTGACCTGTGGAGGAGGCACTGTGACCTCAAGGGGGGTGCTGTGTTTAGCAATATCTTATGATTGGAGAGAGCCGAGGAGCACTTTTGTAGATGGTAGTGCGAGAATCTGAGGTGGCCGTCCTGGGGTCTGAGGGTGCCAAAAGTGATTGCCGCACTGGGAGCCACAAGTGCTAAAGCCGGCCCTGGCCACAAAGGTAATGCAGAAATTGCCATCAAGCTTGGTGAGACATCAAAAGGTCAAGGGCAAGGCACAAACTAAATAACCCAATATCTAAAATGAAGGCAAAAGATGTGGACCTTGAAACCTGAGTTAATGTCTGGCTGAAGAGGCTAACAGGTAGATTCATCAAGCATTTTTGCGAGCGCAAACGGTGCGAATCGCAAAATTCGGCCGTTTGCGCCCGCAAAAATGGCATTGAGATTCATCAATGGTTCATAATCGCGTAATTTGAAAAATTGCAAATAATTGCGATTTATCAAATTGCGATCGCATTTATGGAATCTCAATTAGAGATTCCTTAAATGCAATTCATGAACCATTTCAGAATTGCGAATTAGCTATTTTTGGACGCTATTTACCGCGAAGTCTGACTTCGTGGTAAATAGCGAAAACTTAGAAAAATGCACTTTAGTGCATTTTTCTAAGTTGGATGTTACACACACACATGTCCTTTGGACATGTGTGTGCACAACATCAGTCTACATTTACATTTCAGGGGTGCTACAGGGTGTCCTTTGGACACCCCGGCACACTTGAAATTGCATCCTTATTTGCGATTAGCAAATTGCTAATCGCAAATAAGGAATGACTCCCCATTCATTCCTGTGGGCCTTTGGGGAGTCATTCCTCATTTGCGATCAGCAATTTGCTAATCGCAATTAAGGAAGCTGTAGAAATCGCAAATAAAATTGCGATTTCTAAATGAATTCCGTTTTGCAAGTCCTTATTAGCGATTCCTTAATAATCGCTATTAAGGACTCGCAAAACGGGACAATGATAAATCTGGGGGTAAAACTCCTAAAATGCCCCTCAAGAATAGACAGAAAGCAAAAATTTAAAGAAGGGGAAGAAACAACGGGAACATGATGTTGTTTAATATATCAAAATAAAATTTATAGAAAAGGGTTCAGAACTTGTCTATGAAAAACTGAGGCCTGCGCTGCCGGAGAGTCCCTTTAAATGAACTTCTAGTGGCACAGGCCTCTCAGTCATATCCACGATCCCATGGAAAGCCACACTTCCTGAGTTGCCTTACACTGCCTTGCTGGGGTGTGCCATGGGCGTTGCGGTGGGTGTTCCCACTCAACCCCCATGGTTTTTTAAACATACTCAGATTTACAACATAGCGTAAATCTGGAATTGTGTCAAAAGCCCGCGCCTCCCCAGGGGTGGCTTAACAGTTGTTTTTGTGAAGGAAAGTATGCCTTCCTCCACAAAAACAACCTGATTTCAATGTAAGCACCCTTGCGTCATGGTGCAAGGGTGCCTGCACCATGACAGCAATGTTTGCGCCAGCGAAGTGTAAGAGGACAGGACTGCGCCGTATCGCATGAATACGATGCATTCCTTCCCTTTTCTTTTGACGCAAGACAGCGCAGCAAGGTGATGAGCAACTATGCCCTGTGTCAAATTGTTGTAAATGAGGCCCTAAGCCTCTATTACCCATTCAAACTACAGAAAAAGAACAACCCTGCAGGATCCCGCCTCTACCCCATATTTGCACTGCAGTGGACATAAAAGTGTGATAACGACCCACGCACAGTGCAGGCTGAATGTACAGTTTAGAAAAATGCAGAGAGAGCACAAAATACTTAGGGCTATATTATCAAGAAAGGGCGATATATTATCGCCGCTTTTATCGGCAGGAAACTGTCACTAAAGCGGCGATAATGGACTTGATTATATGCTCTTGTGAATTCCCATAGCAGCCCCGGTTCTGGTGTTAAGCAGTTTCCTGCCGATAAAAGCGGCAATAATGTATCGCCCTTTCTTGATAATATGGCCCATAGTTCCCTTGTTAGAAAAAGGTCGTTTACATCAGCAAACAAAATAAGGTATTGAGAAGATGAAGATGAAGAAAATCAGCTCAATTCGTTTTATGTCATATAAAACGAGTAGAGGCTAATTCAGAAGAGAGTCATGCAGAAATATCCGACTAAAAAACAAAAGTAGAATTTTACTTAACTTCCATTGAACAAGAATTCACATTAACATGTGATTGTCGGAAATAGGACAACAAGTTCGGCTACAACAGCACATATCTCAGAAAGAGTGAATAAACCTCTAAGAAATCAAATGAAGTTAGCCAAATTATTATTAGCAAGCAAGACAGTAAAATGGGCCGCACAAATATGGCCACCGACAAATTGCATTAATGATAAACCATCAACAGTATCTAGGCCATGGCTGACAGCCATTTTGGATAGCACCAGAAGCAATTCAATAATATACCTACTTGAATTGTATTTAAAGAAATGCATTCCCGCCCATCTGGTCTGCAATCATTCATAAAGACAGAAGATATTTGTTGCTTTAACAGAGTCTAACGTAGATTGGTATACAGAATTATGCATTCCTGCAAGAAAAAATTATGAGTTTTTTTCCCAACTAGACTCCATTGTGATATAAATCAGTTACCTGTTTCTAAAATCTGATATGACGCCATCCACATTAAATTGATTACTGGATGTTTATATGTCCCCAGGTTGCCGTTCTAATGATAAGAAAATGAATACTGCACTGGAAAGTGTTTTAAAGAGACTGCGGGGTGACAATAAACAGCAACATTACCACACATTATTGCTTTGCAGAGCCCTTACCTTTCCACCTCCAAAAGGTCTGGGCAAAGAGGTATTACTCAAGAAGGATGAAAGCAGAAACAATAATCCTGGAAAAAATAAAACTGATGAAAGGGAAAGATTTCATGGTGCTGTTGCAATATATTGGTCTGTGTTTCCTTATGCGTGTGTTAGCAACTTGTGCAGGTGAGAGCGGTGGGGTGGAATGGCTGGGTTGAGGAGGGATTCGTCAGATGACCAGGAAGGAAAATTAAATAAATAAATATGTCGAAACCCAAAGATATTTTGAGAACGGTAAACAACCTTTACAATGCAACTTTTACCATGCAGTGCCTTTACAACGCAACTTTTACAACGCAAACCATTACAACGCATTGCGCTGGGGGGCGCTCTAGGATAGGGAATAGGTTTAATGTACTATCCAACACCTTCCCTACTATCCACGGGGACTGGAGTTGGAATAGTAAATTAAACAATTCACTATCCAGCGCCGAAAAGCACTATGCGCTGTAATGGTATGCGTTGAGAAAACCGCGTTGTAAAAGCATGCGATGTAAAAGCATGCGTTGTAATTTCATACATCCGTTCTGGCTGACCGCGGCGTAGCGGGTCAGCTACGGTGTCGGGAAGACCCGCAAGCAGTACCTTTCAGAGATGCAGGTCGTCAATGACCTCTCGTTGTCACACCCGTTGCAGGTTGATCTCCTCTATGATGGAATCAGGAGCGCTGATGTCGGCAGGTGTTGGGTGCTGTGGTGCAAAGTGCAGTGGTGTGAGGTGTCCTCAGGTCGCAGTGCGAGCAGCGGATCGGTGGTGGCGTCAGATGGGGTCATCGGTGAGACCAGGGTCGCGGTGTGAGATGAAGGCGGTGCTCGCCACGGTGCTGACAGATCACAGTGCAGCAGCGGCATCGCTGTCGCTGAAGCGCGGTCGCCGGCTGACAAGTGGAGTTGATGGCACCAGTATTGGTAGGCCAAGGCTGCAGTGCAGGATGATATTGGTGCATCATGTGACTTTACGAGTGGTGCCCTCGAACCATGGTGCAAGCAGCGTTGTGAAGCGTTGTCTTCGGGGATGCCATGGCGTCATCATGAAGCGAGGTGGTGTGGAGTGCGGTTCCCAAAGGTCGCAGTGTGAGCAGCAACTCAGAGGCGGCATCAGCAGGCGTTGTCGGTAAGACCAGGGTCACGGTGCGACGTTGCAGCGGTGCTCTCTATGGTGCCTTCAGGACACGGAGTCGGCAGCGGCGTCGTAGACAGTGTCGGGCTTGAAGTCTTTGCTGTTTTTGAGACTTCTTGAACTGGAGGCAAGCTCTACCTCAAACCCTTGGAGACACTCACAAAAGTAGATTGCAGAAAGTTCAGTCCTTTCACTGCCCAAGACAGAACCAGCCACTGCAGGCCGACACACCACAGCACACAGTAAAGTGGTAGTTTCTCCTCACAGCTCTTTTTCTTGGCAGTCTTCATGATCCCAAAAGAGTTCTCTGAAGTCTTGTCTATACCTGAGACTTCCAACAGGAGGCAAGCTCTACTTCAAGCCCTTGGAGAAAACTCTAACAGCAGGATGATGAAAGCACATTCCAGTCCTTTCCCTACCCAAGACAGAAGCAACCACTGCAGGCCAACTCCTCAACATGCAGCATAGGGGCAGGCCTCCTCCTCCAGCTTTCCCGGTCCTTCTTCCTGGCAGGTTCCTTAGTTCCGAAGTAATCTAAATCTCTGGGGTCTGGGCCCCAATATTTATACCAGCAAATCCTTTGTCCTCTGAAGGCAGAGGGGCCTGTACCTAGTTCAAACCAGTTTTGGGTGCATTCTGACAGTGTGCACCTTCTTCATTTTTCAGTGTAGGCCAGGGTAATCAGACACCCCACAGGAGGTGGAGCCAGCATTGTGAAAGGCGAGCCCAGCCCTATTCACGTCCCAGGTGCAACTCCTCCCACGCATCTACATGTAGATTGTGTCTATTCAGCTCTGTGATGATTTACCCTGTCCCCTGGAGTCTCCCCCCAGCCCCTGTCACTCACAAACCGGACAGCTAATACACAAGCTAGCAGAGGCAGGCTGTATAGTTAGGTCCGAAAATACCTACTTCAAACACAGAATGTAAAAAACAACTTCAATAAAACATGTATTTTAGCATTCTGAGTTCATGCATACTAAACACCAATTTCCACCATGTTCCCTGAGTCAGTTAGGGTTATAGGATGTTATAATCAAACTGCCCACTCTGGCCTATGGGGAGCAGGTGCCTTGCAATAGTCAAAAACGTAGTAGACTGTAATTCACTATCAGGAGATGCCACACACACCAGGGCATGTTCTACCTTTCACATACAATACACCCTGTCCATGGGGGTACCTTAGGCCTACCTTAGGGGCAACTCACATGTAGAAAAGGGAAGGTTGAGGGACTTGCAAGTGTGTGCACTTGCCAAGTCGACATGGCAGCCCCAGGTTGCTCACAGGCTCCGCAACGGCAGGCCAGAGTTACACTTTATGGGGTGTTTGCGTGGGTGGCACAATCCAGTGCTTCAGCCCACCAACAGCATTTGATTTATAGGCCCTGGCACTCACAGTGCACTTTACTAGGGACTGACACATACATCAAATAATCATAACAAAACAGGAGCCAAGAGGGAAAAAGGGGACACAGGTTACCCTCCACTCACAATATTCTCAATAATGAAACCTGTCCCAACAGTCATAGGCTCACTTGAAACCATCACCTGCCTCCTAACTAGTGAGGGTATTTCTAGTACGCACCATGTTTGCGTTACCTAACAGGGTGTGCCTATCTCGTTATAAAAAAATCTTCTTTGTTTCTGTGTCTACACTTACTCCACCCAGTCAATTCTAAGGTGTGTTGAAAAAGTGTGTGCAAGGTGGAGAGGAATCTCACAGAAGCAACCACCGAGGAACTGCTGACAGGTACTTGTCAGTATATTCCACTTGTCATCATCGGCTCCTTCCCACCATAAAGGAAATTGCTGTGAATAAACATGTAGGTGTAGTGTGAGAACTCAAATGTGAACCTAACTACTAGTGCTTACTATTACCCGACCCCATGGGTTAGAGCACCTCTAATCACTGTTCTAACCCGCTAAAACTGAGCTAGACACCACTAGCTATACTCCACTTTATTCGCTGCTGGGTATCTGCTCACATTAAAACCAACATGCTACAGTTGAACTTCATTTTAATACATATGACGTCAACATGTTTCGTTGCCTGTCATTCATGGTCGGCAACTTCTTCAGGGCTAGGGGTCAGTGCCACACACTGCTGATACTTTACAGCACTCAGACCTGTTGGTCGCCACTCATTGGCATACCTGCAGCCACCAATGTCGCGGACGTGTCTATATCCACGTGTAGTGGTCCCAATCGCATTCCGTCACTCGGACCAAATCGTGGCGTGTTCCATCTAGGACTCCCCGCTCCGTCATAAGTGGAACATACTGACGAGTACCTGTCAGCAGTTCCTCGGTGGTTGTTTCCGTGAGGCTCCTCCCCACATTGCACACACTTTTTTTAACACACCTTAGAATTGAGAGGGTGGAGTAAGTGTAGACACAGACACAAAGAAGTTTTTTTTATAACGAGATAGGCACACCCTGTTAAGTAACACAAACATGGTGCGTACTAGAAATACCCTCACTGGTTAGGAGGTAGGTGATGGTTTCAAGTGAGCCTATGACTGTTGGGACAGGTTTCATTCAGCCACTGCCCTTGGAGGGAGTTACGGTGGGGCAGGGAGGCGGGGAGGGGGAGGGGCAGGGTGGAGGGAGCTAAAAACTGGCATATAGATAATTGCAGGTAAGTACAAAATTTAATTAATAAAACGAATTTCGTAGCGCGCACAGCATCGCATTTTGCCAAGCAGTGAGCGCTACGATATTCGTTTTATTAATTAAATTGTGTACTTACCTGCAATTATCCATATGCCAGTTTTTAGCTCCGTCCACCCTCCCCCTCCCCATCCCCGCCTCCCTGCCCCACCGTAACTCCCTCCAAGGGCCGTGGCTGCTGGTTAATTGTCTTAAAATCCATTCATTATTGTCCATAAACTCAAGCTACAGTAACGATTTAAGATTAAGAAGAGGTACATTTTCATAGTGCTGTACAAGCTAACATACCTCTGCTGCTAACCCATTCCCATAAGTATACCTCTGAGGCAAAGATGAAACAAAAATTGATGAATGAAAGAGACTAAGAGAAGAGAAAGAAGAAAAAGACTGTAAAGAAAGGATTAGGAAAAGAGTGAAAGATGCAGAAAGAAAAAGAAAAAAGAATGAATTAAACAAAAAGAATGAAAGAAACAGAAAGGAAAGAGAGAAAAAGGAAGGAAGGAAAGATACATGAAATAAAGCACAGAAAAAGAAAATGGAAATGCAGCAAAACTATTCTCCATATGTGTATTGCCATTGATATTAAGGAAATAGACCACTGATTGAAACTTGTTATCGGGGCACTTTACTTTTTCAAGGTGACGTTTTTTAAATAGTGTGCTCTGATATAAAGTGTGTATTAATTGTTTCTTTAAGGCTTCTTAACAGCAACATTGGTTTTTTTAATTTTTTATTTAAGAAGAATGAAGGATTCATATTGTTCCTGCAGTTACCTTTTGAGACATCACAGTAGCATTTTCCTAAATGGAGTGACAGGCAGTGAGCTACTCCAAGATAGATTGTGAACTACTGATGGTTTGTGATTGACATGTTGGCGACTCCTGTGGTAGATCAATGTGGGGACAACACATAGAGATCACTAACAACAACGGGTCTTGAGATATAAGGACTGTAATAAGTCCATAATGTTTATTACTATTTTTAATGTTTGTAAAGGTTTTTATTAACCATACAATAAACACTGACTTGTCACAATCCTCCCATGTTTTCCTCTTTGGATTTGCTGGATTTAAAACCCTTTGTACTATGACACTACTTTACAGTATTACAGTGCATGTGCATTTTTCCCCCTGAAATATCGACTGTGTCTTGTTCCCCAACTAATTGGCTTATTAGCTATTTCAGAAATCAATGGTAGATGGCACAGAAAAAGCACCAGTGTCGCGTAAGTTAAATGGCATATGTGGACTGAATGCTCTGATTGGGTAGCAGTTAAACGTACTGCAGTGTCATTTGGCAAAGAAAAGTGCATTTGTCACGTAAAAAAAATACATGTTACTCAAATCACAATCAAAGTGTTCCTTATGACCACACACGTTTCGGTACTTAATTTGTGAAATGAGGGGAATGTTAGATAAAAGGAAAAGTATACCCCCAGGTTGAACAGTGACAAAAAGCTGTGGATTAATGTGTTGGTAAAGTTGCGCTTTCCATAAATTTAGAATAAAATCCTATATTGGCATGGGAAAATGCAGGAGCAGTAAAAGTTATTTTCCACGTAGTTAAAAAATCTATTTGTGAAAATGGATTTGGAGAAAGTAGATTCTGAAACTAGAGTTTTAATAACTTTAGTGGGAAATTGACCGTGTAAAACTGTACTTTGGGTTGCCTCCGAGGGAACTGCTGTAGAACTGGTTTGTATCACAACCATGCCTAAAACATTATGGGGCAGATTTACAATTACTGGCGCATCCCTGGATATCAGCAGGGATGCGCCAGTAATTGTGCGCCACAGCTCTGTCAGCCATGATGCGCCACATTTACAATACGGCGCACTATGGGGCAAAAACGGCACAGATGCATGATGCATGTGTTCAGTAAAGGCGGCGCATTGCTGAAATTGCGTCGCAAGCTGGACACAGCTCCAGCAATGCTCTGGGGGACCCTATTCTTCTAATGCTGTGTCAAGCCTTATGCCTGCTTCAAGCAGGCACAGGGTTTTGACGCAGCATTGGCCTAAAAGTGACTGAGTGAAATCTTGTAGATTTCACTCAGCCACTTTTAGGAGGCGTTCCTGCGCCAGAACTCTCCCCCCTCGGCAGGAACGCCTATATGTGGCTTAGGGCTTTACAACGTGACGCATCTCCCAGATGCATCACGTTGTAAGTACCCGGCACCATGGCGCAGGATTTGCGCCATCGATGCATCACAAAAGTGATGCAACGGCGGCGTGAATGAGGCGCAAGGGGCTTGTAAATCTGCCCCTAAAAACGCATCCTTGGTTGACTTGTTTTGTGGCAGTTTTCCTGGTAGACAAAAGGAAGGCAGGAGTGGCGTTAACAGTTGTCACTAAGCAGTGATTAGCCATCAGGAAGAAAACTAAAAGCAGTTGGCAACACAAATGGCTGCTTTCACAGAGCACAGAACTTCACTTGAAGGGGAAATCTCAAATTTAACAGTGTTGAACTCCAGCAATTCATCCCCATAGCCAACCTGACTTTCTGTGCTCCCAACAGAAGGGAAAACCAGTTCTAGCTCTTGGAAGGTTGAATCTTGAAGATTATTATTCTGTCTGCTACTGGAAGAAAAGAAGAGCCAATCACTCCTGACTCCTACTGGCATGCAGAGACTGGAACTGCCCACCAGGAGTAAAGTGATTTCCTTCCTGTGACCCGATAAAGGGCCACAAACATGGAAGAACTCCTGACTTTAAGAAAGACCAACTAACTTTGTGAGGCTATTTGTTTCCCCACCCGATTTACAGTGTATAAAAATTCATGACCAGTTTAATTGTCCATTCTGCCAGCAAAAAACATGGTGGTAAGCGGCAGTGAAAACTGCAAAATGTCCCCCTACTCATGGTAGAAAATACACAAGGTAAGGGGTGCATTGTATTTTTTTTATAGGCCAACACAAAATCCCACTTAGTTTTTTTGTGGGAAATAAAAAAACATTGTAAGTTTGGTATGCTTCTCCATCGTGTTCCACGAAGCCATCCATCACACTTACAATGCATTGATAGGAACTGCCGTGATGGCAGTTCCTGTCAATGCTGGAGATGTCCCCTGGGCCAGCAGACAGCTCTAATTTTGACATGGAGTCCTTCAGGGGGATTGGGTAAAGCCCCAACTGCAAAACTCAAAATCTACCTGTAAGTTTTATGTTAAAACTGTACACTGGGGCAAAGCTGTAAATAAACCATAGCGGCAAAACAACCTTCCCAGCTCGGAAATCATAATTTGTCCCTTGCAGAGGTATTGGTGCCAAAACTGAAGCCTTATGTGGGATTTTGACAAAGACATATCTGAATTTGAAGTGCACTCACTGATTTTGGCTTCTTTCCTTGCTCCATTGGAGGACTTGGAACTCCAAAAAAAAATCTGGGTCAAACGTTAAAACTTTGACAGATCTGACAAACATGGCCCCATGTGCCATTGGGATCATGGTGAAATTGTGGCAAGGTCCAAGTCAAAACTTCATACATCTAGTTCCCTTAACCAATTTTGATCATTTTGTAGTATTTTTGATCGTTACATTTTTCTTGATTTTTGTAAGCTGATTTGGAAATGTTATTTTGTTATTTTCTTAGCTTTAAAACAGTTTTCGACTGGTAGCGCTTAGCACACATTTCTCTGTGGAATTGTCTACTGCTTATGTCATTGATACGAAAGGTAAAGAAGGAATTCTCTCAGAGCTCTGTTGCGACCTCACTGGATTGTGTTTTTAAAGTTCAGTAGGGTTACCCACTCCAAATTTATAAACCGAAGTTCTGACAAGGAGCAAAACAAAACTGCTTTCCAGGCCTCCATATTGATTTCTTCATCTGAGAGGCTGGCTCAGTATATCATGTACACTTATGTAAGTTGACAGCCTGCACTGATCCAGACAACCCTTATAGTGATTTTAGTGGTCTTAGAAAGCTCCCTAAGTGGTACCTGTGGAGAGTATCCTTCAGGCTCAGTCCAGAAGGAGTGTAAAGCAGCTTGTTTTACCAGAACACAATCTTATAGGTATAGATTAAGTGAAAATGAACCACACAGTGTATTAACAAAAATATGTATTTATTATAAGACACTCACTAACACATACAGATATCTCCCAGCCGGAGATATACACAATGGACAGAATACTTTACAATAGAAACAGGTAAGTAGCACAAAATACACAGTGGTCCCCAGGGGGACACCAAACCATATACTAAAATAGTAGTATGCAAACCACTACTCAAGTCAAGACAATAGTCAGAGGACGTAGAAGTGCTGGGGACCCTAGTAACCACCTAAGGTGAGTATCTAGGAGCCCTACAGAGGCTGTGTACAGTGTAAGAACATGACCGTGTTCTCTGTACAAATCAACGTGTAAGTTGTGGTTGCAAATTTAGAGAAAGAGGACCCTTCCCAGTGGACTCTGAAGAAACCGCATGGAAGACAACAGGTTGGAGAGCCACCCCACCTGTGGATACCTTAGGAACCAGGATACTTGCAGCCAGGGTGCATAGGTGTGAAAAGGCGTTGGAAACCGTTGTCTAACTCAATGGGAGACTTCAGAAAGATGCCGCTGCTGGAGAAGATGAAAGTGTCCTGTGGAACCCAAAGGTGGATTCAAGATCTGAAGATACTGCAAGCAGAGGGGACAGTGTCTATGCCACTCAGGAGTGACCACGAGGCACGGAAGATGAATGCCTACCTATGTCAGGTGCTGCAGAATAGCTGATGGTGACCTTGAAACTGCAGCTATTTGGACCAGGTGATGTTGTGGAAGGCCAGGAGCTGCACAATAGCTGTCCGACATTGTATGTCGCAAGTTGAGGGGTCGGTGTCCGGCGGGAGCACCAACAAGCCTTGGCAACTGCAACCAACGTGAAAGTGGAAAAGAGATAAATGTTGGGACCAGCAAGGTCCAGGAAATTCACCACAAGCAGGGGAGTCAGGGCAGGCCCTGAGAAATCATAAGTGTCCAAAATAATTCAAAGGTGACCCTCAGGAGGACCCACAGACCGGAGGCACTGGAATCACAGAGGACCTCGAGCAGCTCACCAAAGAAGCCGCCCCACAGTGCAAGTGATGTGGTGAGGATGAAGATCTTGGTCACGGTCGGTGCTTCAGGTGGGAGGTTCTTGGAGCCTGAAGATCATTTACTTTTTATTTTAGGAGTTTTATATAGCGCTGGCCAGACCCGAGGGTACCGGAGTGCTATACAACATTTGTAAAGTAACAATCGAGTACAAAGAGTAGTAATAGTAAACACAGTGATTCGTGACAGGTCAATGTTCAGGATTTGGCAGGTAGCAGTTGAGTACAAAGAGTAGTGTTATTAAACACAATGAATTGTGTCGGGTATTGTTCAGTGGGGGGACACAGGTGAGAGTCAAGAGGTAGATACTGTAAGAAGTTATTCTTATCACAGTGACTGGATGCTCAGGTGGGTGCGATTCCGTCTTATGGGTCCACACTCACTTCATAAGAGTTTGATTGAGGTAGAGGGTTTTGAACTGGCTTTTGAATTATTTTGAAGGAGGGGTTAGTCCCGATACGGAATGGGATGGCGTTCAAATTTTGGGCGCATCTCCAGAAAAGGAGCGTGATAGGGATTTTTGTTTGCAGGTTTTCGGAGGGATGAGCAGTAGAGTGTGGGTGCTCCTGATATTTCTTGTCTGCCCAGCTTTGTTGAGTTTGGAGGCCAGATAGGTAGGTTTGTCATTGTGCAGAGCTTTGTGGGTGAGGCAGGCAGTTCTGAAGTTGGCACACCTTTCTTTTGGGAGCCAGTGTAGCTCTCTGAGAGCGGGGGAGATGTGTTTGATTTTCTTTACTCCGGTCACCAATCTGGCTGCCGCATTTAGGGTTTCTCTGAGAGGAGCAAGGTGTGATTTTGCTGTGCCTGTGAGGGTGGCGTTCCTGTAATCTAATCTTGATTGCACAAGGGATTGTGTGGCTTGATTAAGGTCATTTAGGGGATGAAGTGTTTCATTGTTTTGAGTAGTTTTAAGTTGAAGAAAGCACACCTTTCCGAGTTCTTGATGTGTTTGACTGTGTCTAGGTTAGGATCCAAAGGGAATCCCAGTGATTTCACGGAGTCGGCCGGGATGAGAGTGCAGGTGAGAGCGTCAATAGATTTGAGCCATTCTGTGATTCGGGGGCGGGGGGTTCTGCTCTTTGTTGGCTATGAGGAGGATTTCAGTTTTATCCTGGTTAAGTTTCAGATGGTTTTGGGAGAGCCATTGTTGGGCTTTTATTAGGGTGTCATTAATTCTTTGCATGTCAGCCCAGGTGGAGGTTTCTAGATAGATCTGTTTGTCGTCAGCATAGAGGTGGAAGGGTATGTTTTCTTTTTTGAGTATGTTGGTGAGGGGCTCCATGTAGATGTTGAACAGTGCGGTGAGTGAACTGATCCTTGTGGAACTCCCCTGCTTATGGAGCGTAGTTCAGACGTGAAGTTTCTGATTTTTTTTCCTCGTGAGCGGCTTTGCAGCAAGGAGGTGAACCACTGTGGGACCACCTCTTCTGCTCCTACTCTTTCCCGAAATATGTTGATGAGTAGCTTGTGGTCAACCATGTTGAAGGCCGCCGATAGGTCCAGGAGTATAAGTAGACAGCAGCGGTCCTTGTCGAGTGATTTGTGGACGTCATCAATATCATTCAGGATAGCTGTCTCTGTGCTGCAGTCTTTTCTAAAGCCCTATTGGTGAGGGTCTAGAAGTTTGTTGTTGTCCATGTGTTGGGTAAGTTGACGGAGAACACATTTTTCTAGCAATTTAGCTAAGAAGGGGAGATTGGAGACAGGCCTGAAGTTATTGAGATCGTTGGGGTCAGCGCCTGCTTTTTTCAGTAGTGGTGTTACCAGGCCGATTTTGAGGAATTCAGGCATGATTCCTGTTTTCAGGGAGCTATTTATAAACGTTGTCCAGAATGGGGTTAGGGAGAGTTTGAGTTTTTTAGCCAGTTGGGCAGGGAGGGGGGTCTTCAATGTGTGACGAGGGCTTGGTTCTGGTAGTGAATTCCATAATTTCTGTTTCGGAGATGAGCTTGAACAATTTCCAGTTATTTGATGGTTGCATGGGTGGGTTATTGGTTTTTCCGTAGGGTGGCGTGCCCATCGACGGGTGGGCGGAGAAGGTCCTCCAGTGAGAGCTTGATGTTTGAGATGTTTTCATTGAAGAAATTGGCAAAGTTGTCACATACGTCTTTGGAAGCCGGAATTGTGGAAGGCGGGGGCTTGGATGTTTGTTGTCTGATGAAATTGAAGAGTTTGCATTGTTTAGTGCAGCACAGAGGATTTTTCATTTTTGATGAGCTTTTTTATATTTCTTACATCCCTCTTTGAATTGCTCAAGGTGGATTGTCGAAGGGTTGCTACGCCAGAGTCTTTCAGCAGCTCTTAGTTGTCTTCTCTCCGGGTTTAGGTCTGTGTTGAACCACAATCTCAATGGAATGTTCTTGACTTTTTTTGTTTCAGAGGAGCTATTTGGTCAAGTATGGAGGTCATAGTCGCATTGTAATGTGAGGTAAGTTCTGTTGTGGAATTGTTGCATGCAATGGAGGGGAGGAGTGTATTTATCTTTTCTGCTAGTTCTGCGAGGGTGACCTAAACCTTTTTACTAGGTGACCTAAACCTACACTGGAATGAGCAAAACAACCCTCTGCTCCAATCCTTGAATGAGCTCCTTCGCAATAACAATTTGACCCAACACTGCACAGTGCAAACCCACAACAAAGGCTCGATCCTGGGTTCCATCATAGCACACGAAGACTTATTCCCCATCGACTTTACCCTCCATGTTGACTGATAAGACCATAATATAATTCTATTTCATCTCAATCAAGAGACACAAGGACTTCCTCGCACTAATGAACCCTTTCACTGACGAGAAACTTAAGTTTCTCGTCCAGTGAAAGGGTTCATTAGTGCGAGGAAGTCGTTGTGTATTTTGATTGAGATGAAATAGAATTATATTATGGTTTTACCAGTCAACATGGAGGGTAAAGTCGATGGGGAATGAGTCTTCGTGTGCTATGATGGAACCCAGGATCGATTGTGGGTTTGCACTGTGCAGTGTTGGGTCAAATTGGTATTGCGAAGGAGCTCATTCAAGGATTGGATCAGAGGGTTGTTTTGCTCATTCCAGTGCTCATTCCTTGTATTAGGTTATTTGAGTCCGAGAGTGAGCAGTGTGTTATCAGGTTGGAAAGGTGTACTCCAAATGTAGGGGTGTTTCCTGGTGGATGGTAGAGGAGGTGACAAGAAAGCGATTTGTTGTCTGTTGTCTTAATGGTGATGGTTAGGTATTCAATGTGTTGTATTTGAAGGAGTCAGTTTCTGTAATAGCAATGTTACTTTTGTGGATGATAGCGGTCCCCCCATCTTGCTGGTTCCTTTTGTCTTTATTGAAGATTGAGAACCCCGGGGTACAAGCAAATCGATGATGGGGGTGAGGATTCATTCCACCATGTTTCTGTGATGAATGTGATGTCTATGTCATTGGTTAGGATGGTTTCTGCCAGTTCTGTTGCGTATTTGGTTGCAGATCTGCAGTTTATGATTATGCAATTGGTTACCCTCTTGTTGTTGGGTTTCTCATTCAGGGGAGCCATGAGGATATTGGTTAGGTGGGCTGGAGGTCTCAGAGTTCTCGGTACGATATGGTCTCTACCAAATCTAGTGATTACCTGGATCATGGAGCTAGGGAGGACAGCTGAAGTTGCTTTATGGGGTTCAGCGAGATCTCTGGCCTGTTTCATGGACATTGCAGAGCTTGTTCTTTTGGGTCTATGCGGTTGGTTCCTGAAGGGGGCTGTGTTCCATCTGGGTCATTGGGCCTTGTCGGGATTTGAGTGCTTTTTGAAAGTTTCTGTGCGTGGGGGGGTTGGCGTTGGGTAGGCTCCCTGGGAGTTGTGCGGTTTGATAAGATTTTATTAATCCCATTTATTACGATTTCCAGCTGGTATTCCAGCCGTGCCAGTCTTTGAGTTGTGTTCATAGAGGACGGTGTAGGGGAGTCTGTTAACAGTGTATCCTGATCAGGGCATTTTGTGGATGGGGGGCTTTTCTGAGGAGGAGTGGCTCATCGTGTTGCTGATGCCTGTGTCTATGGATGGAGCGAGCTTGTCAGAGTAGGTGTGGCTCTCCATGTTTCTGATGCCTATGTGGTTCTTGGTGAAAGTCGTGGGGGTGTGTGGTGGAAGGAAGCCAACAGGCTTTTCTAACGGCAAATCAATGAGGTGCAAAGGGGTTCAGTTCTTGCAGCTCCGATGAGGGATACTGACCTAAAACTTGGTGAGAGGACAGGGCAGGCCTCCAGGGATGTGGAGAACCACTACTTGTGTTGCTGAGCCTTTCATAGTCCGTGGGAGCATAGGGTCTGCAGACCGGTCAGCTTAGTTGTGGTGCCTGCAGATGCAGGGAAGTGACTCCTTCACTTCAAGGGAGATTTCTTCAGGTGTCTTGGAAGTCCATAGGTCCTGTACAGGTTCCTGTATGGAGCACAGGCAAGGATGTTGCGGCAGACGAGCGGGGCGAAGAGATCAGGAGCAGCAGGAATTTTCCCTGTTGCAGCCTTGATGCCCTAAGGAGGGGCTGGACAAGGGAGAAGATACTCCCATATTCTTTGTCCAGTTTCACACCAGAGCTGGAGCCAACAGCTCCCTGAACTGGTTTGAACTGAACAAAGCATGGAGGGCACCAAATGAGCCTTGCATGCAGACTATGTGACACTGGTAGGCATTCCCACCCTGCCCCAATACACTAAACCCTGAGTGGGAGGTGGTCACACCTCCCTGTGACAGAAGGCCTATTGTTCTGCCTTCCCCTGCTCGAGCTTGGCTCAGCAGCAGGAGGGCTAAATCGTGTCTCTGGTCAGCAGAAGCCATGTTGTGCTATCCAGGTCTAGAAGACAGGTACCAGGAGCACTGAGGACCTAACGGAGGGCCTTTACAATTTTTAAATCATATCTCCCACACTGTTTATGGCGTGGAGGTATGGTTCCAACATGTTTGAGATGGTCATCACATAATGACGTGGTGTCCCTCTATACATTATATGGCTGTCTCACTTATAACCTGGGAGAATGGACTCCGAAGGCTGTAGGGGTGTCCTGCTCATGCAGGGGAACACTCACACTTACAACTGGGCGCCCTGCCCTAAGGATTGAAAAAGGCATGCTGTAGGGGTGACTTATAGGTTTTAAGTGCAGTGTCCCTAGATATGGGGAAAACAATATCTTTCTAAAGTGATGCTAGCACCAGCTTACACAGGCTACAATGGCAGGCCTGTAGAGATAGTTTGAATGGTCTCCCATAGGTGGCTTAATACATGCTTCAGCCTATGGGGGACCTCTGGGGTACCTTTGCCCTGGATACCTTTGTGCCAAATACTAGCGACTGATAAGGGTACCCCAGTATCCAATCTGGGATGTACCTAAGTACTTATATCACAAATAAGTGGAGACAAAAGAGAGACTTGGGTCCTGATTAGCAGGATCCCAGTCAGACTAGTCATAAACAGCATTACATCAAGCAAAAAGCGGGGTAACCATAGAAGCAGATCCTACTTTCCTTCACTTCCTAATAAATTTGTTAAAAACGCATTTTGAAACACATTGAACAGGTAATATAGATCAGTCCTCCTTTGAAGATATGTTAGGCACTTTGTACAATAACAACTGGCAAACCTTGATAGGAGTTTACATGGAAGTTTGGTGATTCTCTGCAACGATGCATTACAAAAAAAGCAGACCATATTTTAAAGTTTGTTGAAAATGAAACATTTATTTTAATGGCTAGCTTTTGAGGAAATATTTACTATGGGCCTTCAGAGTTCTTTAGCACCAAGGGATTAATAGAAAGACAAGTTTGCAGTTGTTCAGACAATAGTGCTAGCTTCCCTGGTGTTCTCAATCATAAGTACTAGTACTGATATTGATTGATGACATCAGATGTGTGACTCTCTTTAAACCAGTCTTATTGCCCCCAGCAGTATCAGCCTGTTAATAGCCACACTGTGATCATGTCCAATATCTTTGCCTGCCTTGACTTTATAGATGATATAACTTTGCATTATAGTGCTTGTAGTTCTCTCTTTGCTTTTATGCATATGATCCTGGCAGGAATGGCCATAAATGTTGTATTGTCTAAAACCCACAGTTGGATCAAAATGGTATAAATGATATAGGACCACTTGACTGTGAGGACATCCTATATATCTAAAAACTACCTGTCACTGCAACAAAACATTTATTGAAGAGACTTGCATTATAAAGACCATACATTGAAAACCAATACTTGTGTGTATTTTCAGTCAGGGAAATAAAACACAACTGACATTTAAGTCTTAATGCTTTAGTTGTATTTAGGTGCTATATTAAATATGCATCAGTCTTCAGAAAAAATGAAAGTATAGGAAAAAGTTCAGTATTCAATTAATACACTAAAATGTGTCAACCTTATACTGTAACACAAGTTGCACAGCTTTCTGATTTAATGATCTTTGAACTATTTAATTATAAAAGTTACTTTTTTAAGGGACAAGTAAAGCTGAAACCAGCCAAGCAGTTTTGTTATTGCTGTTGTTGTGCTTTATCATGCACACAAACACTGTATAGCTTTAACACTTATAGATGGTAAATGTGTGCTTTGGCACTTCACTCATTTACATGATGCAGCCTGATATATTCATCTATTACAAGGCAAGGATTGGAATCTTAACCAGGTTTTTCCTTTACATTCTAACTGTCATATTCCCTTTAAAACATGCAGTCGCAGAGGCAATCAGCACTATCAAATGTGAGAGTGCTGGTGTGCCAATCTAATAAGGACCCTTATTACTTTGGGGCATATTATCGAGCACAGCGTTAACATTATCGCCGCTTTAGCGGCAGAAAACTGCCGATAAAGCGGCGATAATGGGCTTGATAATACGCTGAAGAGAATTTCCTTAGAAACTCATGTTCACACCAGAACAAGGGCTTCTATGGGAATTCATAAGAGCGTGTTATGAAGCCCATTATCGCCGCTTTAGCGGCAGTTTTCTGCCGCTAAAGCGGGGATAATGTTTTTTTTTGTTGTTTTTTTTTGTCCTCATTAGCCATTGAGTCGATCCAACTGTGCTCCAATCCGCACAGACAAGAGGCCAGACCCCCCTATAGCACCAAGAAGCCCAATAGTAAGCTCCAAGTACTCAGAGAGTCAGTCCCCCCGTCCCCGGCAGAGCTTGGACGAACATTCTCCCTTCAGACCATTTCGGCCAGTTGTCCAATAGCTGTACGGTGCCTCCCTTTGGACAGGGAGATTTTAGGCCTAATCATCGGACCCGGGGAGAAAAAAAACCCCCAAAAAACCCCCAAAAAAACCCCCGGGTTGACTAACTGTCCCTTCTCCAATTGATCAAGAGGTCCCAAAATCTCAAAGATCGAGGACTACATGTTCTAGATAGATCCTGCTTTGACGTTGCATATAATGAAGACAGCCACTCTGCATGTGTTGGGGGGTTTATGTTGACCCAGTTTTTGCAGATTTCTCTTCTTGCCAATAAAATGGCGTAAAACAGAAATTCTCTCTCTAATCCCTTAATGTTGTCGTTTAATCCAAAAATAATTAAAAGCCATGAGCACGGGATAGATGAGCCAAGAATAGATTCAAGTGTTGTTCTGACTTCGTTCCAGAAGGTAACAATGCTCGGGCACTCACAGAACATGTGAAGATCTGAGGCAGCTAGAAAAGAACATTTGCAACAACACTTCCCGGGTTGAAATTTCGACAGGCGTTTAGTGGAATAATACGCTCTGTGAAGTGTAAAAAAGTGGTTGCGCCTCAGCCATGCTGGCTTGATAATTTTATAGAGCAGGGTAAAAGATTCCTCCCATATGTCCTCCATATGTGGTTCTCCCTCCGGACCCCAGAGTTTTTCCGGGAGGTTGAGATCCCTCTCTCCATCCTCTATGATATGCCAGTAAAAGAGTGCTACTTCCTTTTTCCCGGGAGGTCTTTCGACTAGGATATTTTCTAACAGACTCTCCTCTCCCATCATTGCTTTCTTCTTAGTTTGAGTCCGAAGCCAGCTACTTAATTGCAAGTATACTAACCAAGAGAATGATGATGTTACCTTGAAGTTAAAAATTTCCCAATCTATGATTGATTTTTCCACCAGGAGATCGCCCCACTGTGTGATACCTGCATCTAGCAAGACTCTTTTTACTGTGTTGGCTTCTTGTGATGCTAGTCCTGGTAAATCCCAAATTGGGGCATGTTTAGATAGATATCCTATCCCGATCTTACACTTTATTTGAGTCCATTCTTTTAAAGTACCCAATAGTGACTTTAATCTAATTTTTTTAAAGATCTTCTGATGTCCGAACTTAAAGAGAAATCCGTTCACTGGAAGATCCGAACCCATTAGCATTGCCTTGTACATAAGCCCATTTGCATTTTCGCAAGGGATCTTAAGTAACATCCTGGAGTGGGACAGATGAAATGCCCAAGCATAGTATTCCAAATCTGGCAATGCGAGCCCCCCTTTTTCTCTTCTCCTTCTCAATTTTTTCCAAGCTAATCTGCTGGATTTATACCCCCAGACAAATGAATTAATATTTTGCTGACATTTTGCAAGCTGTTTGGTATCGAAGACTAACGGGATGGAATTAAAAATAAAAGTAAATTTCGGGAGGATACTCATTTTTATCAAGCTGGTTCTCCCATAGATGGTGAGCGGGAGGAAGGACCAAGCTTTCATCAAGGTTTGGGAGTCTCGGGAAATACGGGCTAAGTTATTTTGAGCCAGGTGTTCTAGATCTTTAGTAATTGTAATTCCCAGGTACCTCAGTGAAGATTTTACCGGGAGCTGGAGATTATGAATATTCCAAACCATAATTTCGGTTTTCCCTGCGTTCATTTCATATCCCGAAAGTTTTCCAAAATTCTCCGCTTTCTTTATAATAATTGGGAATGCCAACGCGGGATCAGTTGTGTAAATGATTATATCGTCGGCATAGAGACCGATCTTCTTTTCCCAGCCCGAAAAAGTAAAATGTGGAATGTTAGTATCCTCCCTAATAGACTGCGCAAACGGTTCTACATATAAATTAAAGAGAAGGGGGGATAAAGGACAGCCCTGCCTTGTTCCTCCACTAATTTTGAAAGGAGTTGTTCGCGTACCATTTATTAATAGGGATGCTCTAGGGTTATTATACAGTAAGCCTATGGCCCTGCAAAAATTAGGACCCAGATGGTATTTTTCCATTATTAAATGTAGATATACCCAGTTTACCCTATCGAACGCTTTTGTAGCGTCAAGGGTCATGATGGCCAGGGGTAGGCCGAAAGTTGAAGCAATATCCACGGCTCCCACCAAGTCGTAAGTTAGGTCGGCCAATTGCCGGCCCCTAATAAACCCCTTTTGATCAGGGTGAATAATTGACCCAATCTCGCTTCCCAATCTCGCTGCCAAGATTGAGGTAAACATTTTATAATCATTATTGAGAAGCGAGATTGGGCGATATGATCCACACTCAGCTGGGTCCTTGCCTGTTTTTAATATTAAAGCTATATTGGCCTCCCCCCAAGAGCTTGGTGGTGTCTCCCCTCTAATCATTATGTTGTTAAAAAGGTTCTTAAGGACTGGGGTAAGAGTAGAATTAAGTACCCTGTATAATTCTCCTGGGAGACCGTCTGGTCCCGCGGCTTTACCCTGTGCTAGTTGTTTAATAGTGTTGGAAACTTCCAACTCTGTTATAGCTTTATCTATATTTTCAGTTTGATGACTTTCCAATTCTGGGAGAGTTATATTGTCCAACCATTCATTCCTTTCATTTGAATTACCATTAAGTTCCTCTGTGTAGATATTCTGGAAGAACTCATTAAAGGCTTCCCCAATGGCTGTATCTGTTGACCTACTATTGGCTTCCCCAGCGACCCTCACTTCCTTAATAAAGTTTCTGGACTGATCAGCTTTAATTTTCCAAGCCAGCAATTTTCCAGCAGATTCACCATATTCGAAGTGGGCAAGTTTGCTTGCCTGCCATCTTTTATTTATCCTTTCCTGCAATATTGTGTCTAGCTTGGCCTTTAATTCTATTTTCTCCTCTTGATTATCAGAGGGGAACTGGTCTGATGATTCTAGATGGGTCAATTCTTGCTCTATATGTCGAATTGCCTCTTCATATTTCTTTCTCCTGAATGAGGCCCTACCTGTAATACAACCCCTGATGAAAGCCTTCCAAGCCTCCCATACAATGACCAGAGAGGCAGAGCCTGAGTTTTGCTCTAGAAAGAAAACAGTTTCCTTCATCAAATACTCTTTCTCCTCGTCCTCCAATAAAATTGTTCGGTCAAAAGACCAAGATAGGTGAGTAGACTTCTGCTCTAATTTTATAGTGAAGAAAATAGCAGAATGATCTGACAGATGTAGAGGCAGATATGTTATGCTTTAAACCTGGTCCTTAATTGAAAGACTAAATAGGGCATAATCAATACGTGATTTATGCCTGTATTTATAGTTGTGGTATGAGACTCCCATAGTGTTCCCAGATCTTTGTCTCCATAGATCTATTAAACCAAGATTCGACATACATCTACGCAGTGTATCCCTCATATTGCTATGTACTACGGCCCTAGAGGTTGCAGATTTGTCTAATTTTGGATCTAAGACCAGATTAAAGTCTCCGACCCATATTATAGGGTCAGAGCAAGAAATCAGCTGATTTTGCAGAATGTTTAAATAAGAAGGGTCATCCTGGTTAGGCCCATAATAGCTGATGATGGTAACAACCTTTGAATATAATTGAGCATTGACTATCAGCCATCTACTGCTAGCATCTGTTTTCCAACCCGTAATCTGGGCCTTTGCTGATTTTTTAAAGATGATGGCGGTACCACGGATACTAGCATTGTGATCCGTAGTTATAAATTTATCGACCCATTTAAGCTTTTTAAGTATATCAGTAATCTCCTGTTTATTCAAATGTGTTTCCTGGATCGCAATGATCTGCGCGGGTGAGTCTCTTAAGTATTGTAAGATTCTATTTCTTCTAGCCCTAACACGCAGACCATTTACGTTCCAGGATAGGAATTTAATGTCTGACATTAATTGTAAAACTCTTTAACACTGTTTCCCAGCCCTCAACTCTATTAGTTTTTTTGGGAGACAGCCTGTCATTAGCTATATCTCTTTCTGTTTTAGCCAAGCAGTCACTTTGAGACACAATTGGATCCGTATTATTCGTTATTCTAAAATTCGGTTTATGAGGACTTTTATATTTTGCGTTACCCCCCCTCCCTCCCCTAGAAAACCCCTCCCGACTTGCTCTGGCATGATGGTTTGCCAGCTTGTCGTCTCTGACATGCTCCCGCTCCATACCCTAGTGTCAATGTTATCGATCATTTTACCAGTCACTATGCTTAAAATATAAACAGTGGTGATACATAAAGCAAAATTGTAAGTCCCTTATCTAATGGCTATTCTATAATAACATATTATTGCTATTGATAATACTCTAATATCCAAGTATAGATTTGGGCGGTAATGTGGGAATCAAAAGATAGGCATCATTACAACGTATTAGCACAGAGATTTTGACGTGAGTATCCTAGAGTGGAAATCTATAGTGAAAATCCCAATTAGTAACCTTTTATAGTGTGTCACCCAATAGTAAAGCGGGGATAATGTTAACGCTGTTTCTTGATAATATGCCCCTTAGTCTGTGAGGGAAAGGTGATGTCTTAAGCATCCTTGACTCAAGTGAAGTGTGAAAATGGAGGTCCTGAAAAAAAATGGAGGTCCTGAGTTCAAGCATAAGGGCAGGTCTTTGGCAGCAGGGCAGTTCTCTAAGGGCACATGCAGCAAAACATTCCTCTTGCTGCAGCAGGGCAGTCCTCTTTAGTACACAGCAGGCAACAGGCAGCATGGTACCCTTCCATATGTCCAGAATAGTCCTGAAGAATGAGTCTGAGGGTCCTAATGTATTACCTGATGCCCACTTTAAAGTGGAAGAAGCCTCTGGAGTATACGCTCCTCAGAAGTGTTTGGAATTTTCTGCCTCCCTGCCCTGGTCCCAGGATGTCTGAACTCACAATAGCCTAGTGTGAAGTTCTTTGTGTGTGCTAAGACAGAATTTTTGAAGGGCAAGTGGGACTGCTCAGAGTTCCACTGCTCCCATCCTGGCTGCGTACCCCATGCTCTTAACACCCAGTCCCTCTATTGTGTGGCTGTCTGGGAGGAATAAACAAATACCAACTGCTACTCACACCTAGTCATGTGACCCAGAGACAGTCTGCAGGCACCAAATACTTCGGCCAGAAATATTGTCTAAAAGTGCAATTTTCAGAACTGAGACTTAAAATCTGACTTTCCTATTAAAGAAGATTTTAAACTACTTTCTTTTTCTTTAGACACCAACCATGATTTTTCTACCTGTTCTCATACAAATGTTATCACTTATTAAATAATGTAATAATGCAAACCAAATATTAACCTATGGGAGAGGTACCCCTCACAGTAGTGAAAAACAAATTGAGGAGGTTTTCACTTCCAGGACAAGTAAAACTTAAAAGTACAAGTGCTTTTTAAATACAATGCACCTTGCCCTATGTGATGTTTAGGCTCTACCCTAGGAGTTACTTATCTGTATTAAAAGGGGAGTTTTTGGACTTGGCAGATGGGTTGTATGCCAAGTTGAACTTGCAGTTTAAATCTGCAAGTAGGCTGCAATGGCAGGCCTGAGACATGTTCTAAAGGGCTATTGAGTGGGTGGCACAATAAGTGCTGCAGGCCCACTAGCAGCATTTAATTTACTGGCCCTGGCTATACCACTTTAATAGGGTCTTAATAGGGTCTTAAATGTAATTTAAATTTGCAAATCAGGTGTAAGGCAAATTTACTAGGATTTAGGGAGTGAGCACTTTAGCACTGGTTAGCAGTGGTAAAGTGCACTGAATCATAAGGCCAACAACAATGAATTCAGAGAAATCGGAAGGTAGAAGCCAAAACATATGGGGAAAGACCACCCTAAGGCAGACATGTCCAACACAGAGCATATGTGTCCACCCAGAAATATAGCCAAGTAAATGAGCAGACCGCTTCTTTCATGATGCAAAACCGGTTATGAGAGTAGCTCTTCTCCCACTAGGTTTGGGGCAAGCCTAAATAGGATGGGAATAACTTGTGCCTTCTAGGTGTCACCTGCCATTTACCTGTGACAGGTCAAGCACATTTAAAGTTAATTGAGTTCCTGGACCCACCCAAGTTAGTCTTCCTGCCAGGGGAAATATTATGGTGCCTTGTATGAGACTACTTTGGACTAGACATGCACAATTGCAAAGTGAGTGTATTAAAAACTTAAGAACCAATAAAACAGTGTACAAATCAGAATCCTTGTCACTATAATGAAAACACCTCAGTAAAACTGCAATCTAAGACCAATATCTGTTTCAGTAGTACACTGACTAGAACACCCTCTCCTTTATGACCCATCCCACGAGCTACAGGGAAATTTAGGGGCACATTTACAATGAAATGACGGACTGCGGCGTTAGCCTTCCTGGCTTAATGCTGCACTCTGCCAGTTCAAAAACAACAATAAGGGGCAACCCTGCTATTCCCCCTGCGTTGGCACTAAACTTAGCAGCCTAGTGCCAATGCAGGCACCCTTGCACCATAGTGCAAGGGAGCCTGCATTGAGGGGAAGATTGTTTATTTGCAGAAAGGTCTCCCTTCCTGCACATAAACAATCTTTAAATGACGTTTTGTAACTTTTATGTGTGCTGCTTAATGCACATGTCATTTCTTTTTTTTATTGTTTATGTGCAGGAAGGAAAACGTTCCTGCACATAAACAATCAATGGCAATTCGTTGTTTCTATGAGTGCTGCACAACGCAGCCCACATGGAACCAGAAAAAATTAGGAGAAATTAATCATTTCTCCTAATTTTGCCGGAGAAGGCCTGGTTTTCCCTGGTCTTAATTTTGGCACTGCCTCCAATTTATGTCACCCTTGTAAATAGAGGGCAGTGTCAAAATCAATTGGTGTTGTCGTGGAACGCCCACCGCAACACCCATTGCCCTCACCTTTCACGCTAAATACAGCATGAAAAGGTACCTTATTTACAAGGCAGCATTAAGCCACCTTAAGTTGATTAACGCTGCCTGGTAAATAAGGCAGTGCCCCTATCGCATTACAACGTCACTGAAAGTGACGTTGAGGTGGCAGGTGATAGGGGCACGTACACATGACCCTTGATGTAAATGTGAGAATCATGACCCAGAAAAAAAACAAAAAACAGTGTATAATTATAAATTAGCTGGCTGGCCGGTAGTGTGGGAGCACAAGATTAGAGCTAGAAAAACAGGCCAGTCTGTGAGCTCTTCAAATAAACTTTTTTGCCATGTTTTGGGAAAATTGAGGTTTGAAGGAGTGGAGTAAGTTTGAGTAGATATGGGAGCTTGGGGTACCTTCACTTTCTCCAAATTTAACACCTTGCCCGTAAACGCATCTTATCTTCTACCTCGCTGATCTGATTCTATGTTCACTCCATATTAATTAATTTGACCTCTTCATCTTACTATTTAATCTTGAGTTAATTTCACTTAAAAGCTATAGAAGTGCCATCTGGTTCCTTTGGGCTCGATTTACAAAGAGTTCATGCAACGCATCACAGCACTACAGTTGCTGCACTTCATTTCGTGAACATGAGAAGGGATAACTGCTCCATATCAACTAAGGTGTGGCGCTGTGCTGTTCTCTTCTTGGGCTGGTGCAGACATATGCCTACGCAGACACCATAGCACCATAGTGTGAGGGTGTCTGCATCGTGGCAAACAAAATATTTGTGTTTGCCAATCTAATGCCTGCTTTTGCTTGGTGTTAGTTTTTGGCGCTGCCGTAGATTTATAGATCCTTGTAAATCCGGGGCAGTGGCAAAAAGCAATGGATTTTGCGGTGGAACACCCACCAGAACATTCATTGCATGTCCCTTTCACACAGAAAACTGTGTGAAAGTGTTCCATATTTACAAAGTGGCGTTAAGCCCCGAAAAGTGGTTTATCGCCACTTTGTAAATACGGCGCAGGGCATTGCGCAACCGGAAAGTCATAAAAAGTGAGGCTTCGGTGGTGCAATCCCTTTATAAACAAACGCTTATGCACCACATGAATACACTCACTGTGCAAGAAAAAGATGTGGCAAAGAAGCAGTTTCATCGCTCTTACTAATCATTTCCCTAATGTACTTGAGGCAATGCTTGCAAAATAAAAACTTTCAAAATAAAATGTTAGGCACATCCCTATTAGGAGCAGGGACATGTTTTAAATATCAAAATGGTTTTCACAGAGAATTTCTATAGGGTGGTGAAAGCTGATTGGTTAAACAGAAATCGACAGCGTCAGAATTGATAGTTTCCTTTCTGCTCAATTTCTTGCAGTGCCTTTTACTGCTGAACCGTGTCACTTCCACTGACAGCGCCTTGGTGAATAGACTTGTTGGAAGTGTCTAATTGTGCATGACAGTACTGCGGGTTACAGGACTTTACTCCACATGACTACCAATTGATTCCAAAAATAAATCTACTGCCATTGGGGAGGTGTGTGAAATGTTCAGAACAGCCAATCACTGTCTCTGCTCCTTGGACTAAAAAAGCAACAACACATCACAAGGTATATTTTAAATGAATGTATTTTGAACACTTTCCATTGCAATTACTGGTAAACCGCACAGAGTTCCTGAACAAAATGGTGGGTCCACTGCAGAGGTGCCGGAGGCTGTGGGAAGAGGTGAAAAAACCTGGTGACCCATGAAAAGCCTTCATGCCTCAGGCGATCTGCCTTGCCTTTCTGCCCCGTCTTTGTGTGTCAAGCTGTGCAGAAACGGAAATATCAAGTGACAGCCAGGCACACTACTGCTGTACGCAGACTAAAATGGCACTGACAACTTGTCAATGAAGTCTAGTTTGCAGCAGTGGCAAATACTTCTGTTTTATAACTCCATAAACCTCGCCATCGTGCTAGTTTAAACGATATTAAACATTTTTAATATCACAATAAGTTTTCAACATTTAGTGAAACTTTTCTATGTAATATTCTGTCAGAACAGTGTCATCAACAGTGTCCCGAGCGAATCAATATTTGGGCGCTGTGTTCTGGACAACTTTATATTTATTACAGATTGTCAGCTAATTCAAGACCCCGTGATGGCAAATAATTACCGAGAACTGTCATAAACTGGTGAATGCAAATGCAGCCACAATTTAAAGCACATCATTTCAAGCTGACCACCTTTGAATGCGAACACATCTTGCCACACATCCTCTGCGACTGCCCTACATTGCTGGAACTTACCCCCAGATTCATCAAAGTCCCATTTTGCGAGTCCTTAATAGCGATTATTAAGGAATCGCTATTAAAGACTCGCAAAAGAGGATTTATATAGAAATCGCAATAATTATAGCGATTTCTACTGCCTCCTTATTTGCGATTCGCTAATTGCGAATCGCAAATAAGGAATGGCTTTCTCATTCATTCCTATGGGCCTAAAGGCCCATAGGAATGAATGGGGAGTCATTCCTTATTTGCGATTAGCAATTAGCGAATTGCAAATAAGGAAGCGATTTCAAGGGTGCCAGGGTGTCCAAAGGACACCCTGTAGCACTCCTAAAATGCTCATGTACACTGGTGTTGCGCACACACATGTCCAAAGGACATGTGTGTGTGTAACATACAATTTAGAAAAATGCACCACAGTGCATTTTTCTAAGTTTTCGCTATTTACCACGAAGTTAGACTTCGCGGTAAATAGCGGCCCCAGATTGCGAATTCACAATTTTTAAATGGTTCATGAATTGCATGCAATTCTTCGCAAATTTGCGATTTCTACAAATGCGATTTTTGCATTTGGGATTATGAATCCCAAATGCAAAAATAGCGCTCGCAAAGGGCCAGATTCGCAGAATCTGGCCCTTTGCGAGCCGATTTTCCTTTGATGAACATGGCTGTAAGTCTCGGGATTCGTCCCTAAGCACCAACAAGCAAAGTCAATGTTTTTAGTGCTGAGACCTATAGGACATTCTTCGCCTAAGCAGATTTGCCAGGGCTTGTTTATCTTGCACTCATTAGTAAAATTCAGCCAAGCACAGTACTAAAAGTTATTTGCCAGCTGTACGAAATTGGGTGATTGGGTGAGAGAGGTGGAAGCCTCACTCAGGCAACAACCACAATCCTTAACCACAAAAGTCACTAAATTAACCTGGGCTTAACCTTCTAGTAGCTTGGCATAAAAGCAGTCAGGCTTAACTTGGAGGCAATATGTCAGTATTTATGCAGCACAAAATTAGTAATAAAGAGTAAACACAACATATGAATAATCTCAAACCAATAGAAAAAATGGAGTAAACTTGAATAAATACAATGACTCCAGAACTACAAAAAGAAGAACAGGAGATATTGAAATTTAAAGTTTTATGTCAAAATAGTGCCAAAGGTACAAAAGACAAACTGAGGGTATCTGGTCACACTAGATAGGTACAAAGTCAAAAGTTCAGGTAAACTGGGATGCAGCGGATGCTGAGCATAGGACCCAGTTCGGCCCACTGGGGGCTGTATCTTATGTCCTTGGTGAAAGGTCTGTACAGCGAAGCTTTGAGAGGCTTTGGGTCACCCAGCGTTGGTTCTAATGACGTTTTCGATCAGGAGCTGTGAGGTGCTGAGATGCAAGGTCCTGCATCAGATTGCCTTGCACTACATCAGTTCTGGTAAAGCCATCAATCAGGAGCTGCAACTTACTGTGATGCCAGGTCTTGTGTCAGGTAGCATTGTGCTGCATCAGTTCTGCTGAAGCCACCAATCAGGAGCTGCGAGGTGCTGTGATGCGAAGTCCTGCGTCAGGTTGCATCAGTTATGGTGAAACCTTGAATTGCACTGGGAGGAGTACACTCTGACTCCGGCCAAGGGTCATGGAACCGGAATACAGCACTTGGTGGGTCAGGACTCACTCTATATAGGCCATCAGAGGGGACCAGGTCAGGTGCAAATGGGTCTGGTCAGCCGGGAAGCACAATAGGTCTCTGGAAGATTGATGTGTCCCTGTAGCTCACATAAGAGGTCAGCCAAAGATTCCTGGAGTCACTCTGCAAACAAGGCAAGCAGGTCAAATCCTTCAGACACCAATATTTATACTTGGTGCCAGCCTTTGTGTAGGGGATTCTCTAATCTATCTTCAACACTGGTTATGGCAAGTTCTTCCCCTTTCCTGGTCAATGTTCAAAACTGTCTGAGATGACAAAAGGCAGGGTAGGCCTGGTGTCAGGGTCCTTTGTGTGTGCAGTAGGAAAAAAGCCCTTTGAAATGTAGGTGCCGCTGGGTACAGCTGCTCCCCAGCCATCCTGTCAGGATTGTCCATCCTGTCCACTCCTACGCCGCCTTTTTGTGACTGTCTGGAAGTAATACACTAACCCCAACAGCAGAGCTATTCACAGTCATGTGACCTAGGACCCTGGCAGAAAAACGCAGCTGGTTGGTGCCTGGGACAACTTCACTTTTAAAGAGGATTTTAAATTGCAATTAATATGAGTGTAAACAGCACATCTGTATGTGCTTCCAACCCAAAGTTAACACTTACTAAATGTAATAGGGTAAACCAGTGTTAGTCAATGGGAAAAATAGGCCTTTCAATAGTGAAGAATGACTTTAAAAGTTTTTCACTGACAGGACATGTAAAATTACGCATATATGTTCATCTTTTTAAATGCAATGCACACTGCCCTACGGACCTTTCAGCTTACATTATAGGTGACTTATGAGAAATGAAAAGGAAGGTTTAGACCAGGCAAAAGGGTAATTTTGCATGGTCGAAATGGCAGATTAAAACTGCATTACATGCTACAAGTGCAGGCCTGAGACATGTTTTACAAGGTTAATTAAGTGGGTGGAACAAAGACTGCGGCAGCCAGCTAGTAGCATTTAATGTGACATATTTACTAGGGGCTTTCAAGTAAATGCCAATCAGGTATATGCCAGTTGCATCATGTTTTAGTGAGAAAGCATAAGCACTTTCCCACTGGTTAGCAGGGGTAAAGTCGAGAGTGTACAAATTCAACGAAAATGGGTTCAGCATCAGAAGCCAACAATCTAGGGATGATCCTGCTAAAAGGGTAAAGTCCAACAACAGTTATTACTACTTGGAATATTTGTGCAGACCACTGACACAATATTGTGCTAAACCATAGAGCTGACACAAATATTGTGTCAAATATTAGGTTTGCTATATATTGTGCTCCTATACTTATAATGGTAAGGACTCAAAATCATTGGCACTATCAATCAATCAATAATGCTCTAGTTTGTCTTATAAAGGCATAAAAGTAGTACATACATAAATAGGTTAAAATAGTTTATCACATTAAGCAATACAGTACACAATACTGAGAGACCTTTTTAAAAACCAGCGTAAATATAATTATGCTAGGTAATTAAGGATAACAGCAAAATGATTTAAGTGCAAATACAACATGTGGATAAAAGCATCACACATTATGCCACACTATCTTTAGGTCATACCTGTTTGGCCTCACTGATAGATTATTTAGTCCAATTCTCCATATCCAAAGTAGAAACAGCAAAGATAATTTGCTCCCTCATATCACATCTAAGGGTCCTAAGAGCTGCCCAGTAGAGTGCTGTGCCCATTCGTTTCACACTGCAATGATCCACTTCAATTGAGTAGGACATAATTTGGGCAGAAGAAGAGGAAATGTTTCACTGTCTCTTGGAGCAGCGGGCAGAAAGGGAAATGGGAAGGTCCACTCTCAATGGTCCAACATCAAGAGAGACAGCATATATTTTTGCCAATACAGTGGCACTGGAGGCATCAATGGCAGTAAGAATCTGACCGCCAGTAGGGTTTACCTATGCGTTCCCTGCCACTGGTAGAGGTTCACCTGGAGGATCCAGACGCAGTGCGCCACTGTGCGCTGTATACTGGTCTATCTTGGTTTGCTGCGCCACCCTTTGTGGTCTGTCTTTCGGCATGATTGTGTCTACTAGCTCTGCCGGTTAGGAGCAATGCAGCCAGTCCTCTCATGAACTAAGCACCCAGGCCGAGGTAAGTCTGCCAGGAGATCCCCAAGGTCCCTGCAGAATGAGGACACCATCAACAGCTACTTACTACTTTCCGCATCGATGGGCTTCCACAGAAGGAGAGGTCATTGACTCCCAGCAGACAAGTACTGTTATACCATCTGGACCCTGAGTGAACAGCTCTCCGCCTTGATGTAGAATGTGGCAGGGTCCCTACCTCAGTGACTTACCTCAATGTGCCAGTAAGGAGGGTCCATGGTAGGTAGAGGATGACCATAGCTCCCAAGGAAATGTGTTTCATTATGTTATGCTGCCACAAATCACCACTTTTTTCCATCGCCAGAAGAATACCTCCTTTCAAGTTTCTTCTCTTGTTGAGCTATCAACGCACTTGTATCTCCCAGGCTCTTTGCATATGTTCAATTGGGGGCAAGCTTGGAGCCCTAGCAAGGCAAAGAGCTGGCGAGCGAGTGCTGCCCAGGCAGGCTAAAACATCTCCTGAACAGCTAATGAGAGTCTCTCACGTCATAGTCCTGTAGACCAGGCTGGTTCACAATCCCTGCAACTTCTGTCCCAGTACCCCACCTCAGTTTGATGAGGAGTGGGGGTGGGCTGCCACCTGATTTCCTAGCGAGCGGCCCTCCCCGGTTATCCAGTAGTCCCTCATCAATTTACCACACCGGAGCATATTTTGCCTTGTGCGTTGGCTCAAGTATAGCTTGCTGCCTCCTCACATAGTCGCCCGGGCCAGTGGCAGAGTCACAGGCAGCAGCGGAGAGCCTATCCAGCTACCACCAAGTCGTTGGCCCTGGCCTGGAGTCGGTCGCCCCGGACTAGCCTCCGCTCCCCCTGTCAGATTCCTCCATACACCCAGGACACTCCGCAGTCACTCACCTCCGCGGTGTAAGCCAGCCAGTATATGCCGTTCTGGGGTTGTCCTGTCCAGCGGCAGACTTCCGTTCTAATTTGGTCTCCTAATGTCTTTAATTCCTTCTCCAGCAGGTAAGGCCCCTACACTATGTGGCAGAATGAGCATGATACTGTAGAGTAAGTGGGACTGCTGCGGAGCTCCTTACAGTGCGTCTGTAGCGGCTGCCATCTTGGCCACGCCCCCAGTGGTGGATTAACTTTAACAAATTAATACCAGATTTAGATTTGTTGCAGTAAGATGGCCCTTACTAAGAACTTGTTTTCTTTTATTTTTTGCCATTATGGATAGCTGTGAATTTTGGACCACACCTCCTAATCTACACAACCAGGTTTTGTTACCAAGAGTTCCCTGCAAAGCTGGAACTTTGCATAAAAAAACACATAAAAAGTGCCTGGACACCCATGGATGTCCAAAGCAGAGTCAGCCTTAAAACATGGAAAAATAAAACCTGCCTTTTTTGACCCAAATTCGTTCCCCTTCATTCTCTATACATTTGTCGCCCTTCACTGTTGCAGGCACTTGACCTACCCGCATAAGTAAGATATCATATTTATCTGGAGACCAGTAGGAATGATGGGTGGTAGGAAATTTGTGCCAGCGAAGTGATTCCATAGAAATGTGAGGAGCAAATGATTTTATATCAAGATTTGAAGTTTGCAGGGGATTCAGGACAAGAAAATGTTGGTGGATCCATGCAAACGACACCACCCTAAACTCCCCTGGGTGGCCAGTTTTTAGAAATGTCTGGGTTTGGTAAGTTTTCCAAGATAGCCGTTGAACCCGGGACCAAAAACGCAGGTGCACCCTTGCAAAACTAGGTTGTTTTGCGATAGACAATTTTGATGTGTCCAGAATAGGTTTTGGGCCCTTCTGTGTTGTGGGAACTTAGCCCACCCACACAAGTGAGGTAGCATTTCTATTGGGAGACCCGGAGGAACAGTGGGTGGTAAAAAAATTGTGGCTGACTGCAGATTACAGGACTTTTCCTCACATAAATACAAGGAAAATTTATTTTTTGTAGGCAAAGTTTGAACTTTGCAGGCGTTTCGGCATAATAAAAACCTGGTGAGAGCCATGCAAGTCACCCCACCCTGGATATCCCTAGGTGTCTAGTTTTCAAAAATGTACAGGCTGGCTAGGTTTCCATTGGTGTCAGCTGAGCTGGGGTCAAAAATCGAGAGCTACCCACATTTGCAAAATATGATGCGTCCATTTTGCATTTTGGTTTGTTTCCTGTCACGGACACTAGGAATACTCACACAAGTGAGACACCATTTTTTTCATGAGATTTGTGAGAATGCTGGGGGATGGAAGTTTTTGGCTCCCTAGTGATTCCAGAACTTTCCATCACAGAAATGTGAGAAAACTTTTTGAGGTTTGCAAGGAATTCTGGGTGAAAAAAATGTGGTGAGAGGCACGCAAGTCAGTCCACCCTAGGTATCTAGTTGTCAAAAATGCACAGGTTGGCTAGGTTTCTATAAGTTCTGGCTGAGCAAAGGTCCAAAATGAAGAGCTACCCACATTTGAAAAATGTGATGCATCCATGTTGCAATTTGGGCCCGGGCATACCCACACAAGTGTGGTACCATTTTTATTGGAAGACTTGGTGGAAAGCTGGGTGGCTTCCCACAAACTCCCAAACTTTCCGTCACAGAAATGTGTTGAAAATGTGTTTTTTATTGAAAGTTTGAGATTTGCAGGCAGTTGTGGGTCAAAAAAGGTGGTGATAGCCAAACAAGTCAGCCAGTACTGGATACCCCTATTTTTCTACTTTTCAAACATTTATAGGTTGACTACATTCCCAAAGGTGTTGGCTGAGCTAAGGTCCAAAATCTCAAGCTACCCACATTGAAAGAAAAGGGACAGCTTTCAGTGGAAAAAGGCGATGCGTCCGTTGTTGTGTTTTGGGCTGTTTCCTGTCGCAGGTATATTAAAATAGTTACAAAAACAATATTTCTAAACAGTATATTAGTGAAAACAATATTAAAAATGCTACTATTATTTACAACTATATTATTTACCTCCAAAAACTATTTTTTGTCAGCAATATTTGTGTATCACGATATTTGTGTGTCACAATATTTCATTTCCAAATATTTCTGTCTCCTGATATTTTTAATTCCATATTTTGTCAAAACACCATTTATTCACAGTTGTTAAGGTTGAGGGTGGACGGGATTGCTTTTTGGCCAAGGCACTGTTATTTTAATAGGCTGTGTTTATAGATAAATGTATTTCCTTGTGCTAAACTGAAGATTTAAATGAACTCACAATAGAAGTATCCATGTCCGCGGTGAACTCTATTAAATATACTGTGTATGCATTTTTTTAATGCTTAAAGAAAATGCATTTGAAATAGCTTGTTTTACATATGTGGACATACACACTTAAGGGCGGCCATCATGGAGTTACTTTAAGTGTGGCACAGAGAGTGTGGATTATCTTGGAGTGCAGCGGGAACCGCTGGAGGAATCTCTTTTTATGAACAAGACGGGGGTGTGGGGGTAAAATTGGAACACAAAGGAGTATAGAAAGATAGGGAAGCAGAGAACTTCTAATGTCAGTAAAGGAAGGATACATGCCAAATGTTAGGTGAAGTAGAGTGCAGAGAGAGAAGAGGCAGAGAACGGTAGACATTGACAGGTAGCAGTATGTCGTAATGAAATACGTCTGGTGAGATTAAAGGTAGAGAGAGAGAGTGATGAGGTAAAGGATGGGGCACAAGGAGAAGAGGTAGAGGAAGAAAGGTCAGGTAAAGGGACTAGTGAGGCAAATGCAAACACAACGAGAAAAGTGAGGAGTAGAAAGAGAGATGAGGTGTAGAGTGAATACAAGAGAAGTGGATAAACAGATGTAAGGTAAAGAATCAGACATATGGTTGATAGATTGTCGTAGATACAATTGTGAAAAGGATATAGACACGAAAGCTAAAAAGAAACATAAAGAGAGAGTGGAGAAGTGAAATAATGATGAGATAGAGCGGCTATGTTAGAAGAGAAGGAGGCGCTGGGATAGATGAGCCAGAGAGAGAGGAAGCAATGATCCATAGAGAAAACGAGGTAGTGAGTTAAGGTAGTGAGATATTAGTACTGTACTGAGAGGGATGAGGTAGATGGAAACATAGATAAAAGAGAGATGGAAGATGGTAAGGTGCGAGTGAGACAGAGGGATGTAGTAAAGATAGATGTTATAGTAAGAGAGATGAGAGGAAGAGAGAGAAATATTGGAGAGGAAGGTGAAGTAGAAGGTGGTGCATTATACAGAGAGATAGAGAGAGGTGAGTGTAATAAATGTGACTTCTCACCAATAAGTCACAACTAAACCCTGCAATCCCACTTTGGAGGCAAATAAACCACTGCAGCTTTAAATACACTTTGAACAGCACTCCCTAAAGACAAGGAAAGGACAGAGCACTCCCATTAGCCAAGGCAAGAAAAACAAATCTCTGTGCATTTAAAAATAACACACACAAGTTTATTAATGTAATGTTTAAAATGGAAGGCCAAATATATCAGTAAATGCAGATTCCCAAGTATCAATTAACTACAATGAATGCACTATATCCAGGTAGCAAAGAGTTGAAAATACATACAAGAGAGGGTGGTTAGGAACACCTCACCAATTGAAATTGCATCATTCTTGCCCGCTCTAGCTGGGGAAAGTCCGTCAACAGCCCAGGAAGGAGTTTCAATCAGGACTCAAATTTTGTCACTATTCCACAGCAATACGTCAATTCTGTGGTGAACTTCCACCTGGCCCACAAAAGCTTCCAGCTTTAATACCATAATTCAACATGGGATGAAGCTTCTAAAAAACCACGCCCCCTTCTCATTGGAAAAAACTGAGCTGGCTGGTACCAATCTGCGTCAAGGCCAAGACGGAGGTTAGCCAAGCTCCTGTGTTTTGGATCAGAGGAAGAGTTGTACATTCCACAGACACTTTCACAACATATTCCAGTTCACTCTGGTCGGTGAGATGCGAAAAACAAGTGAGGAGCAGAAAAACCTTGAATATGAATCGCAAGCACTGCTGTGCAAGCAGAAGCAAGACAAAGTCAGGAAACAAGAAGACATGAGACCCTGTCAAAGCCAATAGTAAGCACCTATAATTCGCATTACCCAAACAACTTGCAAGCACCACTGTGCAAGCAGAAGCAAGACAAAGCCCGGAAACAAGAAGACATGAGGCCATGTCAAAGCCAATAATAAGACCTTAATAATTCTCACCAATGCACAATACAATACACATTTCTGAAAACACTTATAGCATCACATACTTTATCTCTCAATGTCCTATAGCATCACATACTTTATCTCTCAATTTACGACACCATGTGTGTATCACCGCTCACAACACTGGACTTCGACATTCCACACCTCTCTCTCCCTCTCACACCTTCAAATGCACTTCCCACACACTCATCTTTTGGCAAGGCTGTCGACTCTGTGACAGCTCCCACTGAAATACAGCAAGATTACAAGAAAGAAGAGAAGCTGGCATATGCAGGACCATCCTACATTAAGGCTAGGGTAAAATAACACACTAAAATCAGTTAAAATGATGGTAGTTGAGGGTCATCATAGGGCGCCAAACCAAAAAAACGCCTTTTTTACTACAGTTAGGTGTAGCAAAATTAGGAGAGATAGGGAGTGAGGTAAAGCATGATATGATGTTGAGAGACAAGTGAGATCGCTGGAGGTGAGTTATAAAGAAGTGACCCCGAAACAGAAGTGAGGTGCAGAGAGGGTTATGAGGTAGAATGGGGTATACATTTATAGCTATAGAGGCAAGCGCAAGCATTGGTGGAGGGTGAACTGAGGTTGCAAAAAGACAGTGAAAGGTAGAGAGTGATTGGGCAGAGTGGTGAATTGGACATAGGTGAGTTAGAGAGAGTTTCAAAAGAACAGAAGAAGGTATTGGTACAGTGCATAGATATGTAAAGAAAGGCAGAGAGAAAAAGAGGTAAAGACATATCAGTGAGGTAGAGGTTGTTAGGAAAGGAGAGAGATATGAAACTGAAAGATATGCTAGTTTTCATTTTAATTTATTTTCCATCAACTGTCCTCAAGGAATAAGCATGGGTTAATCAAGCACACACTGTAAGCTTCTGTGAAGTGTGTGCCCAGTCCTAAAAATTAAAACCAAATCTGTTTATTTTTATTTTTATGCACTCAGTTAATGCTTCATTACTTGTTACCATCCTTATCATTTTACCAGAGGGCTCCATATAAAGTGGGCACCCTGGTAAATTACACATTTTGCCCATATCTTATAATTGCTTTGCTCAGAATCAAATGCCTTTGAAACAAACTGAAAAGGAAGGCTCTGTAACATTAGCAGTAATGGCACCACTAAGATCATACTTTTTGTTGTTGTGCTAATTTACTTTAATGTGCTGAACCTTCCCAGAAAAGCCTTTGCTAAGAAAGGGGCCTAAGTGTGTCTAGTAATAATAATAATATTAATATAGCACAAGATAAAAAGATGTTTTAGATTAAACTGGTTTTTAAAGTTTTTAAACCAATCCATGTGCTATTCTGAATAGAATATTAGCTTGTGTTTGTCTCAACTGCATAATGGCTGCATAATTATATTTCAAATACAATGCAAACTTTTCTCCGTAAAGCATTTTACAAATGTTCCTTCGCAATTGTACTTTTTAGTTTCCTATGAAAATCATGGCTTCCAATTTGGAAGCCGGTCTCATTCCAAGGCTAGGGAATTGCAGATAATTAAAAATAATTGTTTAGGTCCCCATTCAAATAGGACCCTGGTACCCCTTTAGTCCCTTTCTATATGGAAATGAGTATGAGGCGCATTTACGAAAGTATTGCACTAAATCCTGTTTCGAATTGTCATGGGGAAATAAAGTTCAAACCCTTAATAGAATTATTCCCACAGGGCAAGGTCTACAATAATTTGTGTGCTGTATCTAGGGTTTGCTCACTTTAGGAATAATCCTGGTATGATCTGTGTTGATGCTGCCAAACACGTTAAAGAGCCATATTGGTCGCATAGTATGAGACAATGATTGAGTCTTCAGAGACATCATCATGACTGCTAGGTATTTTTTCATAAAACAAGCAAACAATCAATTGAAGTTGAGCATACTCTTGACTGAATTCAACCAGAGATATGTCACACTTTATATATGAAATTTAGACTAGGTAGTCTCCCTACTGTAGCGTAAGTGTCCAAGGATTAACAAACGCCCTGTGACCAATGTGTTTTGTAACCGCAAATATGGGGTGGGAAGCGAGATACAATGTTATGCTTTCTTCCATAAAGACTAGGGTTATGCATTGCAAATGTCTGGTTCCTTTCTCCAAGTCATTTTGTAAAACATCAAGTAAAAATGCCCTGACACTTTGAAATGGATCAGATAAAATAGACATATTCATGTCTGTAGCAAGTTATATTTGGGCAGCATGGCTTATTTTGACAAAAGTAGTAATGCAATTGTTGCCTGAGCTGCTGAGGTTTTTCTTTACTACTGACCAATGTTTTGTTTTATTAACTGTTTTGTATTGTCAAAATATTATTAGTGTATGGATTTGAAAAATGATTGGGCTTGTACACTCCATTGCTTATTATATGTTATTTCTCATGCTGCAAACAATAAAGTGATCTATCACCCAGCACCACCATCAGCAACTCATTTTCCTTGCAGAGGTTATTTATAGAAAACGGCGTCCTTAACACACTGAGTAATAAATATGCTAACAGACAATGAATGGGAATATAAAGCTCTAGTACTATTGTTGACAAGTACATGTCCTCATAGAGATTATAGAGATTATTTACACAAATGGATTCTATGTCTCATTCATACATTCATACATTCAACATTCATAGCGAGGACCTCCACAATCATGATGCAGTGACCTCTCTGGAGGATTTGGCCTCCGCTGGTCTCCTCAAAATTAACAACGCCCCCACCCACATAGTTGGGCACACATTAGATTTCATTCTCTCCAACTCCCAAAACATCTTATATGAGGACACTCTTCCGCTGACTTGGTCCGACCATTCTTTACTAAGTTTCCAACCTATGAGCCCCTCTACCACATCCAGTCCCTCGCCCGTTACGGACAGATGGTACCGACCATGGCACAAAATTAATGCCGACCATTTTGCATCCCCATTTATGACCTGGGACATAGACACTCGTCACCTCACTGTTGATCAACAACTATTGCATTTCAATAACATCATCTCGAGCATCTTGGATGAAACCGCACCTCTGAAGCCGGTCACTCATGCCCACATACCCACAACCTCTGACTGGAACTCCCCGGCCCTACGTGCTGAAAAGAAGGGGTGCAAGAAATTAGAACGTACGTGGCGACTACTCCATAAGGACAAACACAGAGACAGATATAAAAGCGCATTAACAGCATACCACAACAACATCAAAAAAGCACGAAAAATCTACATCACTCAGCAATTGGAGCAAGCTGGCTCCAACTCCAGGACTCTATTTAATATAGTTAGGTCCTACTCTAACCCCAAGGCATGCGACACGGCGGAATCCCCTTCTCAGGCGCTTTGCAATAATGTTGCGACGTATCTCACCCAGAAAATAGATTCTATTTATCAAAATATTATCTCAGCCAACACTATTTCCCCCCCACCACTATCAACACAGCCAATACACAGGACACTCCCGTATCTACTTCTTTCCTTCCCCCATCTCAGTCCCATGGAAGTCATATCCCTTTTAGACAAAACCAAATCGGGCTCTCCTATGGACATTATACCTGCTAAGATCGCCACCAAATTCGCCGTCCAGCTTGCCCCCCCTATCTGTTCCATTCTCAATAATTCCCTCAACATTGGTTATCTCCCTCCTACTTGGAAAGATGCCCAAATCATACCCCTACGTAAGAACCTCAAAGCTCCAATCACTGACTGCAGCAACTATCGACCAATATCTCTTCTTCCCTTACAGACAAAGCTCATTGAAAAACACATCAACAAACACCTATCTGAGTACTTGGAAACTTCACAACAGCTAGATACTTCCCAATCGGGGTTCAGAGCCACACATAGCACCGAATCCGCCCTTATTGAAGTCACTGATAACATTCGTATGGCCATGGACAAAGGTCAAGCAGCACTTCTCGTGCTGCTTGACCTATCAGCGGCATTTGATACTATCTCACATCGGATGCTACTGGAGAGACTCCAGGAGATAGGCGTTAGAGGGCTGGCCTTGAAGTGGCTCACCAGCTTCCTGTCTGACAGGACACAGACTGTCACTATGTGTACCTTTAAATCTGCCACGACAAAAGTCAACAAGGATGTCCCTCAGGGCTCCTGCCTTAGCCCAACCCTTTTTAACATTTATGTCACCCCTCTTACCAGACTGATGAGATCATTAGGATTCACCCCTATTTCATATGCAGACGATACACAGCTCCTCCTGACATTCGACAAAAACAATCCCGACACCGAACTTAGATTTTCTGAATGCATGAAATCCAATGCCACTTGGATGCAGACCAACTTCTTACAACTTGATGCTGGCAAATCGGGAATCATGTTGTTTGGAGGAGCTGAAACCTGTTGGACACCGACCTGGTGGCCGGACGAACTAGGCATTGCCCCTACCCCCAAAGAAGCGGTCAAAAATCTCGGTGTCAAAATCGACCGCAAACTGACCCTTGAGACGCATGCTAACACCACAGCGGGCTCGTGTTTCTACATCCTTGGCCTTCTGCGCAGGATCTTCCCCCTTCTCCCCACACCCACCAAGAAAACACTGATGCAGGCCTTAATAATTAGTAGACTAGACTACTGTAATGCCCTCCTGTTTTCAGCTAACAGAGCTTCCATTAAGAGACTACAGGTAGTACAGAACACTTCTGCCCTCCTCACTGCCGACCCCCCTTGCAGAACACCCTCAGCACCTCCTGAATCAACTACACTGGCTCCCCATACTAAAGAGAGTAAAATTCAAAATAGGCTGTATTATTCATAAAGCTCTCAGAGGGCAAGGGCCACTGTATTTGACTAGAAAACTGGCCCCCTACTCCCCCACACGCTCACTCAGATCTAGCACTGAGCTTCCGCTCACCATCCCTAGGATCAAAAAGGCGCGCAGTGGAGGCAAAGCATTCTCTTACCTGGCCCCAGCGTTTTGTAATGATCTGCCGTTCCATCTACGGGCCTGTCCCAATCTGGCCCAATTCAGAAAGATGTTAAAAACATACCTCTTCTAACCTTCTGGTCTTGTTATTTTGTCTAGTCCCAAGCGCCGAGATACCCTCATGGGTGATTCAGCGCTATACAAATCAATAAACATAAACAAACATAAACATAAACATGTAAGTATAAAGGTTTTTAAAAATGCATCTATTTCATGGTGCCAGTCTATAGGTTAGATAATATCAAATGTATATACAATCAGTTATTTATCTACCGGCATTGCTTTATCCCTTCCACTGGAGTATGGGTTTTTCTTCGATTATCAGATATGCTCATAAGTGTTAGATATGACTTTTAGTATCTATAACATTTGCTCATGGTTCAATAAATAAAATAAAATACATGAGATCCTGCAATGTCTCTAATTTCCTTATTGTAGTTGAGTTGTGACATCACAAATGATTACGCTGCTCAACTGTAATAAGTTTGTACGGTTGAGTTCTGATGTTACAATGCCTCATGCGAAAGCAGGCAGCAGGAATGAAAGGCAAGCTACAGAGGATAAATATAACTGAAGTTTAAACACGAAAAACAAGAACTTGCTTTTCATTTTTCTGATATTTTTTTTCTAAGAAGAAAAAGTGATCAGCAGAAACAAGATATCTGTGACAGTATGTTTATTTTTTTATGTATTTATTGAGAGTTTTGTAAAGAAGGAACATGATCTTGGAATTTCTGAGTGACGTCCATGATAAAAATGTAAGAAAACACAAAGAGTTAAAAAAAAGGATGGTTGGGTCTGGTGCAAAAGGCAATAAAGAAAGTCACAGAATAACAGTTGGAGAGTAGGGCAAATCTAATGTTACTGTTAGAGACTAGTCCATAGCTGTCCTTCTTGTGTGGACACATCAACCCAGTGCATTAAGTATCTTTTATGCTCTTCTTGTAAGCCCTAGGGTAGGACGTCATGCTGTGGGGCAGTACAGGCTGATAGAATCTCTGCTTGTTTCTACACAAGCTGAGCCACCGCATTTTTATAAAATCAGACTTACATTAAACTGGGGATGTGGGATGTGTGCCGAGTGAGATGGTGGCGACGTGTTGAGCTCCGCTCGAGCACAGAGTTGTTCACTCTTATACAGCCTTCTGTTCTTCACCTGGATTTACTGTTTGGGCACCTGTTATCATTACTTCATCCTGAGCTATTTTCGCTCTACCAGTGTACTTCTTTCAACCTGCAGCTGTGGCGGTACATTTCTTCTCAGATGCGAGCGGCCGCCATTTCATAAACATGCTACTCGTATTCTATGGCTCTCTGCTGGGACTCACCGGCGTTTCTTCAATAAAATGCTTGGCAATGCTTTTGTATGTTTAAGCCTTTTAAAAACGTTGGCTTTTCAATTATTGGCAAGTGATCTGTCCATTCGTCTACTTAGTATAGCATTTTTCTCACTACATTATTTGTAATAAATGCTACTTGCCATGTCTGTATGCTATTTCAACCTCACCGCATTTTTTACTTAAATATTGCTACACTTTGACACTTTGATACTTTGCTCCTGCATATTTTCACTTTCTCCTCATGCTGGTATTTTGTCTGTTTTGAGTGCCTTCTTTACTTTTGATATATTATATCTCTGCTCAAACTAGATACGTCTTTAATTTCTCTTCATTTTGGAGACTATTACACTTTTAAAAGACATTTACATACTTCTGCATTCTGTTGTTATTTTGTATGGGCAGGCTCAGACCACTCCAAACGTTAACACTCCACCCTTTACAATAAGCTACAATGGCCAGTGAAATTCTACTTACTGCTAAGCCTTCTTCTTCTGGCACTAAACCAAAGCAGGTGAACAATGATCCCCCCTCACCTATTATGTCATCTCACAATCCTTTACTTGACATTATACTTGATGAGATAGAAAGGTCTAAAGCCCTTCATGAATACCACTAAAGAAAAAATCCAGAAAATCTAAGATAGATGAATTGCCATGGAGCTAAGTTGTTTGATAAGTGATCTTCAAGGTGCCACTACCAGGATTCCTCTTCTGGAACAATGAATCCAAAAGCTCACACAACATACAAAGGACCTTGAAAATAGAAACAAAAGTAGCAACATTTGTTTATAAGGCCTTCCAGAATATTTGGAGGGCGCTGTTCTCCTTACCTTCTTGAAAAAATTCTTGCCTGAGCTTTTAGAACTTCAACATGACCCACCTCTGAACATTCAATGTGCATATCGCCTTGGCTGTTTCCAGTCTCAGGCTACCAGACCTAGATAAAGTATAATGTTGTTTCTGGAATTTACAGACTTGATCCATGTGAAGGCAGCAAAAGTCAAACGTTGACTTATGTTGTCTGGTCACAATATTTACATATCTCAAGATTTCTCTATTGCCACTAATGCCAGAAGGAAAGAATTTCTTGCTCTACATCCTCAAATGAGACTACTACACATTTGTTATGGTATTTTGGGCATCCCTGCTTATGTAAAATTACCCATGAAGGCACCGCACGATTTTTTGAGAATCCTGTTAAACTAAAATGTTTTCTTCAAAGCATTTTCCCTAATTCTATGGAAATTTTGGCACAGCGTTCTTGATAACTCTAAATAACTCTTGCTTCTCTTATATATCCTCTATTTCTACCTTTCGCCTTCTATAATCCATCTACATGGCTGTTTTCTCTTTTATATCCTATTATTTTTCTCCTTGCTGCTCATTTTGCTCTTGGTGCTGTTACATATCATGCAAATAAATATAATTGGTATTCTTTCCTTTATTTGGTTGGGCCCTCATAGCAAGCCCTATGGGTAGCCCACCGAATGATCATTGTTGACTAGGCATGTATAAGGTAACCCAGAGAGGTAACACTGAACAAAAGAATTACTGCAAGGTGAATATGATGATGAAAAAGACAGAGTGACTCAACTAGACCAATAAAACGGTATTTGCTAATTTATTTTAAAAATGGCTATGGATATGATGTTAAGTTTAAAAGTTATTTCAATTTAATTTATACCTTTTTCAGCAAAAGGCACACCATACTTTCTTTCTAAAAGGTTCCCTAAACTTTGGCACAGGCATCACTTTGTTTCACCTTATTCCAAACATTATAAATGACACTCTTAAGGGCACATATCTTGTCCTAACCTCCACTCATTCATGATGAGCTTATTATTTTAATTCGCAAAGCGATCATGATCTTTCATTTTTTAAGGTACGGCATTAACATATTGAAAACAATGCACAAATTCTTTCATTTCAACAGCGCAATCAATCTCAAGTATACATCCCAATATACATTAACTTATTAAGAATCCTCTTTTATTGCATTCAGTGTTAAAATGTTATCTCTGAATTTTAATTACTTTAATATAACTTGAGAATACACAGCAAATTACATATGCATCTTGGAACTTTAAATATTTGATCATTACACAGTCTTTTGTCTTCTCTCTTTCCCTCTCACTAGCTGATTAATAACTCTGCATCTGGCTTTTGAAAACATTAATTTGCTTTTTGTCCACATGTGCAGTGAAGGAGTTTGCATGTGCTCATCTATTTGCCTAATTTCATTTGGAAGGTGATCCCTATGTTTAAAAAAACAATGCCAGTCGTGCATTATGAAAAAGAAATTGGGGGGCATATTTACTATTATGTCACCCAACACAGTGCAACAAGGGCACTTGCGGCATTGCGTGAAAGGGAGAAAGCAGAAATACTCCATATTTATAATGATATGGAGCATTTCTGATCACTCCTTCTGCTTGCACATTGTGTGCTGATTAGTGCCAACACAGGCTCCCTTGCACTGCAGTGCAAGGGAGCCTGCACTAGGGGCAGGATTGTTTTTCTGCAGGCAAGGACACCTTCCTACACACTATACAATGCCAAGAGGCCTATGCCTCTTTCTATGTGTGCTGCAGAATGCATAATATATGGAAAAAAGAAGTAACACAGAGAGATAAAGAGATCTCTCCTCGTTACGCCTCTGTTGGTAAGGCACACCAATATGGGGAAAACCCAGGTTTACAAGCATTTGTAAATCTGGGTTTTGTGTTCAAATGCATGGGTGGATGCATGGGAATGCCAATGCTCCAACCATTTAATGCCGACCCAACAAAAAGTAACGCAACGTAGTGTCCATGCTACTTTGCGTTACTTTCTATTTACTAAACCACTCAAAGGGGCTTTACATGGCTTAGTAAAAAGAATTTTGCGTCAGGTGTTTGTCACAAAAGTGATGCAACATGAACACAAACTCATAGAAAATCTGAGATCAGATATTTCATTTGCCACCGTATTCACACATGAGCCTCCATAAATCGTACATTATATATAACGGATGATTTCATCTATTTTCAGAAAATCTGAAACTATTGAAGCATTTAGCAGAGTTTATACTGATGTCTTTTATATACATGAAGCTACCCAAAGCTTCCTGTATAATTCATGTTTCTGCACAAAGGTTCAGCCTAAAGGCATTAGGTTCAGTTGTTGGACTGAAAATGCACAAACAAAAAATTCACTGCTGCGTTCTGCATGTCAAAATTTAAATCTGCAGGTTATTCAAATGTCTTTCGCGATAGAATTCCATTGGATGGTGCATAACATTTCATGTTAGTAATTTCTAAATCAAATATGCTTTATGGTCATAATAATAATTTCTGTGTCTCCCTATATCTACATACAGAAGGAGATTTATAAAGGAATTGCAGTGAAACCATTCAAACTATGTAAAAATGTATGGTGACACAAACATGAGTAAGTTAAAGAGAAGAAACAACAATAACAAAAATGAAATGATGCACCCCTCGCCATAGGAGAGGACTACCACTGGGAGGGAAGCAATATTTTTTTCCTTAAAAAAGAAAACAGAATATTGTTTGGTTCAGGGCTGAGTCGTTCCGACATAGCCCTGTAGAAAATAGTAAAATGCATTGACAGGAAACTCCATGACAACGTTTCCTGTTAGTGCCTTTATAAATAACTGCCACCTAAGTGATTATTTATAAGTTTGGTGTGCGGAGTAGTCTTGGCAGACGTAAATAGAAAAGCAGGGGTATAAAGGAGGCCCCTTCAGCCTCCATGGTGTGGTGGGTCCCCTTACCTTTCAAATGAAACGGTCCCACTCAGAGGCTGGCCGACTGAAAAATATTCCTAAGGTGCAAGTGCAGCAGTCTCTCATGTGGATTCATTTCAAAGGCAGCAGACTATCAATTAATTTGTGTGGATAGTGCTGGTCCTCTAAGCCCACTGCAAATAAATCTGAAATTTGGCCACAGGACTGTCCTCAGCATGTCCTTATAGGCCTCCATTCTGTGTCCTGTCTTGGTAACGTCCTCTGACCAGCATACTGGTGCATACACATGCAGTTTTACTTTCTGCCAAAAAAGAAGAGAGGCGATGAGCCAAAAACTATGTGTAAATGAGAAAATAATTGATCATTCTTATTTAAACCATTAGTGAAAGTGAAGTAAATACGTTCATGTGCTTCCCTTTCATTCTACTTCACTTTAAAAACAATCAGCTTGCAGAATGTATTTTTGTATTAGTTCATTACTTAAGTCAATTCTGTAAAAGAAGTAAAGAAAGGCAAGCATGAACAGACTGTAGTTCATCAATATTGCAAATATCTAGAGCCCTAGCAAGCAGCCCCTAATGTGGTTAAGCGAATACTGTGTTTAGGGCTATAATAAAGTGATGTATTCTTTTTGCTTATCTGTGATCCCTGCATAGCAGTCTAGAGGGGGTGAGTCTACTCAAGATATCTGTTCCCTGCTTTCACAATTGCACAGTTATTTTATCAGTACGTAGCAGTGCACTACGTTTGATACCCGAAGACACAGTTCACAAGACTTGTTTGGAATTATATTAACGAAAATATGGTGTTGCCAGCTTTGAATCATAAACAGCCTATCATAGTTTCAGTGCTCACGACAAACTCTTCGGGAAGCAGCATCCCTAAAATGTGCCTTCAGACTGGTCACTAAATTTGAACACCAGCAGGTCACCTCTCGGTAGTGTTCTGTGCCATGAGCGCAGGCTGGTCTAGATGCACTACTGCACTCTATCACACAGCCCAAATTTTTTTTATTTCAATAGGCAGGGGTGAGTGTACAAAATGTCATAGCACAGGCTTTAGAGTAGGGCATGTGTATATGATGACGTGCAGCCTTGCAGTCATACATACTCCTTCAGATGTGCACTGCCAACCACAAGCCACCTGTGCTGTGACATCTGACAGATCACCATTGAGGCATCACGCCCGCAGTTTTTTAAGCCACCCAAATAATATGGTAACTAAATGGAAATATGTGAAGAGTTGATAACTCTAGAGATTTTGTGTAGGGGGGGTTACTGGTTGCTCAGTCAGTCACTTATCAGGCGGGCGATAGCGGGCATTAAAGGCAAAGTGAATCTTATACCTTGAGAAGGAGGTAAGGAAAGGTGCACTCACCTCGAGATACAACACTATAAAAATAAGGAAAAAGCAATTCTTTGATAAAAAAGCAAACAACTATGCAATAAATGAGTCACATTTAAAGATGGGAAGAGGTATTATGATTTTGAAAAACAACAGGACTGGACAGCAATGTGAGAAAGTAAGTGTTGGGAGAATACAAAGCCATGAGAGAGAGAGACACAACTAGTCACCCTAGACATTGTAATCCATCTTGAATTTTATGTTCAATTGCATTACGCTGTTTTATCAGTTTAGATGGTTGAAGAAGAAAATGGTTAAACTATACCTTACATGGTTGAGGATGCGTTAGTGCCTGGGGTCTACTGGGTCTCTGTTTCTTTTAGCGCAGCAGTATTCATCATGAGGCAGAGGAACTGCAGGACATTTACTGTTCATTGGGCCTGTGAAAAGCTTAATTATAGTGCAGTGGTTTTCAGCTTTTCGATGCTGGCTGACTATATTTCCCAATCCATAGGATCTGCTGATAGTGGCTCTAGTTTGATTTCGGATCATGCCCCGGTATCATGCCTTCTGTTCCTAGACGTTGGCGTTTTAACAATTCACTTTTGCTTGACTCTGTTTTTACCTCCTCATTCACCTCTTTTTTTTAAAGAATATTTCAGTTTTAATGAGTTAGACACCCTCCCTTTTCATTTCATATGTGTTTAAGGCTGCTGCCCGTGACATTATCATTAATTACGTCTCCAAGAAACGTTATAATGCCCGAAAAACTGCCACAGACCTTTTTGCCAAGATAAAGATATTGGAACATTCCTATTATACTACTAAGTCAAAAGATTGTTTAACAGACCTAATAGCCACCAAACTTCAATTCAATATAGAATATAGATTTTAAAATGTTTTCAAAATCCCTGGCCTTATGACTGGAATCTCTTCTCCCTGATCTCCTAGGCAAGGAGCATTCAGGTTTTGTGAAAGGTCATTTTCTCACAGGTAACACCTGTTTGCATTCTTCTGAGTCTCTAGCAGCTATAGCGTTAGACGTGGAAAAAGGTTTGATAGAGTTTATTGGCCTTTTGTTTTTTTGCCACTTAAGTGGTTTGGTTTTGGTCCTAAAATCATTAATTTAATTTCTCTTCTATATTCAAATCGTAAAGCTGCTATATTTGCCAATTTCCATACCTCTTCATATTTTAATCTGAGAAAAAGTGTTAGGCAAGGGTGTCCCCTATCTCCTTTTTTGTTTAATTTAGCTTTAAAACCCTTCCTATCTTCGCTTCGCCAATGTTCAGAGTTTCAAGGTTTTAATAAGGAGAACACACATATTAAACTTTCAGCTTTTGGTGATGATATCTTGTTATTCCTCTCGAATCCGCACTCTTCTCTACCAGCTTTCCTTTTTGAGACGAAAGCTTATTCTTCTGTTTCTGGTTGCAAACGTAACAATTATACATGAGAAATTTTAACTTTGACTAAACGTACCATTAAAGATGACTTTAAAATAACTAACTTCAATTGGAATACTAATCATAAAAAGTATTTAGTATTATAGTTCTCTACTTCAATTAATTTATCAATTTTCATTGATTTCGACAAATGTTCTTTACAGATTTCTTCCCTAATTGACAAATGGCATCCTTTATATTTATCCTGGTGTGGAAGGTTTGATGCAATACAAATTATGTTATCTCCGATTGTTCTTTTTACTGTTTCTAACATTCCAGTTGATATACCCCAAAAGTTCTTCAAAAAATGAATTCTCTACTATCTTCCTTTCTTTGGAAAAAAAGAAGAGCATGTATGTCATTGATAAAACTTATTCGTCCCAAATCAGAAGGTGGTGTCAATTTCCCTGATTTTCCTACTTATCACAAAGCTTTTAACCTATGCCAATCATCTCATTGGTTCACTGGTTCCTCGTTGAAATCTCCTCTTTGGGTTATCCTAGAACACTCATATCTAGCCCCCTCCTCCTTTCAAGAATATTTATCATTTACTCGAATGCCTCAGAAGTTATCTACTCTTATTATTAAATATACAAACACATTATAAGATACTTTTTCACTAGATAGTTCTACTGACATGAAATCACTCCTACAATCCTCCATATGGCATAATAACCAGATAACGATCAAAGGCAAAACCCATCTATTGGAAGTCATGGAGACAGAAGGGAATTCTTTGGGTTCATCAATTAATTCAAAATGATAAAATGATATCCTTTCACCAAGCTAGAACTATTTTTGGCTTTCCTGTCTTATTTTCTAATAAGTATCAGTCACTACAATATGCTTTGAATTTGGCTGTTAATCAGTCTATTTTATCAACTGATTCGTTCAACACTACCTCCACCAGCACCCTTGATTTTTTTAATTCAATTCCCAAATCATCAAAAATGTACTGATATTTACGCAAACTGACCCCATTCAGAGATAAATCTAAGGTGGCATTGGAATGGGAACAAGATTTAAATGTCAATTGGTCCACTCAAATTTGGAATAAAATGTGGCCTAAGATTAGGAAAACATCTAGAGCAGCTAACACCACACAGACACTTTTCTTTATTTACAATACATTGGAATAACTTGTCTGATCTCTCTTTTCAGGCCTGGTGATATAATGTATGTTATAACCATAGATTGGACTTTGTTTTTGTATATCAATTGTCTCTGGCTGTAACATGCTTACATATATGGTACCCGATGACCACGTTGACTGTCATGCTAAGCTTTCACATACATCTAATAGCTCAGAACAAGAGGTTTCAATACCTCCTTGACATTCTGTTTTTTTAATATTTTTAATATTGCTTACATAAATGTTATAGAATTTTGCTGTTACGTTTCAGATATATGACCACAATTAATTCGTATTTACATTTATTTTCTTTTTATTGGTAAAATAACCACTCATTCATGTATAATAATGTTTTCGTGGCATTATACGTATGTATTTCATTTTTATTTTCTTTTATTGTATACCCATTTCTCGTCCCCATTCACTTTTACTTTATTAAACTTCACTCTTTTTCAAACATGGGAACGTTAAAAGAATGCAAAACATTGATACTTAGCATCAATTTATTATTAATATTAAACAAGCCAATACTAGCAGCAAAATGCATAAGAACAATATAATTCGCATGTTTACAATTCAATAAATCACAAAAGGGAAATCATATTATAATGACAGTGGAAACAGGACTACTGCACCTTACCACCCTCCGCGTGCTATAAGCTAGTTTATTATAAGTATAGAAGACCTTTAGGCAAGTCTAGATGCAAAGAATTACATTTCAGGACAAACACAGCTCTTCTTTGTTTGAATGATTCTCTCCAAGTGCCTTTTCATGCATGCAATGCCATATTAAAAGCACTCGACTTTCAGTAGTGCAGCTGTGTTCGATGATGTGTCTATGGGCGTGGGACTGACCAAAGTGAATCAACAGCATACATTGTTTTTTAACCTTAAACACGCTGGGCAGACGAGGAGCACAGTGTACAGCTAAATGTGTAAAACCAGATAGTTCTCATGTGAGAATGCACCAGCAGTCTATCCACGAGAATAAAGCCATGTAGTAACGTGTGCAAAAGCGGCAAGATGGCTGCCAAGCATCCACTAACTAATGCTAACTTAGCAATGTCTGCAGTTAATTCCATGACCTCACTACACCCTCCCCTGGTCAGTCCATCGGACCGAGGTATATGGAGAACAGTGTTTAAGAAGACTGACTCAGAAGTTAGAGCATTGATTTTTAAGTGTTTTGAGAACCCGGGAATGGCATTTTATTTCAAATTCAGCTTTTCAATTTTGAGCAGGTAAGGAAAAAAATATATTTTGTCTTTCAACAAGGTTGACGTATACAAAAATACCAACAAAAGCGGAAAGAAAGTAAAAAAAAAATCCTCCAGATGGTCGGTGCCAGCCAGGTTAATCCATCAAAGTGTATGAGCAGTCAGTTGCAACAGCCTCCAAGAGGAAGTCATTATTATTGTCAGAGAAAAGAGACGCTATCCATTCAAGAAAACTGAAAGAACAAACATGTTCCTCAACAAGGGGTGCCTCCAGCACCATCAAGATATCCCACTTTGCCAAAACTCCTAACACAGCAGCGCAGGCGATAATACCAACACCGGAACACTCTTACTCATGGGACACTAAGGCGCTCATCAGCATATCAAAATCCGGCTCAGAAGACATCGTGTTGGAGAGGCAAAGGTCCAATGCCCATTCAAATGAACATTCCTGGCAAGTGAAGACAGGTTGCCGTCAGTACATGGATGGCTAACAACTGCCTAAAGTTAAACTCTGAAAAAACAGAGGTGATGATTTTTGGCAATCTCTCCGTGGATTGGTCCTCCATTTGGTGCCTACCAAACTGGGACCACCTCCACCCCCCGTATCAAAGGTCAGAAATGTGGGTGTCACATTTGACGACAAGTTGTCCTTAGCACCTCATGTCAACACTGTTGTCTTATCGTCTTTTTACATACTGAGGATGATAAAAAAACTTTTACCATTCCTCCCACTTAGTGCTGGAAAACTCTTGTTAGTACTTTAGTAATGTCAAAAATTGACTATTGCAATGGTCTCTTCATGAATGCACAAAGTAAGGTCCTCAAAAAATTACAGCTGGTGCAGAACTCAGCTGCCAGGATTTTATCAGGCACCCCTAAGTGCAAATCGATCTCAAAGGTGTTGCAACAGTTGCACTGGCTACCTATAAAAAGTCAAATCAAATTCAAGGCCCTCTGCATCGCCTATAAGGCCATGCGCAATACTGGACCTAGGTTCTTGAAGGAAGCTCTTGGTGCCTACACCCCCAATGGATCCCTACGTTCATCAACAGCAAACCTGTTGAGGGTCCCCCGCACTAAGAAAGCTTCATGGGGTGACAGACGATTCACTGTCGCCACCACCAAATTGTGGAATACACTCCCTCTCCAAATCAAGACTAGCCCTACCTTACTCGCCTTCAGGAAAATGATAAAAACATGGCTTTTCAGCCAATAGTCGACAGATCTTGGTTCCTGCCTGCTGTCCGTAGCGCCGAGACACCCATGGGTATTTGCACGCTTTAAAAAATTGTAGAATAACAATAGCAATAATAATTATAATATATGGAGAGAAGGAAAATGCAGAAGGATGCAGGGCAGAATAGAGCAGGGTTGGTTGTCCTATTAGGGTGCAACCTATTTTTCCCTTGTTACTTTGTGAGTGAAAAAGGTGCACCTAAGCATATGCACAATCTGTGAGTGACAGTACACAAAAATGCAAACTTTACACCCCTGATTGGCTGCAGGTTCATTCTTCGCCCATCATACATGCCTAAATCGTATACTCCTCTCCATAAAAACCTACATTAGTTCTAGTGCCACACTAACAGCACGATTAACAGCAAACGCCCTTCAATAAGGTTCTGCACAGTCAATCTCATCATAGTGTGACACAGGACTTGCCATGTGACAGGAATGGGGTCCAGGATTTGGAGCGAGGAGATGGTGTGAGTTCTGCAAGGGCGATGTGCCCACTACCCATCACTGGGTAATGCTGCCACCGGCCTATGGTAGTCAATCTAGGTATATAGTGTTCATCAATGGCATGATGGTGGTCAAATTTGGTATAGTTCTGGCACTGGGAAAATTGTGGCACTTGTTGGTGTATTGTGAGAGTCCATTACATGACGGTGAGCCCTTTGGATAATGCTGGCTCTATCAAATTGTTGATATTTCATGGAATATTAACAAGCTGGTATTTTAGGACAAATTAGTCTTATCTTTAGATGAAAATTTTTTACTTTTATTCTGGGAAATTTATTTGCAAAGTATTTATGTGATACTGAAATGTGGATATTTTCATGAAACGAAAAAACTGATATTTGAGGACAAAATGCTAAAGGTAATATGTGAGTCTACAACCATAGCCTGAATAGTTACATGGTTGGTTGGACAAGTCTGCTGGCAGAATCTGTACTCATGCATAATCCTATGAAATCCTAAACTCTGCTGTCTACACACTGCGATTGCGAGATTTGTGTGTTTTTATTGTACATTTTTCACCATGCCTCTTCCAAGTAGCGTCTTCTTAATACCATTTGACAGAGAAAATACCTTCGGAGGAGAAGGAAATAAAAGGAAGTGAAATACATCAGTGAAAAAAAGATGGTATAAAAAATGATAGCTCAAATGAAATGCATTTTCTGAAGTGTATGCTTTACAAATGAGGGCCCGATTCACAAAGGTAACCTTTTATGTGAGTTACAATTTTTTTATTCACAAATATATTTTACTTCTAATATATTTATGACTGAGTCTGTGAACATAAAAAGATAGGACAGTCCTATCTTTCCCTACAGCAGGGTTTCCTCAACCCAATAATGGCCCCGGGATAATGAGGGCAGCATTTTCGAATTGGGGAGGACAGCAGAGGGGACCATATCCCTTCCTGCCCTCTTAGAGGAACATTAAGATGGCTATTTTTGCTTAAAGTTCCATGCTCACAGGGGCAGTGCTCTATTTTGACAGTTGAAGCCTTGGAGAAGACCCCATAAGTCCCTCCCACATATTATTGGATGGAGTCATAGTGCAAAAGCTCCCCAGAGAAGCCAAATGACAAACAATAAACAGTGTAAGCTTAGCCTCTTCTTCAGAATAGTTGCCTCTAGCCATAAGGGGACTGTACCTACATCCAAGATGCCCACTGGTTCCATGATGTTAGCAGTCACATTAGACTCTCTGATGATGGAATTAAAAGGCCTGAAGGTCACTGTGGATGCTGTGGAAGTGTCCACCTCTACCATCAATCGGGAAAAAAGGTATCCATGCAGAATTCATGCAATTCCGGTTGCAGATAGGCGAAGCGGAATAATACCTCACTGCACTGCAAAGCAGAAATGCAGCTTCTCCAGATTGGGGCTATAAGCTTTGGAATCTACTACAGAAGGTCACAGACTTGGAGGATAAGAGCCGGAGCAATATTAGAAGAATTCCTAGGCTTCCAGAACTGCAAAAGAACATGAACCTGAAATCATTCCTATCTGAGATGCTATGTACACTCACATGCCTAAAATTTCACCCACCACTATAATACCAGAGGTCGCATAGACACCGTTTGAGAAACATCAGAAAGCCTCGAGTCCTCTACCTCTTTTAGCCTGCTTACTAAACCACACATATATGTGGGCCATTGTGCAGATTTTCAAGCACTCTGGCCCATTGGACTACAAAGGTAATGGTATCTCTTTGAAGGACAGCTACTCCCATACAAACGTTCTGAAGAAAAAGTTAAAACATATGGTATGGCTTACTTGAGCCTGCCGTTAGGATTGTCATGGTGGTTGGGTTAATCCGAGAATTCACCGATCCTGTTGAGCTTGAGCTATTCCTCTCCAATATGGATGATTCCCATATGGAGACGAACCCCCACTGAGAAGCAACCTCACCACTGCTTAGCAATCACCACTGTTCCAACAGCCTCTTTATGCACAGGCTCAGACTCCGCCCCCATCTCCAGGCACTTGCTACAAGATAAATAGAATAAAGTGCCTAGCCCCTGCCAAGGGATCAATCTACATCCCCCGCTTAAACCGTGAGGCCTCCGTCCATACTCCCTGAAATGCCTTATTGGTCAACACCATGCCCCCATATGTCTTCTCTATATTAAAAACAATTTCCTGTTATAACTGCTTCATATCTTTGTTTCTGAAGCAGAGCTGCAGCCATATGAGTTATGCACACCTATTTCAAATTTTACACTTAGTGTTACAAACCTCTGCGAGTCTTCACACAAGACCTGTGTGGTCTGTCTGTAGTGGATGAGTCCCATTTGATCTACGAGACATGTATGGGCTGAACGGGTCTCTGGTTGCCGCCCTACTACCTTTATTAAACAGATGTATAGCATGAAACAACTCTCTATATGGTCATTCAATGTCAATAGCCTCTCATCATACGTGAAGTGAAAGAAAATTCTAACCTATCAGTCTTCTCATAAGCACAATATTGTCCTCCTACAGGAAACTCACTTATCTGATCTAGAATCTGCCAAACTTTGAAGGGATTTTGTTGGGTATATTTCTCCGCCTATGACCACAAACACCCATACCTCATACAGAAGGGGGGAGTGGCCATACTCCTTCACAAATCCCTGCAAGGGAAAACTCTACAGCTATGTCATTATGAAACTCTTCATCCAGGGTCACTTCCTTATTCTTGGCTCTATATATGCCCCATCTCGCAGCAGGGAATCTTCCTGGACCGAATTGGTACACTGTGCACAATGTTTTCCAGATCCCAACTCTTAATAGGAGGAGACTAGAAAAACACTCTCAACCCAGTACTCTACAGATCTGGGAGACTGGACTTTACTAAAAACAGGAGCCAGATGGCCATAAAAGATCTGATGTCAGACAATGGTGCGGCCGAGCCATGGTATCTCCCCTATCCTACAATGAAAGACTATACATGCTAAGCCTGTGCCTGCAGCACTGAGACATAAATCAACTTCTTCCACATCATCCAGTATATATAGTTTACACACCCTTCATGAGCAACTAGGGGAAAGGGTGCGGTATTGACATTTAGGGGAACTCTTGTACATCTTCCCGCTAGCAAGCAGGGTGCATCAGGGATGAGTTTTGGCATCCCTGCTTTAATTGCCTTGAAAACTCACTTAACTAGCTCTACCGGCAATGTGCCTTAAATATCCAACCCTACCATCCCAGCATTATTATATGCAGACAATGCGGTTTTGATGGCCAGGACACATTGTGCTCTGTTTATTTTAGTCAAATCTTTTGTAACATTTATGGGTACACTTGACATGAAATCTATCTTTGGGAAATCCCATATAATGGCCTGTGAGAAAATCTTGACATCCATGAACGTGATCAAACAACACCTTAGTGCTTAGTATAGTGTTTGAGTCAGGCCCTTCCTAGCAGCCACAAGTCAATACAGCATGTCTGAGACTTAGAGGAGTGGAAGGTTCTCTTTTTAATCTATAATTTAGTATATCCCTTTATCTGAATACTTATTATCTATGTATAAATTGTGGTAGGATTTTGTAGTAATAATGTTTATTACTTAGGTGGTTAATTTTGCCCTTTTTCCTCACACTGTTCTGGCTCGAAAATGAGGGGTTATTTGTTTCCCCTTGTGTAAATTAAGACCTTGTTGCGCTATCTCATAACTAGGTTGCAGGCAGTGGGTTGTTTGTTTGATTACTCAAGAAGGATGGTAGGACCATCATCTGCCCCTAACTTAAAGTCTATAAAACAGTGTTTCCCTACAGCAACATACGGAGCAGGGGTGTGGGGCATCATAATGTTTCTTCTATACAGATAGAAGAAAATAGAATCTGCATGTGGTTGGTGAATCTCCCGCCCTCCAGTGCTAATTTTATATTGCATACTACATTGAATTTAGATTACATTTTAGATACCATCATACTGGCTCCTCTTCTGCTTTGGGTGAGTGTGTGGAGTAATAATGTAGCAGTGATAGTGGATTGTCTTAGCAGGCTTTGGGGCTTTCCATCCCATGGTTGAACTATGTCAGTAAATCCTTTGCTGACTTTGTTCTCCCTGGATTGTTTACTGCCCCTGGTTAAATTATTAAAACTGATAATAGGACGGTCAAGTCCAGGTATGCTGAATTTACTTCCACACAGAGAACACAGGAAGCTCTTAGAAAACATTTCTATTTCTATTTTTTTTAGGGGGTTTTGTAAAGCGCTTGGTGACGCCCAGAGGCGTGTCCCCGCGCTGAGGAGCAGATACTTACTGGAACCTACAAAAGTGGAATACCTTACTGTTCGAAAAGTGCAGTTTTAAGCTTGGCCCTAAATATTAGTTCTGATGGTTCTAGTCGCAGTGCTGTGGGAAGTTTGTTGCATCTGGATGGAGGCGCTAGGGGGCGCACAGCGGAATGGCTGCCTGAACCGCAGCTCCGCCGGGCGATCACCATCTGGGAGGTCGATTTCCGCCCTCACCCCACTGATCCACGCTACGAGTACAGCAATCATCGTGGGAAGATGCGGTGTGTTGGCGGCAGGGGTGTAATTCAACTAACACTCCGGTAAACATGACTTTTGACCGCGTTTACTGTGGAGCGCGATCGCTTGCCTGACAATATGGCCGCCGTCAGGACGCGAACCCCGGACATGCAAGGCGACTCGTCTTAACCTCGACCTCCTGCACCAACTTCGGCAAGCCGGAGTGAGAATCTGCGCTCAGGGTCTGTGTGCATGCATGACTTGGTCATTTCCCCCCAGTTCATGGCCGGAGGACTTCATAGGCGCCCAGACCCAAATGCATGACAATATGGCGGCGAAGGACTCCGGAGCACCGAGATAGCCGCCTTCGCGCCAAAACGCGCTGTAACTGCCGCACTGATCTGGGGGCTCAGAGGAGATCACCGGCACACAGCGGACCGCTGTGCACACACCAGTGCGAACTGCCCTGGCCAAATTACTGTCGTCGACCGCACTGCCGCTTTGGTGCAAGTACAGCAGACCAGGCTACACGATCCAGCGACGGTGGGTCACACGTGGTGGAGGGCGACCCCGCATCTTGCTACCTGTAGAGGAGTCCCGGACAGGGATACAGGCGATTATTGACTGCGCCACGCCAGACTGAGGTGAGATACCACAGACCGCGTCCTCCCCCTCGTGAACTGCGCTGTCTGATGAGGTGAGCCCAGACGCCAGGACAGTGTCACACAAGCGTGCTCACTATCTATACTGAGGCACCACGGCGGCAGCAGTACGAGCAACGAGGGCTTCTGGGCCCGTACTCAGGAAGGCGGCTTCCCCCTCCACCACCATGGGTAAACCTGATAAACAGCAGCCTAAGATATCCTTCAACACCAAAAAGGCGACGAGACCAATGGATGGGACGGCGGAGGATGGCGGTGCGGCCGAACCACTACCCAGTACCAACATGGAGAAGATCCTGCTGGCGATCCAGTCGAATCTACAAGACATTAATGGTAAGCTTGATAATCTAACGTGCAGGATGGATAGTATGGCCGCCCGTCAGGAAAAACATGGCGAACGTCTGGATGAAGCGGAGACCAGGATTTCCGCCGTTGAGGATGAAGCGCGGACCTCCACTACAAAATGCACAGGAATGGAACGTCTCTTGGAGGTGATCAGAGCGAAGGAGGATTTAGAAGCGCGCTCGAGGCGCAATAACGTCAGAATAGCGGGCCTGCCGGAGACGACCAACACTGGGCGGATGGAGCAATTTGTCGAGAACCTGTGTAAAGATTCTTTGGCGCGGAGGCCCTATCATCGGTCTTCATAGTGGAGCGGGCCCATAGATCGCTAGCTCCCAAGCCACCACCTGGCGCCGCACCTAGGCCTATTGTGGCGAGAATTCTCAACTACCGAGACAGGGACACGATCCTTCGGCTTGCGCGGGAAAAGGGCAAAATCACCCATCAAGGCAACTCCCTTGAGTTTTACCCGGACCACACGGTTGCAGTCCAACAGGCACGTAAAGAATACTCCTCCGTGAAGGCCAAGTTGCGGGATTTGAACATTGTCTACTCCATGTTATATCCAGCGCGGCTTCGAGTGATGTGGAAGGGAAAAGCAATAGTTCTGGCAACATCGAAGGCTGCGCAGGACTTTGTTAAAAGGACACAGCGTGAGTCAAGAGAGAACTCGCAAAATGACCAGCACGGAGAATCGGACTGAAGCCGTTGCTGTTATCCCTCGTCTTACAGCGGTGAGTTTTGTTGTACTATTTCTCGCCCTGGGTGGCCACGTGACCACTGTTGACTGTATTAGACGGCTCCGTGCGAGGTCGTCCTCCTGGGGGGGTCAATGTCGCTATCAGACACTCGCAATAAGACACTGGGGCTGCCATCCAATGACACGATAGAGGCTACAGTACGACTCTGTTTTTCTCTTGATTTTTTTTTTTTTGCTTTTCCCTGTGGCTGGCCCTTGCTACACTATCTGCCTTTCAGCACTTTGTCCATGAGGCCGAAACGGACTGCTGCAGTAACGGATACCGGAGGCGGTTAACGGGCCCCCATCCCTGGCGATAGCGATGATCATTTAGATTTCGGAGTCACCAGGCCGCAATGTGCGTGCATGACTCTCACATACTGTGGTTCACCGACTTGGGGTGCAGACTCCGGCTGTGGTCAGTCCATTTGCTTGTATGTTGATGGTGTTGCCCACTGGCTGCATCGCACTAAATACAGATGGCAACGTGCATCTGATGGTGTTGGGCTGTCGCGGTGGTGCCCTTACGGCACTGCTACTGCTTGGATAATCCTGTCGAGATGCTGTGGGGGTGGAGGGGGGGGTGGGAGGTTGATCTCTTGTATTATGCATATTTACAGTTGTTATAGTATCGCCGGAACCCGACCACCGGGTGTAGAGTTGTGCTCCTAGCGGACCTCCGTAAGGGTATTACCCACTAAGTGTTCTCAATATGGGCACTGTGTTGTTGGTTAAATGTTTGGGGGAATTGTGCTCTGAGGGTATATGGCTTCGGCAGGTTGGGGTTGCTGGAGTGGGTGGGATTAGGGGTGGGGGGATGACTGAAAGTTTACAGAGACCGACAACCTTGCATATGTATTGCTTTGTGGGTTCTAAACCGCACTGTGCTGTCATTGTTGTGCTTGCTCCTTGCACTGAGGGCGGGGGGGACACCACATGAAGGATGGGTTTATAAAGGGATGGAGCATGTCACAGTTACAGCTGTAAATGGGTTCTAGGGTGGAGGGTAGATTATGTTTGAACGTTCTTACTTGGAATATCAGAGGGTTCTCTAGACCTCAGAAGGTCAGGCAGGTCTTTGCTAGTCTTAACAGGTGGAAAGTAGATATAGCTTTCATACAGGAAACACACCTCGCACCGCACACTCACGCACATTTGGGTGAGAGGTGGGCTGAGTCAGTGTATAGGGCATCTTATTCCTCCTACTCCCGCGGGGTGATTATTTTGATCAGGAAAGGGATCAACTTTGAAGAGAAGCACGTTATGAGTGATCCCGCTGGCAGATACGTGTTGGTGACAGGTACACTGAGAGGCCAACGGGTGACACTCTTGAACGTCTATGGACCAAACACGGATGCTCCTGAATTTTTCCGGGAAGTATGGGGACACTTACAAACACATGCTAGCGCGGACATACTCTGCGGGGGGGACTGGAACGTCACATTGCAGGATGGGCTGGACCGCTCCCCCCAATCACTAGAACAGCACAAGCAATCGCGACAGATGGTGGGTCACATGATGGAGGATTTGGCCTTAGCGGATCTATCGAGGATGCAACACACTGATCAGGCAGGCGCTACGCACATCACCGCGTCTCACAATAGTTGGTCCAGGCTGGATTACTGGTTAGGTTCTAGGGACATGGCCCTGTGGGTTCGTAAGATACAGGTGCTGCCCCGCACACTATCAGACCACAACCCAGTCATGCTGCGGGTAGAGCTGCCTCGTTACACCCCCCCCCCCCTTCCAGTGGCGATTCAATGCCCGTGCCCTCTCAGACACAGTCTATGTAGACACATTCAAAAAAGCTATTGAAGACTACTTTGCTAATAATGCGCAAACAACTGAAGACCCGTGCCTCCTCTGGGAGGCGTTCAAAGCTACGATCAGGGGAGTCTGCTTAAGCACCACTATAGGGATACTCAGAGACATAAGGGGCCAAATTCGTCGTTGTGAGGAACAAATGAGGGACTTGGAATTGGTGTATGAGGCAACACAGGACGATACACATTTACCAGGATTGCGTGCTTTGCATACGGAGCATGCGGACTTTTTAGAGTCCGAGATAAAGTACCTAGATCGCCCACAAGTGGCTAGAGCCTTCGGGGAGGGGGGTAGACCAGGAGGTGTACTGGCGCGTAAAATTTGTGAGGGACGAGGACAGAAAGCGATACTCAGAGTAAACTCTAAGGAGGGTGTACCACAAACGCACTCGGAAGATATTCTGAGATGTTTTGTTGACACCTTCGGCACGCTATACCAGTCACAGCCCACAGCCCCAGCGGAGGACACGTATGATTATTTACACGACGTGGCGATTGGCTGGCTATCAGATGCACACAGGGAATACTTGGCTAGGCCCATTACAGTTGAGGAAGTAACAGCAGTGATCGCTTCACTTCCGAACGGCAAGGCGCCCGGCTCTGACGGGTACACCTCTGAATTCTATAAGCAATTTGCGGATATCCTCGCTCCCTATTTAGTAGACATGTATGGCGCTGCCTTCGAAAAATCATTGCTCCCCCCCACTCTGCGAGAAGCCATGATCATTGCTCTTCTAAAGCCATCCAAAGACCAGGAGGAATGTGATTCCTATAGACCTCTATCTCTGATTAACGTTGACTCAAAAATCCTCGCAAAACTGTTAGCGGATCGCCTGTCCCCCTTGATGACCCGCCTGGTCCTTCCGGATCAATCGGGATTTATACCCACTAGATCCACTTCACAGAACACTAGATCTTTGTTTGCTCTTTCCCATTACCTCCAACCTTCGGTTAAAGCTGCGGCTGTCATGCTTGACGCCGCGAAAGCGTTCGATTCCATTGAATGGCGATATATGCTCCTTGTTCTGAACCGAATGGGGTTCCCTAAACGGTTTGTGCAGTGGATCACCTTACTCTACACAGAACCAAGCGCTGGGGTTCGGATCAACGGCTATATTTCAGACCCATTCGACATTCAGCGTGGTACTGGACAAGGCTGCCAACTATTCCCTCTGTTATTTGCGCTGGCGCTAGAGCCACTTGCGTGCATAGTACGCCAGAAATACAGAGAGTCGGCATTGCAATTTGCTGCCAGGCCACTTCACATATCGCTCTACGCGGACGACATGTTATTATACGTCCGTGACCCTGAAATCCATCTAAACCCGCTGCTCCGTGAATACATCCGCTTCTGCGGACATTCAGGGCTAGCGATTAATTGGTCCAAATCCTCCATAATACCTCTGACTGACACCACTTTACCCTTTGAGGTGGATTTCCCATTGGACTGGCAACGTGAACCGATTCGATACCTAGGGGTCATGTTCCACAGAAATCCAGAAGAGGTCCTGCGAGCAAACTATGGGGTGATCCTCTCTAAGCTTGAAGATAAGGTCCAACGTTGGATTCGCTTACCACTCTCGCTAGCCGACAGAATCGCAATCGTCAAGATGAACGTATTGCCCAAACTGTTATACCTGTTTAATAATGTCCCAATCACGCCGACGCGTGAGGTATTCCGCCGCATAAAGTCCATGGTGCGGACTTTAATTTGGGCGGGTAAGCAGGCTCGGATTGATCTGCAGACTCTAACGCTTCCGTTCGCGAGGGGCGGCTTCGGTGTGCCTGATTTCCTCCTCTACTACCTCTGCGCGCAGGCACAGTATGCGGCGTATTGGTACCACAGGGTCCCATATCTTGCGCATATGGCCGTCGAAGAGGGTGATGCTCATCCCATACCCCTCTCTGCGATCATATCCCACTCGAGGCCGCCACTGCATGCTATGGACATCAACACAGTGGACACCACGGTAAGAGCGTGGCACAGGCTTGGCCAGCTGGCCCACAAGACCCCGCTATATGCACCAGACATGCCTTTGCAACATCACCAGGCACTGTCAGTCACTGGTGAAAAGGTCGGTATGTCCTTGCTGAGCAAAGCTGGTATTGACAAGCTAGGAGATGTGTTTCAAGTAACCCTGGGCGAAGAACTACGCTCCGTTCGCGGAGCTTGCGGAGTTTTGGCAACTCCGCGTTCTACGGAGAACGCGAAGCTGTCGATTACTCCGCGATCCGGTGCGTAGCGTAGTTCTCGCGCGCTGAATAACATTATCGCGTGCGCCGGGGTAAGTTCGCGCGATATTTGACGCGATCACGCACTTTGGCAGTGCGAACGAGAAGATGAGTTCCCCAACATGTCTAACACACAGCTATCTCGAGCATGCAGGCAGCGCCCCGAACACGCGCACCGCGCTCCTGAAGACGAAAAATGGCGCGCGAACGGGTCTAGCAAGCTACTACGCATGTCCGCGGAGCTACGTGAAGTTCGCGGAGTGCAACTGCGTCTTCGCGTAGCTCCGCGGAGTGCGGCTCCGCGAACTACGCCCAGGGTTAGTTTCAAGCCGGCACGTTCGTGGGCCTAGACCAATTGAATTATATCCAAAACCAGACTCCCATGTTCCGCTTCACGTACTATAGGTTGACTAGAGCATTGAGGGAACATTACCCTACATTCCCAACAGAACCTGACTGCCTTACACCACTACAACTCCTGATCACCACTACTGATCTTTCCCATCTAGTGTCCAGATTATACTCAGCTGCACAAACGGAACTGGGGGGACACACTCAGAAGGCTAAGGGGCGGTGGGATGCACTATCAGAGGTTCCATTAACGGATGAGGATTGGAATAGCACTTGCGCGTTAACGCTGATTTAGACGCCTAACGGCAACTTAAGAATCATACATTTTAAATTTATGCACCAGATCTACTACACACCGACCAAGATGCGCAGATTTGGCCTACAGGAGGAAGACAGATGCAAGAGGTGCAATAGGGAGGGGGCGGATTTTGCACATCTGGCTTGGGACTGCGAGAGGGTGGCGGGGTATTGGGGGGAGGTCACCGCCGCACTAACTGGCATGTTGGAGGAGGAGGTACAGTGCACACCCAAGATCTGTCTACTGGGAATAGTTCCTCAATTCCGAGCGTTGAAGCGCAAGTTTTGTGCACTTGCTTTATTGTTGGCAAAGAGACAGGTAGCGCAATGTTGGCATAGCCGGAAGGTACCGACGAAGAAATCATGGCTGCATGATATGGCCATCTGCCGTGATAGACTACAGACATATGAGGAGCAATTACCGGCGAGGTCCAGACCGAAGGATATGTGGTGTTTTTTGACTAACTACCTTGCATCACTGCAGGACAGTGAGGAGGATTAGTTCATCCTCTGTTTCATCCTCCCGGGTGGGTTGTTTAGTGCACGGGTACAGATTGGAAACGGGTGCACACAGGGTGGGCACTGGAGCTTTGTCTGAATGTACATCCAGGTCGTATGCAATGATGCTGTCAGGTCTTAAGTTGGGGTATGTTGTTTTTTTCCGTATAAAAGGTTGAAATGTAAGACTCACGTAACTTGGCAGAATGAGCCCTATATGAGATATTGTGGGCAGTAGAACCTACAGTTTACACGCCCTGCTTCATATAACGCTTGATAACTACACACTGCTTGCATGGAGATGGCGAGCCGGCCTCAGGGTTGTAGGCTCATGCTGTGTACTCTGCTTGGTATCAATAAAGGTCTTACAAAAAAAAACAAAAAAAAAAAAAAGTTTGTTTGATCTGGAAGCTGCAAGGTACCTAAAGGATCTTCCTCCCATCCGTGCTCTAGACACCTTGGGAATAACCAGGAGTCCTGAGCCGGAAGATCTCAGAGAGCGGGACGGCTCGTAAGACGTCAACAGTTCTTTCAAAGGGAGAGGGGACCTCCCATTGATGATCCGATGGCACGTGCATAGTGCTTTGAATTCTACCCTGCTTCTGATCGGGAGACAATGCAAAGACCGGAGAGCCGCTGAAGATGCGGCTCTTCGGGGAAGTTTAAGCACTAGCCGGGCAGCGGCAATCTGTGGGACCTGCAAGCGGCTCAGATTCTTTTCCAGAGTCCCTAAATAGAGAAGATTGCCGTAGTCCATCTTTGATGTGACCAGTGCATGCACCAGGGTTTGACGGGCTCTTATAGGTAAAAACTTCAATGCCTTCCTGAAACTTTTGAGTGTCCCGAAGCATGATCCTACCACCTGATTGATCTGGGGGCCATAGGTCAGATCAGAATCGAACCAGATGCCCAGGTTCTTTGCTTTCTGGCACGGGGTGGGAGTTGGCCCTAGGCAAGGTGGCCACCATGCCGACGTCCACGCCGATTGGCCGACGTCCACGACCAGCACAACATACCATTTGTAACTATTATCTCACTGTTGTGACGGTTGACACAGTACTGTACCCTGCTCTGGAGCTCATGTGTTGGGAAAGATCTCTCCTTTTTAAATTTAGGTCCGGAATGGTCCCGTGCTTAATTTGCATTTTTGACGAGCAAACGTGTGTGACATCTCACTGCCTCCTTGTTTCTGCGAAGGAATGGCAGAACAATCTCTGCTGCATTTTACTTCCTTTTGCAGCTTTTATGGCAAATTCTTTCAACTTTGTCTTAAACCCACAATGAAAATGTTAGCATTTCTTAAATGCAGAGAGGCTTTAATTGATCTCCAAATGCTAAATAGCACAGATATCTGCTATAGTGTTTGTTTCTTTCTGAAAATGGCCATCCGTTGGAGAAAGTCCATGGAGGGGAATAGGTGGGAAGGTCTGCTATTTTCAAGGTCAATGTACTTTACTAAAAGCCCATTGTGCACAAATATGGGTACTTTTTTGTTTACTTTTAATGAATTTTAATATGTATCTAATGTGGGTGTAATTTGAGGGATTGTTTGCTGTTTTTAAAGCTATAATATACTGTATTTTTATGATCTTTTTCCTAAAGATCGAATAAAGAATTTAAACACAACCCGAAAGTCTGCAATTGCACCATTAAAACCCCAGGCGTGTCAGATCATGTATCAATGACACTGCTACTAGATCTCCAACTCACTGCAACATGCTCCAGCACTTTGCAGATGTTTTCTTTACAGTATAGACAACCTCAGGACAAGGAAGCCCTATGATTACCTGAGATTTTCTAGAGCCAAATGTGGGATCTTTCACATCACCTCAGAGCTACTATAGCTGAAACAGAGACAATTCTGTGTTCTGGTCAAAGGTACTTCTACTGGGCAACTTTTATCTTCCCTTTAGATATTAACAAAGAACTTGCCTCCTGCGATAATCCGCTGTATAAGTCAGAACATCAGGCCCACTCTCATGTAGTGGAAACATGCATGTCGGACATACTGCAGCAGCACCTGACGCCATCCATGAGAGACTCCCTGGAGCAAGAGATCACATACGAGGAAGTCACAGACAGTTTCAAATGGGAACGCCCCGGGAGAAGGTGGCTTCCCAATGACTTTCTCAAAAATCACAGCAGGCATGACAATACCCCTCCTGATCAAGGTGTTTGGGACACCACCTACAAAGGCTGACTGCACTTGGAAGTTATCCCTGATCCCGAAGCAGGATAACGACCTGTTGCATACCTCCAGATAGAGACCTATATCGCTGCTGAACAGCAACTAAAAAGATGTAGGCTAAAGTTCTCACCATCAGACTGCGCAGAATGGTACCCACCTGGACCTGCTTCCGGACGGTCGCTCCACCACGCTCCTCCTGTGCTTCCCTGGTATCGTTTTCTGAGCGCTGATCACTAAACTGCCGCTGCCTAATATTCTAGCGCCTCACTCGCATAGCGCTTTTATTAATTACCTGCCTCTCGCAGCGCGACCTCGCTCAGGCTATTGGCTTGACTATTGGCTTGTCTTATCATCAGTAATTGTGTTTATTGTGTTTATTTCACCAGCGCTTGTGCTCGAATTGCGCTTACTGCTAACTCGCTGCATTTTTGTTGTTAGTGATACCCCTGCCTGCCTTCCCTCGGACCCTCCATTTTGTTGTTGTTGTTCTCCCCTGACCCGCCCCTCAGCCACACTACCGCCTCCCTGCTGCCCCTCCCACCCACGGTCATCGAGCCTTCCTCTCTCCCAGCCTAACTGTGACCACCTGGACCTGCTTCCGGACGGTCGCTCCACCACGCTCCTCCTGTGCTTCCCTGGTATCGTTTTCTGAGCGCTGATCACTAAACTGCCGCTGCCTAATATTCTAGCGCCTCACTCGCATAGCGCTTTTATTAATTACCTGCCTCTCGCAGCGCGACCTCGCTCAGGCTATTGGCTTGTCTTATCATCAGTAATTGTGTTTATTGTGTTTATTTCACCAGCGCTTGTGCTCTAATTGCGCTTACTGCTAACTCGCTGCATTTTTGTTGTTAGTGATACCCCTGCCTGCCTTCCCTCGGACCCTCCATTTTGTTGTTGTTGTTCTCCCCTGACCCGCCCCTCAGCCACACTACCGCCTCCCTGCTGCCCCTCCCACCCACGGTCATCGAGCCTTCCTCTCTCCCAGCCTAACTGTGACCACCTGGACCTGCTTCCGGACGGTCGCTCCACCACGCTCCTCCTGTGCTTCCCTGGTATCGTTTTCTGAGCGCTGATCACTAAACTGCCGCTGCCTAATATTCTAGCGCCTCACTCGCATAGCGCTTTTATTAATTACCTGCCTCTCGCAGCGCGACCTCGCTCAGGCTATTGGCTCGACTATTGGCTTGTCTTATCATCAGTAATTGTGTTTATTGTGTTTATTTCACCAGCGCTTGTGCTCGAATTGCGCTTACTGCTAACTCGCTGCATTTTTGTTGTTAGTGATACCCCTGCCTGCCTTCCCTCGGACCCTCCATTTTGTTGTTGTTGTTCTCCCCTGACCCGCCCCTCAGCCACACTACCGCCTCCCTGCTGCCCCTCCCACCCACGGTCATCGAGCCTTCCTCTCTCCCAGCCTAACTGTGACCACCTGGACCTGCTTCCGGACGGTCGCTCCACCACGCTCCTCCTGTGCTTCCCTGGTATCGTTTTCTGAGCGCTGATCACTAAACTGCCGCTGCCTAATATTCTAGCGCCTCACTCGCATAGCGCTTTTATTAATTACCTGCCTCTCGCAGCGCGACCTCGCTCAGGCTATTGGCTTGACTATTGGCTTGTCTTATCATCAGTAATTGTGTTTATTGTGTTTATTTCACCAGCGCTTGTGCTCGAATTGCGCTTACTGCTAACTCGCTGCATTTTTGTTGTTAGTGATACCCCTGCCTGCCTTCCCTCGGACCCTCCATTTTGTTGTTGTTGTTCTCCCCTGACCCGCCCCTCAGCCACACTACCGCCTCCCTGCTGCCCCTCCCACCCACGGTCATCGAGCCTTCCTCTCTCCCAGCCTAACTGTGACCACCTGGACCTGCTTCCGGACGGTCGCTCCACCACGCTCCTCCTGTGCTTCCCTGGTATCGTTTTCTGAGCGCTGATCACTAAACTGCCGCTGCCTAATATTCTAGCGCCTCACTCGCATAGCGCTTTTATTAATTACCTGCCTCTCGCAGCGCGACCTCGCTCAGGCTATTGGCTTGTCTTATCATCAGTAATTGTGTTTATTGTGTTTATTTCACCAGCGCTTGTGCTCGAATTGCGCTTACTGCTAACTCGCTGCATTTTTGTTGTTAGTGATACCCCTGCCTGCCTTCCCTCGGACCCTCCATTTTGTTGTTGTTGTTCTCCCCTGACCCGCCCCTCAGCCACACTACCGCCTCCCTGCTGCCCCTCCCACCCACGGTCATCGAGCCTTCCTCTCTCCCAGCCTAACTGTGACCACCTGGACCTGCTTCCGGACGGTCGCTCCACCACGCTCCTCCTGTGCTTCCCTGGTATCGTTTTCTGAGCGCTGATCACTAAACTGCCGCTGCCTAATATTCTAGCGCCTCACTCGCATAGCGCTTTTATTAATTACCTGCCTCTCGCAGCGCGACCTCGCTCAGGCTATTGGCTTGACTATTGGCTTGTCTTATCATCAGTAATTGTGTTTATTGTGTTTATTTCACCAGCGCTTGTGCTCGAATTGCGCTTACTGCTAACTCGCTGCATTTTTGTTGTTAGTGATACCCCTGCCTGCCTTCCCTCGGACCCTCCATTTTGTTGTTGTTGTTCTCCCCTGACCCGCCCCTCAGCCACACTACCGCCTCCCTGCTGCCCCTCCCACCCACGGTCATCGAGCCTTCCTCTCTCCCAGCCTAACTGTGACCACCTGGACCTGCTTCCGGACGGTCGCTCCACCACGCTCCTCCTGTGCTTCCCTGGTATCGTTTTCTGAGCGCTGATCACTAAACTGCCGCTGCCTAATATTCTAGCGCCTCACTCGCATAGCGCTTTTATTAATTACCTGCCTCTCGCAGCGCGACCTCGCTCAGGCTATTGGCTTGACTATTGGCTTGTCTTATCATCAGTAATTGTGTTTATTGTGTTTATTTCACCAGCGCTTGTGCTCGAATTGCGCTTACTGCTAACTCGCTGCATTTTTGTTGTTAGTGATACCCCTGCCTGCCTTCCCTCGGACCCTCCATTTTGTTGTTGTTGTTCTCCCCTGACCCGCCCCTCAGCCACACTACCGCCTCCCTGCTGCCCCTCCCACGCTCCGCCCCCTCCACTGTCCATTAATGTCAGATGGTCCCACGCGCAGCGTCCACGCGCTACGTACACGCCGAAGGTGCGCCAAAGGTAAGCCCGTCTACGCCCGTCCGCGCCTGGACCGCGCCCAGCGCCAGACCCCCTGCCCCTCGCGCTGCCCAGCCCTCCCGCATTACTTACGATGCCACCACCCTCCTAGCCCTTAACCCCGGTCGTGCCCCCAACTGCGTCCAAGCCGCTCCTGGACACACCCATGGACCTTTCTCTTGCTACTCCTGCAAATTCATCGGCACCGACAACATCTCCGCTACGACCACACCACAGACTCCCGACCCCAACCACCTACAATGCATCCTTCTCAACACCCGATCGGTCCACAGACACGCCATTGACCTATGGAATCTACTAGACACCATCTCTCCAGACGTCGCCTTCCTAACAGAAACATGGATGAACGCTTCCTCCGCCCCAGACATCACCATTGCCATCCCTGAAGATTATAAGATCACACGCAAGGACCGTACCGGCCACACAGGAGGAGGAATCGCTATCGTCCATAAAAAATCAATCCACATCTCAACCCGCTCTGACGTCAACCTCGCCAACTCTGAACACCTTCACTTCCAGATCCACATCGACCCCAAGACCACACTCAGAGGCACCCTCCTCTATAGACCACCAGGACCTCGCGCAAAATTCAGTGAAGACATCACGGACTTCATCACTCCACACGCGCTCCCCTCCAAAGATTACATCCTTCTGGGAGACCTCAACTTTCACCTTGAAAAGAACAACGACCGCAACACCACCACCCTTTTGGACAACCTCGCCAACCTCGGACTTAAACAACTGGTCACTTCCCCCACCCACATCGCAGGTCACACACTCGACCCCATCTTCACCTCCAGCAATCATGTCTCCTTCAGCCACACTACGGATCTCCTCTGGACTGATCACAGCTGCGTTCACTTCACCTACAACAAGCCGAAACCCACCAACCACCTCCAACCAACTCTGCAAAGAAACTGGAACAAAATCACCATCGACCAGATCTCCTCATCGCTCCTTTTAAACACACCAGCCCACTCTTCTAACCCAGACCAAGCCGCCGCCAACTTCACCCTATGGTTATCCAACACCGCCGACATCCTAGCACCACTGAAAAAACGTCAAAACAAACCTGGCAGCAAGAAAGCCTCATGGTTCAACGATGATCTTAAGAAATCCAAGAAACTCTGCCGCTCCCTTGAGAAGGCCTGGAAAAAAGACCCAACCTCCAGCACCAAGGACGCCTTCAAAAACGCCACCCGCATACACCACCAACTGATCCGGAATGCCAAGAAAACAGCATTCAAGGATCGACTAGACAACAACGCCCACAACAGCAAGGAACTTTTCAACATCGTCAAGGAATTCACCAACCCCTTGGCCAACTCCAACGACATCACCCCCTCTCAAGCCCTCTGCGACTCCCTGGCTCTATTCTTCCACAACAAAATCGCAGACATCCACAACAGCTTCGACAACCAACCCGGAGAACAACCCAACCAACCATATGCCGAACATTCTCCCCCCTCGAACACCCTTAACGACTGGAACCCAATCTCCACTGAGGACACCATCCGCCTGATGAACTCCATCCACTCAGGATCCCCCACAGACCCATGCCCTCACCACATCTTCAACAACGATTCAGAAAAGGGGGTGGTGATGAACAGAGTGTCTGAATTAAGCAGACCACTCTTTCCCAGTCCAAAGATCAGGGCTTGATCCATCACCGTTATTTATCTCACTGCCCCATCCCAGCTCAGAACCTGGCTATATGCAAATTAGTCTGTCCCTGGCCCAGTGCATCATGGGAACAGGGCAGACCAAACTACCAAGCCAATTCTTCACCAGAAAGGAGACAAGCTACCGGGGACCGGTTTCTGGCATTTCAGCCTCTTCGGCCCGGCTTGCTTGAATCCTGATGGAGCAGTGAGAAAGGGACTCATGTCTGAGTATACCCTGCCACACCTATAGTGGCCAAAAACGATTCAGAAAAGGGGGTGGTGATGAACAGAGTGTCTGAATTAAGCAGACCACTCTTTCCCAGTCCAAAGATCAGGGCTTGATCCATCACCGTTATTTATCTCACTGCCCCATCCCAGCTCAGAACCTGGCTATATGCAAATTAGTCTGTCCCTGGCCCAGTGCATCATGGGAACAGGGCAGACCAAACTACCAAGCCAATTCTTCACCAGAAAGGAGACAAGCTACCGGGGACCGGTTTCTGGCATTTCAGCCTCTTCGGCCCGGCTTGCTTGAATCCTGATGGAGCAGTGAGAAAGGGACTCATGTCTGAGTATACCCTGCCACACCTATAGTGGCCAAAAACGATTCAGAAAAGGGGGTGGTGATGAACAGAGTGTCTGAATTAAGCAGACCACTCTTTCCCAGTCCAAAGATCAGGGCTTGATCCATCACCGTTATTTATCTCACTGCCCCATCCCAGCTCAGAACCTGGCTATATGCAAATTAGTCTGTCCCTGGCCCAGTGCATCATGGGAACAGGGCAGACCAAACTACCAAGCCAATTCTTCACCAGAAAGGAGACAAGCTACCGGGGACCGGTTTCTGGCATTTCAGCCTCTTCGGCCCGGCTTGCTTGAATCCTGATGGAGCAGTGAGAAAGGGACTCATGTCTGAGTATACCCTGCCACACCTATAGTGGCCAAAAACGATTCAGAAAAGGGGGTGGTGATGAACAGAGTGTCTGAATTAAGCAGACCACTCTTTCCCAGTCCAAAGATCAGGGCTTGATCCATCACCGTTATTTATCTCACTGCCCCATCCCAGCTCAGAACCTGGCTATATGCAAATTAGTCTGTCCCTGGCCCAGTGCATCATGGGAACAGGGCAGACCAAACTACCAAGCCAATTCTTCACCAGAAAGGAGACAAGCTACCGGGGACCGGTTTCTGGCATTTCAGCCTCTTCGGCCCGGCTTGCTTGAATCCTGATGGAGCAGTGAGAAAGGGACTCATGTCTGAGTATACCCTGCCACACCTATAGTGGCCAAAAACGATTCAGAAAAGGGGGTGGTGATGAACAGAGTGTCTGAATTAAGCAGACCACTCTTTCCCAGTCCAAAGATCAGGGCTTGATCCATCACCGTTATTTATCTCACTGCCCCATCCCAGCTCAGAACCTGGCTATATGCAAATTAGTCTGTCCCTGGCCCAGTGCATCATGGGAACAGGGCAGACCAAACTACCAAGCCAATTCTTCACCAGAAAGGAGACAAGCTACCGGGGACCGGTTTCTGGCATTTCAGCCTCTTCGGCCCGGCTTGCTTGAATCCTGATGGAGCAGTGAGAAAGGGACTCATGTCTGAGTATACCCTGCCACACCTATAGTGGCCAAAAACGATTCAGAAAAGGGGGTGGTGATGAACAGAGTGTCTGAATTAAGCAGACCACTCTTTCCCAGTCCAAAGATCAGGGCTTGATCCATCACCGTTATTTATCTCACTGCCCCATCCCAGCTCAGAACCTGGCTATATGCAAATTAGTCTGTCCCTGGCCCAGTGCATCATGGGAACAGGGCAGACCAAACTACCAAGCCAATTCTTCACCAGAAAGGAGACAAGCTACCGGGGACCGGTTTCTGGCATTTCAGCCTCTTCGGCCCGGCTTGCTTGAATCCTGATGGAGCAGTGAGAAAGGGACTCATGTCTGAGTATACCCTGCCACACCTATAGTGGCCAAAAACGATTCAGAAAAGGGGGTGGTGATGAACAGAGTGTCTGAATTAAGCAGACCACTCTTTCCCAGTCCAAAGATCAGGGCTTGATCCATCACCGTTATTTATCTCACTGCCCCATCCCAGCTCAGAACCTGGCTATATGCAAATTAGTCTGTCCCTGGCCCAGTGCATCATGGGAACAGGGCAGACCAAACTACCAAGCCAATTCTTCACCAGAAAGGAGACAAGCTACCGGGGACCGGTTTCTGGCATTTCAGCCTCTTCGGCCCGGCTTGCTTGAATCCTGATGGAGCAGTGAGAAAGGGACTCATGTCTGAGTATACCCTGCCACACCTATAGTGGCCAAAAACGATTCAGAAAAGGGGGTGGTGATGAACAGAGTGTCTGAATTAAGCAGACCACTCTTTCCCAGTCCAAAGATCAGGGCTTGATCCATCACCGTTATTTATCTCACTGCCCCATCCCAGCTCAGAACCTGGCTATATGCAAATTAGTCTGTCCCTGGCCCAGTGCATCATGGGAACAGGGCAGACCAAACTACCAAGCCAATTCTTCACCAGAAAGGAGACAAGCTACCGGGGACCGGTTTCTGGCATTTCAGCCTCTTCGGCCCGGCTTGCTTGAATCCTGATGGAGCAGTGAGAAAGGGACTCATGTCTGAGTATACCCTGCCACACCTATAGTGGCCAAAAACGATTCAGAAAAGGGGGTGGTGATGAACAGAGTGTCTGAATTAAGCAGACCACTCTTTCCCAGTCCAAAGATCAGGGCTTGATCCATCACCGTTATTTATCTCACTGCCCCATCCCAGCTCAGAACCTGGCTATATGCAAATTAGTCTGTCCCTGGCCCAGTGCATCATGGGAACAGGGCAGACCAAACTACCAAGCCAATTCTTCACCAGAAAGGAGACAAGCTACCGGGGACCGGTTTCTGGCATTTCAGCCTCTTCGGCCCGGCTTGCTTGAATCCTGATGGAGCAGTGAGAAAGGGACTCATGTCTGAGTATACCCTGCCACACCTATAGTGGCCAAAAACGATTCAGAAAAGGGGGTGGTGATGAACAGAGTGTCTGAATTAAGCAGACCACTCTTTCCCAGTCCAAAGATCAGGGCTTGATCCATCACCGTTATTTATCTCACTGCCCCATCCCAGCTCAGAACCTGGCTATATGCAAATTAGTCTGTCCCTGGCCCAGTGCATCATGGGAACAGGGCAGACCAAACTACCAAGCCAATTCTTCACCAGAAAGGAGACAAGCTACCGGGGACCGGTTTCTGGCATTTCAGCCTCTTCGGCCCGGCTTGCTTGAATCCTGATGGAGCAGTGAGAAAGGGACTCATGTCTGAGTATACCCTGCCACACCTATAGTGGCCAAAAACGATTCAGAAAAGGGGGTGGTGATGAACAGAGTGTCTGAATTAAGCAGACCACTCTTTCCCAGTCCAAAGATCAGGGCTTGATCCATCACCGTTATTTATCTCACTGCCCCATCCCAGCTCAGAACCTGGCTATATGCAAATTAGTCTGTCCCTGGCCCAGTGCATCATGGGAACAGGGCAGACCAAACTACCAAGCCAATTCTTCACCAGAAAGGAGACAAGCTACCGGGGACCGGTTTCTGGCATTTCAGCCTCTTCGGCCCGGCTTGCTTGAATCCTGATGGAGCAGTGAGAAAGGGACTCATGTCTGAGTATACCCTGCCACACCTATAGTGGCCAAAAACGATTCAGAAAAGGGGGTGGTGATGAACAGAGTGTCTGAATTAAGCAGACCACTCTTTCCCAGTCCAAAGATCAGGGCTTGATCCATCACCGTTATTTATCTCACTGACCCATCCCAGCTCAGAACCTGGCTATATGCAAATTAGTCTGTCCCTGGCCCAGTGCATCATGGGAACAGGGCAGACCAAACTACCAAGCCAATTCTTCACCAGAAAGGAGACAAGCTACCGGGGACCGGTTTCTGGCATTTCAGCCTCTTCGGCCCGGCTTGCTTGAATCCTGATGGAGCAGTGAGAAAGGGACTCATGTCTGAGTATACCCTGCCACACCTATAGTGGCCAAAAACGATTCAGAAAAGGGGGTGGTGATGAACAGAGTGTCTGAATTAAGCAGACCACTCTTTCCCAGTCCAAAGATCAGGGCTTGATCCATCACCGTTATTTATCTCACTGCCCCATCCCAGCTCAGAACCTGGCTATATGCAAATTAGTCTGTCCCTGGCCCAGTGCATCATGGGAACAGGGCAGACCAAACTACCAAGCCAATTCTTCACCAGAAAGGAGACAAGCTACCGGGGACCGGTTTCTGGCATTTCAGCCTCTTCGGCCCGGCTTGCTTGAATCCTGATGGAGCAGTGAGAAAGGGACTCATGTCTGAGTATACCCTGCCACACCTATAGTGGCCAAAAACGATTCAGAAAAGGGGGTGGTGATGAACAGAGTGTCTGAATTAAGCAGACCACTCTTTCCCAGTCCAAAGATCAGGGCTTGATCCATCACCGTTATTTATCTCACTGCCCCATCCCAGCTCAGAACCTGGCTATATGCAAATTAGTCTGTCCCTGGCCCAGTGCATCATGGGAACAGGGCAGACCAAACTACCAAGCCAATTCTTCACCAGAAAGGAGACAAGCTACCGGGGACCGGTTTCTGGCATTTCAGCCTCTTCGGCCCGGCTTGCTTGAATCCTGATGGAGCAGTGAGAAAGGGACTCATGTCTGAGTATACCCTGCCACACCTATAGTGGCCAAAAACGATTCAGAAAAGGGGGTGGTGATGAACAGAGTGTCCCTTGCTCACTGCACCATCAGGATTCAAGCAAGCCGGGCCGAAGACGGCTGGAATGCCAGAAACCGGTCCCCGGAAGCTTGTTTCCTTCCCAGTGTAAGAATTGGCTTTTGTAGTCTGGTCTGCCCTGTTCCCATGATGCACTGGGCCAGGGACAGACTAATTTGCATACAGCCAGGTTCTGAAACTGGGATGGTGCAATGAGCTAAAAAACGGTGTTGGATCTAGCCCTGATCTCTTGACTGGGTGAGAGTATTCTGCTTAATTCAGAGACTCTGTCCATCACCACCCCTTGTTGTAAATATTTTTGTCCACCCTAAGCGTGGAAGGGTATACTCAGATGTGAGTCCCTTGCTCACTGCACCATCAGGATTCAAGCAAGCCGGGCCGAAGACGGCTGGAATGCCAGAAACCGGTCCCCGGAAGCTTGTTTCCTTCCCAGTGTAAGAATTGGCTTTTGTAGTCTGGTCTGCCCTGTTCCCATGATGCACTGGGCCAGGGACAGACTAATTTGCATACAGCCAGGTTCTGAAACTGGGATGGTGCAATGAGCTAAAAAACGGTGTTGGATCTAGCCCTGATCTCTTGACTGGGTGAGAGTATTCTGCTTAATTCAGAGACTCTGTCCATCACCACCCCTTGTTGTAAATATTTTTGTCCACCCTAAGCGTGGAAGGGTATACTCAGATGTGAGTCCCTTGCTCACTGCACCATCAGGATTCAAGCAAGCCGGGCCGAAGACGGCTGGAATGCCAGAAACCGGTCCCCGGAAGCTTGTTTCCTTCCCAGTGTAAGAATTGGCTTTTGTAGTCTGGTCTGCCCTGTTCCCATGATGCACTGGGCCAGGGACAGACTAATTTGCATACAGCCAGGTTCTGAAACTGGGATGGTGCAATGAGCTAAAAAACGGTGTTGGATCTAGCCCTGATCTCTTGACTGGGTGAGAGTATTCTGCTTAATTCAGAGACTCTGTCCATCACCACCCCTTGTTGTAAATATTTTTGTCCACCCTAAGCGTGGAAGGGTATACTCAGATGTGAGTCCCTTGCTCACTGCACCATCAGGATTCAAGCAAGCCGGGCCGAAGACGGCTGGAATGCCAGAAACCGGTCCCCGGAAGCTTGTTTCCTTCCCAGTGTAAGAATTGGCTTTTGTAGTCTGGTCTGCCCTGTTCCCATGATGCACTGGGCCAGGGACAGACTAATTTGCATACAGCCAGGTTCTGAAACTGGGATGGTGCAATGAGCTAAAAAACGGTGTTGGATCTAGCCCTGATCTCTTGACTGGGTGAGAGTATTCTGCTTAATTCAGAGACTCTGTCCATCACCACCCCTTGTTGTAAATATTTTTGTCCACCCTAAGCGTGGAAGGGTATACTCAGATGTGAGTCCCTTGCTCACTGCACCATCAGGATTCAAGCAAGCCGGGCCGAAGACGGCTGGAATGCCAGAAACCGGTCCCCGGAAGCTTGTTTCCTTCCCAGTGTAAGAATTGGCTTTTGTAGTCTGGTCTGCCCTGTTCCCATGATGCACTGGGCCAGGGACAGACTAATTTGCATACAGCCAGGTTCTGAAACTGGGATGGTGCAATGAGCTAAAAAACGGTGTTGGATCTAGCCCTGATCTCTTGACTGGGTGAGAGTATTCTGCTTAATTCAGAGACTCTGTCCATCACCACCCCTTGTTGTAAATATTTTTGTCCACCCTAAGCGTGGAAGGGTATACTCAGATGTGAGTCCCTTGCTCACTGCACCATCAGGATTCAAGCAAGCCGGGCCGAAGACGGCTGGAATGCCAGAAACCGGTCCCCGGAAGCTTGTTTCCTTCCCAGTGTAAGAATTGGCTTTTGTAGTCTGGTCTGCCCTGTTCCCATGATGCACTGGGCCAGGGACAGACTAATTTGCATACAGCCAGGTTCTGAAACTGGGATGGTGCAATGAGCTAAAAAACGGTGTTGGATCTAGCCCTGATCTCTTGACTGGGTGAGAGTATTCTGCTTAATTCAGAGACTCTGTCCATCACCACCCCTTGTTGTAAATATTTTTGTCCACCCTAAGCGTGGAAGGGTATACTCAGATGTGAGTCCCTTGCTCACTGCACCATCAGGATTCAAGCAAGCCGGGCCGAAGACGGCTGGAATGCCAGAAACCGGTCCCCGGAAGCTTGTTTCCTTCCCAGTGTAAGAATTGGCTTTTGTAGTCTGGTCTGCCCTGTTCCCATGATGCACTGGGCCAGGGACAGACTAATTTGCATACAGCCAGGTTCTGAAACTGGGATGGTGCAATGAGCTAAAAAACGGTGTTGGATCTAGCCCTGATCTCTTGACTGGGTGAGAGTATTCTGCTTAATTCAGAGACTCTGTCCATCACCACCCCTTGTTGTAAATATTTTTGTCCACCCTAAGCGTGGAAGGGTATACTCAGATGTGAGTCCCTTGCTCACTGCACCATCAGGATTCAAGCAAGCCGGGCCGAAGACGGCTGGAATGCCAGAAACCGGTCCCCGGAAGCTTGTTTCCTTCCCAGTGTAAGAATTGGCTTTTGTAGTCTGGTCTGCCCTGTTCCCATGATGCACTGGGCCAGGGACAGACTAATTTGCATACAGCCAGGTTCTGAAACTGGGATGGTGCAATGAGCTAAAAAACGGTGTTGGATCTAGCCCTGATCTCTTGACTGGGTGAGAGTATTCTGCTTAATTCAGAGACTCTGTCCATCACCACCCCTTGTTGTAAATATTTTTGTCCACCCTAAGCGTGGAAGGGTATACTCAGATGTGAGTCCCTTGCTCACTGCACCATCAGGATTCAAGCAAGCCGGGCCGAAGACGGCTGGAATGCCAGAAACCGGTCCCCGGAAGCTTGTTTCCTTCCCAGTGTAAGAATTGGCTTTTGTAGTCTGGTCTGCCCTGTTCCCATGATGCACTGGGCCAGGGACAGACTAATTTGCATACAGCCAGGTTCTGAAACTGGGATGGTGCAATGAGCTAAAAAACGGTGTTGGATCTAGCCCTGATCTCTTGACTGGGTGAGAGTATTCTGCTTAATTCAGAGACTCTGTCCATCACCACCCCTTGTTGTAAATATTTTTGTCCACCCTAAGCGTGGAAGGGTATACTCAGATGTGAGTCCCTTGCTCACTGCACCATCAGGATTCAAGCAAGCCGGGCCGAAGACGGCTGGAATGCCAGAAACCGGTCCCCGGAAGCTTGTTTCCTTCCCAGTGTAAGAATTGGCTTTTGTAGTCTGGTCTGCCCTGTTCCCATGATGCACTGGGCCAGGGACAGACTAATTTGCATACAGCCAGGTTCTGAAACTGGGATGGTGCAATGAGCTAAAAAACGGTGTTGGATCTAGCCCTGATCTCTTGACTGGGTGAGAGTATTCTGCTTAATTCAGAGACTCTGTCCATCACCACCCCTTGTTGTAAATATTTTTGTCCACCCTAAGCGTGGAAGGGTATACTCAGATGTGAGTCCCTTGCTCACTGCACCATCAGGATTCAAGCAAGCCGGGCCGAAGACGGCTGGAATGCCAGAAACCGGTCCCCGGAAGCTTGTTTCCTTCCCAGTGTAAGAATTGGCTTTTGTAGTCTGGTCTGCCCTGTTCCCATGATGCACTGGGCCAGGGACAGACTAATTTGCATACAGCCAGGTTCTGAAACTGGGATGGTGCAATGAGCTAAAAAACGGTGTTGGATCTAGCCCTGATCTCTTGACTGGGTGAGAGTATTCTGCTTAATTCAGAGACTCTGTCCATCACCACCCCTTGTTGTAAATACTCACCACATCTTCAACAAAGCAGACTCCATCATAGCACCGCACCTCCGAGACGTCATCAACTGCTCCTTCAACTCCGCCACCTTCCCGGAAAGCTGGAAACACGCTGAACTTACCGCCCTTCTGAAAAAACCCACAGCGGACCCCACCGAACTCAAAAATTACCGCCCCATATCGCTCCTTCCTTTCCCGGCCAAAGTCATCGAAAAAGCTGTCAACAACCAGCTCTCCGCTTTCCTCGAAGCCAACAAATCCCTCGACTCCTCACAATCTGGCTTCCGAGCAAAACACAGCACCGAGACCGCCCTCATCGCAGCAACAGACGATATTCGAACTCTACTGGACAATGGAGACACAGTCGCCCTCATCCTCCTCGACCTCTCTGCAGCCTTCGACACAGTCTGCCACAGCACCCTTTTACAACACCTCAGAAACATCGGAATACAAGGAAAAGCACTTGAATGGATCACCTCGTTCCTCACCGGAAGAACCCAGAGAGTCCGCCTTCCACCTTTCAAGTCCGAGGCCACTGAAGTCATCTGTGGCGTACCACAAGGATCCTCACTCAGTCCCACCCTCTTCAACGTATACATGAGCCCCCTTGCGGCCATCACTCGCCAACACAACCTCAACATCATCTCCTACGCGGATGATACTCAACTGATCCTTTCTCTCACCAATGACCCCAGCACCGCCAAAACTAACCTACACGAAGGAATGAAAGAAGTTGCCGAATGGATGAAACACAGCTGTCTGAAACTTAACTCAGATAAAACAGAAGTCCTCATCTTAGGTACATCCCCCTCTGCATGGGACGACTCTTGGTGGCCGGAAGCCCTTGGAAAAGCACCCATCCCGACAGACCACGCACGGAACCTAGGCGTTATCCTGGATTCTTCACTCTCAATGAACAGACAAGTCAGCGCCGTATCCTCATCCTGCTTCAACATTCTTCGCATGCTCAAAAAAACATTTCGCTGGATCCCCACCGAAACCAGAAAAACAGTCACCCATGCTCTGGTCACGAGCCGACTGGACTACGGAAACACCCTCTACGCAGGTACTACCGCTAAACTCCAGAAGAAACTCCAACGAATCCAAAACGCCTCAGCCAGGATCATATTAGACATCCCGCGTAACGAACACATCTCTGGTCACCTGAAAGACCTCCACTGGCTACCCGTCAATAAGAGGATCACTTTCCGACTGCTAACCCACGCACACAAATCACTCTACGACATCGGACCAGAATGCCTCAACTCACGACTGTCCTTTTACACCCCCCCCCGCCAACTACGTTCTTCCAACCAAGCCCTCGCCACTGTACCTCGCATCAACAAGACCACCATGGGAGGCAGATCCTTCTCATACCTGGCAGCTAAAACATGGAACTCACTCCCCACTTACCTTCGCCTTACCCAGAACCACCTAGCATTCAGAAAGCAGCTTAAAACATGGATATTTGACAAGTAATCCTCCTCCCCTCCCTAAGCGCCTTGAGACCCTATGGGTATGTAGTGCGCTATACAAATTCTCTACTTGACTTGACTTGACTTACCCAGCTCATTCACAAAACTCAAGAAGTCTTCCTACTGGGGCGCTCCTGATGGGGCGCTTGAGAACTGCATTTGTAGTAGGAGGGCCACAAAGACCAAGATGAGAGGGTGACCCTCTCTTTCGATGCAGAAAACGCATTTGACTGGCAGGACTGGGCTTACCTGTTTTGGCCCAACTTTCTTAATTTGGTTCAGCCTTTATATCCCACATCATCCACACAAATCATCCATAATGACTTCCTTTCATTGAATTTACCCATTGGGAGAGGCATGAACAGGGTTGACACCTCTCCCTTGCTTCTTTTCTTGCCTGCACTTGGGCCTCTAGTGATCAAAATACAGTGTCATGACATCATTAAAGTCATCCTCTTCTCAGTTGGTAAACAGAAAATCATGTTAAATGCAGATGACATTTTACTGACATGGTCAGAGCAAACTACATCCATCCTAACTTGAATGGCCATGATAACAGATGTGTCTGCCTTCTCTGGCAAAAAAACAAATTGGTCCAAGAGAGTTGCCCTTCCAAAGTTGACAGTTAGGAACACCGGCAAAGTCTGGCTTGCCATCCAAGTAGATGCATCATAAGTTGAAATACCAAGCTATTCTGATCGGCTTTGATTTTAGATGAATAGTCTCAGACAACATTGCAGCCCTGATGGACCAAATGAAATGACAATTTGTCAAATGGAAGGACCTCCACCTTTTTTTTTTAGCAGAATCCAAACTGCCAGGATGACTGGAGCCCCACCCTTCAACTATGTGTTTGGAATGATCCCTGACCCGATGCCACGCAGGACTCTATAGACTATAGATAAGGACTTTAAACACTATGGAGCACATGCATCAAACTTCATTTTTGTGATTACCAAATAGAGATTGTTTAAGAAATCGCTATTTGGTAATCGCAACATGCAATGCATCAATAGTGATTCTCTAATTGGGATTCCTTAAGAATCGCAATTAGGGAATCACTATTTGCTATTGCAACTCCATTCTCAAGGCCCATAGTTGGGAATGGTCTTGCATTGCCTAAATAGCGATTACCTAATTGGTAATCGCAAATTAGGTAATGCAGAGGCAAGGGTGCCCTGGGGCCATAAGGCCCCCCTGTGGCGCCCCTAACAAAAGAATGTGTACATGTAAGGCACACACATTCACTAGGGACATGTGTGTGCCACATGGCACTTTGAAATATGCAGTTTTGTACAATTTTCAAAGCATGCACATTGTTAACATCAACTTGAAAATGGTGTTAATTAGCGTTTCCCAAATACACACTTCGTAATTCGGAAAAGCTTCTTGGATGTGTATTAGGGAATCACAAATTGCAAATCGCTATTTGCATTCACAATTTAGGTAATCGCAAGATATTGTGATTACCTAAATTGCGAATCCAAAAAATTAATGTATAGCAAAGGCCATTTTGCGATCACACATGGTAGATTTTTGCGAATCGCACTTTTTGCGATCTCAAAATTGCCTATATGTGAGGCTAAGACAGGCCTCGCCTGGCCATGTCCTGATTGTACTCGGACTGTAGTCCGACTGAGGCAGCCTTCACCTGCTGAGCACTGAGTTTTACTCTACAGCCCATCAACTTTTTTTTTTATTTTGGGCTTTTATAACGCGCTCTATTACTAAAAAAATAGTATCCTGGCGCGAAGAAAGGGGAAGAAGAGGTAGAGGAAGATCCTATACATTGATGTTAAAAAGATAGGTCTTCAGTCCTTTCTTGAACAGAGTAATGGAAGGAGCTGTTCTTAGCTGTTGTGGGAGGGTGTTCCATGCTCTCGCCGCTCGGACTGAGATGGATTGGCCGCCAAGCCTGCTGTATTTGAATTTTGGAACATTCATTTGGTGAAAATTAGCTGATCTAAGGGGGCGGTTGGGAACATATAGGGAAAATCTTTTTCTTAAGTACACAGGACCGGCTTGATGGACAGCTCGGAAGGCAAGGACCAGGATTTTAAATAAAATCCTGTGAGCAACCGGGAGCCAGTGTAGGGTACGGAGAGATTGACGGACACTTGAGCTTTTTGGAATGTTAAACAAAAGCCGTACAGCGGCATTTTGTATAACCTGGAGACGATGGACCAGATAAGCAGGAAGGCCGCAGAAGAGGCCATTTGCGTAATCTAATCTGGATAATATCAGGGCACGGATGACAGTCTCTTTGGCCGCTCTCGGGAGAAGTGGAAAGAACCTGCGTAAAGTTTTAAGTGTAGCAAAGCAGGTCCCGGTGAGTCTTTTTATGTGATCCTCATATTTAAGGTCATTATTAAACCAGACTCCGAGATTTTTAGCAGGGCCACCGATGGATTTGGGACAAGGTAGATCGGGTGGCCAGAGAGAGTTGCCAAAGTTGTCTGGGAAGGAGCCATAAAGCAAAATTTCAGATTTGCTTTCGTTGCATTTCAATTGGGCGAGGGCAAGCCAACGAAAGACAGATGACAAACAAGTTTGGGCTCCAGATGTATCCAGGTTGTTTTTGGGCCAAGTAAACAGGAGTTGAGTGTCGTCAGCGTAAGCCATTATTTTTGCTCCCAATTGTTCAGCAAGAAAAATAAGCGGGGTTAAATAAATATTAAAAAGCAGGGGGCTAAGAGTAGAGCCCTGCGGTACACCCGTTACAAGTTTCTTGGGGGAAGAGGCGAAGGGCGGCATCCAGACTTGTTGGAATCTATTGTCCAAAAAGGACGTTAGCCAATCAAGAGCAGAACCTGTAATGCCTATGGCCGCTAATCTAGTAAGCAGAAGGGAGTGAGGGACAGTATCGAAGGCGGCAGAGAGGTCTAATAAAATCAGAGCCGCTCTGCCTCCTTCGTCCAGGCACTCCCGAATGGCCTCGGAAATTTCCACCAACGCTGTCTCTGTGCTATAGGCTACTCTAAAGCCTGACTGTGCTGGATGCAAAGCCTGGGAATTTTCGACAAATTTGTCTAGCTGAATGAAGGCGACCTTTTCACATACTTTTGCTAGGGCCGGTAGCAATGATATAGGCCGGAAATTGGCAGGGATAGCAGGATCTAATCCGTTTTTTTTAATAAGTGGGAGCAGTTTAGCTTGCTTCCAGCATGTCGGGACGGTGGCAGTAAGGAAAGAGCAGTTGATAATGTGCGTTACCTCATTGCCCACTGTGTCCGCGAGGCGTGCAAGCACGCTGGCAGGACACGGGTCAGAAGGGGATCCGGAGTGTAAGGAAGTAAGGATGCTGACAATGTCCGTATTTTCTACTGGGGAGAACTGGTGAAACCATTCCATGGGGGCAGGTAACACAGGGGACGGAATGGCCAATATGGGTGAAAAGTTGTTGCATACAGTAAGTAAATCATCCTGAATTTTGGTAATTTTGTCCACAAAGAAAACGGAGAGTTCTTCGCACCATTTCTCTGTGGAGGCAAGTATGGGTTGGGCAGCACAGGGTGAAGTAAAACTTTTCACTATAGCAAAGATTTCTTTGCTGTTATTATTGGCGTTAGTTATGCGCCCTTCAAAATATTGGCCTTTAGCGGTTCTGATCGCCGCATAGTATTTCTTTTGTGCCGTCCTTAGGTTCTTTTTTGCCTCGGGGAGATAGGCTTGTCTCCATGTTCGTTCAAGTTTTTTGCAGCCTGACTTAAGATCCCGAAGGGTGGGGGTGAACCAAGGTTTGGAAGGAGTTGTACGCAATCGGCAAACCCGACCAATTTTTGTTGATGTGGTCGAACCATCTTCTATCCAGGAATTAAATGTGCTAACGGCCAGCTCAATTTCCATAGGTAGAGTGGGGCGGGAGACGTCGAGATGTTCAGACATTATTTCTACATTAATTTTTTGTTTGTGAACAGTTAAATCATTAGTCTTAACCGGGTATGTCAAGGGCCAGGAAAATCTGATCAGCCTGTGGTCGGACCAGGGCACAATTTCGGGGGTGGTTAAATTGATATCGAAATTAGTACAGACTAAATCGAGGACATGTCCACCTGAGTGAGTAGGGGTTTTAACCCATTGTTTAAGCTGGGCCGTGGCAAGCGCTTCACTCAGGCGAGAAGTGTCGGGGAGGTCCGGATTATCCACATGTACATTGAAATCCCCCAGAAGAAGATATCTGGAGTATCTCAGTGCCCGTGGGATTACTATGTCCTCCAAAGTGCCTAAAAATCTGCCAGCATGGCCTGGTGGTCGGTAGACCAAAGAGCCCCCTAAAGTAAAGTGCGCCCCAAGTAGAAGTGAGAAATGCAGTATCTCAGCATCCACTGGGGGGCCTTGGGGTTCTAAAGAGAGAGTCCATGAATCTCTAAATATAACTGCTAGGCCGCCACCTCTGCCTAATGGGCGGTCGGTCCTAGCAATTTTAAAGCCCCGTGGGATGGCAAATTCGACCACCGGTGCGCAAGTCTCATTTAGCCAGGTTTCAGTGACGAAGAGAAGATCCAATTGGTTGTCACTCAGGATTTCAAAAATGTCCTCAGAGTGCTTAACCAGTGATCTGGCATTAATCAGGCCAGCCCGAATGAGTAATGGGTCACCAGGGGACGAAAATGAAAAAGGGAGAGTGGGCTGATAACAAAAGTTACAAGCTTGACAGACCCGCGAGGGATCACCATCTGTTACCCATGTGTAACTACAGGGGCAGGGAGTCGGTTTCAATGCCATTAGGTACTCACGCGAATAGCGAGTCCTGGGCTTGTGAGGCAACAGTGGAACACCGACAGGGAGGCTGGCGCTGGCCGCGTCCGGGACACGGACGGGCACAGACGGGCTTGCCTTTGGCGCGCCTTCGGCGCGCCGCCGGCGCGCCCGCTGCGCGGACGAGCATGTCCGTTATTTTTATTCATAGTTGACTGGGCGGGAGGAGGGTGGGAGGGGCGATCAACTGGACCGTCGACCTTCCCTACCCAAGATGGCGGGTCCGTTCGGTGAGGCGATTCCACAGCGCCTAGCACGAAGACGCTACCTGGCGAAGCAATCTCGCGACAGGTAGGAGGCAAGCAGAGCCTAAAAACTGCTGTTTAAAATATATACAATTTTTAAAATATTTCAGCTCCAAACTAGCGGGGCAGCGAGGCTACCCAGATGTACAAGTGGTCCTGTTAGTAATTCAACAGTGCTCCGTTCTGAAATCACAAGCTCTATTACAGTACTCAGCAGAATGCGCAAGAGAGCGCAGAGAGCCCCGGCTTTCCGCCTCAGGGTAAAGTTTAGCAAAGATAACTAACACAATTGTCCTACTATCTCCAAAAAGAACTGGAAAACCCGGACTGGGAGCTCATCAAGTGACCGAACCAGACTGGGGCCGTAAACCTGCAAGTCATTTATAAACACCTCAGAGGATCTAAACACCCCAATCTATGCTGCAATGTTCTCCACTAACCTGGAAGTCGACTCATAAAGTGCTGAAACAGAATGGGTTCCTTCATGTCACAACCTCTCTACAGGCACAATGCCTCCATTTGGATTGATGACACAACCATTTCCTTGGACCCAGACCAGGGATGATGAGCGACAATCATTCCATAGGCCATGTCTTCCAGGGAAATGCAATGAGATGCTTTTCCGACTTACAAGCTGAATTTCACATCCCGCACAACCAAGCATGGAGACAAAGACAACTAGATAGCTGTCTCATGAATACCCAGGCCGACTCTGTTTAGGGTCACTCCCCAGCTCTCTGATACATGAACACCTAACGGGATGGGGTTCTTACAAGAACCTAATATCAGACCTATACTTCTAACTAGAGGCAAACTCTTACCTAGTCCTACTAAGGAAATTCTACTCAGGACTTGGTAAAATAACTGTTGACTGAATTTCGAAGATAACGTGTGGTCACAGATCTTGCAGTCCCTTTCAGGTACCTGAGGGAAGCACGCTTGAAATTCTGTCATTTCAAAATGCTGCATGATTGGCACTGGCTACCTAACAAACTCTACAAGGCATGCATTTGCACCATCTTCGAGATGCTGGTGATGTGGTCAACTGGAAAGAAACACACTACATATCATTTGGGCCTGCCCCAAACTGTCAGTCTTCTCATCGAGGTCTGATCTTCTTTACACCTGACGGAGATGCCACATATTCAGTCCTCCGTAGACCAAGTGGTTTTACATAACTTTTACAACTTTGACGACTTCGAATACGCATGAGAGGTGGTGGCTAGCATCATGTTTAGCAGTCGCAAAAGTTTGTATAATGCAGTAATGGAAGTCGCCCACTGCACTGACCGTGGTGGGTTGGATGGCCCTGATGAGTACACTTGCTTCCTATGAAAAGATGATGTATAAACTGAATGATTGAATGCTGGCCTTTGAGGCCATTTGGACCCATTCTCTTGGTTCCCTGGCTACAACAAGCGGGTCTTAAAAGGCATGAATAGACACGGTTCGGCCTGGGATGCATCCCTCAAAATAGATTCTACATACGTTTGTTGATTCAATAGAACCTATATTAAACAGACATCATGAGCATGCTTGAGAATAGTCTATCATTTGAGGTGGGAGTAGAGGGAGGACGGTTGTTCTTTTGGTAGCAACAGTTGAGGTTCCTATTTGTGATATGCAGACGGGTGAGGTTCTTTCTGCCAATCTATGGGATGATGTTTTTGGTTCCTGTTTTTTTCCTCTGGGTAAAACTATAGATACCTGATTTTGCTTGGACTGTGTGATGAATCACATTGGGTAAATGATCATGTAGGACCTGTAACTATGTAATATTAATGCAGAATATGTTCTGATGTAAAAATGAATACATATATTAAAACACTAGCAGCCCGTCCCGACGTTGTCCGGGAGCAATCAGGCTTCTGGCCCCCGCTGGCCCCGACGTTGTCTCAGGCTTCAGGGCCCCCGCCCGCCCCGACCTTGTCCGTCGGTCCCCCGGAGCACACCCGCCACTTTCAAGGCCCCCAATGAGCCGCACACGGGCCGCTTCACCGACCTCAGCTGCCACTCCTCCCCGCCTGTCCGCCGCTCCTCACTGCCTGTCCGCCGCTCCTCACCGCTCCTCCCCACCTGTCCGCCGCTACTCCCCGCTCTCATGTCCGCCGCTCCTCCTCGCGCTCCTGTACGCCGCTCCTCCCCGCGCTCCTGATGTCAGCACGCACGTCGCGGCCGGCGCTACTTCCAAGGGACTACTTTTTTTTTAATCGTAAATATTTTAAAGAACGTATATTTTATTTTTTTATCTAGCCTATGTCCATCTGCAGACCCTGACAATTACAACGATGTATCGGGTGTTTGGATTGGTGCTGTGGTTCCTGAGTTTACCCGCCTCAAAGGTTCAAAGTTCTCTCTTTATAATAGTAGTATAGATAAAACCAGAGGCTGTGGTAAAGTGCAACCTGTAGGATAACTAGATTCTGTGATACCTCCTGATTGCAAGAAAGTTGGGCCTAGAGTCTCAACATACCTTGCAAGGGCCCCCTGAAAATGTGCAAATGCCACTGCACTGTAATTATCAAACACTGACAGGTTTTTACACAAACCCATTTGCAACAATGGACAAATAGAATACTGTGGGTGTGACATTACTTCATGTAATAATTGATTTACATATTTTAACAAGTGAGCAGTCAAAATATCGAAAATTGAATATCGACCTGCACTAATATCGAGGTGATAATATCGAAGGACAGAATATCGATGGACAGAATATCGACCCTAAGGTAAGTAACATTGATTTTTTATATATTCATGTAAGTATTATGCCAGACATTGTTTTTGGGGCTGCTCCTTGCTCTTTGTTCTTCGTTGTGCCCGCTGTTCCTTTCCCTGCGGCTGGGCTTGGCTTCGCCCCCCCCCTGTGCAACGAACGACCGTCCAGGCTTTGCTCTGCCGGTCCACCTCCTGCCTACAAGCCCCAGGATCCTTTGGGGCACGCTGACGACACCAGTGACCGCGCCAGGAGGCGCATAAAGACGCGTCAGGGGCCGAGTCCCCCGGTGTTTGCCAGACGTTCTTTTGGGGGCTGCTCCTTGCTCTATGTTCTTCGTTGTGCCCGCTGTTTCTTTCCCTGCAGCCGGGCTTAGCTCCGCCCCCCTGTGCAGCGAACGACCGGCCAGGATTTGCTCCGCCGGTCCACCTCCTGCCTACAAGCCCCAGGATTCTTTGGGGCACGCTGACGACACCAGTGACCGCGCCAGGAGGCGCATAAAGACGCGTCCGGGGCCGAGTCCCCCGGTGCTTGCCAGACGTTGTTTTTGGGGCTGCTCCTTGCTCTTTGTTCTTCGTTGTGCCCGCTGATCCATTCCCTGCGGCCGGGCTTGGCGCCGCCCCCCCTGTGCAACGAACGACTGGCCGGGCTTTGCTCCGCTGGTCCACCTCCTGCCTACAAGCCCCAGGATCGTTTGGGGCACGCTGACGACACCAGTGACCGCGCCAGGAGGCGCATGAAGACGCGTCAGGGGCCGAGTCCCCCGGTGCTTGCCAGACGTTGTTTTTGAGGCTGTTCCTTGCTCTTTGTTCTTTGTTGTGCCCGCTGTTCCTTTCCCTGCGGCCGGGCTTGGCTCCGCCCCCCCTGTGCAACGAACGACCGGCCGGGCTTGGCTCCGCCGGTCCACCTCCTGCCTACAAGCCCCAGGATCCTTTGGGGCACGCTGACGACACCAGTGACCGCGCCAGGAGGCGCATAGAGACGCGTCAGGGGCCGAGTCCGCCGGTGCTTGCCAGACGTTGTTTTTTGGGGCTGCTCTTTGCTCTTTGTTCTTCGTTGTGCCCGCTGTTCCTTTCCCTGCGGTCGGGTTTGGCTCCGCCCCCCCCTGTGCAACGAATGACCGGCCGGGCTTTGCTCCGCCGGTCCACCTCCTGCCTACAAGCCCCAGGATCCTTTAGGGCATGCTGACGACACCAGTGACCGCGCCAGGAGGCGCATAAAGACGCGTCAGGGGCCGAGTCCCCCGGTGCTTGGCAGACGTTCTTTTTGGGGCTGCTCCTTGCTCTTTGTTCTTCGTTGTGCCTGCTGTTCCTTTCCCTGCGGCCGGGCTTGGCTCCACCCCCCCTGTGCAATGAACGACTGGCCGGGCTTTGCTCCGCTGGTCCACCTCCTGCCTACAAGCCCCAGGATCGTTTGGGGCACGCTGACGACACCAGTGACCGCGCCAGGAGGCGCATGAAGACGCGTCAGGGGCCGAGTCCCCCGGTGCTTGCCAGACGTTGTTTTTGGGGCTGCTCCTTGCTCTTTGTTCTTCGTTGTGCCCGCTGTTCCATTCCCTGCGGCCGGGCTTGGCGCCGCCCCCCCTGTGCAACGAACGACTGGCCGGGCTTTGCTCCGCTGGTCCACCTCCTGCCTACAAGCCCCAGGATCGTTTGGGGCACGCTGACGACACCAGTGACCGCGCCAGGAGGCGCATGAAGACGCGTCAGGGGCCGAGTCCCCCGGTGCTTGCCAGACGTTGTTTTTGAGGCTGTTCCTTGCTCTTTGTTCTTTGTTGTGCCCGCTGTTCCTTTCCCTGCGGCCGGGCTTGGCTCCGCCCCCCCTGTGCAACGAACGACCGGCCGGGCTTGGCTCCGCCGGTCCACCTCCTGCCTACAAGCCCCAGGATCCTTTGGGGCACGCTGACGACACCAGTGACCGCGCCAGGAGGCGCATAGAGACGCGTCAGGGGCCGAGTCCGCCGGTGCTTGCCAGACGTTGTTTTTTGGGGCTGCTCTTTGCTCTTTGTTCTTCGTTGTGCCCGCTGTTCCTTTCCCTGCGGCCGGGTTTGGCTCCGCCCCCCCCTGTGCAACGAATGACCGGCCGGGCTTTGCTCCGCCGGTCCACCTCCTGCCTACAAGCCCCAGGATCCTTTAGGGCATGCTGACGACACCAGTGACCGCGCCAGGAGGCGCATAAAGACGCGTCAGGGGCCGAGTCCCCCGGTGCTTGGCAGACGTTCTTTTTGGGGCTGCTCCTTGCTCCTTGTTCTTCGTTGTGCCTGCTGTTCCTTTCCCTGCGGCCGGGCTTGGCTCCACCCCCCCCTGTGCAATGAACAACCGGCCGGGCTTTGCTCCGCCGGTCCACCTCCTGCCTACAAGCCCCAGGATATTTTGGGGGACGCTGACGACACCAGTGGCCGCGCCAGGAGGCGCATAAAGACGCGTCAGGGGCCGAGTCCCCCGGTGCTTGCCGACGTTGTTTTTGGGGCTTCTCCTTGCTCTTTGTTCTTCGTTGTGCCCGCTGTTCCTTTCCCTGCGGCCGGGCTTGGCTCCACCCCCCCTGTGCAACGAACGACCTGCCGGGCTTTGCTCCGCCGGTCCACCTCCTGCCTACAAGCCCCAGGATCCTTTGGGGCACGCTGACGACACCAGTGACCGCGCCAGGAGGAGCATGAAGACGCGTCAGGGGCCGAGTCCCCCGGTGCTTGCCAGACGTTGTTTTTGAGGCTGTTCCTTGCTCTTTGTTCTTTGTTGTGCCCGCTGTTCCTTTCCCTGCGGCCGGGCTTGGCTCCGCCCCCCCTGTGCAACGAACGACCGGCCGGGCTTGGCTCCGCCGGTCCACCTCCTGCCTACAAGCCCCAGGATCCTTTGGGGCACGCTGACGACACCAGTGACCGCGCCAGGAGGCGCATAGAGACGCGTCAGGGGCCGAGTCCGCCGGTGCTTGCCAGACGTTGTTTTTTGGGGCTACTCTTTGCTCTTTGTTCTTCGTTGTGCCCGCTGTTCCTTTCCCTGCGGCCGGGTTTGGCTCCGCCCCCCCCTGTGCAACGAATGACCGGCCGGGCTTTGCTCCGCCGGTCCACCTCCTGCCTACAAGCCCCAGGATCCTTTAGGGCATGCTGACGACACCAGTGACCGCGCCAGGAGGCGCATAAAGACGCGTCAGGGGCCGAGTCCCCCGGTGCTTGGCAGACGTTCTTTTTGGGGCTGCTCCTTGCTCCTTGTTCTTCGTTGTGCCTGCTGTTCCTTTCCCTGCGGCCGGGCTTGGCTCCACCCCCCCCTGTGCAATGAACAACCGGCCGGGCTTTGCTCCGCCGGTCCACCTCCTGCCTACAAGCCCCAGGATATTTTGGGGGACGCTGACGACACCAGTGGCCGCGCCAGGAGGCGCATAAAGACGCGTCAGGGGCCGAGTCCCCCGGTGCTTGCCGACGTTGTTTTTGGGGCTTCTCCTTGCTCTTTGTTCTTCGTTGTGCCCGCTGTTCCTTTCCCTGCGGCCGGGCTTGGCTCCACCCCCCCTGTGCAACGAACGACCTGCCGGGCTTTGCTCCGCCGGTCCACCTCCTGCCTACAAGCCCCAGGATCCTTTGGGGCACGCTGACGACACCAGTGACCGCGCCAGGAGGCGCATAAAGACGCGTCAGGGGCCGAGTCCCCCGGTGCTTGCCAGACGTTGTTTTTGGGGCTGCTCCATGCTCTTTGTTCTTCGTTGTGCCCGTTGTTCCTTTCCCTGCGGCCGGACTTGGTTCGGCCCCCCCTGTGCAACGAACGACCGGCCGGGCTTTGCTCCGCCGGTCCACCTCCTTCCTACAAGCCCCAGGATCCTTTGGGGCATGCTGACGACACCAGTTACCGCGCCAGGAGGCGCATAAAGACGCGTCAGGGGCCAAGTCCCCCGGTGCTTGCCAGACGTTGTTTTTGGGGCTACTCCTTGCTCTTTGTTCTTCGTTGTGCCTGCTGTTCCTTTCCCTGCGGCCGGGCTTGGCTCCGCCCCCCCGTGCAACGATCGAACGGCCGGGCTTTGCTCCGCTGGTCCACCTCCTGCCTACAAGCCTCAGGATCCTTTGGGGCACCCTGAAGACACCAGTGACCGCGCCAGGAGGCGCATAAAGACGCGTCAGGGCCCGAGTCCCCCGGTGCTTGCCAGACGTTGTTTTTTGGGGCTGCTCCTTGCTCTTTGTTCTTCGTTGTTCCCGCTGTTCCTTTCCCTGCGGCCGGGATTGGCTCCGCCCCCCGTGCAACGAACGACCGGCCGGGCTTTGCTCCGCCGGTCCACCTCCTGCCTACAGCCCCAGGATCCTTTGGGGCACGCTGACAACACCAGTGACCGCGCCAGGAGGCACATAAAGACGCGTCAGGTCCCTCGTCCCGAGAGGACGTGCGCGAGACGCGCCGGGAGAAGCCCGGGACAAGGGCGGGACCATCCTAGGCCGTCACAGGCCGGAGTAGGCCGGGCTGGGCCACCCCACTAACGTGTCAGGCAATATTTGTATCAAGGAACTGGGACACATCTAATTGTATGCTCAATTTGCTTGTGGAGTATAGGCATTGGGGGAGCCTCAACCAAGCAAGTTCTGATATTAATATCTAACATGGCCTTGTTATGTGGAAAAGGGAGAAAACTCACACAGAATACACTAGGAGGTAGCGTAACAGGCACACTTGATAAATGTATTACCCGAGCGGCTGTGGTATTAGAGCGCAAAATAGCGCTCACTGAGAAATGACTATCTTTGGATCTTTTGTGCTCCAAACGTTCCTCGTTGGGTAAGATCAAAAATGCCACTACGCCAGAAAAATCGATCCCGTTAAGAACTAGTGGGATTAGCTCGAGAAGCCCAAGCCTAGGTCAGGGAGGTTATAATACTGTTTCCTCCTCGTTTATCTCTTTAGATAGCACAGTATCATCCGACGTAATCCTTCAGATTGTTATAACTTCAAAGAAGGGGACTGTGGCGGAGAATCCGAAAGTATTAGAGAACTGCAAGAATCAAGTAGGAAAAAGGAAGAGGGGTGGGGACAGACAAATAGGTAGCAAATCAAAAATTGCTAAAATATTTGATAAACCGGTAAAAACAGCTTCCAGAAATGACACACCATCTATCAACACACCCTCGGCTCAACCAAGAGAGCAGCCTAAAACTGTATTAAACGATGTTCCAAAAGGCCCATCATGCTCCACACAAGATTCTAGTGATTTGGCAGGGCTTATAGTACAAATGGAGTAGTTGTTAAAATCGCTTATGGTCCCCCTGATATAAATATTGAAGGTTATAAATCAGAACCTGGGTAAAATCCAACGGGAAACTACAGAAAATACTTTGTTATTGCAAAGTCTCTCTGTCAGCCTTCAGAAGGGGGTCACTAAGAACCAGCAGAGTAAACAGAATTTAAACTTCCTGCCACCATCATCTCTGGCCCCAACCATTATAGAAGCAGGAAACGCCACTGGAACCCAGGAGTCAAAGGAAGGGAGTACTAATAAGCAGAGGGCTACTGGTAAACTAGCCAACATGGATGAGAATAACAAGATTGTAAGATCTGCCCCTTCCTTGACAACAAAGGCTGAGGTTAAGGGTAAGACAAGTGCCCCTCTTAGAAATATGGCTAATCCACATGTCATTGACCTACCGCCAGAATCAACTCCTCTGGTGATAGTACTTGGAAACGTACCACCCATCCCTGAAGGCAAGTTAAAAAACAAGGTCACTCATTGGTTACACCACAACACCAGGGAAGGTCAAGGAGTTGGACATAACATTATTATGGTGCGCCGGGTCTCATGGCTGGGAAATTCTTGCAAAACAAAAAACGGCGACTGCATTGTGATACATTTTAATTGCCGAACAATAACAGAGAGGATTCTTAGGGATGTAGAGTATTTAGGGTGATCTATTGGCCCAGGCCTAGAGATCCTGCCCCTGGGTTTTTTTCTATAGGTCCTATATAGAGGACCATCACAACAGCTGGAGAAGGGGGCAATATGATAGGCCATCCATTTTTAGGGGACATCAGGGAAAGGGTAAACCACTGACGAATTTGCTAAAGGTACCAACATGGGGCGGTCAGGGGGGCCTTTTCCCTTTAGATGTAACTAATTGTTTTGCAGCGCTTTCTTGGCTCAATGATTGTGACTGACTGACTGAGGATTGTTTTGTTGATGACTATGCTGACAGTACAATCATAGCTAATATTGCCCACTCCACAGTGGTTAGCCCAGGGTACGAGTCCGCAGTTAAGGTGATTAATATTGATGAACATCCACCTTATGTGGACGAGGTGACTAATAACGAGGGTCAGGCAGGGGAACAGCCTGATAAATAGTGATGAGCCTTGCATTATTGATGAACCGGTGTCCGCCTTCCCAAACTTAGTTCCAATTACAGGCATGGAATCCTTAAGTGTGGATGGTTTAAGTACACCTAATGTAGCTACTCCAGGGTTACTGCAGGAAATTAGCGGGGTTGGGGGGAACATAATATCCTGGAATATTGCGGGGTTGAGTTCTAGATTACAATCTCCTGAATGGCTTACTTTTATAAATAGTTTTGCTATTTGTCTCTTTCAAGAGACTTGGGCGTGTGACCCCCAGTTCCTCCAGGGTTTTCTGAATTTTTTTGTGCCGGCAATTAAGGGTTCCAAAGGACGGCCGAAAGGGGTGTTAACTATCTGGATACGACAAGAACTCTTTGATAGAGCCATAGAGCTACCCACTAAGTACAGGGATATTCAGTTGATTAGGCTATCATTGGGTTCTTTGGGTACTTTGGATATCTATAATCTCTATGCTAGAGGGCTAGGGGGACGGAAATCGGAGGTTTTGGCAGCCTTGGATTCCCTGATTGGGCTTCAGCCGAGCGAGAATAACATGATAATCGCCGGCGACTTAAATATGACTTTCGAGCCATTTACAATAGGTGATTGGCACTCAGGAGAAGAAGAGGATTCCCAGTGGGGGATTCCTAAATTAGATGTAAAGCCGATAAACAGATGGACAGATAATATAATCCAAATGAATGCGATATGCTGTGAAAGAGGGCTCAGAGCATTGAACGGTAGAACTCTGAGTGACGGACAAGGTGAATATACTTTTGATAATGGTCGCTCACAAAGCAGGATTGATTATGTTATTTGCAATCTGGCAATTTGGCACCTTATGAAGGACATGAAGGTAGTGGCTAGGCAAGAGAGTGACCTTAACCCCTTATGTATAATCCATCGTTTGTGGGGGAGGGAGCAAGGGAAGTCGAATGGGGCTGAGCAGGCTTTATTTGAGATTGTTCCAACTAATGATATGAGGCGGGTGAGGTGGGGACAAGTCATGATGAATGATAGCGTGCTGGAAAATATTAATGAGGAATTGGAAAAAAACATCTCCGCCATGGCCACCATTGCCGGGGCAGAAAATGACTTACGGCAAATCACCAATCTCCATGATAGTTTTTTTGAAAATATAAGGGGTCACTTCATTAAGGTAGTAACAAAGCCAGTGGGCAAAAAATTACTCCCAAAGAGAGTGGGGTGGTATAACAACGCTTGCAGATCTGCAAGAACATCCTAAGGAGTGGCCCTTAAAAGAAGAGACCCTAATGCAGTCAGAATAGCTAGACAGAGCTACAAGAAAACTGTATACATGGCAAAGAAATTATGAGACGAACAACATTGGCAGGACCTTAAAACAGCTAGCACCGCGAAGGACTCAAAACTCTTCTGGAGTATTGTAATGTGGGGAAGAGGAGGCCACCCTGAACCACCCATAAATTATGTAACTCAGAGAAGCTCGGTGGATCACTTTGGTCCCCAATATGCATGCTGCCCTGAGGACCCACAAGTAACACCTTATGTTTAGAACCACCCTTTAATATTAGAGATGTAACAGTGGCACTTAAAGCTGTCTCAAGGGGAAAAGCACCAGGGCCAGATGGGGTCCCAGCGGACGTCTTTCTCCATGATAAAATGCACTGGGACCTGTACATTATGAAGTTGGCCAATGCTGTGGCCTTAGGGGCTCCAGTACCAAAGTCATGGCAAGGGGCCGTAATAATCCCTATATATAAGAAAGGCGATAAAATACAGGCTGGGAACTACAGGCCTATCAGCCTGATTGATACGGTACAAAAGGTGATTGGGAAAATGATTTTAGATAAAATATTAGACTGGGTTGAAGGAGAAAATATTTTGTCCCCCTTCCAGGCAGGTTTTCGTAAATTAACTAGCACTACTGATCAGATCTTCCGTTTTACCTTATTGCATTGGAAGACTGTTTTATTAGGAAAAGGCAGTATTTACGCTGCATTTATTGATTTGCAAGCAACTTTTGATTTGGTGCCACAATCTCAGCTATGGAACGTGCTAAATAAGCTGGGCATTCCACTGTAAATTTTAATGCTAGTGATGAGGCTGCACGAGTCAAACTACGCAACAATCCAATAGGGGGGGCATGGGCAAGTCACACCTGATTTCCCGGTAGAGCGTGGGGTGCGCCAGGGCTGTGCCATGAACCCCCACACTCTTCTCATTAAACATCAACGGGTTAGTTGAATGTATGTTGTCGGGACGTGTAGATGCCCCCACTTTGGCTGGAATGAAAACCCCTATCTTATTATTTGCGGAAGACACTCTTATTATATCGAAAACTCCGAGCGGCCTCCAGCGAGCCTTGAAGATTTTTGAGGATTTTTGTGTTGACCAAGGGTTGGAAGTCAATGTAGCAAAAACAAAACTTATGGCATTCAACCCACATCGCAGCTTTAAAGGGAACTTTTTTATGAATGGGCAAAAGGTGGAAATGGTGTCGGATTTTGTCTATTTGGGTATCCATGTGGCAAGGGGTATTAAGTGGGGGAAACACGTAGAAATGGCGGCTTTAAAACTCCGCCAAAATGCGGGAGCGATAATTTTAGAGCACAAGAAATCCCTGACCAAGCCGATACAGCCAGCTCTCCAAGTGTATGAGGCGAAAGCCCTAAGCTCGGCACTTTATGGCGCTGAGATTTGGAGCTATGATAAACTAACACCATGTACACTTGCAGAGAATACGTTTTTGCGTAATCTTGTCAGTCTTCCTAAGAGCTCACCAATGAAACCACTGCGATATGATCTAGGCAGGAAGGCCTTAGTAGATATTGCTAGATTGCGCCCTATATTATATTGGCGACGGATTTGGGTAACTCCTGAACTTGCCCACTATGCCCAGGGATTTTTGGACGTAATTAGAAATGATGATTTCCACAAGATAGCCTGGTTAAGGGAACTTTGTAAAACTCTGGTGGGAATGGGTATAAAGGGGTTGTGGGAGAACCCCGAGGTAGCTCCATTCCCATCTAAGGTTATCCTAAAAGAAAAATACTGGGAAATGGTTGCATACCGGAATTGGAATGGTGCTGATCCCTCTACCATGGAGGGTCATTTCCTGGAATTTAAATCTTTTCCCAGTTTAGAGCCTTATTGGGATGTAATCACAAAACCGGGAGATAGGAAGCTCTATTTCCAGCTCAGAGCAGGGTCTCTTCCTATAAGATCATTAACCGGCAGATGGACTCTAGGTAGTTCCAATATGTGCCCGTTTGTAAAACTGACAAAGAGACCATTGCCCATCTTCTTTTTGTTTGTATAGCATATAACACCCCTAGACGAGTTTGGCTAAAAGCGGTGTGCAGACTGTTAGGCACAAGGGACAGTGCGGTGGCAATAAGATTAAGATTAATTTGCACTAGCACTTTACCTGTTATTTCAGTTGCAGTTGCAAAATACCGGGCTGGGTCTGGGCCTTCAGAAATATTTTTTTGTTGTGATTAACTTGAGTTTCAGTATGTATATGATTTTAGAAATTTTTAAATGCATTGAATTTATGTCCAAAGTAAATGATAGAGATTATAGGACTATCGTGAATACATGAATTTTGTGATTGGCTTTTTTATACAGTGGTTTTAAACAAAAAGTAGTGCTGTCGAATTGCTTCTAGTTGTATTTTTTTTATGTGTTAAATATTGATAATTGAAATTAATTTATATTAACAAATGGATGTTTTAATAATTATGCTTTTATGAGTTTTTTTATCTCGAATAAAGCAAATTTGACTTGACTTGACTTGTAAGTAATGTCAAAGTTAGTAATATTGATAAAAAATATATCGATGTTACTAATATCGATGTTACTAATATCGATATTTATATTATTTTTATTTTATTATGTATTTAATATGTATGTGTTATATGTGTTTTGTTAAGTGTTCTGCTGATTTTAAAATATATGTATACAATTTTGATATGTTAATAAGGTGTTTTTTAAGTTAATTTTGTGTTTTATTACTGTAGCGCGTTGTGGGTTTATAGGGGAATAGGGTGGGAAGTAATTTATTTATACTAAATTAATTCGTAATTTTTAGGAATTATAAATTAATTTTAATTAATTTTTGCATTTAAGTTCTGCATGCGGGTTGTGAGTTTATAGGGGAATAGGGTGGGAAGTAATTCAATTGCAATTACGTAATTTATTTTCATTAATTGGTATTGATAATTATATTGTTAAATAATTATCAATTGGTAATAGTTTTTATTAATTGATTAATTGATAATTATGTTAAGTGTATTTTTTTATTATTGGAGTGTGTTGTGCGTTTATAGGGGAATATTGTTGGAAGTAATTAAAATCAAATTAAATAATTATTAAATGTATTGTTGGGTATTGATAAATAATTTATTGGACATTAATTATTAATTGGCAATTATTTTAAATTATATTTTTTGGGTTATGAAAATAATTTATTGTTGTTTTATCATTAATTGGTAATTACATATTATTAAATATTATGTATGGATTTGTTAATAAATATATTATTTGGTAATTATCAATTGGTAATTAATGTGTAATAATTAATATGTTTTGTTATTACAAATATGTTATTGGTCAATATTTATTAGTTGGGCATTAATATGTATTATTTACTATTTATTATGAATGTATTGTTAGTTAATTATGCATTGGTACTTATGTTTTTAATAATTATTTCTTGGTATTTGTAAATAGTTTAGAGTTATTTAATAATTAATTAATTATTTATTTTCAAAAATATATTTATTTATATGTATGTTATTTTTAACTTCTACGCTATCCAACGCTTTCCCTACTGTTGCAGTCTATGGAGGTGGAATGGTAATTTTGACCCTTACGCTATACAACACTTTCCCTACTGTTCAACTCTCTGGAGTTGGAATAGTAATTTTTACCCCTACGCTATCCAACACTTTCCCTACTGTTGCACTCTCTGGAGTGGGAATAGTAATTGTTACCCCTACGCTATCCAACACTTTCCCTACTGTTACACTCTCTGTAGCTGGAATAGTAATTTTTACCCCTACGCTATCCAACTCTTTCCCTACTGCTGCAATCTTTGGAGTTGGAATAGTAATTTTAGGGCCTACGCTATCCAACATTTTCCTTACTGTTGGTTTTTTGGGAGTTAGAAAAGTAGTTTTATCCCCTCCGCTATTTAATATTTTTTGTATTATTTTAGTTAATGTAGTATATAATTAATTTCAAAAATATGTAAGTAAATGTATTTGTTTTAATTTGTTATACCTAATTATTTAATTTTTATTTATTGTTTTATGTGTATAGATGTATTTGTAATTAATAATCGTTTTAAATAATTTACAAGTTATTAAAATAATTATTAAAACTGATTATTAAGTAAATATAATATATTATATGTATATGTTTAATTAATGTTTCATTAAATTATATATTACTTATTCATTTTAAACATTATAAAATATTTTTAACTATGTTTATTTTATGTATAAGTATTATTTATTTTATTTTACATAATTTTTAACTTACCATGTTGTAGATAGGATGTCGATATTCTGGACATCGATATTCTTGCTCCGATATTTTTGTAGGTCGATTTTTTGACCTTCGATATTTTGTCAGTGATCCCTTTTGATTTGTGAAGATTCCGTAATCGTAAAGATACTACTAGAAAAATCGCTTTGCAAATAGCACATAATTGTAAACTTGCATAAAAGTGTAAGTTTACCCTTGTGAATCCGGCCCTCAAAGTTTTGTATTCTGCATAATGTAAGAGTGTCTCTGAATGTATATTATTGTATAGAATAATGTTTCCTATTGGATCGTATGTGGGTATCTTTATGCAAAAGAATGGAGGCATTGCCGTATTGAATATTCACACTAACGTATGGGCAGATGGGGTATTAGTGAAATGTTAAAGGGCTCAGGCCGTGCAGTCCCTGTTCAAACAGACAGCTAGAATGCCACTGTGGCCACTCTCCTGTTACCCCTCAAGGTAACTACTTCAGTCAACCTTACAGTCATGTTACCAATTAAGCATACTCCTTCTCAACCCTTACACACATGAAATAAACCATCACTCCTGGTACTCCTAATAGATTTTTGTCATTTTGCTGTTATTTTCCTTTCCATATTTACTTTACTAAATTGGTTTGGCAAGCAGATTTCTTAGTTTAACATTGTTTTGGTGCTGCTAGAATGTTTTTAATGCATTTTCTCAGAGAGAAGACACTCATGTATGCTAAAGCTTCCAATGATAATCCCTGGATTTCTCAGTGAAACCTTCTTTTACCATCTAAGATCGAGGGACAGTATTATGTTAGGGCAAGAATAAAATAGATTTTCTCCCACTGCTGAAGTTACCAGTATTTCAGGTATACATAATTCCAGGGAGTAGTGACTCATTATCAAAAGCTAGACACAAAGGGGCATATTAACAAGCCCCTTTCGCCACCACAGCATCACTTTTCAGGACGTTGTGGTGCCAATATGGGCTTTGCCTTATTTATAAGACAGTGCTAAGCCACTTAATGTGGCTTAACGCTGTCTTGTAAATAAGGCACCCTTTTATGCTATACTTAGCATGAAACGGGATGGCAATGGGTGTTGCCGTGGCTGTTCCACTGCAACACCTATTGATTTTGACACTGCCCCATATTTACGAGGGCAGTGTAAATATGTGGCATCGCCAAAATTAAGACCAGGGAAAACCTGGTCCTAAACAGGTGGAATGAGGAGAAATGTTTCTTTTTTCCTCATTCTTGCTGTTTCCATGTGTGCTGCGTTGTGCAGCACACATGGAAATGGCAAATCGCCCATGATTTTTATGTGCAGGAAGGTGCCCCTTCCTCCACATAAACAATCATTTACAAAAAAAAGACATTTTGCAACTTCTATGTGTGTTGCATTAAGCAGCACACATAGAAGTTACAAAACACCATTTACAAATTGATAATGTGCAAGAAGGGACACCTTCCTGCACATAAAGAATAACTAAACGCAGGCAAGCACATTTTCGCCAGCACAAGGGGAAATGCAGGGCTTCACCATATTCTTGCAAATACGGTGCAGTCCTGCGTCTCTAAAGTGACGGAGAGTTTGTTAGCCTTCTTGGCTTATCCACACGCTTGGTCACTTTCTTGTAAATATGCCCCATAGTGTCCCCTAAAAATGGGAAATTAATGGCGGATTCAGGAATACCACACTAGACTCCCACAGCAGATCCCCGTGCTCTCTGGAGTTTGTTTTGAATGAAAAACATCAGAGCTTCCAAATTATAACTGATGTTAACACCCAAAGGGGTTTCGGTTAACATGAGACTCATAATATGGCCCTATAGTGCTGAACTTTAATGCACTCTTCCAGCTAATAGTTCAGTTCCCAACAATAACCTGACATAATATACCATATTATTGCATTACATTAAATAAAAATATGTAACGTAACTTAACAAGACATATCAAAACATAGAATAACATAAATTAATACTTGCCTTACATTTCATTGCATAGCATGGAATGGCATAATATACGGCATAATATATGACCTGTATTAAACAGGCTGCTGTATTACGCTTCACGCCTTCACACTCATTAATATTTGAAGGTTGTTTCATGCCATCATGAGCGACCGGACCTGAAAGCTACACAAGATGAACCTGTTGGAATATAATATACTAAACGTAAAATTGCGAATTGCTAATGCTTTCTAGACCTCCCTGCTGTCCTCCACTATGTCAATTTAGCTCTCTCCTCTCTTTTGCTAGCATACAGACTATGCAATTAAATTAAATTAGTTTTCCTGATTTATAATGCTCTAAATCAGTAGCGGTGCAAAGGGCTCTCAGTTTATAGTTCAATACAATTTTATGTTCTCTGCTGCTTATAAGAAAATATATATTTTTTTGTTTAGTGTTCGCATTCTTCTTATTTGGTTTTTCATTGGTCTTAAAATTGTGTTGCCTTTCTAGTGCTTGTCCTCTAACTAGTCTGTAATATTGTGTTGTGCAAGGCTGTACGTTTTAACAGGAGTACATACTCGACATGTTACATTAAACAGACATGCGAATGCCTCTGTCATCTTCTCATGTTTAAAGGCAAGGGGAGGTGACACACAATATAATATAGTAATATATTTTATTTTACAGTCAGCACTGACTTTAATTATCCTCTTTGCAATCAATGGTGTTACAGCGACGTCTCATACCTATCTTGTAGCAAAAAATACCACGTGCAAATGTTATTTTTTTTATTCAGGAAATGCTCGTCAGTAATTATCTCAGTAGATCGCTCTGAAGCTCGTGCGTATGATTCACGTCTGCCAATCCACTCGCCAATTAACAGCGATTTAGCTTGAATGAGAAAGGGAAATTTGAATGTGTCAATTTCTTTTTAATTTGTCTCATAACTGTTACCAAACATAATGTGAACATGTTCCTATATATTGACAACAGAAAGGTGTGTTGCAAACATTTACCCAAATATGCTGTTGCTTGCACAAAATCTGGCTGTGTCAAGTACTAGTTAGTTACGTTAAAGGTCATTTATACATATGGAGGACCACAGGCCGTATAGGCCCTAGTAATGTCACTCACCAAGAGAGCATAATTCATGATGTCATGGTGACGTTGAACAAAAAAGGTCACTGCGTCGGAACAATCTGCTCATTTTAGGTGGTTGATTTTTATGCATTAAGAAGCACAGCGGATCTGCCCATATGTCTGCATTGCCACTTTATATCGTTGATAAATAAAGAATAAGATCCTTTCTTTAGTGAGAACGTGTTATGTGCTCATGGAGATATCATTTATGAAGCCAAACAATGTGGATAATAGCATGGAAATATTGCAAAGGTTTTTCCCTACCAAATGTTTATGGTAACTAAATTACAGTGGACTTCGACCCCAACTGTTTTTATGAGTATTGTTGCTCTCAACCTTTCATTTCTTTCTTTTCGTGTTTTTTTTTGTACGAAGCAAACATTGTTCTCTTCAAATTTAACATGGCCTCTGAAGTCTCCACTCTCGATAGATTTCACATTTCACACCACTTTTATTCACGCAGTTGCTAGTTTAGACATAATATCCCCTCCCATTGTGATATTGAATTTATCACCACTGTTCTTAAGGACAGAGGGGCTTATTTACGAGCTTTTCATACCTGCATTACCTCCCTTTTTGGGACGCTGCAGCGGTGTAAAATATGCGCCACACTGTGCCATATTTATAAAGTGACGCATCTAGGCTTTGAAAATCCCTGCGCTACATTATACCAGCATTAGGTATAATTTATGCACAGTGGGCGTTCCACAAAAAAAGCCTTGTAGTAGTGGCTCAGTGAAATCTATGAGATTTCACTACGCCACTTTTAGGTGTCAAATCCTTACGAGTGTCATACAGTTACTGCTTATCTATATAGTGTGTTAAGTTAGCATGAGCTTATTAAATGCTTAAACGCCATTTTTCCTTTTGCTGCTTCTGCACACGGCACATAATTGTTGATTTAGCTTTCAACCTAGAAGAGCGTTGTGATTTACATGAGAATAATATGTTATTGCTCTGATATCAGCTTTGCTTAATAAACTATGTCTGTACAGAGAGTGCTGAAGCTTCAAGGATAACTCGACACAGAATTGTTGTGAGGTCTGATCTCCGCACCTTCATAGACATAACATAAGTGCAGCTTCTGCCAAATTCCGGCTTTAGGCGCGTTTTATATTGCTTTGCTTAGAGCACACATACACACTTGATGCGGTTCTCATGCAGAGAGCTGGTGGAAGCTGATGTGATCTCTTCATACTAGGATCTTGAGGTATGGGCCCGCCCTGCTAAAACCCAAAGAGACCTTCTTAGATATTAATATAATATGCTGGTTAGGGAGGGTGAGAATTAGGTGTTGTTAACGCTTATTCATTACGGCATCTTAGCATGCTGTCACCTTTTGCTTTTTATGGACTAGTAACTATGCTGATAACTTTGCTTCTGATGATATGTTTCCTTGTATTATCTAAGATACTGCGTTTGAGAAAACGGCATTAGTAAATAAATATTTCAAATATGCACGTGTCCTCGTTTACTCCACGTTCTGGTTTGAAATGATTGTATAACGAAAGAGTGCTCATGTGTTCCACGTGACCTGAGGTATTGTAAGTTCATGTTCTGGTTTGTCTAAACATTGGGAGTTTGTTATGACCAATGAGACACTGTAGCTAGCTTGGTAAGGGGATTTTGGGTACTGAGGTGAGTTTTGGGCCACCCTAATTCACTGAGGTTCCAAATCTCTATGCACAGTTCAGTAGGAGAACGGAATTCCCGCTACACGAGTTCTTCACAGCAGGCATAAGGAGTGACGGAGGCCCTTTCACATGGGGCTTGCCCCATGTGAAAGGACACATTGCTGGAGTTTTGCCTGTTTTCATACACACCCTGGCAATGTGCCACTTGTGCGCCTACAGATATGTCAGGATTACTGACGTATCTGTAAATCCTTGCCACATGGCGCGCTGTACAGTAAATATGGCGCATCCATGATGTCGCATGCAGGGTGCACCGACAAGCGTTGCAATGTTGTTTTCACGCAGCAGTGCAACACTTTTCATAAATGAGCCCCAGAATTATTCAAGTTGGTCTGACATTCCACAATGCAAACATACAATGATATAGCACAAAGGATAACATCCTACTTCTGACGCCACAGTAGAATCAAGCCTTTTATCCCTAAAACAAATTTCAATTTTTCCACAAGGATGTGAGATTCCACAATCTCACATCCTTTTAAAACTGCACTGTGGAGAATCCCTACTGACAGGCTTTCTGAAATTGCTGCTAGCTCATCTCAAGACAATCTTCCATGCAGCTTCTAACAGTTTTGGTCTTAGTTTAGTTCTGATGTTTAGAATGTAGAAATTTTTGAGATTTAGAAACTATTCTGCTAACTTTGAAGCTTATATTCATAAATTATAAGGTTCGAACAATAAAGGTGCTACTACTAATATCAGGACAATCCTCACTGAGGATTTGAAACCCTTCTTTATGAGGAACTGGCTTAGCCTAACATTATTAGAAGATCTTATAAATAATGTTATACTTCGCGTTACAGACTGTCATTATGCATGAGACATTCTTGCCTCGACCAGGTGGTCCCACATTGAGACACACTACCCCAAACCTTTGGAACTTGTGTGTCTTCAGGAGTAGAAGAGGATGGTGATGTGTAGGGAGTGCTTGCACTTCCTGGAAGTTGGCTTAGCGACTCCAATGGGCACAAAGACCCACATGTCTAATAGGCATGCTGAGCTAAGCACTAAGGATATAGACTTGCCCTTGAATATTATTTCAGAAATCCTTTATTAAGGGTAGTGAACTCTCCTAATGCATGCTTCTGTTTTTCAAGGAGTCAGACATTATGGTTACAAATTCCTATTTCACACGTTGTTGGAATTCATCCGGAGTCATCCTGTGGGATTACAGACTTTTATTTTTCACTTTGTTTATACAAGGAAGCCTTCAGGTATAAGAGTTCTATATTGCACCTACATTGTTACTACAACATGAGTCAGTGGAATCACATCTTGCACAGACTTTAAATTGTTATTAGAAGATGTGTGGTATCAAGGTATTAATTTACACCATTAAATGATTGCTAGTTGTGTAAGTGAACTGAATTATATTATTGAACTCTTTTAATATCAACGAGCTATATTGAGCCTAAAAAGAACCACAAATCTTATCACATACTTTTGAAGGTATTTCTCTTCAGCAACAAATGGCGAAACAAGTGTTGTGCACAGTTATTGTATCGATTTTAATTGTGTTTCAGCTCTGGGAAACTGTTGATTTTCATTCCACTTCAGAGAGTTGGAAATACAGAGATTGTCATCAGGCATATATTTATTCAAGATCAAAAGTTAGATGCCTAGGTCAATACCATAGCAATACTACATTTCTTCTCCTGCCTTTAGATATTAACGCTCCTCCACGGCTGGCCAAGCCCAGCTATGCAACCAGGCAGTGTAACAAGGTCCAGTGTCGCTCTGTCTCTCTCTAGTCATGTTTTCTTTGTCCCCGGCTCTACTTCTAGACTACAAGTTGTTAATGTATGGTTAGCAGCGGGTTTGGAGATATGTGAAAACATACATCACTCCTGTTAGATATGGATTGCGAGGTTAGTACATCCTGACAAAGCTCTAGCATTTGATAACCTACAATGTCTTTTAAGTAATGAAACATATATAGTGTAAGATATTATAGCAGTAAAGAGAGAAAGAGAAGACACTTTTACATCTTTATGACAAATTTTCTTTGTGCCACTGTTGGTAGACACCTCCCAGGACACCCATCATGCAGCACATTTCGGACAAGTAATAAACAGCCTCACAAGCTCAGCCATGGTTTGTTAATATTATTTCTAAAGCGCAAACTGTTACCTGAGTGTGTCCTGGAGCTGAACCTGACATCCTACGGAGGATTAAAACACGGGGTTGAAGAAGGGAAGTAGTTAGACAGTAAACACAATGGTTTGTCTTGCACCTGAGATGCAACAGGAGTTCATTCCAAGCCTTAGCTGCACCAACCACAAAACTTCTGCCTCCACAGTTGGACTTCTTTACCAAGGGCACTGATACCAGTTTTGCTTCTGAAGAGCGCAGAGGTCTTCTGGGTACATACCACTGGAACTGCCATTTTAGGTGGAGGGGTCAATTTCCTTAAAGGGATTTGTTGACCACACAAAGAGCTTTAAACAGAACGCGTTTTTTGACGGGCAACCAGTGAAGCTTTTAAATCTCAGCCGAGATTGAAGCATATTTTGATAAGCCGGTGAATAGTCTGGCTGCTGTGTTCTGCAGTAGTTGCAGTGTTTTTCATAACACCTTCCTGGATATTGGTAAATGAGCACTTGTGACCCTTATGTAACCTTCAAGTGTTTCACTGATTAAAATGGCCATGATCTCAGTGTGATATGGATGTCTCCACTTGAAAGGAAAGCCCCCGGAGTGCTGGAGTGCTCTCAACCTGAAATAATTATTTCCTGGGTTCCCAGAAGAAATATTCCCACCAAATATTTTTTTAAATATCTCTGCCTAACAGATTCGGATGCAAACTTTTCACAAAGCATGCAGACCATTATTAATTGTAAACCAGAATGATAAATGAAAACAGCACAGCATTTGTATGAAAAGGAACGCAGAGGGGCTACAGTCGTGCTCCTAAAGAGAGTGAAATCGAATAGTATGTGGCTGTGCAAACACTGGAAAGGATTACTAGAACTTGATTAAGAATAAGACGCATCACTTTACCAAAACTAACTGGGATGCATTGCGTGCAGTCATAGGAGTCACAAGAGATGGTTGAACATGTTTTATCTTAAAGCCTGGACTGTTGGGAAAGTAAATATCATCTTGAAATGAGATATGCACAGTATCCCTTTTCAGGACCGGCTTTAGGGCAGTGCGACCGGTGCGGCCACACTGGGCACTGAACTGTGGAGGCGGCGCTGACCTCATGGGGTGAGCTGTATACAGCACTAACTCAGGACTGGAGAGATATAGGGCACTTTTGCCCGGTGGTAGTGAGAGAATCTGAGGAGGAGGTGATGGAGGTGTGGGGGGCGCCAAAAAATGAATGTCGCACCGGGCGCCACCAGTGCTAAAGTAGGACCAGTCCCTTTCTCCTGTGCATGTATGAGTTTAGCAACAAGGCCAGTACCCATTCTGCTCATGCGGTTTCTTAATCCACTGACCATATTTTGTTCCTGTGTTGCAGTAATTTCTTTATTCAATGCACAGAGGGATGGAAGATTGCTGAGGCTAAACCCGGTCCAAAAGATCTGGAAAAAACTATAATTAAGCGGAAGATGCCTCTACAAGTTATGTGTTTTTGTATTCGTACTGCTCTGAATTTCAACAGCGTTTCCTATGGGTGTACTTGTATAGATGTCCAAATTTCCGAGATCCTTGAATTGGCTATACATTGCAATGTATATTATTGTTCTACTGCCCTCTTGTATTATACACACCATTGCACTGTTTCACTGAAGTTTACCATGGGCCCAATTCACAGAACTAACTTAAGACAAAATCCTAAATGTACTACTTTTGGTATTCACAGAAGGCATTTAGTAGTAGTAAAGTTAGGTTTTTGTCTTAAGTCTGTCTTAAGTCTGTCTTAAATTTGTCTTAAGTCTGTGTTAAGTCTGTCTTAAGTTTGTCTTAAGTCTGTCTTAAGTCTGTCTTAAGTCTGTCCTAAGTTTGTCTTAAGTCTGTCCTAAGTTTGTCTTAAGCCTGTCTTAAGTCTGTCTAAGTTTGTCTTAAGTCTGTCTTAAGTCTGTCTTAAGTCTGTCCTACTACTTTTGGTATTCACAGAAGGCATTTAGTAGTAGTAAAATTAGGATTTTGTCTTAAATTTGACTGAAGACAGACTTAGGACAGACTTAAGAGAGACTTAAGATAGTCTCAAGACAAACTTAGGACAGACTTAAGACAGACTTAAGACAGACTTAAGAAAAATTTAGGACAGACTGAAGACAGACTTAAGACAGACTTAAGACAAAATCCTAACTTTACTAGTACTAAATGCTTTCTGTGAATACCAAAAGTAGTACGTTTAGGATTTTGTCTTAAGTTAGTTCTGTGAATCAGGCCCCTTGTGATCACTTGAGCACAGAGCACTTTCTGTTTTTTATATACTGAATGACTTTTGACCAAATTGAATATAAAATTATATGCAAGTCGACCGCGCTCCAAGTATATATGTTTAATAATTGATGTGATACCTAATTTTTTACCTTCCATAACTCGCTTGTTCTACTAGGTACCTCTGTTCTTTCATAATTGTTTTGGCAAGGGCAACAATTACTCTAAAATCATTTCAAGGCTTTTAAACTTTCTATGCAGGCAAGAGGTTTATCATAAGTGAAACAAAATGTAAGATCTCATGGTAGAGAGACATTCAAATCTGTAAGGATTGTTCCTAGCACAATTGGTACAAAACTACAGCCATTGTCAAATGTTTATACCTTAGGTATATGCGATGACACTTCATGCTTCCTCAGGACAAGAAGGGTAGAAACTATTGGGCTTTTTGTACTGCTTCGCTCAAAAGATATAGGAAAATCTTTAGCGGCAATGCAATTTCACATACTGCTATTATTCTTTACAAGGGAATTCTGCTTCAAAGACCCTCTATGCAGCGGAATCTTAGGATTCTGTACTTATGCATGTCTATATATGAGAATTTGTAGATTGTGCATTTTACTAGAAAGCAATGGTGTGCTGAAAATAGGCAGGTGTGCGCTGAGATACATTTTAATGATCATTTAAAATGAGTACGAATATTTGACACTGGGGATTCTTATCAATTAGACCTGCTTCGAGGGAGTGAGTCTTCAGCTAATTTCTCGATTGGATTAAGGTCTGGTCAGTTCTACGTCGATGGGGATGTTCCTCTAGATGCAGTAGGTGCTGCTAGAACTATTTTCTGACACGGCCGGACTGGGAACCACAACCGGCCCCGGCAAAGTTCTTGGCTGCTCCCATTCCCCACTCGGAGGAGGGGTAAGGGCTGAGCTCTTTGACAGGGCCGGTTTTAAACGGCCCTGTCACAAAAACGGCCCCCAGGGGCCAAAAACTGGCCCCCACCTGTGCGGCGAACCGGGGGATTGCCCGGTGCCGGCTATGGCCAGTCCAGACCTGTATTCTGATTTTCTCGTATTTTGCAGTTTTTTGTTTCCTCTTAATTGATGTTCTAGTTTCTGAGGTGGTTAAATTTTATTCAGATATGCAGATATGCTGATGTCACTGAGTTTGTATTGAATACATCTTGTCTTGAAGAGTATACCAGTTTGGAGCAGAGCCTATATCCTACTATAAATACGTGTTTGCTAAGTAAATAGGGAATTAAATATATGAGAGAGCATCCCAGTTTGTTCTAATGTACTCTTATGGTTAATGTAAGAACTTAAATAGATGTATGGGGGAATGATACTATCTGCAGTTTACCCTTTGAGTTGTGGGCCCTAGCCTGGGTACTATTTCATCAAGCTGTTAGTTGGAAGGAGCAGTAGAGCACAGATGCCATGTTTAGCCCATATTAAGTAAATCGTGTATAACATTAAACTGGGCACATTGCATTTCGGTCGAACCTTTATTCATTAAAAAGGTGGAGCAGAGAAAAAATCAACAAGGAATTATTTGAATAGACAGAAGAGAAGAGGGCATGTACAGCTAGCTGAAGAGTATAGCCTTTGTATATATTTCAGGGCAACAGTATCTTGTAGGCTAATAAAGGAAACAATTGCCAAATTATAATTTGGTGCCTTTCCTTTCCTTATTTAATGATAAAGAACTAGCCAACTGATTACGGCATGAAGGACCATTGGGTTATGATTACATAAATAGCTACATTGGTTCACTGGGGTCTCGTTTGACAGAAATACTTTTGAGCGCTGGTCACCACCTTAGGCCAGTAAACTACCGATGTGACATATAACAGAAAAAAATGTCGGACACCTGTATCGGATGAAATACAAATGCCTTCAAATTGATTACAGTCAGACCCCTGCTCCCATTTACTGTGGTTCAATTATTTCTTTGGGAATTGATTTCATAGATGGATGTACCCCCTTCTCATGATTCTTGAGTCGACTGTTCCATTGTATATGCCTTCACTATTTCTTCACTCGTGCACAGCGTGATAACTGTTTAGCACTGAAAGTTTTTTTAAAAGAAATAATATCTGTCTGTGAATAACAATCTACAAGTTGCATTCTATTAGGCATGTGTTCATGACAGTGGATCTATTAATTTACAGTTGATTTAGTACTAGCGTACGCCAATGACCATCTGTTTCATTTAATTCTGTTAACCAATGTATTTATGTACCTTCTAATGATGAAAGCCCTTGCAAACCTCTCCACTTCCTGTCTTCTGCCCTTACTACAGAAACTGAGGAAGTACTGGCTACGTCCCTCGTAAATAATTTCTATAAAACAAAGGTAATGGGACATTAACTTTCTGTTGTACAGCAAACACACAATTTGGTAAGGCAAAGGATAATAGTCTAAGCATAAACACACAAAAACACTTGATCAAATGGATGCAGACACTCTCCTTTATGTTAGTTGTAACTACTAGTCTAGTAATGTGCTTCCTAACTTGTTCTTAATTTGATTAAAGACGCCATTCAGAGTTGAGAAGAAACAATTCTCTGTATCCAGTCCTGCATCACTAAGGATTAACATCAACAAGCATTCGAAGTGTTGCATTATTTGAGGAAGCATGCTTGGGATTTCAGATTTATTATGACATCATTCACTGGTTGTAACACCAAACAAAAGGTTCAGGTACACAATTTCAATGGCAAACTACAGATTAATACTGAAAAATTCATACAAATAAAGAAAGGGAAGAAAAAGGGAAAGAAAGAAAGAAGCCTATATTTCAAAACCAATTCAATTAAGTACTCATAATTTATTAAACATATAATTTCAGATAAAACACATTACAAATCAGATGAACGCTCATAAAAAGTGTTGGCAAAACTTAAGAAAACCAATTTGCGTTGCCAAACACGTGGCTAACATACAGACATGACGGAGTGAGCTAAAGAACGGTGATGGGTTAAACCCAGATCAGTTGACTGGGGGTGAGTGTTTGTATTGTCAACGCTCCGTCCATCACCACCTTTGGTTTTTCTTTGTTCGCCCTAAGTTGGCAGGGTATGCTCAGACGTGAGTCCCTTGCTCACTTTGCCACTGGAGTCAAGCAAGCCCGGCTGAAGACGGCTGGAATGCCAGAAACCGGTCCTGGGAAGCTTGATTCCGGTCCAGGGAAGACATGGCTTGGCAGTTCGGGCTGGACTGTTCCCATGAGGCACAGGGTCAGACTGATTTGCATATGGCCATGTCTGAACTGGGGTGGAGGAGTGAGCTAAAGAACGGTGATGGGTTAAACCCAGATCAGTTGACTGGGGGTGAGTGTTTGTATTGTCAACGCTCCGTCCATCACCACCTTTGGTTTTTCTTTGTTTGCCCTAAGTTGGCAGGGTATGCCCAGACGTGAGTCCCTTGCTCACTTTGCCACTGGAGTCAAGCAAGCCCGGCTGAAGATGGCTGGAATGCCAGAAACCGGTCCTGGGAAGCTTGATTCCGGTCCAGGGAAGACATGGCTTGGCAGTTCGGGCTGGACTGTTCCCATGAGGCACAGGGTCAGACTGATTTGCATATGGCCATGTCTGAACTGGGGTGGCGGAGTGAGCTAAAGAACGGTGATGGGTTAAACCCAGATCAGTTGACTGGGGGTGAGTGTTTGTATTGTCAATGCTCCGTCCATCACCACCTTTGCTTTTTCTTTGTTCGCCCTAAGTTGGCAGGGTATGCTCAGACGTGAGTCCCTTGCTCACTTTGCCACTGGAGTCAAGCAAGCCCGGCTGAAGACGGCTGGAATGCCAGAAACCGGTCCTGGGAAGCTTGATTCCGGTCCAGGGAAGACATGGCTTGGCAGTTCGGGCTGGACTGTTCCCATGAGGCACAGGGTCAGACTGATTTGCATATGGCCATGTCTGAACTGGTGTGGCGGAGTGAGCTAAAGAACGGTGATGGGTTAAACCCAGATCAGTTGACTGGGGGTGAGTGTTTGTATTGTCAACGCTCCGTCCATCACCACCTTTGGTTTTTCTTTGTTCGCCCTAAGTTGGCAGGGTATGCTCAGACGTGAGTCCCTTGCTCACTTTGCCACTGGAGTCAAGCAAGCCCGGCTGAAGACGGCTGGAATGCCAGAAACCGGTCCTGGGAAGCTTGATTCCGGTCCAGGGAAGACATGGCTTGGCAGTTCGGGCTGGACTGTTCCCATGAGGCACAGGGTCAGACTGATTTGCATATGGCCATGTCTGAACTGGTGTGGCAGAGTGAGCTAAAGAACGGTGATGGGTTAAACCCAGATCAGTTGACTGGGGGTGAGTGTTTGTATTGTCAACGCTCCGTCCATCACCACCTTTGGTTTTTCTTTGTTCGCCCTAAGTTGGCAGGGTATGCTCAGACGTGAGTCCCTTGCTCACTTTGCCACTGGAGTCAAGCAAGCCCGGCTGAAGACGGCTGGAATGCCAGAAACCGGTCCTGGGAAGCTTGATTCCGGTCCAGGGAAGACATGGCTTGGCAGTTCGGGCTGGACTGTTCCCATGAGGCACAGGGTCAGACTGATTTGCATATGGCCATGTCTGAACTGGGGTGGCAGAGTGAGCTAAAGAACGGTGATGGGTTAAACCCAGATCAGTTGACTGGGGGTGAGTGTTTGTATTGTCAACGCTCCGTCCATCACCACCTTTGGTTTTTCTTTGTTTGCCCTAAGTTGGCAGGGTATGCTCAGACGTGAGTCCCTTGCTCACTTTGCCACTGGAGTCAAGCAAGCCTGGCTGAAGACGGCTGGAATGCCAGAAACCGGTCCTGGGAAGCTTGATTCCGGTCCAGGGAAGACATGGCTTGGCAGTTCGGGCTGGACTGTTCCCATGAGGCACAGGGTCAGACTGATTTGCATATGGCCATGTCTGAACTCGGGTGGCAGAGTGAGCTAAAGAACGGTGATGGGTTAAACCCAGATCAGTTGACTGGGGGTGAGTGTTTGTATTGTCAACGCTCCGTCCATCACCACCTTTGGTTTTTCTTTGTTTGCCCTAAGTTGGCAGGGTATGCTCAGACGTGAGTCCCTTGCTCACTTTGCCACTGGAGTCAAGCAAGCCTGGCTGAAGACGGCTGGAATGCCAGAAACCGGTCCTGGGAAGCTTGATTCCGGTCCAGGGAAGACATGGCTTGGCAGTTCGGGCTGGACTGTTCCCATGAGGCACAGGGTCAGACTGATTTGCATATGACCATGTCTGAACTGGGGTGGCGGAGTGAGCTAAAGAACGGTGATGGGTTAAACCCAGATCAGTTGACTGGGGGTGAGTGTTTGTATTGTCAATGCTCCGTTCATCACCACCTTTGCTTTTTCTTTGTTCGCCCTAAGTTGGCAGGGTATGCTCAGACGTGAGTCCCTTGCTCACTTTGCCACTGGAGTCAAGCAAGCCCGGCTGAAGACGGCTGGAATGCCAGAAACCGGTCCTGGGAAGCTTGATTCCGGTCCAGGGAAGACATGGCTTGGCAGTTCGGGCTGGACTGTTCTCATGAGGCACAGGGTCAGACTGATTTGCATATGGCCATGTCTGAACTGGGGTGGCGGAGTGAGCTAAAGAACGGTGATGGGTTAAACCCAGATCAGTTGACTGGGGGTGAGTGTTTGTATTGTCAACGCTCTGTCCATCACCACCTTTGGTTTTTCTTTGTTCGCCCTAAGTTGGCAGGGTATGCTCAGACGTGAGTCCCTTGCTCACTTTGCCACTGGAGTCAAGCAAGCCCGGCTGAAGACGGCTGGAATGCCAGAAACCGGTCCTGGGAAGCTTGATTCCGGTCCAGGGAAGACATGGCTTGGTAGTTCGGGCTGGACTGTTCCCATGAGGCACAGGGTCAGACTGATTTGCATATGGCCATGTCTGAACTGGGGTGGCGGAGTGAGCTAAAGAACGGTGATGGGTTAATCCCAGATCAGTTGACTGGGGGTGAGTGTTTTTATTGTCATCGCTCCGTCCATCACCACCTTTGGTTTTTCCTAACATACAGACATTACATATATTGAAAGAACAAGAAAACAAATATAATGTGTCTTTCACAGTTTACTGTGAAAGACACATTATATTTGTTTTTGTTGTTCTTTCTATATATGTAATGTCTGTATGTTAGCCACGTGTTTGGCAACGCAAATTTGTTGTCTTAAGTTTTGCCAACACTTTTTATGAGCGTTCATCTGATTTGTAATGTGTTTTATCTGAAATTATATGTTTAATAAATTATGAGTACTTATTTGAATTGGTTTTGAAATATAGGCTTCTTTCTTTCTTTCCCTTTTTCTTCCCTTTCTTTATTTGTATGAATTTTTCAGTATTAATCTGTAGTTTGCCATTGAAATTGTGTACCTGAACCTTTTGTTTGGTGTTACTACTATCTGTCCCTGGTTCAGGGGTATTGGACAGCCTCTGTCATTGTTAATGATCATTCACTGGTTGGCCCCTTTAAGTAGCATTGTCGAAGTTATCATATACAGTTGCTTAAAGTCTGAGGATAAAAATAATTCTTAACATATTACTCTAACAGTGGAACTAATTAAACTAATTACCATTAAGCACTGTATATTTACGTTTCTGATACTGTTTCCAGTTTATACTAGAACGTGAGAAATCCTCATTTTGTTTCCAGTGATTTTTCTTACAGGTACTTAACCATACCTGTCATACACCAGGGTTCTAATTGCATGGGAAAAAGTGGAACTCATCTGAGTGTGCTGGTCAGCAAGCTGTGAATTTGGCTGGTAGGTGGTATTCATGACTTCATGCACCGAGGCACCAATGCCTTTTCTCATGTTGCTAATTGTTTAACAGCATTAATATGTCCCCCACAAACATACTATTTGGTGAGAGCCTCTTTGGGAGCAATAAAGTAGTGGACAGAAGAATGAAGAAAGATGCAAGAGAAGACTTTGAAACAATACCTGGTGGAAGGGAGACATGTTGGTGTAAAGGGTGGAGGAGGAAAGATCAGAGAGATACTGTGCCATTAAGGGAAAGACGGGATTTCATGTTCAGTTTGCTTTAGTGACATGAACGACTGTGTCTCCATCTTCTCCTTTAGGTCTGTGGCCACCTGGATTTAACCTAACCTAGGACCTAGGTACACCAAACTTGGGGGCATATTATCAAGAACGGCGATCAAATTATCGCCGTTTTAGCGACAGGAAACTGCAGCTAAAACGGCAATAATGAGCTTGATAATATGTCCTTGTGAATTCCCATAGCAGTCCATGTTCTGGTGTTAACCATGACATTTTTAATACACAGCATCTAACTATTTTTTAATGGCAAACTACTCGTCATCACAACTAAGATTTGGAACACCCTCCATCTGGCCCTGCACTTGGAACTCTCAAAATTGAAAATCAGGCAGGCTCTCTGAATTGTTTATTTGCAAAAGTGTAATGTCCCAGAGTTTAGGCTTTGTGGTATTGTTGTTAATCAGATTTAGCTCCAAGATACTTCAGCGATAGATCACACTAGAAAAAATATGACTATCACAACATACATAGCTTAACATGATAACATAACATGATGAATATTCTTTCATTCGGATATTAGGATGGAAATAGGACGCTTGTTCCTGAGAAGACCTGGCTTGGCAGTTCGAGCTGGACTGTTCCCATGAGGGACAGGGTCAAGACTGATTTGCATATGGCTGGGTCTGAACTTGGGTGGCGAAGTGAGCTGAAGAACAATGATGGATTCAACCCAGATCTGTGACTGGGGTGAGTGTCTTAAAAATGTCAGCGCTCCCTCCATCATCTCCTTGTGTTTTGATTTGTTCACTCTAACATGGCAGTGTATGCCCAGATACAGGTCCCTTGCTCACTTTGCCACTGTATTCAAGCTAGCCTGGCTGATAAGGGGTGTTACACCCAAACCAGTCCCAGGATGCTTATTTCTGGTCCAGGGAAGACTTGGTTTGGCAGTTCAGGCTGGAATGTTCCCATGAGAAATATGTTCAAGACTCATTTGTATATGACTGAGTTTGAACTGGGATAGCAAAGTGAGCTAAAGAATGATGATAGATTCAACCCAGATCTGTGATTGGAAGTGAGTATCTGAAACGTTTTAGTGCTCCATCCATCCTCTCCTTGTATTTGCATTGCTTTTCCTCATTTGGCAAGGCATGACCAAACGTAGGTCCATTCCTCAGTTAGCCACTGGGTTGAAGCTAGCCTGGCAGATGAGGGGTGGTACCCCAACATCGGTCCCAGGATGCTTGTTTCCGATCCAGGGAAGCCATGGCTTGGCAGTTTGGGCTGGACTGTTCCCATGTGAAACAGGGTCAAGACTGATTTTCATATGGCTGGGCCAGAACTGGGGTGTGGAAGTGAGCCAAAGAACTATGATGGATTCATTCAAGATCTGTTACTGGGGTTGAATGTCTGAAACGTTGCAGCACTCTGTCCTTCTCCTTGTGGTTGCTTTGTTTGCCCTAAGTTGACAAGGTATGTCCAGACGTGGGAACCTTGCTCACTTTTCCACTGGATTCAAGCTAGCCTGGCTGATGAGGAATTTTACACTGAAACTAGTCCCAGGATGTTTGTTTCTGGTTCACAGAAGGCCTGGCTTGACAGTTCGAGCTGGAATGTTCCCATGAGGAACAGGGTCAAGACTGATTTGCATATGGCTGGATAGGAACTTGGGTGGCGAATTGAGCTAAAGAACAATGATGGATTCAACCCAGATCTGTGACTGGGGGTGAGAGTCCGAAAAATGTCAGTGCTCCCTCCATCATCTTCTTGTGTTTACTTTCTTCACCCTAGGATAGCACTATAATCCCAGAGGTGGATCCCTTGCACACTTTTTCACTGGCTTGAATCTATCCTGGCTGATGAGGGGTGTTACCCTAAAACCGGTCACAGGATGCTTGTTTCCAGTCCAGGGAAGACCTGCCTTGGCAGTTCGGGCTGGACTGTTCCCATGAGAAACAGGGGTCAATATTGATTTGCTTATGGCTGAGTCTGAACTGGGGTGGCAAAGTGAGCTAAAGAATGATGATGGATTCAACCCAGATCAGTGACTAGGGTTGATTGTCTGAAACATTTTTGCTCTCTGTCCATCACCTCCTGGTGTTTGTATTGCTCACTCTAAGTTGTCAGTGCATGCCCAGATATGAGTCTGTTGCTCACTGATCCACTGGGTTCTAGATAGCCTGGCTGATGAGGGGTCCCAGGATACTTGTTTCCAGTCCAGGAAAGACCTGGCTTGGCAGTTCGGGCTGGACTGTTCCCATGTGAACGAGGGTCAAGACTGATTTGCATATGACTGGGTCTGAAATGGGGTGGCAAAGTGAGCTACAAAACGATCATGTATTCAACCCAGATCAGTGACTAGGGTTGAGTGTCTGAAAAGATTCAGCCCTCCATCCATCATCTTCTTGTGTTTGCTTCGCTCGCCCTAAGCTGGCAGGTTATGCCCAGACGTGGGTCCCTTCCTCACTTTGGCACTAGATACAGACTATCCTGGCTGATGTGGGGTGTTACCCCAAAACCGGTCCAAAAATGCTTGTTTCTGGTCCAGGGAAGACTTGGCTTGGCAGTTCTGCCTGGACTATTCCTGTTAGGAAATGGGTCCAGACTAATTTGCATATGGCTGGGTCTGAACTTGGGTGGCGAAGTGAGCTAATGAACAATGATGGATTCAACCCAGATCTGTGACTGGGGGTGAGTGTCTGAAAAATATCAGCGCTCCCTCTATCATCTCCTTGTGTTTTCTTTGTTCACTCTAAGATGACAGTGTATGCCCAGATGCAGGTTCCTTGCTCACTTTGCCATTGGATTTACGCTAGCCTGGTTGATGAGGGGTGTTACCACGAAACCTGTCCCAGGATGCTTGTTTCTTGTCCAGGGAAGACCTGGTTTGGCAGTTCGGGCTGGAATGTTCCTATTGGAAATAGGGTCAAGACTGATTTGCATATGGCTGGATCTGAACTGGGATGGCAAAGTGAGCTAAAGAACGATGATGGATTCAACCCAGATCTGTGATTGGAAGTGAGTATCTGAAATTTTTTAGTGCTCCGTCCATCATTGCATGCTCTAAGTTGGCAAGGCATGACCAGACGTGGGTCCAATGTTCACTTAGCCACTGGCTTCAATCTAGCCTGGCTGATGAGGGGCGGTACCCCAACATCGGTCCCAAGATGCTTGTTTCTGGTCCAGGGAAGACATGGCTTGGCAGTTCAGGCTAGACTGTTCCCATCTGAAACAGGGTCAAGACTGATTTGCATATGACTGGGTCAGAACTGGGGTATTGAAATGAGTTAAAGAACTGTGATGGATTCAGCCAAGATCTGTGACTGGGGGGTGAATGTCTGAAATGTATCAGTACTCCGTCCATCTCCTTGTGTTTGCTTTCTTTGCCCTAAGTTGGCAGGGTATGCCCAGACTTGGAACCTTGCTCACTTTTCCACTGGATTCAAGCTAGCCTGGCTGATGAGGAGTATTACCCTGAAACTACTGAGGATAAAAATAATTCTTAACATATTACTCTAACAGTGGAACTAATTAAACTAATTAACATTAAGCACTGTATATTTACGTTTCTGATATCGTTTTCAAGTTTATACTAGAACGTGAGAAATCCTCATTTTGTTTCCAGTGATTTTTCTTACAGGTACTTAACCATACCTGTAAACACGTGTCAAATGTTTTACTTGAAGGTTTTTCTTTTCTCTCATCTTAATCATTTGTATTGATTATGATTAGTATAGCAATCAGTTTACATATGAAAGCGATTAACAAATTGATTGTTTTAATGAAACACAAAAGACAGGGTGCAGATAAAAATGTATGGGGAAATCATGTCTCCTTATCTTTTTTCAGATATAATTCAGTTATTTTCAGCTGAATAGTTTACTCTCTGTTAATGGCCCTAAGGTTCAAGAACTGAATCTTTTATGGTTAGAGGAAGAAGAGCATTTGTCCCAAACAACCCCAATAACTTGATGAGAAAGGGGTAGCGTGAGGTAGGTAGTGGTGTGTTGTATTGATATTTGGGGGCATATGTTGGGGTTATACACCAGGGTTCTAATTGCATGGGAAAAAGTGGAACTCATCTGAGTGTGCTGGTCAGCAAGCTGTGAATTTGGCTGGTAGGTGGTATTCATGACTTCATGCACCGAGGCACCAATGCCTTTTCTCATGTTGCTAATTGTTTAACAGCATTAATATGTCCCCCACAAACATACTATTTGGTGCGAGCCTCTTTGGGAGCAATAAAGTAGTGGGCAGAAGAATGAAGAAAGATGCAAGAGAAGACTTTGAAACAATACCTGGTGGAAGGGAGACATGTTGGTGTAAAGGGTGGAGGAGGAAAGATCAGAGAGATACTGTGCCATTAAGGGAAAGATGGGATTTCATGTTCAGTTTGCTTTAGTGACATGAACGACTGTGTCTCCATCTTCTCCTTTAGGTCTGTGGCCACCTGGATTTAACCTAACCTAGGACCTAGGTACACCAAACTTGGGGGCATATTATCAAGAACGGCGATAAAATTATCGCCGTTTTAGCGACAGGAAACTGCAGCTAAAACGGCAATAATGAGCTTGATAATATGTCCTTGTGAATTCCCATAGCAGTCCATGTTCTGGTGCTAACCATGACATTTTTAATACACAGCATCTAACTATTTTTTAATGGCAAACTACTCGTCATCACAACTAAGATTTGGAACACCCTCCATCTGGCCCTGCACTTGGAACTCTCAAAATTGAAAATCAGACAGGCTCTCTGAATTGTTTATTTGCAAAAGTGTAATGTCCCAGAGTTTAGGCTTTGTGGTATTGTTGTTAATCAGATTTAGCTCCAAGATACTTCAGCGATAGATCACACTAGAAAAAATATGACTATCACAACATACATAGCTTAACATGATAACATAACATGATGAATATTCTCTCATTCTGATATTAGGATGGAAATAGGACGCTTGTTCCTGAGAAGACCTGGCTTGGCAGTTCGAGCTGGACTGTTCCCATGAGGGACAGGGTCAAGACTGATTTGCATATGGCTGGGTCTGAACTTGGGTGGCGAAGTGAGCTGAAGAACAATGATGGATTCAACCCAGATCTGTGACTGGGGTGAGTGTCTTAAAAATGTCAGCGCTCCCTCCATCATCTCCTTGTGTTTTGATTTGTTCACTCTAACATGGCAGTGTATGCCCAGATACAGGTCCCTTGCTCACTTTGCCACTGTATTCAAGCTAGCCTGGCTGATAAGGGGTGTTACACCCAAACCAGTCCCAGGATGCTTATTTCTGGTCCAGGGAAGACTTGGTTTGGCAGTTCAGGCTGGAATGTTCCCATGAGAAATATGTTCAAGACTCATTTGTATATGACTGAGTTTGAACTGGGATAGCAAAGTGAGCTAAAGAATGATGATAGATTCAACCCAGATCTGTGATTGGAAGTGAGTATCTGAAACGTTTTAGTGCTCCATCCATCATCTCCTTGTATTTGCATTGCTTTTCCTCATTTGGCAAGGCATGACCAAACGTAGGTCCATTCCTCAGTTAGCCACTGGGTTGAAGCTAGCCTGGCAGATGAGGGGTGGTACCCCAACATCGGTCCCAGGATGCTTGTTTCCGATCCAGGGAAGCCATGGCTTGGCAGTTTGGGCTGGACTGTTCCCATGTGAAACAGGGTCAAGACTGATTTTCATATGGCTGGGCCAGAACTGGGGTGTGGAAGTGAGCCAAAGAACTATGATGGATTCAACCAAGATCTGTTACTGGGGTTGAATGTCTGAAACGTTGCAGCACTCTGTCCATCTCCTTGTGGTTGCTTTGTTTGCCCTAAGTTGACAAGGTATGTCCAGACGTGGGAACCTTGCTCACTTTTCCACTGGATTCAAGCTAGCCTGGCTGATGAGGAATTTTACACTGAAACTAGTCCCAGGATGTTTGTTTCTGGTTCACAGAAGGCCTGGCTTGACAGTTCGAGCTGGACTGTTCCCATGAGGAACAGGGTCAAGACTGATTTGCATATGGCTGGATAGGAACTTGGGTGGCGAATTGAGCTAAAGAACAATGATGGATTCAACCCAGATCTGTGACTGGGGGTGAGAGTCTGAAAAATGTCAGTGCTCCCTCCATCATCTTCTTGTGTTTACTTTCTTCACCCTAGGATAGCACTATAATCCCAGAGGTGGATCCCTTGCACACTTTTTCACTGGCTTGAATCTATCCTGGCTGATGAGGGGTGTTACCCTAAAACCGGTCACAGGATGCTTGTTTCCAGTCCAGGGAAGACCTGCCTTGGCAGTTCGGGCTGGACTGTTCCCATGAGAAACAGGGGTCAATATTGATTTGCTTATGGCTGGGTCTGAACTGGGGTGGCAAAGTGAGCTAAAGAATGATGATGGATTCAACCCAGATCAGTGACTAGGGTTGATTGTCTGAAACATTTTTGCTCTCTGTCCATCACCTCCTGGTGTTTGTATTGCTCACTCTAAGTTGTCAGTGCATGCCCAGATATGAGTCTGTTGCTCACTGATCCACTGGGTTCTAGATAGCCTGGCTGATGAGGGGTCCCAGGATACTTGTTTCCAGTCCAGGAAAGACCTGGCTTGGCAGTTCGGGCTGGACTGTTCCCATGTGAACGAGGGTCAAGACTGATTTGCATATGACTGGGTCTGAAATGGGGTGGCAAAGTGAGCTACAAAACGATCATGTATTCAACCCAGATCAGTGACTAGGGTTGAGTGTCTGAAAAGATTCAGCCCTCCATCCATCATCTTCTTGTGTTTGCTTCGCTCGCCCTAAGCTGGCAGGTTATGCCCAGACGTGGGTCCCTTCCTCACTTTGGCACTAGATACAGACTATCCTGGCTGATGTGGGGTGTTACCCCCAAACCGTTCCAAAAATGCTTGTTTCTGTTCCAGGGAAGACTTGGCTTGGCAGTTCTGCCTGGACTATTCCTGTTAGGAAATGGGTCCAGACTAATTTGCATATGGCTGGGTCTGAACTTGGGTGGCGAAGTGAGCTAATGAACAATGATGGATTCAACCCAGATCTGTGACTGGGGGTGAGTGTCTGAAAAATATCAGCGCTCCCTCTATCATCTCCTTGTGTTTTCTTTGTTCACTCTAAGATGACAGTGTATGCAAAGATGCAGGTTCCTTGCTCACTTTGCCATTGGATTCACGCTAGCCTGGCTGATGAGGGGTATTACCACGAAACCTGTCCCAGGATGCTTGTTTCTTGTCCAGGGAAGACCTGGTTTGGCAGTTCGGGCTGGAATGTTCCAATTGGAAATAGGGTCAAGACTGATTTGCATATGGCTGGATCTGAACTGGGATGGCAAAGTGAGCTAAAGAACGATGATGGATTCAACCCAGATCTGTGATTGGAAGTGAGTATCTGAAATGTTTTAGTGCTCCGTCCATCATTGCATGCTCTAAGTTGGCAAGGCATGACCAGACGTGGGTCCAATGTTCACTTAGCCACTGGCTTCAAGCTAGCCTGGCTGATGAGGGGCGGTACCCCAACATCGGTCCCAAGATGCTTGTTTCTGGTCCAGGGAAGACATGGCTTGGCAGTTCAGGCTAGACTGGTCCCATGTGAAACAGGGTCAAGACTGATTTGCATATGACTGGGTCGGAACTGGGGTGTTGAAATGAGTTAAAGAACTGTGATGGATTCAACTAAGATCTGTGACTGGGGGGTGAATGTCTGAAATGTATCAGTACTCCGTCCATCTCCTTGTGTTTGCTTTCTTTGCCCTAAGTTGGCAGGGTATGCCCAGACTTGGAACCTTGCTCACTTTTCCACTGGATTCAAGCTAGCCTGGCTGATGAGGAGTATTACCCTGAAACTACTCCCTGGATGTTTGTTTCTGGTTCACAGAAGGCTTGGCTTGGCAGTTTGAGCTGGACTGTTCCCATGAGGAACAGGGTCATGACTGATTAGCATATGGCTGGGTCTGAACTCGGTGGCGAAGTGAGCTAAAGAACGATGATGGATTCAATCCAAATCTGTGACTGGGGGTGACAGTTTAAAAAGTTTCAGCAATTCAATGATCATCTCCTTGTGTTGGCCTTGTTCACCCTATTTTGACCAAAATATTCCAAAACAACCCATCCTCCAGCAATTTGCAACCCATTTGTAATCACTAAAATCCCAAGGATGGTGGCCTGCTGGGATCAGCTTTTAAATAAATGAATCAATTTATTTTAAATGCAGCCCATTTTCCTCAAAGGAAAATGCGTTGGGTTTAAAAAAGAAAAATGAAAAGTTTTCTTTTCATATTTTCAAGTGCAAGCTGCGGTCTGTGAGAACACTGCCTACTCTTAATAAAACATTTTTACGAGCATTCACAAAGGGTAAGGGGTCCGGAATGGGTTACCACCTCCTTAAAGTAAAATGTGAATGTTTTGCGACTGCATTTCTGTCACAAAACATTACGCTATACCACTGCAGTTCGGTATTAGGAAGAGACACCATAAACACTCCTCTTCCTAATACTGAATTGGTATGTATTCGCAAACGGCCCGATTCTGTGAATTGTGCAGGTTGCAACCAGAAAAAACTTCGTACATCTGGCCCTTAGGGGAGTTACACTTTTTAAGTACCAATGTTTATATTAGTCAAAAGTCGCAATGGGAGAACACAGCTTCCTTCCTACATTCACTGGCCGGCAGAGCGTATCTTTTGCAGCAATAAACAGATTTTGAGCCAACAACCCGGAGGCCGGCAGCATGGGCAATGCGCCTGTAATGTAATGATCAACGACTTCTGAGTATTCCCAAGAACAATCATAAGAAGCTACAGAAAGACGTAACATAACAAAAAAAAACACTAAACCAACCCGTTCCTAGACCCCTGTTACCCGTCCCCACCCTCATCCGCACCAGCTATACCTCCTTACTATATCCCAAGCCTCAACGTGTGGGGACTGGTAGTGTGCCCCTTCTAGATGGTTGTCAGCTGAGCCGTAACAAGCGTATTTTGCGGCAGCAGCTTAAGGATTTGTAAATATTTAGGGCAAGTAATTCCTCTTATGTCTTTAGCTAACAACTGCAAGAATTGTGCCCACCTCCCCCCTGCCTCCCGCCGGTGTGACTTAGGGCAAAACAAGAGCACCCCCCTTTTGTCAGTAAGGCGATGTCGAAGAACTAACTGGTGCGGATGACCCCACACAAAATCCCCAGCAACCCCAAGCCCCAAAGGAAGAACAAATGTCAGAAACTGTAAATAAAACAAAACATGACCAAAGTTCGTCGGGGAATTGAGGACCCAGAAGGGCAGGTCTGCAGGGAGCTGAGACCGCCCCACCTGCCAGCGGAGAGATTGTCAACGGGCCTCAGGGAAAACCACCCGTGCTCCCCCGGCAGCCCAACATACTACGGACCCCGTTGCAGTCCAAATGTGCAGCTCAAGTGAAAGGGAGGAGAGCACTGCCTCCCTCTCTTTGGTCATCGTAGCCTGGACAGGTTTCAAGGCGGCAGCCGACTTGCCCTCTTGACGAGGGCCCCGCTCTCCACCTGCTCCAATGTCAATGTGCTATCGAGGCAGAGGACTTCAAGGGCTTCTGTAAGCGAGCAGATCTGGTTTCACTTGGAATTTAAAGACGATGCAGAAGGGATGGCCCCAGGAGTAAGGGATACCCTTCTCAAGCAGGTGTGAGGTGACCACATTGAAGTCACGTCGCTTAATCGGAGTGGAATACGCCAAGTCCTGGAAAATGGAGAGCGCCTGGCCCTGGAACTGATCTGGCTGTGCCTCTCGCGCCCTCCGTATTATTTGCTCTTTCAACTGAAAATTATGGACGCACACAAGAATGTTTGGCGGTGGAGCCTTGTTTCCCCATGGAAGACCCACTCTGTGTAGCCGATCCATCTGGATATCGTTCGGGCCTTCTTCTCCCAGTATCTGCTGAAACAGAGCCCCAACATAAGCCTGAAGGTCGTCCCCTTCTTCTCACCACAGCACACCTTTAATCTGTATTTTATTCCGCCGAGAGCGGTTCTCCAGATGTTCAGCATGTGGCTGGAGATCGAGGTGCTGTTCCAGGAGGGGCAGCATGTCTTGCTGCAGTTGGTGGAGTTCCTCTTCCTAACTGAGCTCGTTCTCCTCTAGCATGGCCGCACGCTCTCCCACCTCATACAGGTCCCTCCGCACTTCAAGAAAATCGGCAGATAGCTGGCCCTTAAGCTCCTGAATATCTTCTTTTATTGCAGCAAATAGTTCCAGCATAAAAGTCTTTGTTGCCGGGCCATCTTCTGCCTCCAGCACCCCCTCTCATTCGTCGCTATTAGAGGTAATGGGCCCTCGTTCTTAATGAGCATGTCTTCTAGTGTCTTGTCCCTCTTATTGCATTCCACCACCTTGACACAGGGGGTCAACCTCTGAGCCCCACTCGCTCCTGGTCTGTAATGAGGGCCCATCTCCTCTCAAACTGTCCACCGTGGAGTGAGGCCCAACACAGGTCACTGTTGGCAAATCTATTCTTCTCCGTCTGCTTGCAGATGTTTATGAGTGGATCCGCCGTAAGTGGGCCATGTAAGGTAGGCCAGAGTCGTGCAGACCCACTGTCCGAATCCCCACACTGGAGGCAAGGTTCGTAATCTGCAGCTTAGGCAGAAACCCGTGGGTCCTCAGGCCCCTCACCATCCCTCCACTAGGGCCTGTTCTGTCGTGGACCGAGGGCTGATATGCGATCCGTTCTGTCACTCTGATCTGTCTCCAGGACCCTTCTGCCGCTACACCCAAATGGCACTCTGTATCTGTAAGCTGCCCCCTCCCAGGCTCCAACTGGGCCCAACCAATGTTCAAGGCCCACCAGGGATCGCGTATCACTGTATCCCGGGCCGATGCAGCCAGCTACCGCTGCCTCCGTCAAGGGCCCCCTAGGCTGTTGTCTGTGTGTTTAGGGCCCACCCTCATAGCTTGTCCCAGTGGAGTGCACTAAAAAAGGGGGGAAAAACCACAGGGCCTAGGGAGCTCCAAACACCTCCCGCTCCCCAGGCATAGCAGGCCCTCGCCTGCAGCCTGGAATCCACCAAGTCTGGAGTCCGATCCCCGATCACCTCTATTGTTGGGGATCTCCCACCTCCTCGTCTGCGGGGAGAGTCCACTTTTCCTTGTGACAGCAGAAGCTCACAGTGATGGAAGTGCGGGCCGCACTCAGGACCGGGTGGCCCACGGGTGCTCCAAGATGGCGGGTCTGATAAAATGGCGGGTCCCCAGATGCTCCGCTCCCCGGCCACTGGGCATTTGCTTGCCCTCACCTCCTGTAAGGCTGCAGATCACTGAATTCTGACACTCCAAGACCCGCCTGCTCCTCTGCTATGTCGGGCAGCCAGTCTCTGTGCAGTGGTGGCCTCCCAGCTCTCCGCGGTTGAGCCTCTCTGTCCTGCGCTCAGTGCTCGTCTGCCGGCCTGGTTGCTCCCCCCGCCAGGCTTTCATTCTGGCGCACAGCACAAGCACCAGCAGGAAGCCGTCTCGGCCCCGGCCACACAGAAGACAGGTACGGCATCGACTACTGGAGTCACTCGGACCCACTACAACGCTCTAGGGCACCGGGATGGGGCAGGATAACAAAGCTGAGATTTGGCAATGCCGGAGGGACACGATCTTGCGTCCTACCATGCCGCCATCTTGGCCACAACCCCTAGTTATACTTTTTAAAGCAGATATATTTTTAAAAGCTTACAGAACTTCCAAGTATTTTTTCGGCCTTCCCTGAGACAAGGTGATTATTCCACAACTGTGCAGCCAGAACCTAGAAGGCTCTGCTGCTCTTCCTTTCTGGTTTAAAGTGAGGAATAGTTAAGTGCAAGGCTTCTCCTAATTGCAATGCCCTCCTTGGAGTGTACTAGTGGAATTTCTCAAAAATGCTTCCTGGGCCAGTTTGATAGAAGCCTTAATGAGTAAAGTTGTTTTAAAGAGTACTCTTTAACCTATTGGCGGCCAGTACAGCTCCTTCAAGGCGGCAGAGGTTGCATCAAATTTTCACCTTTTGGCAGCCCAATTTTGCACTTGTTGAAATCTAACCAAAATAGTTCAAAAGTGATAAAACCAGAGCTTGAACTACAAACTGTTCGGTTTACTTGGGTAATAATGGGATTGCTTTCCGCAATAGATTTAGATGATCAAACAAGTCGCTGATACCTGAGTTCAGAGTCTATTGTAACTCCTCGAATTTTTGCTGTGAGGACTGGTCGTGGTGAATCTCCCAAATCCATTTGGAGTGCTTGTTATTGATATGGGACCAAAACTAAATTATACAAACTCACATTTTAGACAGACTTTCCAGACTATAAGGGACTGTGATAACAGAAAAACAGCTATGAGTTGAATGGGTTCTTCCCCTACATAGCTTTATCGCAGTTGAAAATTGCTACCTTTTCTTGGTGCTCAAAAGTTACACATATGTAACAGAAATAACGGTTCCAGCAAGAAGTTGGGCTAGGCTATAATAATAATAATTTGCATAATCGCAATCACACAACTGGTTATGGTGATGTCAGAAAGAAAGAAGACCTTGCAGACTTTGTATTAACATTGATTTTTTTATCAGAATTGTAAAGTTTAAAATGATATATACACAAACCAAGAAAAACAATGGTGCTTATGTGTCCCCAAGTGAAATGGAACCATAAGACAGACAGTGAAAAGACATGTAATGTATACAACTTGGTTGCCACAATTTTTAAAGTCGACCAAAGAGTGACTTGGTAATAATTCCAGCTGCTGTGTACAATAATCAGAGCTGTTCAACTGGTTCGCTTTAAAATACAGTCAACGACGTTTCAACCCTTTTACAGTACAGGGTCTCTTCAGGACCACGGGATATGGGGACAATCTAATGATCAGAAAAAGAAAAAAGACATACGCTTAGAATGCTATATGTCAGCTAAAATCATTGGAAAGGGAATATGATGGAATAGAATACCTGATGGCGATTGTTCAGCCTCGTGAGACAGTGAAATAAGTGAGAAATCGGTGAGGTGAGAAAAGAAAAGGGAATATTCACACGGGGACCCAGTCGGGTGCTGCACATATGAGAGACAAAAGCGGTATTGGTTAATGAACTGAAAGTGGGTGTAAGAGGCACTAATAAACTGTGCCAGGCTCTTAAAAGCTTTATTGAATAAAGTGCCACAAAACTCTATTTTATTTTACACTCCGCATATTTACTTTTGAAAACCCTTAGGGAGGCACGTAGAATAGAGTGATATCCAGTCGTACAGTGATCAATAATAACATAAATCAGAGCATGTCTGTCTGTGCATGCACAGTGAGAAAGCCAGAGTTGTTGGTTTTGCCAGTGTTTGTTTTGAAGAAGCTTTTGTGTCACATATCTCTCTGCCATTCTTCATTCGGGCTCCTTCTGCGTACAATAGAAACATAAAAATAATCTTCCTTATTAAGCGCTATGCTGCAGTGCAATTTCTGACTCACGTAATTAGAACAGCCAAACCTACCTCCATTTGAAAAGTTTCTCAGATATGGAGATTAACGCATTGGCCTAATTTCACCTCTGTTTATCAGGTCGCAACACCTTGAAGCAAGTATTTTGTGGCTATTACAGTTCCCGCTGCTAAGGGATTTCATCAAGGTCATACTTAATAACCCTGTTTATACAATGCAATTATAAACAGCTCTAATGTCTGAACCTGCAGCAGTCGTTTCACACTGTGCATTTTTTTGATTTAGCGGGAAAAGGAAAACCGCAGGTATGTTTGTTGGCCGGGCGCCCGTGACAGTGAAATAATGGCTCATACCCTGACAGGATGCGGCGGCTTTTTTTTTACATAACACCACCAGAGTTGCTGGATGATATAGAAACACCTGGGGCCTGAATAGTTACTGCAATAAACTTTAGGTAATTGCAATTCTCTTCCTTTGCTGTCTCCTTTTTATTTCTGTGTAACAATAATCCCATTTTATTCAGGGCCTTTGTTTTTCCATTGCTGTTATATTACAGATAAGGAATACCTGACAGGAAATCAGAAAGTTTATATATATTTTTTTTCCTTTTATTGGACTTTCAGAGTGATGGGAGCTGGGAAATTGCCTGTAGCCTGGAGGCAGGTATGGCGTTTTAGTTTCATTTATAGCTACTGAAAGCAAACACCAGGAAAACTTTAATGAAAGATGTCAGCTGTGGCATGTATTGTATTGGGCCCAAAATGTGTGGGTAGTTACTGAGAAGTTAACCTGAGAAAAATGGTCGCTGATGGTTTTCATTACAATCTCCAGTATTTCCACTGTAACTAATTGAATGACGAGAACACATATTTGGGTATTTTCCTTTTCAAAAATGAATTTGGAATGTAATACAAGCAAAAAATGCAAATGTCATCGATAATGAATGTAGGAGAATTTCTGTTTCGATAAATTGTGTTTGTGAATGACGGTTGTGGAGAATCTGCTTGCAGCAGATGCATTGCCAAAGAGTATATGTTTAGAAGGGAGTCTTCAAAAAAGAATGCAATATTCCATATGGGCAACTAAGAGCATCCTCTCTCAGATTTGTGTACTTGAAAATGGTGTCATATTTAGAGATTTTTTAGCATGTATTCGGTTTGGGTAGGTTTTTCCATTGGGATTGTTAGACTACTCGAATAAATACGTGAAAAACCTTTGAAAATGGTGCACCCACACTCAGGCAGTAACTTGATGTACAGCATGAATGGATTTAAAGGGGTGAACAAAGTTGCAAAGTCAGCTGACTTGCGTCTGCGCACATTTTCTTGTTTAATGTTTAAAACGTTTGGAAAGGTTTTTAGGTCTTTTTACGATGTGACATATGGTATACTCTGTCTCAAATGGGTCAGATATCCTGCACGCCGTATGCAAGTTCCACAAGATATAATAGATCTGTAATTTGGCGGACGGGATATCCGTCATGTTCGTGATGGAGTAACCTTGTCCACCGAGATTGTAATCAGGCCCTGATTTTGCAGCCCTTCGCAGAAGCGGGAAAACTATTATTCAGGGCTAGAAGGGGCAGAAGATGATTATCACTACTTTGCAGCACCATTGGCACAACTTGCCTGACGTGGTGGTTGTACTGCCACAGGATGTTGCGCCATCTTTTAATGCAACATTCTGCTGTGGGAAATGAAATCTGCCTTAGTGCCTTTCAGACGAAAGGACACCTTACAAATGTTGGAAATTTCAGCCACTTTCGCAAAGAGTCAATTTTCCAGACTTCACCCAAATTCATGAGTCAAGCGAAAATTAAGCCCACCAGAACATTTAAGGGAACTTTCTAGGGTCTTTGGAGAGTATCCATCAGGGAGTTTGGTGGGTCATGGTACCAGACTATCGAGTAGGAAACATAGTTCAGCTAAAATATCATGTGGAAAATATGCCGATAGCGAAAATAGATATACTGTAATTATATAAGAGCCAATTCACAAAAGTAATCTGAGACAAAATCCTAACTTTACAACTTTCTGTATTCACAAAATTGAAGTAAAGTTAGTTATTTCAGTTTCACAAGTATTTTTACCCTATATATTTTTTTGAGTGTGTAGCTTATTTTAGAGGTCTTGATGGGTAGCAATTAATTATCTAAAGAAGAAGGAGATTTAAAGATATATATATACAATTTATTTTAGAACGAATTAATTTTCCATATTTTAATAGGGTTTTCTGTATTTAAATCTGTTTTCAAACATTGCTGACTTTTGGAAAGGTTATATTTTGAAATTATTTGATAAATTCGGGGTTGTTGGGCTTTATTGGAGGATTGGGTATGCAATGTTTTAAGATTAATTCAATGTAAATTGTATTTTGAGGGTGATTTATTTTCTTTGTTTTTTTTCTACTTTTTGTAAGTTTCTACAGGTAAATAAAATGTTTTTATAAGACACTCTAGCTGCCAGGTTTATTTGGAATGTCCAAATACTAACATGGACTATCCTGGCCCTCACCATCCCTCCTGTGGCTACAGCTTTGAAATAGACATCGCTCAGAAGTCAATGTTCACTCTTCTGGTTCTTGCAGTTTACATTTCTAAAGACAATTATAAGGAACGGGTAGTGATAGAAATCAGATTGCACCTCTCTCGTAATGGGTAGCTGTGTCTATAGTAAATATTATGTAACAAAACTTTCTTTCAATATGGTTCTGTATGGTACATATGCATCATAATACCCAGAATGTATAACACACGTTAGCCCAGTGTCTCCGTGTCAACATGAAAGACAAGTACCATAGCACTCCATACAACAATCCACATGAAGTGATTCCACTTTTCTTTAGTAATTTAGTACATTCCATTATTTAGGAACTCGAGCAAAGTGTGGTTTTTCATAGAAGTTTGTATTTTCAATTGGTGGAAAACAGCCAGTGAACATCACTACAAAAGGGCAGACTTCATCATACATATATTACAAAGGTCTCTTTGGAAATCTAGATCATATCAGCCATTACTTCATCTAGACTACTCAACCTGATTGCCATACAGGATCAGCGGCTCTGTGCCACTGCCTTAGCCTTGAAAAAGTCACTGGCGTGACTAAACACGTGCCAGCTGTACTTTTTTGACTGGCAGTTTTCCACCAATTGAAAATACAAGATTCTATGAAATACAACACTTGGCTCCGGTTCTTAAATAATTGAATGTACTTAATTACTAAAAAAAAGTGGAAACACTTCTTCTGGATTGTTGTAAGGAGTGCCATGGTACTTGTCTTTCATACATTTCTAAAGACAACAGAATTTATAAATCAGATTTTGAACTACGATTTACATTACTACTACACCAAATGAATTTTACGGGTCTGTGTCTATTTGACATACCTGCTGTATAGAGATGCATAATTAATATAATGTTTAAATGATGAATATATGAATTAATGCATTTTCAATATAAAGATATAGGCCAGAAGAATATGTAAATAAATATATATACTTTATTATTATTCAAAGATAATATGAAATAATTGTGTTATATCCCTTTTCAAATGAATGGGGTGTCAAAACCTCCAAAATTATATTCTAGTAGTGTATCATAACACAACATTAATATTTAGAAATTATATCTCAACAAGAGTATAGACTAATAGTGTTCAATATCAACATAATGACAAGATAAACAGACAGAGCATGACATACTTAATCTCATAACAATCATGTAAAACATGAAATATATACAAGTTAAAACACTAGTAGTGGTTTAATTGGTCATTGCTAACTACGTCACAACATGTCATCAGACTTAGTGGCTACAATATTGTTTCCCAATAATCATATTACTTTCATTTTCTATGCGTGTTTCGGCAAACAGGCATGCCTTCTTCATGAAAAGCCACAAATGAAAGCAAATGAGAACCTGCCAATGTTAACCACTTTAGTACATACATTATTGTTGTATATCTACTGAGTCATTTCTCAGTGCGGAAAACTCAGAAAAAAGGTTGGTCAAAAATAAACTAGTACCAAGGACAGGGTTAACAGGGTTGCCAACATAGTGTAAAACATGCACTTAAAAGAGAATCAGTGATTGATCTAATAGGCTCCGGCAGTGAGTGAGAAAATCATATATAGTGATATTAATCTAAGGTTATCTTAAAATGTAGAATTTCTTCCCCTTTAGTCAAGTAGGTGATGTGGATAACAGAGAAATGCAGGAGGGAGTCACATACTTACCTTAGCCTCTATGTTGGTATGCACAAAGTGCAAAACTAATTCAGTAGTGCAAGAGCAATAAATATGCTGTTGAAGAAATGACAATGAAAAAAGTGATATAAAGGATGATGGCAAAAAGGTAATACACTTCATGTCAGCAAATTGCGAAAAATTGAAAACAATATTATAAAGGTTAGGGTACCTTTGAAAAGGTGGACTGGCTTTTACATTAATGAAGTTGATCATGAAGAACAAGATGCAAACTGTCTAAAGATGCAGTTTTTAAAAATTGGAATAGACTGTTCTAAGTTGAGCAATGAGAGGATAATAATACTGTTAAAGTCTGTAACGGGGTAAATGTAAATGTAAATATAGTATACTTGTAAAGCGCACAGCTGCCCCAGCAACGGGGCGTCCCGGCGCTGTATAACTCTGGGGAACCCGTCCTGGCTTTCCCTGTGGGATGGTCCCTTGCTGGGAGTCCCCAAGGTGGAGCCAGGCATCCCCGGAATTGGTGGGGCCGTTGTGGAGATTAGGCAAGCTAATGCCCAGAGTTGCCGAGTGGAACCCCTGATTAGAGTAAGCACCGAAGCGAGAATTATCGAGTCCGCTGACCAAGGTCCACGACCCTGCCGCGTCGGGAATTGAACCCTGGTCCCAGGCTGACTTCTGCTCTCAGGCCTGCCGCCTCTAACCAGTGAGCCACACTACTTCACAAGTAAATACGTTTTGAAAATTTTTGATTGATTAACCATTGTATTGCAAATGGATCTATACAATCTATCGATAGTAGACGAAAATGCCATAATAGACGCTTGCTAATATTGTTTATCTTAATTTAGTGAGCGACAAGATGCCATGTATGGTGGAAAATAATATCAGACAAAATGGGAGAAATATACTGTTAGATTTGGGGGTCTCTAGTTGGCACAGGTAGGTACTTGTGACAAATAGGGACCCTTGCCTCTAGTCAGGGTAAAGGGGATACACTCCTAAAATAACCCCTGCTCACCCCCTTGGTAGCTTGGCACAAGCAGACAGGCTTATCTCAGAGGAAGTGTGTAAAACATTGGTCACCACATACAGTAACCCAGTGACAGCACAACAGATGGACATCACACAAGGTTTTATATAAAAATAAGTATACTTTATATAGAGTAACCACAAGACCTTAAACGACAGAAATACACAATACTGCTACTTTAAGATGGTAGATTTAGCTTAGTTTAGTTCAGTTCTTAAGATGTGACACTTTGCGTCAATGTACCTTACGATGCGTTGCGCTTCCACAACAAGTAATGTTGCAGCGACGGAAATGCAGCAAAGTTCTGGTGCAAAGAAATAAAGATGACGCTCTCTCCTTGATGCAACATGCTTCCCGGTGATGTGGCGGCGTCTTCTGAGATGTCGATCCTCTTCTCCGGCGATGCGAGAATCTTCACAAGATGCGAGCTGCGACTGGCCCTGCGACAAGATTCCCAGTGATGCGGCGGCGTCTGCGGCGATGTCGATCCTCTCTACTGGCGATGTGAGTTGCTTCCCCAACGATGCGAGCCGCGACAGGCCCTGCAACACTCTTCCCGGTGATGCGGCGGTGTCTGCAGCGATGTCGATCCTCTTCTCCGGTGATGAGCCGTGACAGGCCCTGCGACACGCTTCTCAGAGATGCTGCGGCTTCTGATGCAACGTCGATCCTTCTCTCCTGCGACACGCTTCCTGGGGATGCATCGGCGTCTGCGGCGATGACGATTCTCTTCTCCGGTGATGCGGGGCGCTTCGTGTTGTGAAGCGGCAGCGACGGTTCTGCGACACGCTTCTCGATCTTGAGTCGCGCTTCCAGCTCCTTGCGACACACAAATGCCCCACAAAGTCCAGCACAGTTGCAGGCATTTCAGGAAGACTTTTGAGGAGCTGGTGGGTGAAGTCTGTTGTCCCTGAGACTTCAGCAGGAGGCAAGCTCTGTTTCAAGACCTTGGAGATCCTTCACAAGTTGAAAGTAAAGCACACAAAGATCTTTGGCAGTCAGGCAACCACTGCAGGCCAATCCCCCAAGCAGCACTTCAGCTTAGGGATAGTCTCTCCTCAGTTTCTTCAGGTTCCTCTCCTCAGTAAAGGTTTCTTCTTGTCGGCAAAAAGTGATCTAGTTTCTTGGGATCAGTGTCCCAATATTTATACCCCAAAATCCTTTGTTCTCTGAGGGGAGAGGGGCCTTTGCCTAGTCCAAACCAGTTCCTGAGCACTTTGTTTACAGGGCTCCTTCCTTCTAATTACTGTGTGGGGCAGAGACATCAGCCGCCCCACAGGAGGTAGGGCCAACACAGGGGAGGGAAGGCTCAGCCCTGGAGCACTCTTTTGACATGATTCTTTCCCTTCTTTTAGTGTGCAGGACAGAGAAATCAGACACACCACAGGAGGTGGAGCCAGCATTGTAGAGGGAAGGCCCAGCCCTATTCAGGTCCCAGGTGCAACTCCTCCCTCCCATCTAGATGCAGATCTCTTTATTCACCACTGAGCTACCCCAGCCTGTCTCATGGAATCCCCCAGCCCTGTCACTCACAAACTCCAGACAAAGGAATACACAATCTAGCAGAGGCAGGCTTGAAAGGTTAGGCAAGAAAATACCTACTTTCTAAAAGTGGTATTTTCAAACATAGGATATTAAAACCAACTTTACTAAAATATATATTTTGTTATTCTGAGTTCAGGCATACTAAACTCGAAATTCTACCATGTTCTCTGAGTCAGTTAGGATTATAAAATGTAACAATTCTAACAGCACAATCTGGCCTATGCAGAACAGGTAGCCTTGCAATAGTGAAAAACGAAAATGGCTGTAATTCACTATTAGGACATGCCACACACACCAGGGCATGTCCTACCTTATACTTACAATGCACCCTACCCTTGGGCCTATCATAGCGGTGACTGATATGAACAAAAGGGAAGGTTTAGGGACTGGCAAGTGGGTGCACTTCCCCAGTCAGCATGACAGTGCCAGCCTGCACACAGGCTCTGGAATGGCAGACCTTAGACACATTTTACAAGGCTGCTTCTGTGGGTGGCACAACCAGTGCTGCAGGCCCACTAGCAGCATTTGGATTACAAGCCCTGAGCACCCCTAGTGCACTGTACTAGGGTCTGACAAGTAAACCAACCAGTCACCATGGAATCACCAATTAATACATTCATTTACAATAGGGAGCACTTGCACTGTGGCACTGAACAGCAGTGGCACAGTGCCCAAAGCATTCAACACCAGCAAAAATACAAGAGGCAACAGCAAAAATGGAAGGGAGCCCCACGCCAATGGTGCCAGGTCTAACCTATACAATAAGTAAATATTCTAATCTATGCCTGAAGACCTACAACAGGACAGATTGCGACACTTATGTATCCGAATACAAGAATAATGTACGAATATACGATAAGCATCCAAATAACAGAATAGCAAATATACCTTAGATCATAGCACATGAGTGCACTCAGGAGTTATCTTCAAGATACTCTACATAATACAAATTACAAATAGGTTAATTGGAACAGTTGCAACAAAGAATAAGATTGGTGATCCCAACTGGCCCTGGGGTACAATAAAAGGTCCAATGCTTTCTGCCTTTAAATTGCAAATGGATGTGACTCAAGTTAGTAATAGCGATACGCACTAACCTCTAGGCATGGAAAATTAGAAAGGATGATAACTCGCCCTATTTGTTAGGTATCGAATCACTAAAGGGAAGAATGGACACAAACACAGCAAATGTGTGGTTGGGAATCCAAAGCCGGATGCCAGGCTGGCATTTCCCTCATATGGAGAGAGTATGTAAAGTTCACATGCGTCACAATGTAAGTGGCAATAAAGATAGGACTGGTCTCTCGGTGGCTATGTGGTCCAGTAGGTAGTTCAATAAAAGAGCCACTCATGTGAAATACGAATAATGGCACATTTCTAAGTATACAAGGCAAAGTAGATCGCAAAGTTTCTCCTACATAGCCTAAGTTGCAAGGACATAAGCAGAGTTGAATCACATGTTACGTTTTGACATTAGACAGGTTTATTTTGCCTTTACTGTGAATCCATTATGAATAATGGACTCTGTCTGTATCACTGATTCACACGCTTTACATTGGGTGCATCTAAATGTTCCTACCACACCTTGGTTTCCAACTATTGTCTTTTAGACAAAAGGAAGTATTTGTTTTGAAGCGAGATTGTACATGATGTCTTTGAGGTCGATGTGCAAACATCGGTTTAGGAAGTTTAGAATTTGTGTCTGCATCACTGTTCCCGATGTGCCCATGAGGATTGACAATCTGCCTGATTCTTTCATTCATGGTAGACTTTCGGGTCACACAAACCAAATGGGATGTTGTTGAAGGTTGTTGTTTTCTTAGCAGATGTTCCCTATAACAAAAGTGAGCTCTTTTGTGTAATTCCATAACTAGATGTCTGAGTTAACCCCTGATGATGAACTTTTCCTTCATGTTAACAGATTAAGAATCATAATCTGACAAAATGGTGCAATTTCTGTGAAGACACAGAAATTGCCCAAAAGGGATACTTTGTGTGTCTTGGGGTGGTAACTTTCAAAATAAAGGAGGGTGTTTCTCGCAGTAGGTATAACATACACATCTACTTCTAAACAACCATTGATGTGTCTTATAAGGAAGTCTAGAAACTCCACTTGATCATGACTGGAGTTGCTGGTAAAAAATGTACATTGGGATCACACAAATTGAGCCATGATAGGAATTCCTGAAGTACTTCCTCAGAGTCTGTCCACTTGAAAAATATATCATCTATATAACAAGACCAATGCAATATGGACTTGAAGAAAGGCACTATCTCATTGAAAATATTAGTGTTTTCAAATTTTGCCATGTAGATGCAAGCTACTGTAGGTACAACAGACACCCCCATACTAACCCATTTAAGTTGCTTGAATAGGCATTCTCCAAATTCAAATGTGTTCTCAGATAGTACAATTTCTAAACAATTTAATATAAATATGGTGGGACATTCAATGTGTTGTTTATCAATAAACCACTTCACCGCTTCCAAGGCTCCACCCTGTGGGATGTTGCAGTAGAGTGGCTCGATATCTAATGTGACCTAAAAACTGAGAGTTGGTATTAAAGAGTATATTCTCCACCTTATTGATCATGTCATTGGTGTCTTTCATTTAAGACTTTATGTTCGGTACATGTGGTCTTAAGATGCAGTCAATATATTTAGATAGCGGTTCTGTGATGGAACCAATAGTGGTCATTATGGGACAATATGGAGGGTCACCGTGCTCTTATGCAGTTTGGGTATCCCAAAGATGCTTGCCATGGGGTTCCTGTTGGTAAGGTATTCAAATTCTTTAATACAGATATCTCAATGTTGGAGGGCCCTTTATGTGATCTGTTCAATGTTTTTGGCTACTTTGAAAGTAGGGTCAGAGTTTATCCTAGCGTAATAAGATGGATCTTCTAGAAAGGTAAGCATTTTAGATTCAAACTCTTTGGTGTCGAGAATTACAATGCCACTTCCTTTGTCACAGTTCTTGCTTGTTAAAGCTGTTATTTTACAAAGTTCGAAGAGCTTGATATTGTTTTTGATGCAGATTAAATTTATGTCTAGGAACGTGTTTGACTGCTCGGTTATTCATTTCAGTACAGAATGTTAAAAAACAGTTGCTTCCAGACCTAATTGGTCTAAAGAAGGAGTGAAAGTTGATGGAGAGAACAAACTTGAATGATTAGATATAACCTCGGTAGTGGAGTTTATTTCTGCAAAATATTTCTTCACCCTTACTTTATGGAAAAAGGCAAGGTTGTCTTAATACCTTTCAAAGATGTAAATATTAGTATGGGGTACATAGGACAACCCTTTCGATGTAAAATATTTAATTGATGGATCATTACCTGAGTGAGAAAGATTGAAAATGGGTATTAGTTTCCCTGTCTCACTGCTATTGGGCGTTCCTGGTCTCCAGCATTTGGAAATTGTTAGGTTGGGAGTTGTCTTGTTGATAATTGCCCATGTTCATTTGATCCCAAAGCTTCTGTCTGCCCCTCTGTCCTCGCCTCGATAAAAAAGGCTGTGCTCTAGTTTGATTAGTGTTAAATGAGTAATGTTTTCCTATTTGTTCAAATTGGTAGGAACCACCTTCATTATCCAGCTCTGAAGTGTCAGAAAATGTAAGTACTCTTTTATTTTGTGGGTTGGCACCTGAGTTGTCTAAATATTGGTTCTGCCTTGGTTATAGTATTGTTCTGAAAAATATGGATATGTCCTCTCAAGTGTGGTATTGAGAATGTCTTTTTTCAACTTGTCTGTCTTACTTTCTATAAGATAGTTGTGAATGAGGACAATTCTTAACCTACTTCTTCCAATTTTTTCTTGGCATCTTCTAGTGCATTGGTTCTTTCGATTTTTTCTTCTAACTTTGTCAGTTCAGACATAAGCATTTCGATCAGTTCCTTCGCTGTTTCTACTATTAAGATCATGAGGTCTCTGGATCACCGGTTGCCTATCATGTATCATTTCTAAAAAAATTGGCGTATGTATACAAATAAGCCTGTAAAGTTTAGCACTCTAAGGTCTTGGGAAATTACCCCTGCCAAAGGTATTCTAAAGTAAAATCTCCTTGAGCTTCAACTCTTTTGTTTTTCTTATTTAGGAAAATCAACTTATTGATATCCTCATTCCTGGATGTGTGAGTGTTAGCTAAATTGTCAAACTGGGTATGGGTACCTACCAATTTGGTGAAATCTTCATCTGAAAACCTGAACGTCTTGCGTTTTTCCATAATCAGTCACCAACCTAAGGTTAGATAAGGAAAGACAGAAAGGATAATAAAGCAAAGGTCCCACACAGACAAGCCAGGGGTAAATCAGTGTACAGAAAAAGGGACCCCCTGTGTGACAATCATGGTTCCAAGGGTAGGGAAATATAACAACGCGGAAAAACAACCCTATGGCAACCAGTTAATTAATGTGTTTTAAATATAAAGTTGTATGCCAAAAACATGTAAATAAATATATATAATTTTTTCATATTCAAAGATAATATGAAAAAATCAGGTTTCACCCCTTCCAAATGAATGGGTTGTCAAAACCTCAAAAAATGGTGATTAAGACCCTCCCTAGGGTACAGTGCAAGGTCCAAGGCTTTCAGCCTCTAAATTGCAAAAGGACTTGAATTGAGTTAGCATTAGAGATATGCACTATTTTGCAATTTAGAGGTGGAAACATTTGGACCTTGCACTGTACCCTAGGCATGGCCAGGACCACCATTCTTATTCTTTGTTGCAACAGTTCCTATCAACCCTTTTGTAATTTGCATTCTGTAGAGTATCTTGAGGATAACTCGTGAGTGCTCTGACCAGCTAAGGTATATTTGATCCCCTGTTATTTGGATGTTTTTCGTGCATTTATACATTCTTTTTGTATACGGATATATAAAGGTCACAATCAGTCTTGTTATAAGATCTTCAGGCACAGATTAGAATATTTACTGTCTGATATTATTTTCCACCATACATGGCATCTTGCCGCTCAGTAAATTAAGATGAACGACATTAGCAAGCATCTATTACGGAATTTTGATCTACTATCAATAGATTGTATAGATCTATTTGCAATACAATGGTTATTCCATCATAAATTTGCAAAACGTACTCACACAACCCCCGTTACAGACATTAACATTTGTATTATCCTCTCATTGCCCCTCTTAGAGCAGTCTATTACAATTTTTTTAAACTGCATCTTTAGACAGTTTGCATCTTGTTCTACATGATCAACTCCATTCATGTAAAAGCCAGTCCACCTTCTCAAAGGTACCCTGACCATTATGTTGTTGTTTTCCATTTTTATATATAAGTTTTTTTCATTGTCATTTAGTTGAAAACGTATTTTTTGCTCTTTCACTACTGTATTATTTTTACACTCTGTTCATTCCAGCATAAAGGATAAGGTAAGTATGTGACTCCCTCCTACATTTCTCTGTTATCTACATAACCTTCTTGACTAAAAGGAAAAAAAATCTACATTTTAAAATAAGTTTAGATTCATTTCACTAATTATGATTTTCTCCCCCACTTGTGTAGACAAATGGATCAATCACTGATTATCTTTGTAAGTGCCTGTTGTTCACTATGTTGCTGACCCTTTGTACAAGGTTATGTGCCTGTTGTTCACTATGTTGCTGACACTTTGAACAGGGGTTTTTACAAGGCTACATTTTTGACCAAGTTTTTTCTGAAAAGAAGAGATAGGAAGCAGCTGGGTCATAGGTGACTGCATCACCAAGCTAGTCACAATGGTATATCCTATTGCCCACCTCAAGTGATCTGCTGCTTGTAGATCACAAAAAATAACTAGACTTAGTTTGGTTGTATGAGAAACAATATATAGGAAACAAACATTTTTGGGATGTCTTTATTCTCTGTTGTGCTTCACAAGGTATACACAGCCAACTCGTTTCGTCCAAACATGGGCTTCTTCAGGGCAGTATAGTATGTAAGGAAAGGCGTATCTGATAGCGGGTTTATCCAAGAAGGACGAATTGAGATGTACCCTAATGCATTTACTATAAGCTCATGGTAGAGCGAGAAAGAAGACCAGACAAAAGTGTAGCTGGTACTCCAATGGTCAATCCACACTGGGTTCGGTATTACCGGTGTGGTAGTTGCCAGTGACCCGATAGCAATTATTAACGATTTCAAAAGCAGCATTCACCACATGTTGAAACCCCTCGCCTGGTCCGTTAGCGACGTCAGTGGGCCTGGTCGGTAGAAGCTTTCGGTACCGAACCCATTGTGGACTGACCAAAATGTATTCATCTGTAATTGCATGTGTTTACATATTCGCATGTGCCTAAATATTTGTTTTCTATATATTGCCTCTCATCCAACCAAACTAAGTCAACTTTTTTTCTGACTTTTCCTCACTGAGAAATGACTTAATAGATATATACCAATAATTAATTTATTGAATTAGCTAAAATGAACATGTACTTTTTTTAAGGTTCTCATTTCACTTCAGTTGTGGCTTTTCCTGAAGAAAGCATGCCTGTTGGCAGAAACATGCATAGAAAATGAATGTAATATGATTTTTAGGAAACAATATTGTAGCCATTGTGTCTGTAAAAATGTTATGATATAGTTAGCAATGATGAATTAACCCACTACTAGGGTTTATTTTGTATATATATATCATGTTTTTACATGTTTGTTATGAGATTAAGCACATCATGCTCTGTCTGTTTATCTTGTCATTATGTGGATATTGAACACTGTTAGCCTATACTCTTGTTGAGATTTAATTTCTATGTATTAATGTTTTGTTATGAGTTGAGACACTACTAGAATATCATTTTGGAGGTATTGACACCCCAATCATTAGAAAGGGATAAAAACCGCTGTTTTCATATATATCTTTGAATATTAATGAGGTATATATATTTAGTTACAGGTAATTTTGGCCTATATATTTGTATTGAAAACAGATTAATTAGTTAGTTGCCCAGGTATTTTTTCCTGCATTATTGTGTTTTCCATGCCCTTAAAACTGTGATTGTCACACTGGGGTCCCTTTTTTGTCCACTTAATCATGAATAAACACATGATTATGTAAGTTTGTATATAAGCATGCATATAGAAGAGAGCCGAGGATTGAGCCTAGTATGAGACCTGTATAACATAATAGATGATACATTTTTAATTCAATCAACATTTTGAAACATGCCATCATTGTTTGGAGTAACTGGAAGCACCTTGGGATTTTAACAAGGATGAGTTCTGTGGCTGGCTGGCAGAGAGCCATCAGGCACTTCAACAAACATCTTCAAAATTACTATCTTTATCATCCTGCTGTTGCCTCATTTCAGAGATGGGTTGGAATGTGCCAGAATGGGGAACCATAATGAAACCTCTCAGAAGAAGTTGTCTAATTAACTATTGTATAATTAACCATTGGATTTCATTCAAACCAAGGGCCTAACCTAGTCTTGTGTAAACCAATTAGTTTATACTCTGGGCATGTGTCCATGAGGCCAGCAGAGTGATGAGGAAAGACTTACTTAGCCTTTTCTGGTGTGGGGTAACTTTTTCTACAATTATTCCCCTCTTTACTTTACCAAATTAAAATATGAGTACTTTTGGTTCTAAGATCCATGTGCTCTCATCTTCATGGCCTAATGTTTTAGCACTGTCTATTGTCAGACTCAATTTAGTGCAACCAATTAAGTGTTTGTTGAGAGTGGTCCTTCAGTTTCTTGGAGTTTGCTCGCGTTGTGATGATATTTTTCTCATCAGTGTCTTAATTCTTTTAAGGTTGGTTTGTTTTTCCCATGGTAAACAGTTCATGTTGTTTAGCAGGAAGAACTTTGCAGCAAGAGTAAAACTGGCTGGTATGGGTTTTATTCTCATCTCCTCTGTGTGTTTATAGCATTAAGGTCGCTCACAATATATGGAAGGTCTGTGGAGGCCTGTTGTGTTGGATTCTAATGATCTAATTTAGAAAGAGGAATTTCAGTTATCCTTTCTATTTTCTCACTGTAGAGCGTTTGTTCTTATTTATTCCTGAATCTTTCCATTTGTACTTTGGTGGGAGGTTGTGTTGGCTGCTTGATGTATTTGAAATATTCTTTGCTATCTTCCTTATTCCTTTCTATAAGTCTCCTTTTGATGGCATTAGCTGCCAAAGAAGAAGTGGAACCAATACTGATAACTTCAAACTCAGTAGAGTAAAACAATTTGTAAAGTACATCAGTATTGTAAAGGATCTCACTCTTTCTCACGTCCTGCACTCTTTCTTTATGGAATGAACCTTCCTCACTTCTATATGTGTAGTTCCCCGTTTCCATCAATTTCCAGCTATAGGCTCAATTTTCAACAAGTTTATTGTAGTTGCTACATACTTGTCAATGTACAGCAAATCAGCCCACTTTGCTGTATTTTGTGTACAATGCTTGATTGTATAGTTAAAAGCGTTCTTTGTTCAACCTGCAAATCCATAGTAACATCTCCTCTATCATCATCAGAACACATTTACTTCTTCTTACCTTACCTCATCAGTCTGCCTTATGTATTACTTGATACTTACAATTCATGAATCTAACAGGAAGGCAGCAGAGGGCTGAATAAAGGGCATGTGCACAGGGAAAAGTTAGATGTATTTTGCAAAATCCATATAATAATTAGGTGCCTAATGTTCATAGAGGTTTCATTTGAAAAACTTTTACTTTAACTTATTTCTTAATTGGAGGAAGTTCAGAGCAGTTCTAATGTCAAAAGAGGATGGATATGTACTTTCTTGTGCTATTTATTACTGTCATGACCTGCCATGAGCAAGATGAAAGAACACACAAAGAGTGAAGGAGCTATAGAATGTGACTGAGTTATGCATATTTCTAAAGTACTTTGTCACTCGCAAGGGTATCCTGGCACTGAGCAGGTGATTGTGGCTTGCCTTGCCAAGGGCTGGGCAGTTTTTTGAATAGCCACGTATTCAGCTTCTTGCGGAATTAAAGAGGAGGAGGCTGTGATGTGAAATGGGAGGACATTCCATACTTCAGGAGCAATGTAGGAAAATGCCCACCTTCCGGATCTAGTTGTGTGTATGCACGAGTTATGTGCTAGTAGCAGTCCTGCAAAATGCAGGTGCTTGTGTGGTTGGTGGAAGGAGATGCAGTTGTTCAGTAATCTGGGTTTTAAGTTGTGTAGTGTCTTCATCATGTGGGTGAGGAGTTTGAACTGGGTGTGATTGTGTATCTGAAACCAGTGGAGATTCCTGAAGTGCAGTGTGATGTGGCCTCTGTTTCGGAGGTTGAGTCCGCATGACAAGTTATAAATGGTTTATAGTTTATAGTGAGTCGTTTGGTAATGTAAGCATAGAGAGTGTTCCCATAATCCATGTTGGTGGTGGAGAAGGCTTGAGAAATGGGTGTCCTGGTTTTGCTTTGGAGCCATTTGAAAAATTGTTCTGAGCATCTTCATGGTGTAGAAGCAAGATGAAGTGACAGCGTAGACTTGTGCGGTCATGTCTCTCAATGATGATTCCAAGGTTCCTGTCATGAGTGTTGAGCATGGGTGTGAGTCTGAGTTCAGCCACCTACCAGCTGGAATCCCATGCTGAGGTGTTCTTGCTAAAGATCACTACTTCTGTCTTGTCAGTCTGGAGCTTGAGACAGTTAGTCTTCATCCATTTGGCTGCTTCAGTCATACACGCAATGTAATGTTTTTTTGTGTTGGGGAACTAGTCTACGAGGGAGAGTATGATTCGAATATTGTTACTGTGGAAGAGGATTTTGATACCATGTGTGTGGATGATGTTGGCAAGGGGATCATGTGTTTTTCCAAGTCGTGGCATGAACCATGAGGCACAATGAGGCACTCCACAAATGAGTTCCTGTGCTTCTAAGGAGTAACGTGCCAGACTGACAGTTCATACATGATCTGATAAAAAGTAGCATATCAAGCAAAGAGTAGGTCTTTGGATGCCATTCTCGTTTAGGCATCTGATGAGGATGCGGTTTGAGACTGTATTGAATGCTGCAGAGAGATTCAGGAGAATGAGGCCTGCTATGTCTCCTCTGTCTAGGTTCATGTGGATGTCATCTGTGGTAGGGAGGAGCATTGTTTCTGTGCTATGATTGTGCCTGTGTGGCATTAAGGGTCTGGTGGTTGTTGAGGTGGTTGGTGAGGCAACTGTTGATGAGTTTCTCTATAGTTGGTGAGTGTGAAAGGGTCTGCAGAAGTTTCTTGGGCAGTGGGTGACAGTAGCATTTTTTCAGGTGTCCCGGAAAGTGTCTGATTTGATGGAGGCATTGAGGATGGGAGTAAAAGCATCACTGAGTAGGAGTCCTTTGGCAAAGGTGATATGGGGCAGAAGTCAGATGTGTCACCTAGGTGGATTGATTTCATGAAGGAGGCATTTTTGTCTGCAGAGATGGCGGGTCTCATTGCCATGGTTTGTTCTTCTGCTGTGATGGGAAGTATAGTTGCAATGGTGATGAGTTTCAGTAAGGGTCAAAGTTGCTGTATATAAAGGTGATTTTGTTAAAGAAGAATTCTGAAACTTTGTTTCTACGGTCTTATGAGGGGGTGATGCTGCTGTATGTGGCTTTTGGTGTGGTGAACTCTTAGACAATGGCAAAGATTTCCTTGTAGCTGTTCAGGCTGCAGTCTGCCAGAGCTGCGCGCTTGGGGTTCTGGTTTTGCTGGTGCTAGCGCCTTACAACAGATTTTAAAGTGCTTTTATCAGCAGTGTCTTTGCTCTTTCTCCAGTTGCTTGCAGTGGAGATGTTATGTTGTTATATTGCGGTTATTAATATTACGCACAACGCACTCCGAAGGGGTATCTTGGCGCAGTTGCTTTTCAAAAGCCAGGTAGCAGTCACAGAAACATTTGCCAAATCTAAAACAGTTCAGTTTTTAGTAACTTCGTGAATTTAAGATGATCCAGGCAGAAACATATATGAACTTGGAAGGACATTCCAGTAAAACGGAGTCAGAAAGGAGAAGGCTTTAACCCCTGAACAAGACTTTTTAATCTGAGGGATTGTAGGCAAAATGTTGTTGCGCTATCGTAAAACTTTTTCAGGACTGTACAGAGTAAGCTTCAAGGCTAAATATCGAGAACCTTTCTCCATTAGGGCTTTTTGTGTCATACAGCAAATTTGAAAGGATATCCTCTTGCAAACTAGTAGCCAGTGTAAGGAGTGTAGATGAGGAGCTGCTGGAGACCTCATAGGTGCTGCCATATTTTGCACCATCAATAGTCTTGTCAACAAGGACTCGATTATAGAGGCTAATACAGCATTGCCATAATCCAGGCAACTCATTGCTAAGGCTTGGACTAGAGTTTTCCTTGTTGACCAAGGAAGAAGTGGAAAAGCCGGTCTTAACAGATGTAACAGATGAAAAGAGAGCCTCCAGTATTAAGGGCCTGGTCTTTTCTAGACAGAAATTGGCCCAGATACACTCTAAGATTCTTAACAACAGTTTTAGGGGTTGGAGCTACGTCATGTTCTGCTGGCCACCAATCAGAAGTCCATATATTGAGGAACTTTATGAAAAGCATAATTTCGGCTTTACCTGCATTAAGCTAAACACTGTTTTACAATGCTAGACTCACAGTCATAGGAAATCAGAAGCTGTGTGTCATCCACATAAGAGTTCAGTTCCAATCAATATGATTACATTATGTTGGGCAGGGGTGCCACATAAATAATAACAACACAAGGCTCAGACACACCCTTTAGGAACACCCTTGTCCAATTGTACCGTGCATGATCTAAAAATACCTAAAGAAATGATCTGAGTTCTATTATTAAGTACGTCCTCGAACCATCTCAGAGCTAGACCAGAAATGCCACACTTCCTAAGCCACCGCTGCTGGTTAGAGAGTGACACTGTGTCAAAGGCTGTGGATAGATCGAGCAATACCAACATAATGGGTTTGTTAGAGTCTAAAGCTCCTCTAATATGATTCATGACAGCAATTTGAGTAGTTTTGGTGCTATTAAAATGTTGAAACCCTGATCGAAAAGGGGCTAAGAGGTGATTTGCTTCCAAGTTGGCCATAAATTGTCTGTTCATCTGGCCTGACATAAACCTAATCTCCTCTGTATACCAGTTGGCATGTGGATGGGCTCTATCCATTGGGTTGTACTTGAGGGAGCACATGCGGTGATCCAGTTGTTGAAATTCTTGAAGGCCTTCTTCAAGTTGCTGGTGTTCTTGGGTCAATGCACGGAAAGGGTTTGGGTCCATCTCTGTTTTGTGATTTTTTTCCAGCAGTGGTAGGCTAGTCTGGTGGTGGAAGATTTGTGGTGGTGCAGGACTGGAATGCATGAATTGAAGAGGGCATGATCTGTTCAGGTCAAAGATAATGGCTTATCAATTGTTGCTGACTGAAGTGAAAATGGGGTCTCATAGGTGTCTTTCTGTGTTCATGGGACTTGTTATGCAATGGGAGAGGCCGAGGTTATGGGAAGGCCCTTCCAGTAACCTCGGCCTCTCATCAAGATGAAAATGTATGTCTCCGAGGTGGATGAAGGTGCTGGAGATGATTATGAACACACGGCAGAGCTGGAGTTCTAAGAACCCAGATTTCTTGACTCAACAAGAAGAGTACATATAAGCATAGTCCTGAATCGAATTATTTTATCGCCATCAACAGCTTTGATTATGCAATATTTTGAAGATTGCAAACTCATTCTGAAGGGAAACAGGATTAGGAGGTCTTTCCACCATACTGGTGATGAGAAGTTTTAATCTATACGAGGTCAACATTGCCCGCCCATGCAATATTCTCAAGGGTATTGCAGTTCTTATTGTTCAGCTCGCATCAATGAATCAGAAACCCACATGACTTGGTTACACAATTGAAGCCCAAAAACAAGTTATGCTTTGTTGAACTAAAGGAAGGAGTATATGTTTTATTCAAGTCCCGAAGAAGATGGCATTATCAAGTTGGTCCCACCGAAACGCGTCGACACATTATATCTTTGTTAAATTCGAATTGGGACAAGCTACATAGAGGCCAGATTTTATTGCCCCTTGCCTTGTTTACTATGACTTCGAATTAACTTTGGTTTGCCTTTTTTATGTTCCTTCCGTGCTATATTTAGGTCTTTGTGATTCTGAATTGCTTTTTGTGGGATATTATGTATTGTTAACTTGTATTGTTAACTTGTATGTTTTACGCTATTAGAGTTAACTCAGGTAAATGTTTTTATGAAGTATTGAACCCAAAGACCTGATAATGTGTTTTTTTATCTCGATGCTTTATTAAACTTATACATATATTTTTTAAATTCTTGTTTCATTGTATTCCTTATGGAGGTGTTCTTAGTATATGACAAGTTTATTTGACATTTCTGGGATTGAATGGAGTGAATTGTCATTGGTGTGTCCAAAGAGAATCTTTTTTATTTGCTTGTCAATATAGGTGCTCTGTCTCCTTGGACTGTTTGAGCCCCTCTCCTTGTTTTCAAGGTCTCTTATCAGAGACACAAAAACGGCCTGTTGATTAGGGCTTTACGTTCTACTTTCCTCAAGACTAGTATCTTTGCTTTCAGATCTGCCGAAAACCAGCGTTAGCCATCATGAGGTCTCTTTATTTTGACTTTACTCAGTGGTACTAATCTGTCTCTGGCCGAGTACAGCCAGATTTTAATGGGGAGGCTCCTCCTGGACAACAGGGGCTGAGACAGTTAGCAGGGAGCAGAGTTAATCAATATCTGCTCGAAGTAACTTTCTGACCATAAAATTGCCAGGCAGAGAGGCGTTGTCTAGACGGACGTTAGGGATAAAGAAGTTAAAAAGGTAGTGGTCAGACTTTGTATATGGAAGAACCTGTTGAAGGGAAATATCCAGGTTGGCAGTCCAAACCTGGTCTAAGGTATGCCCTTTAGCATGGGTGGCTGCCTTTATGTGTTGGGTGCAGTTGATTCCTACTACAAGTTCAGCAAGTTCGATGGAGCAGGGGCTTTCTCGTGAGTCGTGAGGCCAGAAAGTGAAGTCACCAATTATCAAAATTCGAGTGTTGTTAACCACTACCTTGGCAATTATATCACCCAGCAGCTGGGGAAATGTGGGCATATGATGTGGGGGTCTATAAAATAGAGCACGGATGAACGTAGAATGATTAGTGATGTAAATGTATGTTTCTGGTGGACTATAGCTGCACCCCTCCTCCTGCTTTACTCGCAGGTCCATCTGCCTTGTGGATGAAGTATTTGCCAGGGAGTGCTGGAGGATATCTGGAGCAGAATCCACAGTCAGCCATGTTTCAGAGAGGAGGAGGATGTCTGGTTTATCAGCGTCCAAAAGGCAAAAAATCTCAAATTGGTGTTTCACCATAGAGCATGTGTTCAGACAATACACTGAAAGTCCCTCCGACGCCTGATGTGTGAAGATAGTTAGTGGTGGCTGGCTTTGATCGTTGGAAATCGGCTCTTGGTCAGAGGCTTTAGATGGATTTTCATAGTGTGGGTTCCCATGGGACAGAAGTCCGAGTGTGTCTAGTTTAGCCATGGTGTGAGGGCAGATGGGCCAAGTCCCTTGCATTTATTTAAGGTTTAGTGCAGAGTAGGTTTAAAAAACGGGCATAATAAGTGGCCCCTGGTCCCGTTCAGGTGCGGACAGGTGCAGACGGGCTGCCCTTTGGCACGCCTTTGGCGTGCCGGCTGTGTGCTTGCTGCGTGTGAGGAATGGCATCATATTAAGTAGGAGATCAAGACTCCGCCCCCTCTGGTCTCCAACCCGGAAGAGGGGAAATTAGACTGGTGCGTAACCGATACTCCCTCCACTCAAACGGGACAGGGACCAGAGGTGGACCGAGGAGCAGCGCGGTACAGAGCACAAGTTTCAGAACACCAATAACACCAATTTTTAAAAGGTACAAAACTTGTGTTGTACTTTGTTGAAAAATCGCTATGTTAAGAAGCGCTATGAGGACAGAAGTAGGAGGGCTGCACTCAGCTGATAGTGCGACCTGCGCGCATCCGCTGCGCGTGAGGAATGGCATCAGATTAAGTAGGAGATTAAGACTCCACCCCCTCCGGTCTCCAACCCAGAAGAGGGGAAATTAGACTGGAGCGTTACTGATACTCCTTCCACTTAAATGAGACAAGGACCCGAGGTGGACCGGGGAGCAGCGCGGTACAGAGCACAAGTTTCAGAACACCAATAACACCAATTTTTAAAAGGTACAAAACTTTTGTTGTACTTTGTTAAAAACTCTCTATGTTAGGAAGCGCTATGAGGACAGAAGTAAGAGCAGTACACTCAGCTAATAGTGCGACCTGCGTGCGGCAGCTGCGCGCGAGGAATGGTGACATATTAGGTAGGAGATTAAGACTCCGCCCCCTCCGGTCTCCAACCCAGAAGAGGGGAAATTAGACTGGAGCGTTACCAATACTCCCTCCACTCAAACAGGACGAGGACCCGAGGTGGACCGGGGAGCAGTGCGGTACAGACCACAAGTTTCAGAACACAAATAACACCAATTTTTAAAAGGTACCAAACTTTTGTTGTACTTTGTTAAAAAATTGCTATGTTAAGAAGCGCTATGAGGACAGAAGTAGGAGCGGTGCACTCAGCTGATAATGCGACCTGTAGTGTCATAAATCCCAGTAATGGTACCAATCGGGAGGAAGGGGTGGGGGTGGGGGGAGTAGTCTTTATACCCGGTAGGCAAAACGTTTATGCCAGGAGTAGAGCAATGTCTCTTAATTGCCGGGAGAAGTAGAAATACCTTTTTTGTTGCAGGATTTGGAGGCCATAAAGCCCCTTCAGCACAGGCACCAGGAATGCCAGTGCCACTGCCGCTGCCTGTAGTGTAGTTCCTATACTCCCAATAGGCTCTGCGCATAGGAATAATATATCCTTTAGATGTGACGACAGGACTTAGGTCGACTAGGTCTCTATCGAATATATTAGACTTAATTGTGAGTGCCAGCTAGCTCAGAGGTCTCTAGAAACTTTCTCGAATACACAAGAAGGGATTAGTTTCTGACAACCGTATAAACATGACGACTTTGTTTCCCCAAGATAAAACGTATCTTCAGAGTCATGGAAACAATAGATAGATATTTCACCTAGTCAATCGTGCATGCTTTGTTTCATCAGAGGTACAGTGAAATAGAGAGACGGGCGTTTTCAATAAAAGTATTTATTGAACAGTCTACTTTCTCATGCAGAAGAAATGAACTGCTATAATCGTAATACTGGCTGTAAAGTATAGTGCGTACAGCAAGAAGAGTATTATAAAATAATACTGTAAAAGCATGGTATGGTTTATAAGCAATAAAATACATACATAAATAACAAAGACTAAAAGTACTCAACTGGTGCTTCTAAAAATACGCCAACCCCGATGTACCTAACCTAACTCTAGTACGAGGGAAGAAGTAACTGAGGTGCAGCATAGGTTTAATTTCTTTGCCAAGAATCTATCCAAGATTTCTCTTAGGGTCTAATCAGCTTCGTACCTTGGTTTAAGAATGAAGGAGGTCTGGTATCTCTGTCTCTGGACTCGATTTCCCAACACCCCGCAAGGGGAGCTTGGAAACACTGGAGCTGGATTCTCAACGAGAGAAAGGCAGCCTCTCAGTCAGTGCGCCAGCTGGAGGGTCGGCTTCCTTTGACACTTGCTATAGTGAGCTGCGTCGGGCAAGTAGATAGTCAAACTGCTCCAAACCACTGTGTGTTTGCTAGGGCAAGTGTGGGCATATTTATACCTTGAAGGTGCCTGGTTTGACATAAAGTCGGACATAATACCGTCACCAAAGAACCATGATTTCTAGGACAAATCAATATTCAAGAAAGGGGATGTCCCTGACTGCAGAAGCCGAGTTTTCCAAGAAATCGTTGTGGCTTTTTGGAACTAGTGGAAGTAGCCATGCCTGTATTTGGACTGGATGGGGTATGTCTAAATATGGTTATGATTTCCATGCCTATATAAGGGCAAGGTGAATTATACCTATATAAGGGCATGAATCGGTAAATTACACTAGGGTCCTAAAACGCTATACAACATGCCATAACAGGCGCCCCTTCATGGCACTCCCCCACCAAGATGGGTCTCCGATGTCTGGGAATACAATTCCTTGAGGTACTATGGGTGGACCATCTGTAGCTCGTTTACAGACCCTCCGGGCTCCCTATGCCCCAGTGCAGGGCAGAATCCTCCATTTATTTATAGCATTAAGGTACCTCACAATATATGGAAGGTCTGTGGAGGCCTGTTGTGTTGGATTCTAATGATCTAATTTAGAAAGAGGAATTTCAGTTAACCTTTCTATTTTCTCACTGTAGAGCGTTTGTTCTTATTTATTCCTGAATCTTTCCATTTGTACTTTGGTGGGAGGTTGTGTTGGCTGCTTGATGTATTTGAAATATTCTTTGCTATCTTCCTTATTCCTTTCTATAAGTCTCCTTTTGATGGCATTAGCTGCCAAAGAAGAAGTGGAACCAATACTGATAACTTCAAACTCAGTAGAGTAAAACAATTTGTAAAGTACATCAGTATTGTAAAGGATCTCACTCTTTCTCACGTCCTGCACTCTTTCTTTATGGAATGAACCTTCCTCACTTCTATATGTGTAGTTCCCCGTTTCCATCAATTTCCAGCTATAGGCTCAATTTTCAACAAGTTTATTGTAGTTGCTACATACTTGTCAATGTACAGCAAATCAGCCCACTTTGCTGTATTTTGTGTACAATGCTCGATTGTATAGTTAAAAGCGTTCTTTGTTCAACCTGCAAATCCATAGTAACATCTCCTCTATCATCATCAGAACACATTTACTTCTTCTTACCTTACCTCATCAGTCTGCCTTATGTATTACTTGATACTTACAATTCATGAATCTAACAGGAAGGCAGCAGAGGGCTGAATAAAGGGCATGTGCACAGGGAAAAGTTAGATGTATTTTGCAAAATCCATATAATAATTAGGTGCCTAATGTTCATAGAGGTTTCATTTGAAAAACTTTTACTTTAACTTATTTCTTAATTGGAGGAAGTTCAGAGCAATTCTAATGTCAAAAGAGGATGGATATGTCCTTTCTTGTGCTATTTATTACTGTCATGACCTGCCATGAGCAAGATGAAAGAACACACAAAGAGTGAAGGAGCTATAGAATGTGACTGAGTTATGCATATTTCTAAAGTACTTTGTCACTCGCAAGGGTATCCTGGCGCTGAGCAGGTGATTGTGGCTTGCCTTGCCAAGGGCTGGGCAGTTTTTTGAATAGCCACGTATTCAGCTTCTTGCGGAATTAAAGAGGAGGTGGCTGTGATGTGAAATGGGAGGACATTCCATACTTCAGGAGCAATGTAGGAAAATGCCCACCTTCCGCATCTAGTTGTGTGTATGCACGAGTTATGTGCTAGTAGCAGTCCTGCAAAATGCAGGTGCTTGTGTGGTTGGTGGAAGGAGATGCAGTTGTTCAGTAATCTGGGTTTTAAGTTGTGTAGTGTCTTCATCATGTGGGTGAGGAGTTTGAACTGGGTGTGATTGTGTATCTGAAACCAGTGGAGATTCCTGAAGTGCAGTGTGATGTGGCCTCTGTTTCGGAGGTTGAGTCCGCATGACAAGTTATAAATGGTTTATAGTTTATAGTGAGTCGTTTGGTAATGTAAGCATAGAGAGTGTTCCCATAATCCATGTTGGTGGTGGAGAAGGCTTGAGAAATGGGTGTCCTGGTTTTGCTTTGGAGCCATTTGAAAAATTGTTCTGAGCATCTTCAGGGTGTAGAAGCAAGATGAAGTGACAGCGTAGACTTGTGCGGTCATGTCTCTCAATGATGATTCCAAGGTTCCTGTCATGAGTGTTGAGCATGGGTGTGAGTCTGAGTTCAGCCACCTACCAGCTGGAATCCCATGCTGAGGTGTTCTTGCTAAAGATCACTACTTCTGTCTTGTCAGTCTGGAGCTTGAGACAGTTAGTCTTCATCCATTTGGCTGCTTCAGTCATACACGCAATGTAATGTTTTTTTGTGTTGGGGAACTAGTCTACGAGGGAGAGTATGATTCGAATATTGTTACTGTGGAAGAGGATTTTGATACCATGTGTGTGGATGATGTTGGCAAGGGGATCATGTGTTTTTCCAAGTCGTGGCATGAACCATGAGGCACAATGAGGCACTCCACAAATGAGTTCCTGTGCTTCTAAGGAGTAACGTGCCAGACTGACAGTTCATACATGATCTGATAAAAAGTAGCATATCAAGCAAAGAGTAGGTCTTTGGATGCCATTCTCGTTTAGGCATCTGATGAGGATGCGGTTTGAGACTGTATTGAATGCTGCAGAGAGATTCAGGAGAATGAGGCCTGCTATGTCTCCTCTGTCTAGGTTCATGTGGATGTCATCTGTGGTAGGGAGGAGCATTGTTTCTGTGCTATGATTGTGCCTGTGTGGCATTAAGGGTCTGGTGGTTGTTGAGGTGGTTGGTGAGGCAACTGTTGATGAGTTTCTCTATAGTTGGTGAGTGTGAAAGGGTCTGCAGAAGTTTCTTGGGCAGTGGGTGACAGTAGCATTTTTTCAGGTGTCCCGGAAAGTGTCTGATTTGATGGAGGCATTGAGGATGGGAGTAAAAGCATCACTGAGTAGGAGTCCTTTGGCAAAGGTGATATGGGGCAGAAGTCAGATGTGTCACCTAGGTGGATTGATTTCATGAAGGAGGCATTTTTGTCTGCAGAGATGGCGGGTCTCATTGCCATGGTTTGTTCTTCTGCTGTGATGGGAAGTATAGTTGCAATGGTGATGAGTTTCAGTAAGGGTCAAAGTTGCTGTATATAAAGGTGATTTTGTTAAAGAAGAATTCTGAAACTTTGTTTCTATGGTCTTATGAGGGGGTGATGCTGCTGTATGTGGCTTTTGGTGTGGTGAACTCTTAGACAATGGCAAAGATTTCCTTGTAGCTGTTCAGGCTGCAGTCTGCCAGAGCTGCGCGCTTGGGGTTCTGGTTTTGCTGGTGCTAGCGCCTTACAACAGATTTTAAAGTGCTTTTATCAGCAGTGTCTTTGCTCTTTCTCCAGTTGCTTGCAGTGGAGATGTTATGTTGTTATATTGCGGTTATTAATATTACGCACAACGCACTCCGAAGGGGTATCTTGGCGCAGTTGCTTTTCAAAAGCCAGGTAGCAGTCACAGAAACATTTGCCAAATCTAAAACAGTTCAGTTTTTAGTAACTTCGTGAATTTAAGATGATCCAGGCAGAAACATATATGAACTTGGAAGGACATTCCCGTAAAAGGGAGTCAGAAAGGAGAAGGCTTTAACCCCTGAACAAGACTTTTTAATCTGAGGGATTGTAGGCAAAATGTTGTTGCGCTATCGTAAAACTTTTTCAGGACTGTACAGAGTAAGCTTCAAGGCTAAATATCGAGAACCTTTCTCCATTAGGGCTTTTTGTGTCATACAGCAAATTTGAAAGGATATCCTCTTGCAAACTAGTAGCCAGTGTAAGGAGTGTAGATGAGGAGCTGCTGGAGACCTCATAGGTGCTGCCATATTTTGCACCATCAATAGTCTTGTCAACAAGGACTCGATTATAGAGGCTAATACAGCATTGCCATAATCCAGGCAACTCATTGCTAAGGCTTGGACTAGAGTTTTCCTTGTTGACCAAGGAAGAAGTGGAAAAGCCGGTCTTAACAGATGTAACAGATGAAAAGAGAGCCTCCAGTATTAAGGGCCTGGTCTTTTCTAGACAGAAATTGGCCCAGATACACTCTAAGATTCTTAACAACAGTTTTAGGGGTTGGAGCTACGTCATGTTCTGCTGGCCACCAATCAGAAGTCCATATATTGAGGAACTTTATGAAAAGCATAATTTCGGCTTTACCTGCATTAAGCTAAACACTGTTTTACAATGCTAGACTCACAGTCATAGGAAATCAGAAGCTGTGTGTCATCCACATAAGAGTTCAGTTCCAATCAATATGATTACATTATGTTGGGCAGGGGTGCCACATAGATAATAACAACACAAGGCTCAGACACACCCTTTAGGAACACCCTTGTCCAATTGTACCGTGCATGATCTAAAAATACCTAAAGAAATGATCTGAGTTCTATTATTAAGTACGTCCTCGAACCATCTCAGAGCTAGACCAGAAATGCCACACTTCCTAAGCCACCGCTGCTGGTTAGAGAGTGACACTGTGTCAAAGGCTGTGGATAGATCGAGCAATACCAACATAATGGGTTTGTTAGAGTCTAAAGCTCCTCTAATATGATTCATGACAGCAATTTGAGTAGTTTTGGTGCTATTAAAATGTTGAAACCCTGATCGAAAAGGGGCTAAGAGGTGATTTGCTTCCAAGTTGGCCATAAATTGTCTGTTCATCTGGCCTGACATAAACCTAATCTCCTCTGTATACCAGTTGGCATGTGGATGGGCTCTATCCATTGGGTTGTACTTGAGGGAGCACATGCGGTGATCCAGTTGTTGAAATTCTTGAAGGCCTTCTTCAAGTTGCTGGTGTTCTTGGGTCAATGCACGGAAAGGGTTTGGGTCCATCTCTGTTTTGTGATTTTTTTCCAGCAGTGGTAGGCTAGTCTGGTGGTGGAAGATTTGTGGTGGTGCAGGACTGGAATGCATGAATTGAAGAGGGCATGATCTGTTCAGGTCAAAGATAATGGCTTATCAATTGTTGCTGACTGAAGTGAAAATGGGGTCTCATAGGTGTCTTTCTGTGTTCATGGGACTTGTTATGCAATGGGAGAGGCCGAGGTTATGGGAAGGCCCTTCCAGTAACCTCGGCCTCTCATCAAGATGAAAATGTATGTCTCCGAGGTGGATGAAGGTGCTGGAGATGATTATGAACACATGGCAGAGCTGGAGTTCTAAGAACCCAGATTTCTTGACTCAACAAGAAGAGTACATATAAGCATAGTCCTGAATCGAATTATTTTATCGCCATCAACAGCTTTGATTATGCAATATTTTGAAGATTGCAAACTCATTCTGAAGGGAAACAGGATTAGGAGGTCTTTCCACCATACTGGTGATGAGAAGTTTTAATCTATACGAGGTCAACATTGCCCGCCCATGCAATATTCTCAAGGGTATTGCAGTTCTTATTGTTCAGCTCGCATCAATGAATCAGAAACCCACATGACTTGGTTACACAATTGAAGCCCAAAAACAAGTTATGCTTTGTTGAACTAAAGGAAGGAGTATATGTTTTATTCAAGTCCCGAAGAAGATGGCATTATCAAGTTGGTCCCACCGAAACGCGTCGACACATTATATCTTTGTTAAATTCGAATTGGGACAAGCTACATAGAGGCCAGATTTTATTGCCCCTTGCCTTGTTTACTATGACTTCGAATTAACTTTGGTTTGCCTTTTTTATGTTCCTTCCGTGCTATATTTAGGTCTTTGTGATTCTGAATTGCTTTTTGTGGGATATTATGTATTGTTAACTTGTATTGTTAACTTGTATGTTTTACGCTATTAGAGTTAACTCAGGTAAATGTTTTTATGAAGTATTGAACCCAAAGACCTGATAATGTGTTTTTTTATCTCGATGCTTTATTAAACTTATACATATATTTTTTAAATTCTTGTTTCATTGTATTCCTTATGGAGGTGTTCTTAGTATATGACAAGTTTATTTGACATTTCTGGGATTGAATGGAGTGAATTGTCATTGGTGTGTCCAAAGAGAATCTTTTTTATTTGCTTGTCAATATAGGTGCTCTGTCTCCTTGGACTGTTTGAGCCCCTCTCCTTGTTTTCAAGGTCTCTTATCAGAGACACAAAAACGGCCTGTTGATTAGGGCTTTACGTTCTACTTTCCTCAAGACTAGTATCTTTGCTTTCAGATCTGCCGAAAACCAGCGTTAGCCATCATGAGGTCTCTTTATTTTGACTTTACTCAGTGGTACTAATCTGTCTCTGGCCGAGTACAGCCAGATTTTAATGGGGAGGCTCCTCCTGGACAACAGGGGCTGAGACAGTTAGCAGGGAGCAGAGTTAATCAATATCTGCTCGAAGTAACTTTCTGACCATAAAATTGCCAGGCAGAGAGGCGTTGTCTAGACGGACGTTAGGGATAAAGAAGTTAAAAAGGTAGTGGTCAGACTTTGTATATGGAAGAACCTGTTGAAGGGAAATATCCAGGTTGGCAGTCCAAACCTGGTCTAAGGTATGCCCTTTAGCATGGGTGGCTGCCTTTATGTGTTGGGTGCAGTTGATTCCTACTACAAGTTCAGCAAGTTCGATGGAGCAGGGGCTTTCTCGTGAGTCGTGAGGCCAGAAAGTGAAGTCACCAATTATCAAAATTCGAGTGTTGTTAACCACTACCTTGGCAATTATATCACCCAGCAGCTGGGGAAATGTGGGCATATGATGTGGGGGTCTATAAAATAGAGCACGGATGAACGTAGAATGATTAGTGATGTAAATGTATGTTTCTGGTGGACTATAGCTGCACCCCTCCTCCTGCTTTACTCGCAGGTCCATCTGCCTTGTGGATGAAGTATTTGCCAGGGAGTGCTGGAGGATATCTGGAGCAGAATCCACAGTCAGCCATGTTTCAGAGAGGAGGAGGATGTCTGGTTTATCAGCGTCCAAAAGGCAAAAAATCTCAAATTGGTGTTTCACCATAGAGCATGTGTTCAGACAATACACTGAAAGTCCCTCCGACGCCTGATGTGTGAAGATAGTTAGTGGTGGCTGGCTTTGATCGTTGGAAATCGGCTCTTGGTCAGAGGCTTTAGATGGATTTTCATAGTGTGGGTTCCCATGGGACAGAAGTCCGAGTGTGTCTAGTTTAGCCATGGTGTGAGGGCAGATGGGCCAAGTCCCTTGCATTTATTTAAGGTTTAGTGCAGAGTAGGTTTAAAAAACGGGCATAATAAGTGGCCCCTGGTCCCGTTCAGGTGCGGACAGGTGCAGACGGGCTGCCCTTTGGCACGCCTTTGGCGTGCCGGCTGTATGCTTGCTGCGTGTGAGGAATGGCATCATATTAAGTAGGAGATCAAGACTCCGCCCCCTCTGGTCTCCAACCCGGAAGAGGGGAAATTAGACTGGTGCGTAACCGATACTTCCTCCACTCAAACGGGACAGGGACCAGAGGTGGACCGAGGAGCAGCGCGGTACAGAGCACAAGTTTCAGAACACCAATAACACCAATTTTTAAAAGGTACAAAACTTGTGTTGTACTTTGTTGAAAAATCGCTATGTTAAGAAGCGCTATGAGGACAGAAGTAGGAGGGCTGCACTCAGCTGATAGTGCGACCTGCGCGCATCCGCTGCGCGTGAGGAATGGCATCAGATTAAGTAGGAGATTAAGACTCCACCCCCTCCGGTCTCCAACCCAGAAGAGGGGAAATTAGACTGGAGCGTTACTGATACTCCTTCCACTTAAATGAGACAAGGACCCGAGGTGGACCGGGGAGCAGCGCGGTACAGAGCACAAGTTTCAGAACACCAATAACACCAATTTTTAAAAGGTACAAAACTTTTGTTGTACTTTGTTAAAAACTCTCTATGTTAGGAAGCGCTATGAGGACAGAAGTAAGAGCAGTACACTCAGCTAATAGTGCGACCTGCGTGCGGCAGCTGCGCGCGAGGAATGGTGACATATTAGGTAGGAGATTAAGACTCCGCCCCCTCCGGTCTCCAACCCAGAAGAGGGGAAATTAGACTGGAGCGTTACCAATACTCCCTCCACTCAAACAGGACGAGGACCCGAGGTGGACCGGGGAGCAGTGCGGTACAGACCACAAGTTTCAGAACACAAATAACACCAATTTTTAAAAGGTACCAAACTTTTGTTGTACTTTGTTAAAAAATTGCTATGTTAAGAAGCGCTATGAGGACAGAAGTAGGAGCGGTGCACTCAGCTGATAATGCGACCTGTAGTGTCATAAATCCCAGTAATGGTACCAATCGGGAGGAAGGGGTGGGGGTGGGGGGAGTAGTCTTTATACCCGGTAGGCAAAACGTTTATGCCAGGAGTAGAGCAATGTCTCTTAATTGCCGGGAGAAGTAGAAATACCTTTTTTGTTGCAGGATTTGGAGGCCATAAAGCACCTTCAGCACAGGCACCAGGAATGCCAGTGCCACTGCCGCTGCCTGTAGTGTAGTTCCTATACTCCCAATAGGCTCTGCGCATAGGAATAATATATCCTTTAGATGTGACGACAGGACTTAGGTCGACTAGGTCTCTATCGAATAGATTAGACTTAATTGTGAGTGCCAGCTAGCTCAGAGGTCTCTAGAAACTTTCTCGAATACACAAGAAGGGATTAGTTTCTGACAACCGTATAAACATGACGACTTTGTTTCCCCAAGATAAAACGTATCTTCAGAGTCATGGAAACAATAGATAGATATTTCACCTAGTCAATCGTGCATGCTTTGTTTCATCAGAGGTACAGTGAAATAGAGAGACGGGCGTTTTCAATAAAAGTATTTATTGAACAGTCTACTTTCTCATGCAGAAGAAATGAACTGCTATAATCGTAATACTGGCTGTAAAGTATAGTGCGTACAGCAAGAAGAGTATTATAAAATAATACTGTAAAAGCATGGTATGGTTTATAAGCAATAAAATACATACCTAAATAACAAAGACTAAAAGTACTCAACTGGTGCTCCTAAAAATACGCCAACCCCGATGTACCTAACCTAACTCTAGTACGAGGGAAGAAGTAACTGAGGTGCAGCATAGGTTTAATTTCTTTGCCAAGAATCTATCCAAGATTTCTCTTAGGGTCTAATCAGCTTCGTACCTTGGTTTAAGAATGAAGGAGGTCTGGTATCTCTGTCTCTGGACTCGATTTCCCAACACCCCGCAAGGGGAGCTTGGAAACACTGGAGCTGGATTCTCAACGAGAGAAAGGCAGCCTCTCAGTCAGTGCGCCAGCTGGAGGGTCGGCTTCCTTTGACACTTGCTATAGTGAGCTGCGTCGGGCAAGTAGATAGTCGAACTGCTCCAAACCACTGTGTGTTTGCTAGGGCAAGTGTGGGCATATTTATACCTTGAAGGTGCCTGGTTTGACATAAAGTCGGACATAATACCGTCACCAAAGAACCATGATTTCTAGGACAAATCAATATTCAAGAAAGGGGATGTCCCTGACTGCAGAAGCCGAGTTTTCCAAGAAATCGTTGTGGCTTTTTGGAACTAGTGGAAGTAGCCATGCCTGTATTTGGACTGGATGGGGTATGTCTAAATATGGTTATGATTTCCATGCCTATATAATGGCAAGGTGAATTATACCTATATAAGGGCATGAATCGGTAATTTACACTAGGGTCCTAAAACGCTATACAACATGCCATAACAGGCGCCCCTTCATGGCACTCCCCCACCAAGATGGGTCTCCGATGTCTGGGAATACAATTCCTTGAGGTACTATGGGTGGACCATCTGTAGCTCGTTTACAGACCCTCCGGGCTCCCTATGCCCCAGTGCAGGGCAGAATCCTCCATTTATTTGGAACTCGCCGCCTCCCATTTGCTCGGTGGCACCGAGTCTTGTGCTGCCGCCTCCTCCAGGCCCAGGTGTGTTTGTCGGCTATGCGGCACAGTTCGCCACATCGGTTTACTCACTATTACATGTGGCCACCCTTCCAATTTTGCCTCACAGCGGTAGTCGATTCTTTCTGCCCCGCTCGGGTGTGGCAGTTATTTTCGCCAAGCTCTGAGCCACCGTCACCTCTGCATCATTGGTCCAGGAAATCACGTGAGGCCCCGGCCCTAGCGTGTCTCGCAGGCCTCAGTCCCATAACAGCCCTCCGGTCAGCGTTATTAACCCCTTCGACGCTCATGACGAGCTGGGCTCGTCATGAGGTAGCCTCCTCGCACGCTCATGACGAGCCCAGCTCGTCATGAATAATGGGATTTACAAATTCTCAGCGTGCCAGCTGAATTCCCCAAGCACGCATCAGGTTAAGCAGCCAGGTCACCGGGACTGCACATTCAGGTCAGCAGGTTTTCCGAGGTCATCTCCGCCGGTTATGTGCCGTTTTCGGCAGCGGATAAGTGGCAGGATTAATGGGGAAGATGTCCATGATCACAGAGCTCTCCTAGGCTGCACCCATTTTCATCGGATGCTAGCCACGCCCCCGGAGTCAACTTTTTAACCTATTTTATTAAACTTTGATTTTTTGAGCTCTTAATTTAAAACAGTTTATTGAGAAGCATTCACAGCCCAGGAGGCAACTTTCTCATTTATCTCCTCTGAACAGATAATTGTGTTGCAGTGATTGCAGAAAGTGGAAAGAAACTGGAAGAATAAATCTTTTTCCTCAATTACTTCATGCTAGAATTCTGGAAGCAGGGTTTCTTTGCTACTACCTCTGAATATCTTATCAGGAGAACTAATTTAAGAGTATGATTCAGAGAAGTTTTCTGCTGCCACTCATTCCAAAAGAGTACATCCTATAATGCTTAACAGATTACCCCAGCAACGACTCTTTCTCAGTCTGAAGTGCAGCAGGAGTCCCTGAGGTTAAAGCTACTACCACATCCTGGTGTGGCTATGCAGAAAAGTGCCATTCTTCTATTGTTGTTACTTCGTGCTTTCTCCACTTGGCTTAGATTCCATGGTGCTAACAGACTGAGTTTGAACGTCTCACTTTCAAAAGACATTGGCAACATGGTGCCCTCCAAACGGTGGGTGCCTTGTCTCTAAAGATTGTAGGCTTCTTTGTTAAATAGGGTGTATTGTTTAACCAATCAGATGGCTGCTCCCATTTTATTTTTTGTGTTTTTTAGGATTTGTGGATCATCAACAGCTCAAGTTAGAATAATGCTATGGTGCTGCAATATCTCGTGAGATCAGCAAGGGAGCACTTTCTATCTATGTACCTCAGCTCCATGTCCAGGATCTCGTAAGTTTTTACAAAGTTGAGTGTGTAAAGGAAATATTTGAAAATCCTTGCACATGATTGGAAATATTTAATTGTTTTAGTTGACTGTAAGATTTCCCATTCAAGTTGCTCTTGTCTTTTCTGTGCATATTACAACACTCCTTGCTACTGAAGAAATCTACTGCAACAGCGGCTGTCCATTTTACTTTTTTGGTTAGAGAAATTCTTTTCCAAATTCAAATGTTACCAGTGTTTTATAGCATGCTAATCACGACCCATGAGGCTATGAAGATGCTCTGAAGAAGGTGTTTGAGGACAGTCCTGAAGGCTTACTTGAAAAGCAAGGTCTTCAGCTGCTTGCAAAAGTCAGAAAGGGAGAACAAAGCTCTGATGTGTTGTGGGAGGTCGTACCAGGCTTAAGGAGCCAAGTACCAGAAAGCGTGGTCCCCAGCTCTGCTTTCATGTATGCATGGGATGAGTTCTAGTTAGAGACCAACAGAGAGGAGTTGCCTGCAAGGTTGGTGAATGTAGTTCTTCAAGTAGACAGTACCAGTGTTATGGAGAGCTTTGGAGGTGTGGGTGAGGAGTTTCAAGTGTACATGCTTGTGTATCAAGAGCTAGTGGAGTTCCCTAAGATGTGGTGTGAAGTGGGCCCGGCTTGGAGGTTGAGGACTCGTCTGGCTGTTGTGTTTTGGCTGGTCCACAGTCTTCTTCACAGTGGGAATCAAGAAAAAGCTGCTCTGGATGAACAGTCTGAAGTTTAAAGTTTTGATCGTGGGAAGTTATTTACTATCCCTGTTAGAGGAAAGTATGTCACCTGCACATTATCTGACAAATAACTCAGTAAAGGAAGTCATGAGAAATAATCCTTTGGAACATTTTAAATGCACAACGCTTGGCATCAATTGCAAATTCATGTGGCAAAAAGAAAAATGGAGCACCTCCATCTGCCGTTGCATTAGAGTATGCCATCCGTCTTGGCAAAAGATTGCAAAAGAACTTCAGGATCAGCAAAAGTAATATAAAAGTGACATATTCCTTCCACTATTGGCTTGTAAAGCTTGGTTTGCAGGATGGAAAGCTCCGTTGGGGAGTGGTATTCTTTTACACTAGAGGACATGCAAAAATGATTTTTTCCATTTTAATTCAAGTTCCTATTCAGCTGTTGATGTTTTATTTTTATTTTTATCCACAAAAAAAGTAAAATTAATAAAAACAAAAAAATCTTTTTTTTTTAAATGGCCTCTTTTTAAAGATAAAATAATATATTTTTAGGTTTGTATGTCAGTCAGTTCGAATAAGAGTCAGTATAAATTATACATAAAGAGAGAGGGGTGGATGAAAGTGTGTTAGTGAGTCAATGACTGACTGCATGAATAAAGCAAGTGAGTGAGAGGTATTGTACTACAGGGTTACTTTTGTGGCCTGGCCTCTATCTAAGCAATGCATCCATCAGGCAAAATCTGACAAACTCTCATGGGCATGGCCTATGGTCAACCACAGCAGGCATTGTCCATCTACGCCCTGCATTTTGCCTACTACAGGCATCCTATCCCTATTATGCATGGCCTTCAACCTTGTGCAGCAGGGGTGGGCCATAGGACTTGGCCTCCAGCAAGGCCCTCACTCACCATCTGCTGCTAACCTTCGCTGCAGTGGGGTGCATCTGATCTTGCAAACACATGGCCATGTGTCAACTTTTGATATGCATCTAACCCACTGTGTGCATGGCTTTTGCCCATGAACAATGGGGGTAGGCTACAGAGTCTAGATTCTAGGTAGGCCCCACGACCCTTTCACGAATGACCGACCGCCACTGAGGTGGGCTGAAGAGCCTAGTCCCTTGCCAGGCCTTGTGATTCACCCACTACGGGCAAGCAACACCTACCACACAGGGTCTTCGGCTGTGTACCTGCTGTAACTAGCCTTCGGATGTCCACCAGAGGTTTGGACACAAAGCCTGGCCTACAGCCTGGTCCTCCAAACTGCTAACCATGGGTTCTGACAATTGCTGCTCACAACCTTCAGGCATTCACCATGGGATTGAGGTGCAGGGCCTGGCCTCCAGCCAGTCCTGGTAGCTCCCCACATGGGTGTCCAAAACCCATAGTTCACAGCCTTTGGTTATTAGCAACCATTTGACCTTCACTGAGCACAGTCTAAGGCCGTGTGGCCAGGGAGGGTAGAGCTAAGGATCTAGCCAGTGGCAAGGCTATACTCTCCCCACCCAAATCTAATATGAAATGCTGAGGTGTGTGTACTCTCTAGCATATGCTTTGTACTGAAATCATACCCTTCAGTACAAATTCCTATATGATAAATTATGTGTGTGCCCTCTGGGAAGTACACACGCAATGTGGGGAATGTTTTCTAAAATGTTAATATTGCTCCTTGTTAGTGCTTGCTGCAAGGAGGTTATATTTTTTGACATAAAGCCTGAAGTGGTTACCTTAGTACATCAAGCTTTGCATCAAGAAATATGGCTGCTCACCCTGATCCACACAAGTAAGAACCTAGTAATGTTCCTTTGACGTAAAGTGGCAAAAGCACAATTTGCTCAGAAAGAAGAGCATCTTTCCACTGCAAAAGAACTGTTTTGCTCAACTTTACATCGCTTTGCATTACTATACAATACAAATTATTAGCAATCAGAAACTCAGTGTGGAAGGTATATTAGCATGGTTAATGTGCCTGTAGTAGGCCTTTGAAAGATTACGTCTGCAAGGCATTTCATTATAAATTAATTACCCTAAAAATTAGATATGATAACTGTTTCTTAATATTCTTCATAAAAAGTGTAGGTGTATGTGTAATGTGCTGTATTTCTCAGTACTACCATTTAACAATTTTCAACACTCCTATTTTTACTATGAAAATGCATCATTAAAAAAGCTTACCACCCTAACAGTAAATCATATTTATCGTTCAGAAGAACATGAATCATCTAAACAAAACAGAAGTAGATCTCAAACTACAGATTATCTTTCCCTTTGTGGAAAGTCTTGAAAATATTCATATGAAACTTGATAAGCACATTTAACCATACAGATCCATCTACCAGTCTGTGTATTCATCTCATCTTTATTATTGAATGCTACCCTCATGTGAATCTCCAGGGTCAAGCTTCAATATCTAATATTAGGTACATTTTTAAAATGTATTTGTTGCAAACAAAGACATTGATTGAACTTGGAATAACCTTCATACCGATCCCCATTAATATTACCTGTCTTCTGTACAGCAGTTTCCAAGGTTACCAAATCAGACCATGTTCCCATTTTATAGTCAGGTCAAAAGTTCGTCTTGTATAAATAGACTTTCAGGACACTGCTGCTTCAGATCATTGGTGTTACTTCTTAATAGTTTAAGAAATTAAGCAACTACTGCAAAGATCACCTTTTTCACTGCATGGTGTCCATTTCCATAACTGAGAAGGTGAACCAGTTTCTTTTCTACTAGAAGTGAGAGTCACATTCTATTGGCTATCTCTCATTTTACCAATATTTAGAACTAAACATTTTATTTATTTTCACAGATAATAGTCAATCACAATATAATCACCTTAAAGCAGTCATGTTTTCTATTCATATTAATGTTTCTTGGTTAAGACACCTCATTCTGCAGCACGTGTGTGGTTAATTGGTCACTCATTTATTCAATGGGCTTGTGAGTATACTTGATTCTGCAAAGTAACAAGGATATGGGATTGGCTAATGTGCACATTACATGGACTGGTATTTGTGGAATGAAATTACATCAACTTTGGTGAAAACCAATTGTACGCAACCTGACACAATGATTGTGCTTTGTTGAAGGAATAATTTAGGCAAAGTTACAAGTGCTGTTTTATCCTTTGAAATGAAAGAAACCTATAGAAAGTCAATGCATCCATTCTGCCATATATCCTTTGTATAGTCTTACATTTGTCAAAGGCAAAGGTGGAAATGGTCTTATCAGTTTTGTCTGCGAATCAAACATTTTCAGGATACATGTCAACAAGGCGATCATTTTACTGTAGGACCATTGCATGGTATCCTTCTACAACAATAACACCCAGTGTGTTATGCCTGGAAGTGTCTGAAGCAATAGAGTAAATCTGACAGCAGAAACAAGGCAGGATCTACCATCAAACCCTTAAGGAATGCAACCTGTTCTATCAGTACATCTGCACAAAACACATCATGAACACAAAAGCTCTTTTCAGAATCACCTCTACTTTGTCAATGCATTTTTTTCATACAAGCTTGTATTTTATAGAATTTATAACTGTGGATATCCTACAATTTCAAGGCAAAACTCAATTTTGCACAGGTTTTCCATAGCTTCCCTGAAGATTATGTGAAGTATCTGGTGTGCCAATATTTCCCAAAACAGCAAGAGTCAGGTGCAGTGCCTGTTCTCTGGCAAGACCCCAAACCACACCCTTCACAGGTCGCCCTCACTGCAGCAGTGGTAGGATGCAAAGCGTGATTTCTTTGCCCTTTTCTGACAGGTACCTTTTTTGTCAAAGTAGTAGAAGTGCATCCCCTCGCTCCAAGCATTTTTCTGTGATGGATGCTCCTTTTATGACCCACTCAGATTATGGTAAACTACATCATATGCCCTTGTGACCAGCCACCAAGGTGCTGAACCTCTCAGGGTCTCCCTGGAATTCAAGCCAGGGACTGCATGGCTAATTCCACTCCTTCTCCTCTCAATGAAATACGATCTGTAATGAACTACAGAATCAGACATGACTTAAAAATGGGAAAAATAGGAATTATATTAATAGAGAAAAGAAACACCCTGCAACAGTCTTGGCTCACCATCCACAGGAGCATGGACTACTGGAGAACATGCAGCAAGGATCCTCAATCTACAAAGGACTGACTGGCAAACCCCACAATCCACGATATGGTAGCGGAGAGGCAATGACTAGCCTCAAAAGTTTATGAAGTTGGAGCAGAAATTCTGATATGATGGCTAGCAAAGCTCAGTGTCTATGGAAGGAATGGTTGGCCTAAGCAACCCTAACTACAAAAGGGAGCTGAAGAAATGCAAAACAAAAAGTGCAGGAAACAGAAACAGTAAAATCTATTTAACTGAAGTGGGGAACAAATCAACCACTGTTGATAGGCAAAATCTAATACTGTGACTGGTGCTTAAATCATTCCAGCTCTTACAGATCCAGAAGTGTCCATAATTTTCTGGCTTTTTTTTGGATTGGTCCTGCTCTTCTGAAATGCTCTGACTCTTTCCATCTTGACAGGATTAAGTGATAAATGAGCATGAACTTGTTGTAGATTCACAAAATTTGCCTAAGACATCATATACTTTTGTCGGACCTGGAAATTGTACCTGTGTGTGTAAGGGGCTCTATGGGTGAGTGAGTGTGTGAATGGCTGTGCCGGGAGTGAATGGATATGTCAGTGGTATATGTGTGAGTGACGGCATATGTGAAAGGCAGTATAGGTTGGAGTACATGAGTGACTGCATGTGTGACTGAGTGATTGTGAGAGCGGCCAAATGGGTGAATGTGTGCTTATGTCAGTGACTGTATTAGTGAGTGAGTATGTGTTAGTATCTGTATGAATAAATGAGTGGGTGTGTCTATAAGTGTATAGGTGAGTAAATGGTTGTGTGATTGACTCTATAGGTGAGTGAGTAGATGTGTGAGTAGCTCTATGAGTGACTGTGTGTGAGTGGCTGAATGGGTATATGAGCTGATATATCAGTGGGTGTATTAGTGAGTGAGTTGGTGTATGTGTTGTTGTATGAGTGACTGAGTTAATGTCTATGTAGTTCTATGAATCAGTGAGTGGGTATGTAAGAATGGGTATGGGTGTGTCAATAGTTTTGAGAATGCTAGTGCAGAATTTTGAGTGAGTATAGGAAAGGTTATATTGGGGTTTGAGTAGGTGCTCCAGAGATTCTGTGGTTAATGTCATCAATAATGTTATTTGAGATGACATCAGTGATGTCACTGACCATGTCATGAGTGATATAATATGTGAGGTCATAAGCAGTGCATTGCGGGGGTATGAGTTATAGTTAGCTCAGCTAACTATAACAGGTAGATTTCTCTGGTTTTATGCGTGTGAAATCTGAGCCTAATTATATATGTTTATTCATAGAATATCTTAGGTTTTTTAAAATATATATTTCCTAACTATAACAGCCTAGCAACCTTACTTTGTTTTCGATGAAATTCTAAAGTTTTTTAAATGCTAATTCCTAACTATAACTTACCTGAAACCTCAGTTTTTTTCAGTGAATTTCTATGTTTTTTGAATTAGAAATGGTGTTTGCAGAATGCTGTGGAAAGGGAGCAGACTCTGACCAGCTCTTGGAATCCCGTTGCGTTGGACTTACAGAAAGTACCAGGAGGGCTTTTTTGTCCCCAAGGTCCCTTAGCATCCATGAGAACTTAATTCCCTAACCAGTGTGCCAGGAGACACGTTTGCAGAGTGGTGCAAATAGGGGGCATGGCCTTCGAAGACCTCTTAGCAAACTGACTGTGTGGGACTTGCTGGAGGTAACATGAGGGGTAGTTTGCCCCAAAAGAACCTCAATAGCAAAGGGACTTCATCCCCTAACTAGTACTATGCCAGAAGGTGTGTTTGCAGAGTGGTGGCAAAAGGACATCCTTCATAATTGCACAGGTAGTGCCTGTATGATTTTATGAGCGACATTGCCAAGGACAGACTGCAAATACCTGGTGTTTTGACAAAGTATAAAACATATATATAGACATATGTTACACAAAGTTTCACTGTAGCTACTTAGTAAGATACTGATTTAACATTCCTTTTTGTATACATTTGTCAAAATAACTACATCAAAAATGCATTTTCCTTCTTCAGAGCCACACCGAAGGTTGCAATGACATCAGTACTCACAAATACAAATGACAAAATGTAAAACAGATATTTAAAGATATTTTACACAAAGTTTGAGTCCAGCTGTTTAGCAACATAATTGTTTAACTTAATTTTAACAACACATTAAAAAAAACTTCCAGAAATAACTTTCAACAGCTGAAGTCACAAATAGAACATAACTAAAAAACACCCATATACCTATACATTCTTACCCAAACTCTACATGAATCAAAACTGCTCCAGCAGTAGTACAATGCACGCTCTGTGAAAAGATCCACTTTATAGAGATGAATAAAAATATATTCATGTGGGTTGGCGTCCATGGTGTATCATCTTAAAACCTAACAAAAAAAACATCTCAAAATCGCAATCAAGTAGAGGGAAGCTAGAGGACCATCTACATCAGTGGCACCAGCAACAACTATTCCCGGCAAGAAAGTCCCTTCAGAGGTGCAGACTACTTCAACAGATAGGGCTCCAGTGTTTTCAATAATGGCCACATACTGAGTTGACTGTACTGTTGTTATAACTGCCAGTGAGCAGTGTATTACAGCTATTCACAATACTGCAAAAAATCATACGTGCCACTTTTTTCCCCTTGTATATTTTTTGCACATTTCTTAGTGCACATTTTTTGAGTTCTTCCTTTCCCAGATTCCATTTTTGTTACCATAAAAAAGAAAATACAATTTTACAACTTTACAAAACACCTACAAAAAGTATAAGCAAAACAGAAAATCATGTCGCCAGGAAATATAGGATTGTCATTGGAAAATACACTTTTCAACTAAAATAACAACATGCCCATTTATCTATCCTTAAGAGGAGTTCATAGCGAGCAGATTTGCACAATGCACAACATTTCATTAGACATTGTCAAGGGGCACAAATAAATAATATTCTTGAAGAACTGCGTCCATGCTTAGCCAACTAAAAACATACCAAAGCCATGGTGTAAAAGCACCAAGAATGCAACGCAAGGCTGAAGGTCCCTCAACTTTAATAGCAGCCACAACAACATCGGGGCAGAGTGTCCATTCACAGGACCAATCTCATCAACTTCAAGATTTGGCTCCTCAGTTTTCCCAGATGGCATCATACTGCATCGATTGTGGAGTTGTAGCGAGAGCTGGAGAGTAGTCCATAACGACCCTTTGCAATCCTGCAAAGAATCATGAATGTTGATTTATTTTAATTTTTGGCCTTTCATGTTTTTTCTACATTAGCAGGCATTGTATTATCTTACAAAATGGGTATCTAATATCTATATGATGTTCATTTTATTATCTTCTAATTTATTGCAACACTACTTATATAGACCGTGCCATATAGACAAGTCAAAGTGTTCCTCTACAAATAAATACACAGCTAACTTTTGCCTGTTATCATTATTTACATGTTCTTGTTTTAAATATGTCAGCAGTCTGTGTTTAAATCTTCTAATCAGTGCATTGAAAATATATACAAATATACTCTGGTTTTTTAGACCACACTGTGTTAAATATTTTAATATTTTCTTTAAAACTATCAACTGTAATATATGTGGCCTGTTCTGCAACTCCTCCTCTTACCAACTCTTCATTTTTCCCAGAATCCTGCTCAAGACCAAAGAAATGAAATTTCACATCACCACAAACCTTCTCGACATCTGCCACAGTACCATGCAAAAGTGCTCCAATCATTTCTCCTAAACATAAAGCAGGAGTTGTCACATAGTACAGCCTCCTAACTAAAGTTTGCATTGTTGAATGGTGTATAGCTGACAATTTGAAGCGAGTATCCCTGCAAAGTTGTATGCTTTCTAATCTTGCAAGGATCCAATCCTTGCAAAGTACTTATTTTCTGTTTTAAACTTCGCCTTGGAAAGATATGTAGAAATGTACTTAATATATCAATTGATTGCTGTCAAATACTACAAACACTACTACAATACCATTTCTTTGCCTTCCTTGGATCTGTTCTCCAATAACCTGTTCTACATTTGCATGTACCATCACCTATTTCACTATAGGAATGCCATTTTCCATTTCATAGCATCATCCTCTGTAAACAACAGCATGACTAATCTATTAGCCTGGACATAGATTTCTCAATTAAAGAAAGACTCTGTACTAGAGGTATGTATGTATTCTCCACTAAAAACTGTCCAAGAGTTTCTTCTATTCACTAATCTTTTTTTCTGGTTTTGTCTCTTCGTGCACAATACCATTTTGTCAAGAGTCTTCATTCTATGTATAATCAAAATGAAAAGCTTCACCTTCAAAGCAAAGGCCGAATTAACTACTCTCTGAATCTGTTCTTTCTGTTTCAGCACCTCTCTCCTTTTTTTGTACATTTGTCATAGTTGTCATTAGATTTATAACTACTCTACTACAAATCATCCTGGCTCTCATTTCCTTAAACAGCTTCTGTCTCCAGTTTAAGGTGTGTCCATCTTTTCTACATTCTTTTCTGTTCTTGTAACATAGATTTTGTCCACTGTTATTCTTTCTCATAGTCTGAATTTTATTTTCATTGTTTTGTAATCTTTGGAAATGTCCACATATATTTTTATGAAATTACATTGTCTTCTTACCAATAGCTATTTTTTCTTTCACCACTTTTTCTTCATTTTGCCCCTTTTGTGTCACAGTTCTGCATAGATATTGTAGTTGCTTCTGTTCCTTTTTCTCTCCAAGCTTTTTCTGGTTTCATCTCCTCATGCAAAACACCATTTTGTCAAGAATCTTCATTCTAATTATAACCAAAATGAAAAGCTTCACCTTTAAACTCTGAATTTAATCTTTATGTTTCAGCGCATCTCTCTTTTTTTTGCACATTTGTCATAGTTCTCAGTAGATTTATAACTACTCTACTACAAATCATCCTGGCTCTGATTTCCTTAAACAGCTTCTGTCTCCAGCTTAAGGTGTGTCCATCTTTTCTACATTCTTTTCTGTTCTTGTTACATAGATTTTGTCCACTGTTATTCTTTCTCATAGTCTGAATTTCACTTTCACTGTTTTGTAATCTTTGGAAATGTCCACATATATTTTTAGGAAATGACGTCCTCTTACCAGTAGCTATTTTTTCTTTCACCACTTTTTATTCATTTTGCCCATTTTGGGTCACAGTTCTGCATAGATATTGTAATTTCTTCTGTTCCTTTTTTTCTCCAAGCTTTTGTAGGCATTCCGCCTGTAGTCATGCAGATATTGTTCTGTAAAAAAAAAAACACATATATTTGAATTTTTATTCTAGCCAACATGCCATCTTCTTTACTGCTGGCTTAAACATAATACAAGGGGGGGAGTCTGTACATGGTGTTTGTGGACCTGAGGTCCGCATATGACTTGGTACCCCGCAAGAAATTATGGGCGGTCCTCAGGGAGCTAGGTGTTCCCCCACAGCTGCTACAGGCAATAATCAGGCTCCATGATGGGAATTTTGCCCAGGTCAGGTGCAGGAGGGATGGGGCGTTTTCATCTAAATTTCCAGTTCTCAGGGGGGTAAGACAGGGTCATGTCCTTGCGCCGACCCTGTTTTGCCTCTTTGTTAATGGTGTAATATCCCATCTTGATAATGTCAGGGACAACAATTCCCCTAGGTTGGCAGGCAGGAGGGTTCCGGCAATTATGTTTGCCGATGATACCCTCCTGCTCTCCAAATCCCCGATGGGGATTCAACGGATACTGGATGGGTTTGGGGATTTCTGCAGGGAGCATGGCCGTGAGTTCAATGCAGAGAAAACCAAATACATGGTATTCAATCCCTCCACAACAACTAGGCCTAATCCAACTCTGGGATCTGATAGGCTGGAAAGGGTTAGAACGTTCCAGTATTTGGGGGTTAATCTACACGAAAATTTATTCTGGGGTCCACAGATAGCGAGATCTCGTTTAAAGTTATTCCACTGCCCCTTAAAGTCTCTACAAGTAAATGGACAATGTTGGGCGATAAAATCTGTCCTGGGTGCAGTACGACCGAGGAGGACGAACTACATGTGCTGTTCTTTTGCCCTGCCTACAATAGACCGAGAAAGTACTGGCTAGAGCCACTGTGTAGGAATTTGGGCTTTAGAAATCATTTACAATCGTACAGAATCTTAAAAACAAGTACCCTTCACTATATGTTTTTGCGGTAGCCAAGTATCTAATGGCCATGTGGCAGATAAGGGGAAAAGTACTGAAAGGAAAACTTTCTAACACTGTGCAAATGAGTTGTAGCTAAAGGGGTCCTCAGCTTCTCTGACTTTTATAGGCACTGAATCAACTAGTCCTTTGCTTCCTTGCCCTGCTTTTACATTGCATGTTTTATGTGTTTTAAATGTTTTTATTGTATCTTTTATGGTCTCAAAGGGCCGAAATAAAGAATTTTTGGATTGGATAATACAAAAATAGTTTTTATATTATGTTGCAGTTTTAAATCTACAGATGAGCCTAGCTACATAACTGCAAGCATTTACAATCTACGAAACCCAAACCAAAACACAATACTTTGTTACCTTTTAATATTATAGCAACTTCTCCTACAGCACAGCTGCACCATATCTCAGTTCTCAATTACACACGGTAAAAGACCACTTCATGCTTTTTGCAGTAAATTTTAAAATAAACATCAACCAAAGGGTAAAAGTACATACAGTGTCCCAATACTCTAAATCCAAAAATATAACACAACAGCTATTTCTGTGCCTCTGTCACACTGTGTCATCAGTAGATTTAGCTTTTCAGTACTTTTCTACTTAGATTTTTCTTATTTATATTTTGAAAAACACTGCATATAAAAATCTGCACATTAATCTGTATCACAGCATATAGCTTTCTAATTCTTCAGAGTACATACAAACAGTGTGTTACACGTTACATATATATTTTACCAGATGGTTCTAAAAGTGTACATATTCCTCACTAAAACTTGTAAACACGTGTGTTTGTGGATGAGTACAATACTCCCTGGATGATTGGATGAGTGCATATATTGTGCCTATGCAATTCCCTCAGAATATAGGTAGCACCTGCATTATTTCCTGAGTATGTAGGAGTATCGGTGGCCCCATATCTGCATAGTTAGTGCCTGTGTAGTCACATAACTATATTGGTACAATCTAGGTGATTAGATAAATGCATGGGTGTTGCTTGTGCAGTTCATAATTAATGCCTGCATGATCAAAAGAGTGCATATGTAGTGCCTGGGTGATTGAATAAGTCTAGATATCACACTAGATTTATAATTGCATACATGGTTCTCTAAGAGTATACATTGCTCTGTTACTCAGTGTCCAATTGAAAACAACATTCTCACCTTCTGAAAGCACAAAACCTATTCCTAATGGCATATTTACATAATTTCGCAAATATTTCTTCTGTTTTTAAAACAAATATTCAGAATTTCTCAAAGAAAAGTTACATGTTAATGGAAGTTGGCACACAAACTCTCACAAGACATTCTTCACTATTACCCCTTCCTATTTTTAAACAGAGCTTGTTTGAAGAAATGCACCACCCTCACTACATACATGAACTTTTCAACAGTCTTGAAGAGCATAGATCATCATGTAAACATATATGTGATTTCTTAAAAGATACACACCTTCAGGCCATCTTTCCAAAAATATGTAGTTCTCTGCATCTCAACAATTTCATCGTACATATAACTATCTGCAACCAGAAAAACATACCTTACTATCTAAAATTATGCAAACCGATCACATAAGTTAAAAACCACATTGACAAAACTGCCTATTACATACCTAACACATAATAGTACTTTATAATTTATATACAGGCACAACATTTCCTTATGTTTAGTTCATGACTACAGTACTACTGTTTAATAATATGACTAAAACTACAACTCCCAGAATGCAAATAATATAGATGTATCTATTCTGCACATAATGCTTAGACATTTCAAACATTGTCATTGTTAGAGGCATTGCTCATTGTAATTTTCAACAGTACTACCATCTTAAATAGTGTGATATATTGTTTTTACATCACTGTGATACTATTTTAATCAAACTCCAATATACATCTTCTATAATGTACATGTTTTATTAATTTGAAAATGATATTCATACAAGTGAATTGAGTTTGTAGATTATATTGTTGTTTTATCTATTTCTTGATAGATTTGACACTGTTAAGATTTGTAAAAACACAAGAATGGTACACCACTCTCAAAGAAAACGGCTCTAAAATGGCAACCTCTTCAACTTTCCACTCTATCATCATGAGAAAGGCAACAAATAAAATCATGTCTTTTATTTTAGAGTAAAATATTCCCATTTGTGAATGGTTAGCATCTGTTAACACTTTCCCTCTCTTTAATAACGGGTTTTCTGTCAGCGCTTTTTCATGATGTTTTCGTGACCATCATTGAGAAATCACGAAAAAAGGGAGTTCAAACTGAATCCCTAGTTTCATTTTTCTGAAATTTAAATAGAACACAACAGTTTATAATATAGTCCTGAGTTATAAATTGCAACTTGCCATTACTAACATTGAGTCATGAGTCCTCAACTTTAAAATCAAAAATTCTCTATTTAACACCCTTCCCCCAATCCAGTCTTAGCTCAGTGTACCTAGCAACCCAGAGGAACCAGTAGGTCACAAGTTCACAGTACATTCTAGAAGGACCATGCTGCTTCCAAATATTATACAGCAGATGTGCTTTACACCACAGGTTCAAAAGCTTTTCCATGTCTGTATTTTATTTCTTTTCTTAAACAACATCCAATACTAAACCTTCTTGCTAAGGCATTCAACACACTGCATAATTGTATTCACTTTCATGCTGACAGCATCCAATCAAATATATATATATATATATTTTTTTTTTACAAAAAAAACCCGACATTTTAACTGCTTTTCCTTGGGAAAACTTCCTCATTGAGCTACAGCCTTCTCATTACTATTATTGCTCCTTCACTTCAACATGCTTAGGGTATTGCTTTTGGGCCACAGGTATATCTATTGTGCTAAAGAGGCTGCGAAAAAGAGAGGTGTTGACAGGGACGTGGATTTGCAAAGTGTGGAAATTGCTTGGTTTGGCCAGATGGCGTTAAAGTTTCATCAGTTGCTGGCTTTGGTTTAATCCATTGTGTATTCCCAAGCACCACACCTCAAAATTTTGCACTGTGGTGGCAATTACCTAGGCACATTGACAGGGGTAGGTCTGGAAATCCAAATGAAAGAAACCTTTGCAAAACTGATGTTGCGTTTCCCTCACACTGTACTCTAATATATGCCAAAGACAGAAATGGAAGTGGTCAAATCGATTCTGTCCACAGATTGACAAAGCCAGGAAACATGTTAGTAAAACTGTTTCTGCATTCCTCAGAGACAATCGCATGGGATATATCTAAAACAAAAATCTGCATTTTGACAAACATGGAATCTATAGAAATGATGGAATTCACTGTACAGATGAAGGCAACAGGGTGTTTCTAAGTAACCTGAAACTATGCATACGGTCTTAAGTGTAGCAGCAATTTACACACAACCAACACAATGGCTCTTGTGAGAGCCACCCTTGTATCAAAAATATTGTGAAGTATTTTTGTAAAGGTTATTTTTTTCTAGTCTTTGACAATCTTCACGATGGCATCTCCATACCTGCGGACATGACGCGTAAACAGAAACAAAAGCAGACATTCGATGACCACTAACACATCCAAAAATATTATGTAAAAAAAATCTGTTCCGAACATTGCACTACACGTATTATTATAAACATACTTCTATTAAAGATATGTTTAAAGTCCTATTTTGGTACTGTTTCTTTAAAAAGTAATGTCACTGACCATGTCATGAATGATGTAATATGTGACATCATCAGCAGGGGATTGAGGGCGCGCGAGATATAGTTAGTACAACTAAATATATCAGAGGAATTTCAATGGTTTTGTACGAGTGAAATGTCCAGCTAACTATAACACCCCTAAAACCTACAGTTGTTTCAGTGAATTCCTAAGTGTTTTTAAATGCTAATTGAAAACTATATCAGGCCTGAAAATGTTGTTTTTTCAGTGAATTTCGAAGGTTTAGTAAATGACAATTTTTAAATGTATCAATTGTTATATTTTTTTATACTGATTTACTACATTTTTTAAACTAATTATTTTTAGATATTTTATTTTTTAAATTACATTATACATTTCCTTACAAAATATTTTTTCTCAGAATGAATTACTTTAGTTTAAATACTTTGCAAATAGGCAATAGACTTTTAAGTACAGTAGTTACAGTTGTTGCAATGGGCAACACAATTTCAAGCACAATGCAACATTAACCTCAATGTGTTTTTCTAGTTAAAGTCAATTAGTTACTTTATGGATTACTTTTCTAACCACAGGACTGGATCCTAGATTCAGTCCTTGGACATCTCCTGTAAACGGTTAAGTAAAAGTGTTTTAGTCACAGTAGTGATTTTTAAGGAATATTATTGTATTTTAAAAGCTGACAGAGACATTTTTTCACATAGAATCACCAATGTTATCCTAAGGGAGGTAATTCACTTAGCAGGTAAGTAGTGTTATCATTACTTTTTCTTACTCAGTGGTGGATCCTGGTTCCAGCACTGGTGCATCTCTTGTAAAAAGTTGAAAGAATGCGTTTAAGTCATACAGGCGATTTTTAAGGAATATTTTTAGTTTGTGAAAATAGACACTTAGAAACTTTTCTGGTGAAAACCAGACAATGGATTCATATGGAAGGAAATACAAGTTACTGTAAGTACGGTTAGAATTACTTTTCAGGATCAGTAGTGGGCTGAAAGATGCAGCACTGAGGTCTCTCCTGATAACAGGTGAGTAAATCGGAATTCGTAGTTTGGCTGATTTTAGAGGAAGTTTTTAAAGTTCCAAAACTCCACACTTAGAAGAATTTTCAAGTGAAACCAGTTAATGTTTTACATAACAAAAAAAAAAAAAACGGTCTTATGTGTTGCTGTACTAGTAACTGAGAAAAAAGGACTCATGCAAATAATAAAGGAGTTACAACTGGCTGAGATATTCCCATCAGACCACCCTTTGGCGGAGTCTCATCATATGGGGTATTTGTTTAATCCATCCAACCTACCCCCCAAGCCATCAACTGATGGTGCGGATATGGATGTGGAATAGATATTCTTGCCAAGTTGTTACTCGAAGGGTAGTGCTCAAGGGTGTGTAGTGCAGTGCTGTGGTGAAGACTTAAAATTAACGACACAGACAAGAAAAATATTTAATAGGGTTTGTCTGAGTGCCAAGGTTAAAATCACGCCCGGTAGTCTAAACATATAACCACGCTGTGGCACTGTGCAGGACGGTCGACATGTTTCAGCCAAATTGGAAGATTTTATCCGGCTTTCGTCAGGACCTAGATGATAAGCTACTGCAACCTAATAAAGTGAAGTGCATAAGTGTAACTGAAAATTAGGTGCCAAAATTATATCAGAATACTTATATCTACCAGGAACTTGGAGCCCCAATGTTCACAAGGGAGAAATGCATTCTATCTTAATCCTGTTGAAAAAAAGCACAAGAAAAATACATATTCACATGTATAGCCATATATTCACAAGAAACTGTACAGACAACACATCAAACAGAAGTATATTGTACTCTGTTTGTTCAAGAGTGAACTCACTCTTTCACAGAGGAAGATAACATAGCTGTGAATACTCACCGCGCATTGCGTGGGAAATTACCTCACCTCACCCGGCAACCGCTCGGTAATATGAGGCACCGCTCTAAGGTGCAAAAAGAAAAAAGGGCATCAAATGTAAGATTAAATGCCCAAGGCTTTTAGCTGTAGCATCCTATGTCTAACTTTCTATATGCCAACAGAGCCAGCATGAACCATGAAACCCCACATGACTAGGCCAGGGATAACTACACAACAAGTACTGGGTTTTCTAAATTAACTAGTTAAAAATGAAGATAAAATTTGACTAGGGGCTGTTCTAGAAATAACCAGAATCTAGCTAGGAGGTAGCCTTACCTGTCCGTCAGTACCTCTCTCTGACATCCGAGAGGAAGTGGAGGTACCGAGTAGGACCAGGCTCCTCCCTTATATACCACACGCGATTAGTTAATTGGTTTGTTACGCTGCAGATTGCCCGCCAAAACTAGTAATTACTAGATGATTGCCAAGGCGCTTATCTAAATGCGCATGTGCGTGAGCGCTTAAAGATAGAGGCTACTCTCGTAGACCTGCGTAGTTGTTAGCCGATCGCGAACGGCATGCGCTAGTCATTCGCGCATGCGTGTGACGATGAAAACATCACGCGTTCGAGATCGGTAGATACATTAGTCTCTTGCGCAGCTGCTTTGTTAAATGAGCCTTATTAATAACTCAAGTGAATCCGCTAGCGTTTGAAAAAAGGATGAACTGGCTTAAACCAATAAACTCGCCACAAAGTCGGCGAAGGGGAATATATAATTTAAATCCAGACGCATTTATAAATATCGTTCTAAATAAGACCAAATAAAGCCTCACAATACATTTGGTCAACAGAACAACAGCTGTGGGGGATCGTAAATTCAGTAAAAAATGATGTAAGTGACAGAGATCTTACAAATGTCTGATATTTATAAACTGGGTGTATCAGTCTCAGACAGCGTGAGCATTGCCTGAGCTTGAGCTAATAGTGAACCCTGGTAATACACAAGTAGCAGAAAGACTTCAAGGGAACATTGCATGTAATCCTGCTCATGTAATTGTGCATACCTATGCCAACATAGGGAGATTACAGTCTTATTAGCAAATTGTGTTTTTAGAGACAGGGGAAACGTTAAAGCTGGTATCAGACGATCAAATTGAGATCCATGGAATGGAATTGTTTAATCCTATACTGTCACTATGGAGCTTAAAGATCCATTTTTGCTCTTTGACAAATAGGACTTTGGTTTTGTCTCTGATGTGAGGCGGAATATATGGGTGTTCTAAGATCACCCACTTTAAATCCTCTGCTCGATGTTTCATAGCCAGAAAGTGGTTGGTAAGACAAGTAGACTGTTTATGGCAGTGGATTGTACTTTTATGTTCGCTGATGCAAACCTTCATTTTCCGCGTGGTGTGACCAATATATTGAAGTGAACACGGACAGGTGATCATGTATATAACTCCCTCGGTGTTGCAATTGGTGTGTTTGCGGTGTAGCCATGGGTTACCTGTACCTATGTCCACTTGGTCTGTTTTGCATGTTTGAGGACAGGCGCTACAAGAGCCACATGGAAATGGCCCACGTCCTGGTTGGGTGTTCCATAGTGTATTGAGGGTTTCTACCATTTTTACTCTTGGTCTGGTATGGACCAGACTATCTCGTAGACTTTGGGCTTTTTTTAAGGAAAACAGAGGCGGAAGGATATTGGTTTGGGCTATGTTTAGAATATCCCAATGTTTTCGCACTGTCTTTTGAATTTTATTAGAAAGGACGCTGAATGTGCTAACAAAGGTTAGCCTATCCAAAGTCGGCTTTTCAGGTCTTCTCTCCAAAAGTGCCTCCCTGAATTCCTGGCCATAGGTTTTTTATAGAGTTCGCATTCCAATTTACCATCTTTGGGAAAAATAAGAATGTCCAAAAAGGGCAATTCCACCCGGCTGAATTAAATGGTGAATTTCAGATATTGGTTTTGATGGTTCAACCAATCATGAAATGATTGAACCTCCAATGGTGTACCTCGCCAAACTAGAAAAATATCATCAATGTATCTCTTCCATAGCACCACCTGGTGGAAGTAGGCGTTGCTATGGTTGAGTACAATATTCGATTCCATTCCATAGATCTTAATTTGATCGTCTGATACCAGCTTTAACATTTCCCTTGTCTCTAAAAACACGATTTGCTGATAAAACTGTAATCTCCCTATGTTGGCATAGGTATGCACAATTACATGAGCAGGATTACATGCAATGTTCCCTTGAAGTCTTTCTGCTACTTGTGTATTACCAGGGTTCACTATTAGCTCAAGCTCAGGCAATGCCCACGCTGTCTGAGACTGATACACCCAGTTTATAAATATCGGACATTTGTAAGATCTCTGTCACTTACATCGTTTTTTACTGAATTTACGATCCCCCGCAGCTGTTGTTCTGTTGACCAAATGTATTGTGAGGCTTTATTTGGTCTTATTTAGAACGATATTTATAAATGCGTCTGGATTTAAATTATATATTCCCCCTTCGCCGACTTTGTGGCGAGTTTATTGGTTTAAGCCAGTTCATCCTTTTTTCAAACGCTAGCGGATTCACTTGAGTTATTAATAAGGCTCATTTAACAAAGCAGCTGCGCAAGAGACTAGTGTATCTACCGATCTCGAACGCGTGACGTTTTCATCGTCACACGCATGCGCGAATGACTAGCGCATGCCGTTCGCGATCGGCTAACAACTACGCAGGTCTACGAGAGTAGCCTCTATCTTTAAGCGCTCATGCACATGGGCATTTAGATTAGCGCTTTGGCAATCATCTAGTATTTACTCGTTTTGGCGGGCAATCTGCAGCGTAACAAACCAATTAACCAATCGCGTGTGGTATATAAGGGAGGAGCCTGGTCCTAGTCGGTACCTCCACTTCCTCTCGGATGTCAGAGAGAGGTACCGACAGACAGGTAAGGCTACCTCCTAGCTAGATTCTGGTTATTTCTAGAACAGCCCCTAGTCAAATTTTATCTTCATTTTTAACTAGTTAATTTAGAAAACCCAGTACTTGTTGTGTATTTATCCCTGGCCTAGTCCTGTGGGGTTTCATGGTTCATGCTGGCTCTGTTGGCATATAGAAAGTTAGACATAGGATGCTACAGCTAAAAGCCTTGGGCATTTAATCTTACATTTGATGCCCTTTTTTTCTTTTTGCACCTTAGAGCGGGGCCTCATATTCCAGAGCGTTTGCCGGGTGAGGTGAGGTAATTTCCCACGCAATACGCGGTGAGTATTCACAGCTAGGTTATCTTCCTCTGTGAAAGAGTGAGTTCACTCTTGAACAAACAGAGTACAATATACTTCTGTTTGATGTGTTGTCTGTACAGTTTCTTGTGAATATATGGCTATACATGTGAATATGTATTTTTCTGGTGCTTTTTTTCAACAGGATTAAGATAGAATGCATTTCTCCCTTGTGAACATTGGGGCTCCAAGTTCCTGGTAGATATAAGTATTCTGATATAATTTTGGCACCTAATTTTCAGTTACACTTATGCACTTCACTTTATTAGGTTGCAGTAGCTTATCATCTAGGTCCTGACGAAAGCCGGATAAAATCTTCCAATTTGGCTGAAACATGTCGACCGTCCTGCATAGCGCCACAGTGTGGTTATATGTTTAGACTACCGGGCGTGATTTTAACCTTGCCACTCAGACAAACCCTATTAAATATTTTTCTTGTCTGTGTCGTTAATTTTAAGTCTTCACCACAGCACTGCACTACACACCTTAAAGCACTACCCTTCGAGTAACAACTTGGCAATTGTTTCTATTCCACATCCATATCCGCACCATCAGTTGATGGGTTGGGCGGTATGTTGGATGGATTAAACAAATACCCCATATGATGAGACTCCGCCAAAGGGTGGTCTGATGGGAATATCTCAGCCAGTTGTAACTCCTTTATTATTTGCATGAGTCCTTTTTTCTCAGTTACTAGTACAGCAACACATAAGACCGGTCTTTTTTTTTTGTTGTTATGTATAATGTCTTGTATAGGAAAATGAAATGACAGGACGTTAAATATATTCCCTTGACCCTTTTCAAACTTAGTTTTGTGACCAGTCAATGTTAGCCTATGGAAGGAAATTAAAGTTACTGTAAGTATGGTTAGAATTACTTTTCAGGATCAGTAGTGGGCTGAAAGATGCAGCACTGAGGTCTCTCCTGATAAAAGGTGAGTAAATTGGAATTTGTAGTTCGACTGATTTTAGAGGAATATTTTGCTCAATTGTGAAGGAAGGGAGCGGGGCCTGAGGTGACATGTGTGCAAACACGCCCTGTGTCGCGTTTTAAGTTGGGGAATTAATTCCTCTTCAATCCTGAGGTCCCCTGTGGGCCAACTAGCCCACCAGGTACCTCCAGTATGCGCCAGGGAGCTGCGTTGCAGAGAGGTGTTCAGAGGCAACGTCCCCTTTTTACAACACTCTGCAAAGCAGCTCCGTGGGGCTTACTGGAGGTACCTGGTGGGCTAGTTGGCCCTTAGGGGACCCTTGGATAGAAGAGGAATTAATTCATCAGCTTAAAACATGCCACAAGGCATGTTTGCACACATACCACCTCAAGCCCCGCCCCCTTCTTTCACCACTGTGCAATCACACCCTGTAGCATGTTCTTAGTTGGGGGATTAAGTCCCCTTGCATACTAGGGGCCTCATTTTTCCTCTCTGTAATGCAGCCTCCTGGCATGTTTGCAGAGGGGGAACTAATTCCCCTTAAATACTGGGGGTCCATGGGGGCCAACTAGCAAACAAGGAACCTCCAGTATGTGCCAGGGGGCTGCGTTGCAGAGAGGTGTAAAAAGTTGCGTGACCTCTTTACACGTCTCTGCAAGGCAGCCTCCTGGCACATTTGCAGAGGGGGAACTAATTCCCCTTGAATACTGGGGGTCCCTGGGGACCAACTAGCCCACCAGGAACCTCCAGTATGCGCCTGGGGGCTGCGTTGCAGAGAGGTGTAAAAAGGGGCGTGGCCTCTTTAGACGTCTCTGCAAGGCAGCCCCCTGCGCGTTTGTAGAGGGGTAACTAATTCCCCTTGAATACTGAGGGTCCCTGGGGGCCAACTAGCCCATTAGGAACCACCAGTATGCACCAGGCACCTGCGTTGCAGAGAGGTGTAAAAAGGGGCATGGCCTCTTTACACATCTCTGCAAGGCAGCCCCCTGGCGTGTTTGCAGAGGGGGAACTAATTCCCCTTGAATACTGGGTATCCCTGGGTGCCGACTAGCCCACCAGGAAACTCCAGTGTGTGCCAGGGGGCAGCGTTGCAGAGAGGTGTAAAAAGGGACGTGGCCTCATTACACCTCTCTGCAACGCAGCCCCCTGGCGCGTTTGCAGAGGGGGAACTAATTCCCCTTGAATACTGGGGGACCCTGGGGGCCAACTAGCCCACCAGTAACATCCAGTATTCACCAGTGGGCTGCATTGCAGAGAGGTGTAAAATGGGGCGTGGCCTCATTACACCTCTCTGCAACGCAACCCCCTGGCACGTTTGCAGAGGGTGAACTAATTACTGTGGAATACTGGGGGTCCCTGGGGGCCAACTAGCCCACCAGGATCCTCCTTTATGCGCCTGGGTGCTGCGTTGCAGAGAGGTGTAAAAAGGGGCATGGCCTCTATACACGTCTCTGCAAGGCAGCCCACTGGCGCATACAGGAGGTTCTTGGTGTGCTACTTGGCCCCCAGGGACCCCCGTACTCAAGGGGAATAATTTGCCTCTCTGCAAACGCGCCAGGGGGCGCTTTTGCAGAATGGTGCCTTAACTTTTTTGGGGGGGATCGGCAGGGTACGCGTATCCTATGCGTATCCCGTGACTTTTTCAAAAACAATTTGTAGGGGCCTTGGGGGTCCTTGTGGGACCCCCTGAGCAGGCCTAGGGGGTCAGAAACCTCCAGTATGTGCCAGGGGGTTGCCTTGCAGAGAGGTGTAAAAGGGGCGTGGCCTCATTACACCTCTCTGCAACGCAGCCCCTCAGCGCGTTGGCAGAGGGGGAACTAATTCCCCTTGATTACTGGGAGTCCCTGGGGGCCAACTAGCCCACCAGGAACCTCCAGTATGCGCCAGGGGGCTGTGTTGCAGAGAGGTGTAAAAAGGGGCGTGGCCTATATTCACATCTCTGCAAGGCAGCCCACTGGCGCATACTGGAGGTTCCTGGTGTCCTACTTGGCCACCAGGGACCCCAGCATTCATGGGGAATTATTTCCCTCTCTGCAAACACGGCAGGGGGGCGCGTTTGCAGAGTGGTGCCTTAATTTTTTTGGCGAGGATCGGCAGGGTATGCGTACCCTACGCGTATCCCGTGATTTTTTCACAAAAAAAATAAGGGTGGGGCCTTGGGGGTCCTTGTGGGACCCCCTGAGCAGGCCTAGGGGGTCGGGAACCTCCAGTATGTGCCAGGGGGCTGCCTTGCAGAGAGGTGTAAAAAGGGGCATGGCCTCATTGCACCTCTATGCAACGCAGCCCCCTGGCGCGTTTGCAGAGGGGGAACTAATTCCCCTTGAATACTGGGGGTCCCTGGGGGCCAACTAGCCCACCAGGAACCTCCAGTATGCGCCAGGGGGCTGCGTTCCGAGAGGTGTAAAAAGGGGCATGGCCTCTTTACACATCTCTGCAAGGCAGCCCCATGGCGCATACTGGAGGTTCCTGGTGGGCTACTATATATATTACTAATAACAATCATTAATGTACTAATTTCATCAAAAAAGTCATACAGGGAAGTTAAAGGTCTAGTTGTCAGACACCAAACAATCCATAAACATGTGCCCAGTCATATGGTATTTAGGAATGATTAAGATACTGTGCATGATCAGCTGTACAATACATCGTTCTTACTTATGTGGAAAAGTAAATTTTGCCATGTTATATGTGCCTACGTGTTCCCCATTTTATGTTATATGTGCATGATCGATATGCATGTATCCCCCTATGATCGATTAAAGACGCAATCATAGTTGTGTCCAACTCTAGTAAGCCAGTTTCCAGTCTTCGTGAAAACAACGAATATCAGGCCTATGTAAATCTATGTTGCCACGTTTTACAGTGTGCACGTTAATTCATTGAAAAGTCCCCGATTCTAGGCCTCAAAAGGGCCCGGACACCAGATTCAGCTCCTGTCTCCTGAACCCTCTCCGAGGAGCGATACAGCCCCCACCTGCATCCCTGACCCTTCACTTACTTCCTGCCGCACAGTGCCCGGCCCGGCCTGGCTCTGCCTGCCTGTCTGCCAAGAGTATGTTATGCTTCTAGTTATCAGTCCAGCCCTCCTTCTCTGCATTCCTAAGCTACTGAATCGCATCAATAGTTTCAGCCATAGTCTAGCCTTCCTGTCTCCATGTAAGAGAAATACTGTACTAATATTCATAGAATATTCCTCGCACACGAAATACATGTAGAATAATGCATGCACCAGTCTTAGTGTCAAGTAGCCTATGCCCTGATAACTTTTGGATTCTATCAACATGTTCTCCAAACACCAGATACCAGATATGCCTTAGGTACATGTCGCTCTGACACTCCAGACTTTAGTCTCCTCTTCTAGCACAGAAGTCATAGCCCCAGTTCTCCCTGGTAACACGTCATTGCCCGTTTGCGCGCACCACTAGGTTAAAGGTCCCGGCTGCTCAGGTAGCCCCCTCCATGTTTCCGCCCCATTTATGACACTTCTGTTACGTTTACATCACATGTCTATGTACACGCCTCTTGTTACACCTACTTTATGCCTTATCTTTCGCGACTGCTAATAGTCACGCCTACTGCTACGCCTACTGTATTGAATGTAATGCAATTGCTTTGATATATATATCATGTACTGTTAATGTGATGTGAGCGCTCATCCCATTCCTGCCCCCGGCAGCTGCCATCCTATTCCCATGCAGGCTGTCCTGTTCCTGTCCTTTATGCCTGATTAAAGCCTGTAGACTCAAGATACCTCGAATCCTGTCTCTTATTTATTGAGCTATCTGTTTATATGAGTATCCTGAAAAATAGAACCGGTAATTAATTATTTATTTACCACATAATGGCGCCCGAACAGGGACTTGCCCTTTCCCCACGCGCCGGCGAAGCCACGCAGGCCCCCTGACCCTCTGCAGCCGTGACGGAACCATACCGTGCACGTGCAGATATTTCTGCTTCAAGTATCCCTCAGGCCCACGGAGGAGACGGAGGTTGCGGTCCAGCATCCAGACGAGGCGGTGTGGAACGCGGCGAGTCCCGACCAGAGCCCAAGCCGAGAGTACAAGGTCCGAGGTATCCGGAGGCCCACCTGTAACTGAAGTCCGAAGTTCGTAGTCCGTCGTCGTAGCAGTCCAGTCCAGTCCGAGGCCTTCCGTTCTTGCTGCCCGGTGAGTACCGTTGCTGGGGTAGTATCTAGACAGGGTCAATTAATTTGTCTCTGGTCCGTGGGTTTGGGTACACAGATCCAACACGAAGTGTCCATCTAGGTGGATGCGGGTCCTGACGTGTCTCTTTATGGGACCGGTATGTTTCGTACAGTTTCAGCAGTGCATCTAGTAATTCTAGTAAGTTCCGTTCTCGAGAAATTCATGTGTTTCTGTTCTCAGTATTCCAGGTAATATTCTGTCCGAACTGTTATTTTAAATGTTATTTCAATGTGTTTTCAATGTTGTGGTATGAGTGATTTGTTCTTCCAGTTATCATTGTGTTTATCGTGTATTGTATTGTGTCCAGATTCAAGGTTTACAGTATGCCTCTATTCTCCAAATTACGTCAGTTAAAAACCAGAAAAGGGCTGCTCGAGGAAGCAGTCCCTGTCCCTCCTAGGGACAGTCCAGGACATTTTATGTATCACAAGCATGGCTTAAGTGCCATAATATATCTAGACTTATGGTCTGATTATACCAGACATCTCGAAGAAAAATATAGATGGCCTGTATCAGGCACATGGGATGCCGAGTGCATCATGCGAGTAGAAGAAGCATTATGGAAAAAGAAAGCCAGACAGTCCCAGAAAGATGCCATTGAGTTATGGCGCAAAGAATCTCATAGAAGAACAGAAAAAGAAATCAGGAAAACAGAATTAAGTAGGGAATCTTCAGGAAAAGCCCAAGAAAGGGAATTAATCGGAGTAGGTGAACGAGTTAAAGCAGAACAGTCAGACAGACAGAGAAATGCCCTTATTAAGGGTATGTATCCTCTTCTTGCCGAGGGCTTGCCAAAAGCAACCCCGGAAGCACCATGTAATTTACCACCACCATTAGTTCCGATTAAGCTACGTCATAAACCGACCGCAGCTGATATTTTTCTCTCGTCCTATTTGGACGACACAGTCCCAGAATATGCAAATCCTGTTCCGCCAGCTCCTGTAAATAATGTAATTCCTGTTCCTCCAGCCACCGGGCACCCGTTGCAGTACCTGTCACGGTACCCCCGGTCCAGCCTACAGTACATGTACCCGCTACATCAGTCACTCTGCCAGCACGTACAATACCCGTCAACGATTCTAGTCTAGGGGCCACGGGGGGAAGTCCTCCTGGAACCCCGCCTCAACACAGACGTATGACGATACTTGAGTTACATGAACGAGCGTTACAGCGTTCGCCAAAAATTCAGACATTTGCAGATATCAAGCGTGCACTTACTGAATGTCGTTATGATCCAGTTCCAGGCGATGGCCACATGGTCATATATTCATTACGTTTAAGACGGGTGACCGATTATTTGGACACCCTGCCCGATATGAAAGGTTATCTAGACAGAATATATCGTTTTATCCGTACAGGAGTAGATCCAGAAAGTATTGGCGACGCCATGGTCCAAAGAAAAGTCGAGATTCAGCTCATGCTTTTAAAATTCCTAATTAATTGTTTAATAAGGGAACAAGACTATCCAGATAAAGATCCGGAAGAAATGAAAGTCCTGACCAGGTGGAGTGACCACCTAGCCGAGGGAAAACACAAGACACAGAACAGTATAGAGAGTATGTACAAGAAAATAAGAAAAGAAATTGTAAGTATACACGAGAAAGAAAGAGTAAGTAGAGCAACCGAGAAAGAGAATGACTCTTCTACGGAAGAGGTAGACGACGAGAATCCCTCCAGAATAGCGTATGTAGGTAGAACTAGACTTTCCGACCGACCTTCACGCCTAGAACACAAGAAAGTTTTTCCCTCTCCAGCAGCAGAACAGTGTTCTCTAGAACAAGTATTCCAGGCTACAGATAAAATCCTGAAATCACGAATAGGCTATAGTGAGCTTAGTACAATGCATGAACAAGAACTAGCCCGATCAGCAGTCCGATGGACTACTGATTCTACCACTTTTCCAGACGAAATAGTGGCACAAATGTTTCTGAAATTGCCCCCAGCCGAGCACCGACTGGTGGGTATGTATATGATCCAGCACCTCATTACACTGTATGAGGGACAGCATTCTGATCCAGGTCCGTTACATGATGTTTTGAACGAGTTACTCCAGTATAGATGGAGAGGTCTAGGTACCGATTTGATTAGTATCATTCTAGAACAGCGCCACAAATACCGAACGTTTCTGAATCCGCATTTTGTTCACGTCTCACCCCCAGAAAGTAAATCATTCTACATAGATAGACAGCATCCGTTACGAGAAGTACACCCAGTTAGGACAGCGGGTGGTGATCTAGAACGAGTATTTGTTTACACCCCTATCACAAAGATGGAACTCTTAGAGATGAAGAAATTAATTCCCTGTCACGACAAAGATCCAGCAGGGTTCCATCGAGAATTAAAAGACATGCTCCGTATGGGAGAATACACGTATCCTGATATCATTAAAATGTTAAAGGTCCTGTTGCCTGCGGGCATATATGAAAAACTCAAAGAAAAAGAATGGGAGGTGGGAGAGAAAAAGATAGATTGGACAGCTCTAGAAGCTGAAGATAATACACGAGTACCAGGTACCGGTCTTGGGGATAAAGCTAAAGAATTGCCCGAGTTATTGATACAAGTTTTGCCAAGATTACTAGCCACGAAAAAGGAAGACTGGGATGCCATCTCAGCCTGTAAACAGAAACAAGACGAAGATACCAGTGATTTTTATTCTAGATTTGAGAAATGTTTTATTATTAACAGTGGTCTGAGAATGAGTAGTGAATCATACCCTCATCTTTTTGTTACCAAACTAGTAGAGAATTCAAGTCCACAAGTTAAAAATCGAGTACTGAAAGTCGAAAGTACCTGGCAAGCTAATACTCCGTCACAGATGTTACAAATGCTCCAGTACCACCAGAACAGAATCAGGGAAGAGCAAGAACACGAAAGGAGACGTATGAAAGACACGAAAATGAAAGTATTAGTTGCACAATCTGTTCCCCAAGACAGTCAGAAGAGGGGTCCGAATCAAGCCAGTCATCCGGCAGCTCCTGTTAAAGGGACCTGCAATTACTGTAAACAGCCAGGTCATTTTATAAACGAGTGTGCAGTTCTGAAACACAACATAGCTACTGGTAAGACTAAAGAAAGACCACGTCCGCCTAGACAAGAACAAGTTTCACAGACTTCTCAGCCACCACAGAATGCACAACAGACAGTTACAGTACCGCAGCCTATAGCTGCAACACAACACGTTACACAGCAGATGTACCAGTATGCACAGTCTGAGTATCCAGATTATCAGCAGTATTCATGAAACAGCCTAGAGAGGGAGGTAGGCTTGCCTCTCATCGAGATACCTGTAGATCAAGAGGGTCCCTATGTACACAGTCAAGTATTAGGGAAAGACAGAAAGTTTTTGATTGATACAGGGGCAAGTAGGACTACCATCAGTCATGACGAGGTTCCAGGGGCTCCGCTCTCAGGCTCTAGAAATGTTTCCCTTGGATTTTCAGGAAAGCCTATTGTTAATGAACTTTCGAAACCAGTTTCTCTAGAAGTTGGTCCATTGTCCCGAACTACTGATTTGTTACTTACGAAGTCATGTCCAGAAAATTTGTTAGGCATTAAGACATTGAAAGAGTTAGGAGCAGTTATATGCTGCTCCCCAGAAGGAGTGCGATTGTTCCTTAGAGACTTTAAAGGTCATTATGTATTACGCGATTTTGATCCAAGATTATTGAATGTACCACAGCATTTATGGGCGCAAGGTCCAACTGATGTAGGTTGTATGCAGATCACACCCCATCGTGTGACTCTGAAGCAAGGTATAGTTTTGCCACGAGTCAGACAGTACAGATTGCCACCTGAGGCTGTAGCAGCCTTATCCAAAATTATTGACGAACTTATTGCTCAAGGAGTGGTTGTAGAAACTGACTCCAATGTATGTAATTCTCCTATCATTCCAGTCATGAAACGTACTGATCCAAATGCACCTCCAGTATATCGATTAGTGATTGACCTTCGAGAACTTAATAAATGTATTATTCCTCAGTACCCAGTAGTCCCAGATATTTCATCCCTATTGACAGCTATTGATTCTGAAGCTACGTTCTTTACAGTCATCGATCTCAAGAACGCATTTTTCAGTGTTCCCATTCATCCAGACAGCCAGTACCTTTTCGGTTTTTGTTTAAATGGAAGGAGCTATAAATTTACACGAGCTCCTCAAGGTTTCACAGAAAGTCCTAGCATTTACAGTCAAGCACTTAAGAGACAACTAGACAATATTCACATGCCAACTGACACTGCCCTGCTCCAGTATGTCGATGATCTACTGATCACAGCCCGTTCTGAACGTGACTGCGAACGTGCGTCACTTGAAGTCCTGTATTTTCTGGCCGAGATGGGGCACAAGGTGTCCCCTTCCAAATTACAATTCTGTGTCCAGCAAGTGGTCTACTTAGGACACTTACTGTCCAAGAGGGGTAGGCAGTTGACACCTGACCGTATCCAGTTAATAGCGAGTCTTCCACAGCCCAAGACCCAGAAGGAGGTACGAGCTTTTATTGGCCTCACTTCTTACTGCAGACAATGGATTCCTCAGTATGCATTTCTAGCCAAGCCACTGATACAGTTAACGACACAGGAGGCAGCCGTATCGACTGTCCTCCCTTGGACCCAGGAACATACACTTGTCTTTGATGAGTTAAAGAAAGCCTTATGTCAAGCACCTGTTCTAGCAACACCGAACTACAGTAAGCCTTTTACACTTTTTGTTACTGAACGCGAAGGTACTGCATTATCTGTTCTCACACAAGATCAAGCAGGACAATACAAGCCCTGTGCTTATTTTTCGAGCACATTAGATCCAGTGGCCCAGGCTCTACCTGCGTGCCTCAAGTCAGATGCAGCCACAGCACTAGCTATCAGACAAAGTGATTCCATAGTGTTAGGACATTCCCTGACAGTACAAGTCCCACACTCCGTGGAAGTTCTTTTGAACCGAACACAGACTCAGCACTTGACAATTGCACGTTTAACAGGTTATGAACTGACACTGTTCCAGCCACACATAGAAATCAGACGCTGCAACATTCTGAATCCTGCTACACTGTTACCGTCAGTTACTTCAAATCCTGCCACACATGACTGTGTGGAAGTTGTTAACACCATGACTAAGCCAAGACAAGACCTGACAGATATTGCATTACCTGATCCTGACCTGACACTTTATGTGGATGGTTCATGTATGAGAACAAGTACAGGAGAAATAGTAGCCGCGTATGCAGTGACTACTGAAACTGAAGTTATAGAAACACATCGTATTGACACCCTGTCTGCTCAAGCAGCAGAGCTAGTCGCTCTGACCCAAGCCTGCATACGTGCCAAGAACCTGAAAGTAAACATATACACAGATTCACGTTATGCATTCGGAGTCGTACACGACTTTGGAGTGCTCTGGCAGGAGAGAGGTTTCATGACTTCTCATGGAACCAAGATTCAGCATGGTCTCCTCATTCAAGCTTTGTTAGATGCAATACATTTACCGACAGCTATCGCTATCATGAAGTGCAAAGCACATACGAAAGTCACTGACATCATTTCCCAAGGTAACGATCTAGCCGATCGAACAGCCAAGCTTACAGCTCAGACTCCAGACGTTCCAGTTAACCCAACACTGACACACACTCCAGATCAGACTACTTGTATGACTGTTAAGGACCCTACACAAGATGTCATAGACATACAGTTACATGCTACTCCCGAGGAAATCAAGAAATGGTCCGAACAAGGAGGGGTCCAGACAGATCAGGGATGGTTGACGAAGGGAAAAGCCACATGGTTTCTCCCCGACTCTATGGTTCAAGTCATTATTAATACCGCACATAGTCCAGCACATCTAGGAGAAAAAGCTATGCTAGACAGTATCCAGAACCTCTGGTTCAACAAGCATTTACGAGCTGCAGCCAAACAGAAAGTCCGTACCTGTATGATATGTTGTCAGTTCAATCCAGGTAAAAGTGTCACGGTGGAACAAGGTGGATTCCAACCTCCTGACCACCCTTTTGAAGTCCTCCAGATGGATTATATTCAGATGGAGCGATGTCGAGGTTTCAAGTATGTCCTCGTAGTTGTATGCGCTCTGTCCAGGTGGACAGAAGCATATCCAGTCCCAGATTACACAGCTGCGACCACTGCCAGGCAGTTGGTTCGTGAATTCTTTCCCCGCTATGGATTACCTAGGGTCGTGTATTCAGATAACGGCCAGCCATTCTCATCTGAACTCATGAAACAAATTTCCCTTCTGTTAGGGTACCAGTGGAAGTTCCATTGTGTACGCCATCCTGAAGCAGCCGGTCTCGTAGAGAGACATAACCAGACTCTGAAAATCCGCATTGCAAAAGTTTGTAAAGAAAAAGGTGTAGACTGGCTAGTAGCTTTGCCAGTTGCTCTATTTTACATGCGAATGGTTGCACATTCCAGATCAGGTCTGTCCCCGTATGAGGTCGTATTCGGCCGCCCCCCAAACATGTGGGGTACACCTAGACCCCGTAGTATTACAGATGTTTCCAGTAATATGCTGACAGATTACCTAGCTTCCTTGATGTCTGCCCTACACTCTTGTCGTTCACAGGTTGCTGCCGCATTTCCAGATAACACCGAGGTGAAACCGCATGAAGTCGTTCCCGGTGATCTCGTATTTGTCCGGAATTTTGAACGTTCAAGTCCGCTGGAGCCCCGCTGGAAGGAGCCCCGCATGATCTTACTAACAACAAGGACCGCAGTCAAGCTAGAGGGAAGAAAAGGATGGGTCCATCTGAGCCATATAAAGAAATTTCACGGACTTAAAGACTGCCCTATTCTCAAGGACTGCCCAGATACAGACTCTGAACTCAAGCCTCCCCTGTTAGAGAAAACTCCGCAGCAGGAGTATAAACAGAAACTCAGGTCTAGTAAAATAAGTCAGCCAGTTTAATTGTCTAAGTCCCTCTCGGGTGAAATGGTTAGACAGGTTCCTGACATGTATGAGATAGACCCCCACAGTGAGAGAGTTAGTCAAAACTCTAAAAGATGTATCATTATTCTATGTTTCCTATTATTTTTGAGTCTTATGGTTACCTGCACAAGTTATGCTTTACATTTATGTTTTCCAATTTCACATGTACACATGTTTTCTAATGCTACAGTAGAGCACACATTTAGTGATCTGCCTCCTCACGAGTTATCCTATCGTCTTGCTATGCGAAATAATACATTTATCCGAATGTTACACTATTCACACCAGACCAGCAATGCTAATAATTGTTGGGTGTGTGGTCGACTCCCCCCTTTCCAGACACCGAAGGGAGTTCTGCCACTTTTTCCTTATCCATTTTCACATAATGGTTCATGTGGAGCGTGGTCCACGTTAACGTCATCCTCAACTGATATGTCCTTCCTGAATAGAACATGTTTCCCAGACAAGCAAGGTCTCACCCATAGAACAGGGTTAGATCTAGAAAATGAAGTGTATGATCTAGGTAATTATTCCTCGAATTTTATGGTTCTGAATGTTCAGTCCGATACTACTCCAGATCTACCTGCTATTTCAGTACTACCAGTCAAAGGCGAATTATGTGTCAGAAAGAATGGTTCCGCACATGTAGGACATAGTGATTGTACTACTATGGTCGAGTATAGTGACAGTGGGAAATCTATTTTCAAAACCTCACGTCATTCTTATTTTGTTTGTGGTCAGACCGCATATGTTCGTCTGCCCCTCGATTGGGATGGAACATGTTACATTGCCTTCCTACTGCCACCAGTTTTCCTAGCCCCATCCGATTATCATAGAAACACACATCTAGTACACATTAGACATAGAAGGGAGATCGAGTCCCCAATTGTCGATCAAACTGAAACTGCTTTAGAACAGTATACAGACTTCAATAGAGGTTTCTTCTTCTTTATAGGACCTATCCAGAATAGTAAGTTAATACGTAGGTTAACCAGAACCCTTGAAGCAGTAGTGAATGAGACTACTTCTGCTCTAGGTAACTTAACCGAAGAGCAATCTGCTATGAGATTTGTCGTGCTCCAAAATCGTCTCGTTCTTGACGTCATACTGGCCGATAGAGGAGGAGCATGTAGAGTCATCGGATCTAGTTGCTGCATTTTCATTCCTAATAACGCACCGTCTGTTTATTCGGCTATAACCAGACTTCATAAAATTGCCCATCAGTTACACCAGAATCCAGGCACCTGGACATGGTCCGGTTGGCTCTGGAGTATAATTTCTGCCTGGGGATGGAAAGTATTGTCATTCCTAGGTATTGCAGTAATGATCGTATTCAGTTGCTGCCTCTGTTTACAATGTGGCCCTGCGATTTGCGGCATGTGTGCTACCTCTTGTATTCCTAGTCCTAGTCCTAAGTCCCGTTCCAAGACAATTCGAGACGAGCAAATGATGCTATATGAAATAATAGATGGTATCATGAATATAGATGTTTCCTGATGGAAACGTAGGGCACAAGGAGGGAATGTGGAAAAGTAAATTTTGCCATGTTATATGTGCCTACGTGTTCCCCATCTTATGTTATATGTGCATGATCGATATGCATGTATCCCCCTATGATCGATTAAAGACGCAATCATAGTTGTGTCCAACTCTAGTAAGCCAGTTTCCAGTCTTCGTGAAAACAACGAATATCAGGCCTATGTAAATCTATGTTGCCACGTTTTACAGTGTGCACGTTAATTCATTGAAAAGTCCCCGTTTCTAGGCCTCAAAAGGGCCCGGACACCAGATTCAGCTCCTATCTCCTGAACCCTCTCCGAGGAGCGATACAGCCCCCACCTGCATCCCTGACCCTTCACTTACTTCCTGCCGCACAGTGCCCGGCCCGGCCTGGCTCTGCCTGCCTGTCTGCCAAAAGTATGTTATGCTTCTAGTTATCAGTCCAGCCCTCCTTCTCTGCATTCCTAAGCTACTGAATTGCATCAATAGTTTCAGCCATAGTCTAGCCTTCCTGTCTCCATGTAAGAGAAATACTGTACTAATATTCATAGAATATTCCTCGCACACGAAATACATGTAGAATAATGCATGCACCAGTCTTAGTGTCAAGTAGCCTTTGCCCTGATAACTTTTGGATTCTATCAACATGTTCTCCAAACACCAGATACCAGATATGCCTTAGGTACATGTCGCTCTGACACTCCAGACTTTAGTCTCCTCTTCTAGCACAGAAGTCATAGCCCCAGTTCTCCCTGGTAACACGTCATTGCCCGTTTGCGCGCACCACTAGGTTAAAGGTCCCGGCTGCTCAGGTAGCCCCCTCCATGTTTCCGCCCCATTTATGACACTTCTGTTACGTTTACATCACATGTCTATGTACACGCCTCTTGTTACACCTACTTTATGCCTTATCTTTCGCGACTGCTAATAGTCACGCCTACTGCTACGCCTACTGTATTGAATGTAATGCAATTGATTTGATATATATATCATGTACTGTTAATGTGATGTGAGCGCTCATCCCATTCCTGCCCCCGGCAGCTGCCATCCTATTCCCATGCAGGCTGTCCTGTTCCTGTCCTTTATGCCTGATTAAAGCCTGTAGACTCAAGATACCTCGAATCCTGTCTCTTATTTATTGAGCTATCTTTTTATATGAGTATCCTGAAAAATAGAACCGGTAATTAATTATTTATTTACCACACTTATCTCATTCATGTAAGAAATCTGTAAAATCAAAAAACAAGCAGTGGCCTTATACCCAAATCTGAGATGTTTCCTATGAAAGAAGTTAGATGCACACATCAAGTTTTTCTTTTTATAAATATTTTATTTAAAATGGTTCAACAATCATATTATTAACATGATTAACATAATAAATATTGAATGTAAAGCTTTAAATATACCTATTAAATAAAACATATATGATGCATATATATTCCATACCTCATACTACATATTAATGGTGAATTAGAGATACATTCTAAGGGAGAATAGCGAAGCCGCCTTCTTGGGATTTTGGAGTAATATATGACGCTGATGAATATTGCACATTTCCTATTGGTCCTTGCCACGTTGCCCATCATATTTCCAAGATTAATACATTTATATTACATCCTAACTTCTTACCCCTTTAAAAAAAAACTTCCACAACAATGTATACTTCCAGTAAGACCCTGACCTTAAAGCATATCTTTTTTCCATTTCCTCAACTCTGTGCATTTTATTTAACCCCTACTGGAACTCCTTCTGGAATGGTCGGGTAACATCCATTCACCAGTTCTTCAATATCAAAGATCTGGCAACTAATACAATAATAAATAACAGTTTCTCCTGTAGAGTACTGATATGCATATCTGGAGAGTATCCTTGAGTAGAGGCCTGGGCATCCATGACCATCCTTAGTTCCAAGTAGTGAGAGCAAAATCACTCAATATCATCCCCAAATGGTTTTATTTTCAGGCAATCTCAAATGATGTGAGTCCAGCTAATACATGAGCCCCGTATATTACGAGTCCAGCTTGTCATGAACACAGCTCCACTGTGCAGCATGACGAGTTGGACTCGTCATGAGTACTGCGGCGCCACGTGCTTCATCCCCGCACCGTGGGGAATTTGCCCCAAAATGGTTCTATTTTCAGGCAATCTCAAATGATGTGAGTCCAGCTAATACATGAGCCCTGTATATTACCCATTAGGCATAACATTGTCTTTTTCTAAAATTAGCCCCTTTTATGGTGTGACATTATAATTATTATTCCTATTTCAGACTGTCAACGAGAGCTGAATATATTCCTTGGCCTGCCACATATCTTGTGCCTTGTCATATGTTTTCATAATGATGGGGCTCATTATGATCCGTCCACTATCGTGTCGGATTTGGGACCAGCCTCCTATGATTCACCCTCGTTTCAATTTGAATTACAATGTGACCGCCATCACAGGGTCACATCACCAATACTTTGCATTCTGGTCGGGATGTGCTTAGCAGCCCCCCCACAATGCAAAAAACGTACTTATCCCTGCACTATGGTGCCTGCCACATGCTGCAGGGATATGTAAGGGGGCACCATAGATGCCTCCCAGTGCCCTTGCTCGAGGGCCATGGATGAAGGAGGGCCCACTATGGACCCCCAATCCGTTTCCACCTGCCTTTTCATGGCAGATTGACCGCCAAAAAATGAGCAACAGAAAGGGATATCATAATCCCAATGGCACCAGGCACCACCGCAATGCTGGCCAATGTTGCTGCTCCGACAGGCGAATAAAAAAGGACCGCTTGTCGGAACAGTGACAGTCGGTCTTTCTGACCGCCATGCTTCCCCAATGCTTCCCAACCCCCAGGCTGTTGGTGGCGGCCCTTCCGCCATTGTAATCAGGCCTAATGTTCTTTCTGTAGATAGAAATTTAATAACTGATAGTTCTGCACATGCTTGTCTCTGTCAAATCCTCTATGGCTTCAAATCTTGACACAAGCACAACCAGATCTATGTCTTTTAGCAAATGCATGATCTGTATATATAACCACTGCAGTGTATCCTTGAAATATCTAATGCTGGGCTCAATCTCACTCCAACTCTTCCAACCTTCTCTATTAGGAAATTAAAAAGCGTGCTGTAGCCATTGCATTCCCATTTTTGTATAATGTATTTTTCTCTCAAGAGCCGGTTCCCGACATATATATCAGCCAGGCATGTAGAACCATTAATAAGCGGTATGTCACAATACCTAACTAGTTGTGTTTTCTGTTTTATTCACCATTGCAAGATCTTATATCTAAGTTACTTGTGGTTTCTTTTAAGTGTCAAGAAGTCTAAAATTGTGTATTCTTAGAAATTCCTTTCCAGAAATAAATTATTTATGCGGGACAGCTCACAGGATCTAATAAATCTATGGGTGTTCTGTGCAAACTTTGCTTAGTAATATTCCCTCTCATTTTGGAGAGCCAGACACCCTTCCATAGTAGGACTATAAAAGGTGTCTGTTGCTAGTCTTGGGGTGTTAGTTTCCCAAATAAATGCTGAAAATAAACCCTCTAACAGCGGAGAAAAAAATATTGCACAAAGGCAATATGGACATGTGATTAAGGCAACACGTCTCATTAATGCATTTGGCAGATGCATCCATTTCGCCATTTTGCCAGCAGTGCCTTAATCTTATGAATTAATGAAACGTAGAATACAACGTGGAACGTTCAATACATACAAATCATTGACATCTCAGAGACACAATCCCTAGATAACGTTTTTGTTGTGAATTACTTGAGGGGTGACATTCTAGCAGTAGGGTATCTTGTGGCTAAATACCTAATACAATTGCAGTTTTTAACTTATTTATCTCATATCCACCTAATTATTGAAACACTTGAAAGATCTCAAAAACATGCTCCTGAATGTTTATCTCGGGATTAAGGAATAGGGCAATGCCATTAGCATATAATTTAATATTTGGCATCCCAATAATAGGTGCCTCTGCGTTTCCATTGGTTCTAATAGCTATTGCCAGTGGTGCTATAAACAAAGAAAAGAGTATTGGCGATAACGGGAAACCCTGCTGTGTGCCCCTGTTCATTTTGCAAGTGCCAATATTCCTTGAGTTGATAACTACTTGCACAATGGCTCCTTTCTATAAACACATTATCATATGACTCAAGTTTTTTTGGAAGCCCAAATTCCCTGCGAATCGTAAAGAAGGCTCTCTCAGCATACTAAATCAAATGCCTTTTCCGCATCCAGACACACCAACTAGGCAGGCACTTTATTTTGTGTCATGAAATCTAAGGCTTCAATTAAAAAGTTTGTATTTGAGAATAGTTACCTTCCTGCCACAAAGCTGCATTGATCGGGGTGAATAATAGAATCTATGACTCTACTCATTCGATTAGCTAAGAGTTTGGTAAAGATCTCATAGTCTACAATAGATAAACTGATCGGCCTATAAGAGTTAATGTTTTCTTTTTTTTAATCTTACTTTAAAATGCTCACTACCACCGCCGTTCCAAAGGAAGGTAGGAGCTCACCTCCTTCTAGTGTGCAGTTTGCAAGTTTTAAGATTTCTGTATTCAAAACTGATGCAAATTATGTATATAATTCAGCTGGGATGCCATCGTCCCCAAACGATTTACCATTAGCTAATGATTTTACTACTCTATTTACCTCTTCTCAAAGAACATTTAGCTAGCAATTCATTTGCTTGATCATAGGAAATGAATTTAAGATTTGCTTTAACCATGTAATATCAATCTTTTGTTACGGTTTGTATATAATTTCATAATGTTTTAGAAAGGCATACTGTATCATTAGGAGATCTGCTAAGTGAATCTTGGTTACTGTGTCTACTAGAGATGTAATCCTATTACTTGCTTGTCATTCTCTAGACTGCCAAGCCAGCAATTTACCATTGTATTCACTTTCTTTGTATACTGTTTTTAAGATATGCCAGATTGGCAGTATAATTTTGTGCATAGCAATATTCTTGCATGCCTATTTTAGCTTATTTTAATAATTCTTTATTTAGCGCGGGCTTAATTTGCATGGATATTACACTTGCCAGGTGGCACTCAGTCTCCAGGTTCATTCTTTGAAAAGATACCACTTTTTGTTGCCGGAAACCTTGGTGGTAATATATCCCTGGATGGTTGCCTTAAATGCCTCTCAGACATTCTCTATTCAAGCAGTATCAGCATTTATCCTAAAATAATTTGAGATCTCATCATATACTTCCGTGCACCATTCATCATCCTCTTAATTAACTTGATCAAAGTCCATTTTCCAACTTTTCTCTCTATCGTAATTCCAGTAGTTTCCATTTTAGGCATAGCATGATCTGAAAAAGCATTTTGCCTGTGCTCCTATTTAAATAAATTCAAGCTATGTGTGGAAAGAAAATAATCTAATCTTGAAGCGGAGTTGTGTTTAGCTGAGAAACAGATTAATTCACACTTTTTCAGATGTTAATCTCACCAGAGATCTACTAGTTCTAATTCACTCATGCAATTTGGTAATGTTTTGGCCATTCATGGCTTATTTTGTTTACAAGCAACAGTGGATGCATCTAATTCCGTATTTTGCAAAAAATTAAAATCCCCTCCTATAATCACCAGCCCTGGAATGTTATTTAATGCCTGATTCAACTCCAAGAGGGAAGTAGGGTTATCCAATATTGGTGCATACATTGTGGCTCTGGTGAGTCTCGTTTTATTTAATACACAGCTTGCTATTAATCATACCCCTTAGGTGTCTACCCGGGTGAAGGTTACATGGGAGAGTAGGTGCTTGTATACATAAATTGTCATGCCCCTATGTGCAGCACTCGCATTTGATAAACATTGAAAGCCATGCCACTACTTAACCCGTCGCATGCTTAGGACGAGCTCAGCTCGTCATGAGGCACAGTGCAGTGTTGCTCATGACGAGCTGAGCTCGTCATAACTGCCACGGCTGGCCCACTCGTGGCTAATTCCCCACCAGTGCGGGGTTCTATGGGAGTGGGCGGAGTCATGATGAGTCCAGATTGTCATGAACACAGCTCCACTGTGCAGCATGACGAGCTGGACTCGTCATGAGTACTGCGGCGCCACGTGCTTCATCCCCACACCGTGGGGAATTTGCCCCACGTGGAAGGGGTTAAGGAATTTATGCATACCACTTTTTCATTCAAAAACATGTTTCCTGTATAAACACATTGTCTGGCCAATGTCCTCTCAGCCATATATATCTATTGCATGTGCTTTTTAGTTCATCATTAAGACCATCAGCATTTCAAAATAATATATTCAGTGCTTCTTTATCCATCTTGGTTCTTAGAGATATATATTGTTAAAAAAGGAAACCCCAAGGAAAAGTAGTTGTGCACTAAGGCTACCAATATTCTTCCCCACAACTGGGCAAAGTGCATTCTGTATTGTCTAAAAAGTGACATTTACACCTACCTACAAGAATCTGGGTAAAGTGTGTTCTATATTGTCTGCAAAGGGACGTTATTGCTAGGTGACATTTCACTCGTACAAAACCAGAGAAATTCAGCACCTGAACTAACTATAAATCACGCCCCTTCAATGCACCGCTTATGACCTCACACATTACATCACTCATGGCATGGTCAGTGACATCATTGATGATTTCACTGATGACATCTCAAATGACATAACTGATAACATCACTGATGACGTGAAATCACATCAATGATGACATCATCCAGAGAAACACTGACACACCCACTAACACCCAAATAAAACATGTCAAACACCCACTCCCACATAATCACCAACAAACTAATTCACAGAACCCATACAAACACTCACACATATCATCATTCATCCATACAGCCAGCAAAACATCAACTCACCAATAGAGCCACAAACGGAACCACTAACTCACATATACTGCCACTCATGCAGCTACTCACTTACCAATACAGCCAGTCACATATTCAGTTATAGAGACATAGACACACTCACACACCCACTCATTCACCAATACAGCTACTGACACAGTAGATTAGTTAACCGTATACCTACTCACACACCTACTCAGTCTCAAATACAGTCACTGACACAGCAACTAACTATCCCATGTAATTACTCACAAAGCCACTCAGTTACTTATACATATCATAATAGATGTACCACTAATCTATACAGTGACTGACAGAGACAAACATAAACTTTCCCATACAACCTCTCTCACACTCACTTATTTACCCATGCAACCACTCAAACAGCCACTCATACATCAACTCACTTACTCATACACCTACTTACACACCCATTGATGCACTTAGAGAGCTACTCATGTACCCTGTCAAACATTCATACATATACCTCTGTATGTACTCAATCACCCATTCAGCTACTCATGCACCCTCCGATTCACTATTTACAACTACTAATATACCAACTCAGTCAACTATGCAGATACTCACATAGCCACTCACTTACTCATACACCCACTCGCTTACCTGTACAAAAACTCACACACCCACTATCTAATTTCCTCAGTCCCTTATTTATCCAGTGACTATTCTATACACCACTTACATATCAACTTACTTATCCATACAGGCACATGCATAGAGAGTTACCTTAGTATATATGTTTAACTCTTAGTAACTATTAGAAAATACTCACAATCACAGGATGATGTCATCATTGATGGCATTTCAAATGTCAACAGTGATGTCATCACTGATGTCATTTGAAGATGTCATCGGTGATGTCATCAGTGATGTCACTGACCATGTCATGAGTGAAGTAATATGTGAGGTCATAAGCGCTGCATTGCAGTGCTGTGATTTATAGTTTGCTCAGGTAACTGTAGCTGCCGAATTTCCCAGGATTTGCATGGGTGAATGGTCAGCCTAACTATAATGTCCCTGTACTTTGTTTATCTAAAGTTTTTTATATGCTGATTGTTAACTCTAACAATCATGTATCCTTTGGTTGTTTCACTTTCTAAGCTTTTTTAAATTCAATTTCTTAATTGCAATGTCCATTTTATTTGTAAGTGAACCTGTAAGATTTTCATACGTTCTTTCTTTAATTGGATATTGTGTATTATATTTACATAATACATCACTTATGTTTTGATTACATATATCTTTATCAGAAAATAGATTAAGAACTGGTTTTATTTTTAACAATTTTGTAAGTCAGCACAACATTGTTGCATTTCAGTGGAAATTCTGTCATGAGGAAATGTATTCACCTGCTGAAAAATACACTTTAAGATATTTTTTAAACAAAGTTTACTATTATAGTATTGAAAGTTCTGCTTTTGTTTCCATTTTTAAGAAAACTACTTCAAACTTATATTTTACATTTCCGCTTAACCGCGCTAACCACGACTATTTCGGTCACCGCAAATTTCATGTGACAGGGAAAGCAAGAAATAGCATTTGATAATATACTTTTCAGCAAAATCAATATGAAGTACACACCCACTGCCCCTTCTTGAATCTTCTTTCATAGAACTTCATTCTGAGCAGGTGGATTAATTTTGCAGTGGAAACTTTTTGCTGTTTTTCCATCAGAAATGGTAACACAGCAAGGAGATGAGGGTCAGCAGGAACAACAGCTGGACCAGGATGTGGAGGAGGTGGACACAGAAGATCTGTAAGAACAGGAACCTCCACAAAAGAGAGCCAGTGTGGCTTGGGATTTTTTATAACAGCCCATTAAGTGAACCAAAAACAACTGCCAAACTTGTGCAATGCACAATTTGCAAGAAGACACCCTCCAGAGGTACCAACAAGAAATATTTATGTAGGACAGCGTCCATATTATACCATCTAAAAACCTATCATAAAAAATCTCTCCAATGGGCGATCAAGCAGAGGGAACTTTACAAAAGAAGGGCCTGATTCATAAAGGTAAAATTAGACCAAAAGTCTAAGTTTAGACCTGAAGACAACGTTTAAGGCTAAAGTCTAACTTTACTACTACTAAAGTTAGACTTTTGGTCTAAGTTTAGACCAAAAGTCTAAGTTAGATCAAAAGTCTAACTTTACTACTACTAAAGTTAGACTTTTGGTCCAAACTTAGACCAAAAGTCTAATTTAAGCAGTAGTAAAGTTAGACTTTACGTCTAAACCTTGACTTCAGGTCTAAACTTAGACTTTTGGTCTAAGTTTACCTTTGTGAATCAGGCCCAAAGTATGTATATATGTTGGAATGAGTGTGTGACTGGTGTATGGATAATTGAATGAGTGCACAGCTGGTGCATTGATGTTACAATTAGTGCAGCAGTGATGCCTGAGTAAATCTATGGGTGCATAAGTAGTGCCTGAGTGATTGGCTGTGTGCATAGGTGAGTAGAAATGTAGTGCCTGAGTGACTGGAGGAGTGCAACAGTAGTGCCTGAGTGAATGTATGAATGCATGGATAATGGTTGGGTGAATAAATTAGTGCATGGATAGTGCCTGGGTGATTGGATGAGTGCATGGGTGGTACCTGAGTGAATGGGTGAGCGCATGCATAGTACCTGACTGAAAGATGAGTGCAAGGGAAGTGCCTGAGTGATTAGATGTTTCCATGGGTAGTGCCTGAGTGAATGGATGAGTGTGTGTGTAGTGCCCAAGTGAATAGATGAGTGTATGGGTACTGGATGAGTAATTTGATATGTGCATGGTTAGTGCCTCGATGAATGCATGAGTGTATGAGTGAATGGATGAGTAAAAGTGTAATGCCTGGATCATTAGACAAGTGTCTTAGTGAATGGATGAATGGAAGAGTATTAACTGGATGATTGAATGTGTGCATGCATAGTGCTTGGGAAAATGGATGAGTGCATGGATAATGCCTTGGTGATTGAACATTTACATGGCTAGCACCTGGGTGAATAGATGAGTACATGGGTAGTGTGCGAGAGAATGGATTAGTGCAATGGTAGAACCTGAATAAATTAATAACTGGAATAGTAACACCTGAGTGATTGGATGAGTGTAAGGTAGTGCCTCAGTAATTGTATTAGTCCAAGGGTAGTGGCTGGGTTATTGGGTAAATGGATCTTGCCTCAGTGGATGGATGAGTGCAAGGGTAGTTCCTGAGTGAATAGATAAGTACATGGATAATGCCTAGAAGAATTAATTAATGCATGGGTAGTGCATGGGTGAATGGATGAGTGAAATGTAAATGTAAATGTACAGGAATTTATATAGCGCAAATCACCAAGCGGTTTCTAAGCGCTTGCTTAGGGAACCCGTCCTGGTATTACCCTGTGAGATAACCCCGGCAGGGTATCCGCAAGGTGAAAGCCAGGCATCCCGCCACGAGGGGCCGTTGTGGAGATTAAGCAAGCTATTGCCCAGAGTCGCAGAGTGTGAACCCGTGAATCGAGTAGGCACCGGAGCGAGAATTGTCGAGTCCATGGACATTTTAGGACTCAAGACCCCGCCGAGCCGGGAATTGAACCCTGGTCCCGGGCTGACCGCTGCTTCCAGGTCTGCCTCCTCTAACCAGTGAGCCACACTTCTTCACATGCATGGGTGCATGGGTAGTGCCTCAGTGAATGGATGAGTGCATGGGTAGTATCTGGGTGAGTAGGTGACTGCATGCATAGTGCTTTGGAGATTGTGTGAGTGCATAGATAGTGCCCAAGTGAATGGTGAGTGCATTGGTACTGCTTGGGTAATTGAAAAAGAGCATGGGTAGTGCCTGGTTGATTGTGTGAGTGTGTGAGTAGCGCATAGGTAAGTCAATGTATGCAAGGGTAGACCCTGGGTCTTGGATGAGTGAAAGGGTAGTGGCTCTGTGATTGGGTGAGTACACAGATAGGGTTTGGGTGATGTGGTGAATGCATGGATACTGTGTGGGTGATTGGGTGAGTGCATGGATAGTGCCTGGGTAATTGCATGATTGCATGAGCACTGCCTAGGTGATTGGATGAGTCCATTAGTAGTGCCTGTGTGACTAGATGAGTGTATGTGCAGTGCCACAGTGAATGGATGAGTGAATATATGTAAATGTAAATGTATTTTGTATTTAAATAGCGCACTTCTACCCAGAGGTCTCGTAGCGCTGTATTCATACCGCTGTGGAACCCATCCTGGCTTTCCTGTGAAATGTCCACTCCTGAGCACCCCCAAGGCTTCCGCCGGCCCGGAGGATGCAGAAAAACCCCAATCATAATAGGCCCCTAAGTACCATTCACTCTGCATCGTTGCAGCATGACTATGATATATTTTACATACCTCTGTAGAAACAATGTTGACCTAAGTTTTGATCTGCAGATTGGGCAGGTAATATCTTGATGGGCATTTGTAGTTAAATCTTTAAATGGCACAGCTTCACAATCTGATAATTTCAAGTAGAGGAATAGTTCTGATTTGATTTCAGTGCTAGACGTAAATCCCAATCTTCACAGTTATGGGTCCATTTATAAGTTATACCAAATAGCTCATTGATATTCTCATCTTCTTCATCTAATAGTCCAAGCATTACCATTAGAAATTCTTGAGCATCCTGCTGAATATTTTGAGAGAATATTACTGATTCAGTACCGGCATCAGTGAGTTTTCCTATTCCAGTAGCAGAATGTATAATACTTCTATCACTTCTTAATTCTTTGAGTAAACCACACAGTTGTGAACACATTCTTTTATCTACCTTTTCTTCAATAGAATTTGTCAAATGAGTCAAGTGGTATAGTCCATTTAACACTACATTTCCATAATTGTTCACTCCAGATTAATTATCAAAGGGATAGCCTTGTATTTCCTCATTGTGCACTAGTTTTCTTTGTGATTTTCATTTTGTTCATCTTTTAGTTCAACTGTGATAGACTGGTTAGTTATTTTAATGCGTTGGACACAGTATTGCTTTTGAACCACAGGATACTGGCATAAATGAGGTGCACATTGAAATCTTAACCGATTATACTCCTTTATACGGCCCACGTCACACTTAGTTTCTTTTTATCAAAATCAATCAGAAATAAACCAGAAAATGTTCTAATTTGTGACAAAGCAACATATGACATTTCTTCTTTGAATACACTACTACCAATATTAACAAGACCTGTATCTACACTTAAACCTTGCATTTTATGAATAGTTAGTGTATATGCTAAAGAGACTGGGAACTGCTTTCGCTGGACATACAAGACTTTCACAAGCAGGAAAATGTACAGCGCATCTACAAATCTGCTTACCTCCAGCAATATCATCAAATTTTAAGGTTAAGTAGTCCGCATCATTTCTGTTTGGATAATTAATAAATTTTATATCTTTACCCCTTGCGTCATTCACTAGCCCTTCTTCAACATTTAAATTACGACGTAAGATTACACAACAATTTTTACAAAAACATAACTTTTTCTAATCCTGTTGTTTTCGACACAGACTTTTCTACACTATCCAATTTCAATCGCAGTTTTTCTGTTAGTAGCACTATAACTCCTTGATGGTCCATTTTATGATTTTCTCTAATTTTGACGATTCCTTCTATTTCCAGTTGCAATAATTTTTCATTGAATTTACTACACTCCTCAAGAGTTGGCATCAAACAAACAATAGACTTGGGGGCGCGTCTTGGACGGAATAGATGGGAGATTCGTGAGCAAGGAGCTCCGCACCAGCCGATCATTTCTCCTTCTGAAATCTGCGGCCGGGGCACTTTCAAACTCTCTACTCCCGGTCGGGTGCTGAAGGGCATCAGGAGGGCACTCGCTCCGCTTTTGGAGGATCCCGGAGTTCCTTGCAGTTAGCCGCGGCTGCGGATGCGGTGGGGCTGATGACGGCCGCGCTCGTTGACTCCTGAGGCGGCCACAGTATTAATTTACCTCCCGGCTGGAAAGCTGCGTGACGGCTGCATTACCGGGTGGGTGCTCTTCCCGGATGATTGCGGGGGCGCTCGGTAGCAGCATCCTAGGAATGTGCACTGCCCTTGAGCCACGTAGGGTGCAGTACCCTAGCACAACATCACTATAGGGCGGGGCACGGTTCCTGGGAGGCCCTGGGCTTACGCCAGTGGAATGAGCTTGCACTGACTATGGGTTCACCCTGAACAATGCACCAGGAGCCGGATCTAAACAAAGAGCTTTGGACCTGATTAGGGGCACAAGACAGCTGAGCCCAGAGCACGGGGGATTTGGGGACACGGCCAGAAGTAGGCAGTGAGGGTGGAGGTCGGAGAAAGTGCGCAACAAGCGACCCTGTCTCTTCTGCGTTGGACTGGTGCCTACGGGGGATCAAGCTGCCTTCCTGTAGATAGACTGGAGTGACCCCTAGTGAGAGATGACCCAGAGGTCTGCAGCCCGGCCACCGGGGGGTGACCAGAACTCCACAGACGACTGGGCACATGAGTGCCGAGGCCATGCCTACCGCGTAGGGGGGGCCCCCTGACCGACCCTTGGAGTGAGCAGGGGTGAGTCTTTCACCGCTGGGGACAGCGTGGGGTGCAGAACGCACCCGCTCAGCGCTTTGCAGTGACTGCGTCACCGTTGTGGGTGGCCCTTGGTGACTTGGAGCTAGGAGGGTGGTGCCCATTGAAGGTGCAGATCCCACCGGGGATTGTCTGCTGCCATGGGAAAACTAGGGGTCGCCAGACTGGCGCCACAATGGACCCGGAAGATAGCACACAAGAACAGTCACTGACCAATTCAGTTGACCCAACTCAGCAGCAGCTCAACAAAATCCTGGAGGCGATTGCAGACACCAAAGCCACCCTCCACCAAGACATTACTACGGTCGCAGTAGGGCTTGGCCTGTTGCGTGAAGAACACAAAAAACTGTCTGAGAGGTTCAAGGAGACAGAGTCCACCGTAGCGGAGCTGGCGCCTGCACATAAGGCATTGAAGCAACAGGTGTGGGCCCTCGCGGACAGAGTTGGTAAATTGGAATGCAGGGCGGAGGATGCGGAAGGGCTCAACAGGAGGAACAATGTACGTGTCATAAGCCTGCCGGAAGGAAGGGAAGACGGTGATATGGTGGCCTTCCTTGTGAACTGGTTTAAATCTGTTGTGGCGCCAGAGGGCCTCTCCTCCTTCTACATTCTTAAACGTGCTCACAGGGTGCCGGTCAGACCTCTGGCGCCGGGGAGCCCACCACGTCCGGTGGTGGCCCGTCTGCTCCATTTCCGTGATTGGGATCTCCTCTTACAGAAGGCGAGAGTGGACGGCCCCTTCACTGTTGATAACAGTAAAGTCTCACTCTTCCCAGGTTACACGCTGGAAGTCCAGAGGAAACGGTCTTCATATCTGGAGGTCAAGAGAACCTTAAGAGAGGAGGGCCTTCAATACTCCCTGATGTGCCTGGCCCGCCTCCGTATCATACTAGATTGGACCACTTATTAATTTGATAGCCATAGCAATGCATGGGACTGGTTGGAGACCTACAGGGGCGAGCAGTCCAAGTCTGGCGGCCCTAGGAGTGGTGGGCAGCAGCCTCAGGAGCAACGAAAATGGTTAAGACGGTGCATCCCAAGGGGGCCTCCAAGAAGCTGTCTATATCACAGACAGTGAAAGAGAGGGAGGAGGCTCTGCGGGTTGTGGTTGATCTGATGAGGAGTCAGGGTTGAGCTCCGGGTGAAGAGACGGGCACCTCTAGAGAGTCCAGCGACAATGAAATGGACACCTATCAAAGCGATAGTGTGAAGATACCTGAAGTGAAGACTCGCTCGGCAGAGGACATCATCTGATGTGTCTGGTAACCTGAGGCGGAAGTGCTAACTAGAGACTTATTGATTGAATGTGGTCTGTCTTGAGCCCTGTGCTGTGTCTTGCTTATTGTAGGCTGGTGCGCTCTCCCTGAGAGGAACACTTCTTTTCAGTCCTTTCTTGCTCTTTTCTGCCTAGCCTACCCCCGTTGAGTGCCTCACTAGGTTGAGACCTCACTTAGCACATATTGTTTCATAAGATGTTTGGGCAGCTGACCATTGTTGGACTGCCCTGGGATCGGGGAGTTGACCACCATGGGTGTTTTTTCATTTTTGTTTTTATGACCTTGAATGATTGCAGAGGGGTGGAAAATTGCATGCAGTGGGTGGGTGGGGTGGGGAACCCGGAGGCTGGGATGCTTCTTGGTGTGTTACAGCTGGAATGGCTGGGACTCCACAGCATATACAGTTCCTAACGTGGAACATTAGATAGATGGGATCCATGGTGAAGTGTCATAATATTTACTCCTACTTGAGACGTAGGGACATACACATAGCGCTCATGCAGGGAACTCATTTAAACTGTGAGGGAGCTGGGAAGCTGAAACGACGTTGAAGGGGGTAGGTATTCACGACCACCTGCTCCTTCTTTGCGAAAGGGGTGCTGATTTGGGTGAAACCGGGAGTTCCTTTTGCAGCAGAGAGAGCATGGTTTGATGAGGAAGGCAGATATGTCCTGGTGGCGGGGAGACTGGCAGGGCATGAAGTTATGCTTGGAAATGTTTTTGCCCCTAATCCAGATCAGGTTGGCTTCCTGGACCTATTTTATGCTACCATAGCAGGTAGCGTACAGGGCAGTCTAATCCTTGGGGGACACTTCAATTGTGTTGCGTATGTTGTTGTAGACCGGTCACACCCGCATTTAATGGGTGACGATAGTCACAGGGAATTTTCCTTTTCTCCCCAGTGCACCAGGTGTATACGCGTCTTGACATGTTTTTATGCTCCCCGCTTTCAATAGTACCATCACGTGCAGAGGATATTTGGGCCGAACACTGTCGGATCACAGCCAATTAATGATAACACACCAACCGCTGGGGCGGTGTCCTCCTGTTCCCACTTGGAAACTCAATGCGGCAATGCTGGACGATGGCCCATTTTGGTCCTTGCTAGATACTCTTCTTGAGATATATTTCCCCATCAATGCCGACACTGTGTCCTCAGTCCGGGTGGAATGGGAAGCATTCAAGATGGTGGTGAGGGGCCATTGCCTAGGACAAGTGACAGTGGTCTATAGGGATCTTCGCCAGGAGGTCCTCACTTTGGAAGAGAACATTTGCAGGTTAGATAACATTCAAGATACAGGGGAGGCGGCTCCACTGGCATTGCAGGCAGAGCGGGCACTTTATAATGCGGCCCTTGAACTTTTACGTTGCTACAATTATAATGAATACCTTGACAAAGTACAGAGAGAGGAAGGGAAAGCGGACCTCCGTTTAGCTAGATTGATCCAACCTGAACTGGGTGGTTCCCCAATTACACAATTGGATACAGAGGCTGGTGGAGTGCAGTACTGCCCCGATGACATTAATGATTCCTTTGCCGCATATTATGAACGCCTTTATACGGCTCCTGCGGAGGTCCTTTGTTCTGTGATTGGAGAGTTTTTGGACCCTTTGCCCCTTCGGGTGTGGGCGGATGAGGATCAGGAGGAGCTGGGTGACCCAATTACCCTGCAAATAATTAAAGCCGCCATTCATGCGTTGGCAGCAGGTAAGATGCCGGGGCCTGATGGCCTCCCGGACGAATTTTACCAGCGCTTCTCTGATACGCTGGAGCCACAATTGGTCCGGATGTATGCAGATGCCTATGAGGCCAGGGTTCTACCTGACTCCACTCGGAGCGCCCTCGTAATCCCTCTTCCGAAAATGAAGCCGCTGAGGGCCGGAGTCAAGGGTTATAGGCGCCTCTCCATGCTCAACCTGGATTTCAAAATGCTGAGCAAGTTGCTGACCTGCAGGCTGGCCCCTCACATGAAGGTGCTTGTGCAACCTGATTAGAATGGGTTCATACTTACCCATAACACCTCCTATAACCTTCGTAGGCTTTATTCCGTACTGTACCATGCTGATGCTCTGCTTCACCCTCGAGCCGCGGTGCTTTCTGTTGACCTGGAAAAGGCCTTCGATACATTGGGATGGAAGTTTTTTTTTTAAGTGATGAGGCACATGGGTTAGGCGACGAATAGATCCGTTGTGTGCGGTTATTATATGAGGCGCACTCTGCCAGGGTCCGAATGGGTAGGACAATATCCAGGGAATACGGTATGTTTCGAGGGACCAGACAGGGGTGCCCCTTCTCCCCCCTTGGTAATGCAAATATTGGAAGATTTTGCTGGCCCCTCGGGCTTGCGGGTTAACAAAGCAAAAACGTACCTATTCCATGTGGCAGGCCCCCTTCCTAGACCGGACGCATTGGCGCCCGATATTGTATGGGCTCAGAACATGTTTCAATATCTGGGTATACAAATGTTCCATTCATTAGACAACTTGAAGGAGGGTAATCTCGGAAAGGCGGTTGCGATCCCTACGAGCGAGTGTTCAGTTTTGGCGTACATTGCAGCTGCCAGTGATGCCCAGGGTCTCTTTATCCAAAATGGTCATGCTTCTGCACTTATTGTACTTCTTTGTCAATCTTCCTGTCCTCATGCTTAGCCGGTGGTTCCTCCACCTGAATGCTCTGCTTCGGGATCTAGTGGGGGGAGATTGCTGTTCCCGGGTGTCACTGGCAACGCTGCAGCATCCGGTTGCTGAGGGTGGCCTGGGTGTGCCAAATTTTTATTACTATATGCTAGCTGGTCAATTACAGTGGCTGGTGCAGTGGATAGAAGAGGTAAATGAGGAAGGTACATTCTTGGCACACCCGGATACCCGTCCTAGATTGGTGATGGCAAAATTGCTACGGCCTAGGACGCTTACAGCGTACTGTTCTTTACTACAATGCACTGCCTTTCAGGCCTGGCAGATATATGGGAACCGAGGACGGCAGACCGCTAAATACACCCTGGTGCTGCCCCTGGTGGTCCTGCCGAATGGCGACCCCAGTCAGTTTTCACCGTCGAGCAACTGGCCTCATGGACAGAGGTGGGACTAGAAGCGGTTGGAGATTGTTTCTTGGACAAGTCCCTAATTCCCTTTGATGGCTATGTGGAGGATTGTGGTCTGCCCCCTAGCCAGGTCCTGCATTATTAAGCCTTGGTCCAAATTTTTGCACAGTTGTGAGAGGTGGGTAGAGATACGCCGGAAACACATCCGGTCCTTCACGCCTTGTTCACACTCGGCACGGCGAGGCACCTTGTGAAATGGTTCTATGTGGCCCTCCAGAAGGCCTCGGTATGCCCCTTGACCAGACTACGTGCTAAATGGGTTGAGATTGGGGGTAAAGAGTTAACAAATGTGGAATGGCGAAGGGTCTTGCGTTATCCCAAGAAAATCTCTCGAAACACCGCCTCAAATATACTCAGTTTAATTATACGCATATGGCCTACATGACCCCACATGGACTCAATGTGACATATGGAGGTGAGGTTTGTTCGTGCCCCAGATGCTCTCACCCAGATGCGGACTTTGGTCACATGATTTGGGAGTGTGGTGCCTTGCGACCTTTCTGGGAGGCAGTCCTGGGTAAGCTAACTGCAGTACTGGGAAGAGATTTACCTCTCAAATTACAGACTTGCATGTTGGGTATTTTCCCTAGGCCGCCGAAGCGTAAGGTGGGGAACAGACTTGTGGAATTAGCGCTGGAACTAGCAAAATGCCGTATTGCACTGGAATGGATATCTGCCAGGGGTACATGGTTCGCAACCTGGCATAGAGATGTTATTATGTGGGGTGCAGTGGAGAGTAGAGCACTCAGTTGGGAAGAATCTAAGGGTATGAGGAAGCTTTCCATGGCAAGCCAATGGAGGGAAGTGCTGGCGATCTGGGAGAATCCAGTGAGACAGGAGGAGAGGGAGATGTGTTCGGGCCCCAAATCAAATACGGATGCACACCCAGGGGCGACTCAGCCTGTGTCGCCTGGAGAAGGCTTGGGGCCCTGATGGGGCAATATGTCCAATTGCGGTGTGAGTAAGAGCTTACAGACTCTGTGTAACCTGGAGGAGGTGCCTTTATTGGTAGCTATGGGCACATGTTCTCTGCTGTAATTTCTTTCTATAAAATTCCCCCACCACAAGCCTGAATAGATGTACATGATATGTTTCCCCCTCTGCAGAAAGTCTTTTATTTGAGTTTTTCTGTTGTTGTTTTTCTCCTTTTTTCATTTCTTTTGGCCCAGTTGGGCCATTTGTTGTGGAGTTCTTTTATTATCATGCTATTGGAATTATGTCTTCGATAATTGAAGTGGAACTTTGCATATTCAAATTGTTTTTTGGGTTCCCTGGTAAATTGGTGGTTAGCCCTACTCTGCACAATGTCAAGTATTGAGTAGGACGGACCATGTATTGTGACCTATGGCAAATATTATGCATTGTGGCTATTCCGATAACTGTACTTAGGAATGTTTTGAATATGCCTATTTTATAAGATTTTTAATGTAAAAATGTAAAATGCCAATAAAGATACTTAAAAAAACAAAAAAACAATAGACTTCTCTTCATTAAAAAAATTGTACATTACATCACGTCAGCAGCTGAATTATTACTTGGAAACAAATTTTTGTTGCGAAGGGTTAGTAATACTGTCTTTCCCTCTTTTGTGAGTACTCCCCCTCTTATATCCTTTAGTATACCTGCATAATGCATATGTGATGCCTGGCGCATATTTTGGATCAACTCTTTGAATTGAAAGTTTTCCCAAATGTTTATATTTCCAATACTTCCCAGTTACTGCCTGCATGTTTACATGAGTACATCAGTACCATCTGGGTGTTTGCATAAGTGCCTTAGTAACAGGCCAATATTGGTTAACCAATACATTGCAACACTAACCAACAACAGATAGTACATGAATTTCACCATGTACTCGCACATTAGGATTTAAGGGGCTGAATTACCAAAACCCTCACATTACACTATGCATTCACATGGTATTGAACACTCCAATGTAAAATTAACTTTAGCCTTGGACGCTAGACAGCTGCCAAGACCAAGACCACAAATCTGCTCTCTGCCTAGCCGTATGGCATACTCATCTAAAAGTGTGTCAGGCACACACTTTTCTACTACAAAGCACTGCATGTGTTCCTAGGTGACTTGCGCTTGTGACTGGTCCAGGAAGTATTGTACTCTTGTGGGTGATGCACAGGTTAGGGCACCCTCACTGTTGCTTCACACTGTATTTGTTATGTGCATTGCTGAACACATGCAAAGTTAGAAAGTGTGCAAAGATTCACAGAGCGTATCAGCATATTATGGTTAACTGTAATGCTACACTGAGTGCACAAACCCTGAGGTGTAAACACTGACTATGGGCGCATAATCCGTTTCGCTAGCGAAATTTGAGAATTTTCGGCAATTTCGCAATCCGCGAATCTCGCCAAATTGCCGAAAATTCGCAAATTCGCTCACGGGTGGATTTTTTATTTTCTTTGCAGCATCTTCATGGATAATGCAGGCAGGATTCATTCTGGCACGATGCTCCTGTCACAAAATTTAAACCTCAACAGGAAGCACTTACAGAATTATATAAATAAAGCAGGTGCCTGAGTTGAAGCTCAAATTCAGTCACGCATTATAAGTAGCCCAAACAACTAGTGAGCACGGTCGAGGCTAGGCAGGTGTGCTTCCTCCCCATATCTCTACAGCCTACATTTAGATGTAATCCTTGATGGAGGTCTTTGCATCCACGAGTTTCTCTAGCGTAATCCCCGTGTACTTCCTGTGACCAGGAGGCTGCTTCCTTCTCATCTCTGCTCTGATCGTTCTCTGACCCTTAAAGAGGCATGTGAACTCGCATGGAAGCCCTGCCCGTTTGGCCCCTTGTACTTCCTGTGAACAGGAGGCTGCTTTCTCCTCATCTGGTGCTCTCCTATGATCGGTCTCTGACCCTTTATAAACAAGAGGCATGTAAACTCGCATAGAAACCCCGCCCGTTGGGCCCCGCCACACACACACTAGGTTATGCAACGTCTTCCCGCTCTTTGCTCACTATGATGGACAGCTCACTCGAGGGACCTCGGTGCCTTTTGGCGTGGTGGCAAAGTTACAGACACACGTGTCACAAATGGCAAAACAATCCGCGAGTTCGCGGGAAAATCCGCGAACTCGTGGATTTTTTTGCCATTTCGGGTGAATTTGCAAATCCACAAAATTCACCCATACTTAGTAAACACACACACACATGGCCTATGGCACAAAGGAGTATGCTGGGATCAGAGTACATGATATAAGCACAAGTCCTAGGTTGTGTCATGGAGAGAAACACATACCTCCATTGGCCTGTGCTCCCCAGCACATTCAACATCATGCAAAGCTCTGAAGCAACCTTGACAGCTGCACTGCATACCATGGCTGTGGTGGACATATGGGCAGGAGTATAATAACAAACACAGAAGGGGCTCTGGTTTAGTGAAAACATGGATGTGACCCACTTCTTTCATGTATACAGAGCACCAACTCTCAGTATGTTCACCCTGACAACTTAATAAGTAGGCACACTAACTGGTCCATTGAGCTCTAATCCAATGTCGTGGAGCTGATCATGCTCCCTGGCCACAATGTTCGCCCACCGATGCTGTACCTTGTGCATGCTCCATTCAACCCCACAGGCCTCAGTCACTTTATGGGCAACCTGACTCCATCTTTCCCTCCTCTCATTGAGTGGGTACCCCTGCCCTAAATGGCCACCTTCCTATTCATCAACGGAGAACAGCATGTTGGGTAAATAGTGCAGTATAGAATGGAGCGGCACAATAGTGTTCCTCTCCTGGCTAGCCTTGGGCATACTGTCAGTGATGGCAGATACCTATATGAGCTACGAACATCATCTTAACATGAGGGGTCAAATTCACATCATTAGTAAGCAGCACTGGGCAGGTTGTGGGGGAGAGAAATTAGACTGTCATAGGTACATGTATCTGACACTCTTTTCCCCTCTCACTAGCTCCTGCTTTGAAATGTGCAGCTGTGTCCCACAGCGAACCTTTGTAACATAGTGCAAGTGTGTCTCTGTGAGGCAAGCATGGTATTGTACTGGAAGGGTACCCGCAGTTTTATTAACCTTATGCATTTTGTATGTGTGCTGTTCAGTGCAGCACACAGCAGGAATACTGGTGTTTGCAAACACGTGGAATGTTGTAGAGGTGGTAATACTTAGATTTGTATTCCAGCCATAAACTATGTTAGTGCATGGAAGAAGTAAGTGGGTGTAGGGATACATAATGGGAATTGTGTGAGGGTCACAAAGGTGGCACTACCCAGTCACTCTATTATCATTCACATATCATTCTATCTGTGTTATACCCTTGTTGTGCAAGTAGGTATCCCACATGTTCAGCAAAAGCAGCATAGATCACAGCGTTGCTTTATACTCCAAGGGTGTGTGAGTTGGTTGGCAGATGGCAGTTACCTTTCAACCCCCCATGGCTATTGTGGCATATACCTATATACAAATTACAGTAGACAAGGTTGTACATCAAAAACAGACACCATGGAGTTGAATTACAAGCAATCTGTGCCTTCCAATTTGTATATCCAGCACCAAACTGGGTTTGAGCAGAATTGTAATTATAACTAACGAAAAGCTGCACAAGGGTGTGTTACATGGATGGAACATGGCCATTCACTTGCAACTGTCCATGCATTTGTACACAAACCCCTATCTACAAACATATGTAGATAGGCTTTAGCACCTAAAGTGTATGTCATTCAAACAGGGGTTCTAAGATGAGAAACATGTATATCACTTTTCATTTTTCATACTTTGCATTCGTCTGCTATATACCTACAAAGTGGGAAATAGGTTAAGTATTTAATCAACATAGTAAATTCTACTGGCAGGCTAGCTGTTCGAGGCCAAAAACAATGCTAGACGCACACACACCTTGTACTACTGCACAAAGTTTTGTGTGTAGTATTCATCAGCGGAGGACAAGCCCAGAACTACTGAAAGGGGAGGAGAGTGACATATTCCTGTATTCCTGTGGTAATGGCAGTCTGCTACTATCTCCCTAACAGCGCAATAAATCATATATATCTACTGTGCTGCATTGTCTATATAGAGCTAATATGTACATCAGGGCACAAGTAGAATTGGAAAATATGTGACAATCAGTCACATATGGCAGCCTAACATGGCCTACAGCAACCTAACTGAGGTAGGTCACTATGTGGCCCATCTACATATATATGCATAATTTCAATTTTCATGCAGGCTCATGCAGACCTGACTCATGCATGGTCATTGTAATTGCATTCACATTGTGCTTACTACCCATGACGGGGCATCAAAGGGCTTTTTGGTGAGTAACACGCTACTCCAGAACCCTAACAGGAGTAGTGATGAATTAGTATAGAAATATTTTAAACTAGCAGCCCGTCCCGACGTTGTCTGGGGTAGAAAAGGTATGTGTGTAATGGTGAAGTGTAGTTGTTTCGTTGTGTGTGCGTGATCGTTTATTTAGTGGTTTGAGTGCCTGCGCGTTGTCCGGTTATTTACTCTTTTGTTTGTGTGTGCTTGATGCTTTCACATATTAGTGTGGCGTGAATGTGCATTATGTTTACTTCCTTTGTTGTATTTGCGTGCAGATGATGGTGTGGTGTGCTGATGCCGATGCTGTGAGTGTCCGGAATTTGCCCTAGTGACACATTGCTGAAACGTGCCTCACCCGTCCTGGCCTGCGTGATGCTGTGCCTGCCTCGAATTTGTCCCCCAATGACAGAGTGTGCGCATGCGCCTCAGCCTCGGCACCCGCTAATGAAGGCACCAACGTTCAGCGTGTGTGGCCTCACCGTGTCATGGCGATGCTGTGCTGTTGCCGATGGTGTGCATGTCCCAAATTTCACCCCCAATGCCACAGTGTGCACACGCGCCGCAGCCGTCCTGGCCTCAGAATGTGCCCAAGTGCCTCATTACATGGACGTGTACATGATAGGACGCTATTACGTGATAGGACTGTATTCTCATGGACGCTTTTATCCCACACCATAGGACGCTGATAGGACGCTATTGTCATGGACGCTATCACGTGATAGGACGCTATTCTCATGGACGCTATTCTCACACACCATAGGACGCTGATAGGATGCTATTGTCATGGACGCTATTCTCACACACCGTAGGACGCTATTCCCACGCTGCAGGCTAGGACGCTCCTCAGAGCTGGCACTACTTCCAACGGACTACTGTGTCCCAGAACGTTTTTTACCCTTACAAAGTATATGTTGGGCTGCTATATAGCCTATGTACATCTGCTTATACCCACCTTTCCAACGCTGTATTGGGTGTTCTGATTGGTGCTGTACTTCTTGAGTTTACCCGCCTCAAAGGTTCCCAGTTCTCTCTTTATAATAGTAGTATAGATCATTTTTAGCGGTGGAGAGGCAAGTCTGTTAGTTGGATTGAAAAGGATAGTGAAGGTACGGAAGAGGAAAGGGTCTAGAAAGCTTTTTAAGTAGAAATTATGAGTTTATGCCTTTTTAAGCAGGAGCTTCTTACCCATTAAAAGATGAGTATGTTCTAGAATCTGGTTGTGGCCTTACTCATCACCAATGCACTCAGCAGCACTACCCTCTACTCTGCGCTGTTCCACTTGACTCTGTACCACTGCACTCTACTCTGCATCACCAAACTCTATGCTAATCCACTCTACACCACTTTGCTGAAAAACAATGCACTTTACGCCACTGCACCCTATGCCAATCTACTCTCCACCACTGCACTATTGTTTCCTCTTCTAAAGTCCCTTGCTGTTCAAAGTCTGTGGTTTCTGCCTCCCTTCCCCTCTGATGGTATCTCATATTCTTTCACTACAGAAACGTCAACCCTCGATGTGGAGGTTGAGAGGCGGGGATTGCCTGGGCATTTAGTTATTGCCATCCAGCAGTCTAGGAAGCATTCCACTTCAAAATATTATGGTTGTTAGTGGGCAGTTTTCAGCGGTGGTGTGCCTCTTTGAAAATTGTCTCTCTAGACTGTCCTTTGAATCATGTTCTTCAGTTCTAGTGAAATGATTCTGAGAATAAATCATCAGTTCCTACTTTGCAGGCTCAATGGGCTGCCCTTCAGGCTTTCCAAGATCCTTGGGGTAATCTTGCTGATTCTGACGATGTGGTGACCTATTTGTTGAGCAGTTTATGGGACTTGCCTTTGGTCTTGAAGGCTTGATTTCTCATCCTTTTGAGCTTCTGGAAACTGTGGCTGTTAAGTTCCTGAATAACAAAGTGTTTTTTTCTTCTAGCCATCACTTTAACTGGGCGTCTGGGTAGTTGGGTGGTCTGTTGGTGAGGAAGCCCTTCCTTCTCTTCACTTTTTGAGAGCTGCACCATCACTTTTGCAAAGGCCATTTCCGTGCTCTTCATCTGGGTGACTTGGACTGTTATGCAGACACTTAATCATTTATTATCAGATACCCATATTTAAACTGGTCTATGTTTTTTAGGCTTAGATGAGGGCAAGGTGTGCACAATCAATTTTCTGGCACATTGTTTGCCACATTTCTGACATGATTTAAGTAGTAAATAAGCAATATTTGTGCTCATGGCTTTAAGTGGGATGGAAAAAGTGAGGGGAGAATCTCTAAAAGGGGTGTGGCCTATGTAATTTAGTGCATGGTTTAAACATGTAAACTAAAATTCTGTGATTGCCACAGTGTGCCACCCAAAGGTATTATGGTACCTTTGAGCCTTTTGTTAATGCATCCTTCTGAGGCATTAATACATCGATCAAAACATTTAATCAAAGGTCATGATTGATTTATCTGTAAGCAGTAAATACTTCTTCATACATCTTCCGAAACCTAAACATGAAGAATACCCTGCCTTCTAAATACTACTATTATAGACTTACACAAAACAAAAAAACGAAATCCCCAAAGGGTAAACACGGCACCTGCCTTCATCATTCGAAGGATAATCTTGCAAATTTAAATGGCAATGGCAAGCTTTTTGTCCTCCCCCTCTGCCAGCCCTGTTCCTGTTTCTTTTACCTCTCCCACCAGCCCTACACTTATTTCTTTTACCTCTCTCATATGCCCCTCCACACCCCCTATCTGCCCTCTCTGCATTTCTCACCTGCTCCATCTTTTTAATGTTCTGTTTTCCACCCTCACCTGCCCTCCCCTTCAACAACCCCACCGCTTGCCAAAGCCAACAGCTCTCGCATGTGTGAAATATTCTGGCTTTGCCAGTGCTTGTTTAAAAAATGTATTTCCGCTAGCAAACCATAAAGAGGTCCATCCTGATAGAAATACATTTTCTATTACTAGGGGTTGCTTACAGTTCTACATTTAGACCTTTCTGATTTTCACTGTGATGACTTTAGTTGATCTGTATACATATTTTATCAAATATTGATGCACATTGTGCAGATTAACTAGGCATGCGAGTCTCACAATACTGATGAATATATTTACATGAAATGTTTGAAACTCTTAAATGTACATTATCTCCTGATCAGCTTTTCCATAACTGCATTTAATTTAGTAGGTAGTGATTGCACTGACGAGCCTTGATGCTTTTTCTTTATTATAATAAGCTAACTGCCTGTTTCTGTAGGGAAACACCCGTTACAACAAATGTGTTACAATGCATGCCATTTCCCCACATGTCGTTTCAACAAGAATGGCTTGTTGCAGGATGTAGAAGGCGTTGTATTTAACTCCAACACCTTCCCTACTGTTGCACACACTGGAGCTGGAATAGTAAATCATACTATTCCAACTTCCAGCACATCCCCGACAGCAAGTTGAGGTAATAATTTTGCATTGTAACGGTATGCGGGGTAATGGCTGCATTGTAACGTCATACAACCCTTTCGGTAGGATCATGCGCTTGAACAGTAATGCATAAAGATGCTTTATCAATGCTCCAAAGTAGTCATTTAAATCTTTACCTTAAGCACCATTAACATTTCTCTATGCAGTTACTCACAAATCCTATGTTTATTATGATAGCGATAAATATTTTAGAAATTTCCTATATCCTATCCTGTCGTCCATCCAGCATAACTGTACTCAGTGTTTAATTTGAGCTGGTGTTTTCCAGTGCTCTGCAAGGCACTTCATTGGCAGCACCAGCACTTATGACTGCTGCCACATGGTGGGCTGTTTGCCTGATTTAGAGTTAACCCAACAACAGTTGTTTACTAATTCAATATATGTTAAAAATGACTTATGCATGCCACCTTTACAAATTTTATAGGTTAGGGGGCCGGGAATAGTCTAAAATGTCACACTTGTAGGGTGTTATGTTATGTTAATTAAATTTATATAAGCTCACGATTACCCTCCTGGCGCTGAGTTCTGATTGAGCGATAGTCAGAGGGGGTTCAATGAGTAAAGAGCCAGGTTTTTAGACCCTTTCTAAAGGAGAGAAGGTCTCCGGCATTTCTCAGAAAAAAACGAAGGCTCGTTCCAAGCCTTGGACGCGCAGGTAATAAAGCTCCTGCCTCCCCAGCTGGATTTCCTAACAATGGGGATCTGGACATTTTTTGCTCCTTTAGGATGCAAGGTCCTGGTCAGGGCATACCATTTGAATGTTTGCCTCAAATGGACAGGGCCAATACCGTTGAGAGCCTTAAATGCTACTCATAAGGCCTTAAAACGAACCCTTTGCTTCACCGCAAGCCAATGTAGGTGAGTTAACTCTAATTTTACCCAAAAAAATTTGGTATGCCTGGCGGCTGCATTTTGATCTATCTGAAGCCTATTAAGATGTTGATTTTGGGCATTCAAATAAATGCCATCACAGTAGTCTAGGTGTGACATAAAAAGGACTATTTGAGAAAGAAAGGGTTTCATTTTCCTCAGAATTCGCAGAATTAAAACGCAGTAGAAAACTACTGAGTGCATGTGATCATTGAAAGTCAATCTATTGTCCACAGTGACCCTTACGTTTTTTACTTTCAGAGTTGGAGTAGGCTGATTTCCCAACTCTGAGGGCCATCAATCCGGGGTCCAAATATGCGGGTTGTTACCGAATGCAATCACCTCAGTCTTGCTTGAATTCAGCTTTAGACAATTTAAAGCCATCCAACTTACTATGGCTCGCATACAGTCATGGAAGCGAGCACCAGCCTCCTTTTCACGACTGTTTTTGATGGATAAAAAGATCTGTGTATCGTCAGCATATGAGTTTAACTGGAAACCAAAAGTTCTAATCATTGCAGCTAACGGTATCACATAAATGTTAAAAAGGGTGAGTCTCAGCGAGGACCCTTGAGGGACCCCACAGAGGAGGCTAAACCGCCTATATTTATGGTTATCCAGGTCGACAGTTTGGGTTCTTTTGGCTAGGAAGGATTAAAGGAGTTTCCAAGCAACACCACAAACCCCAACCCCAGCAACCGATCCATCAACACCCTATGATGGACCGTGTCGAAAGCTGGCGACGAATCCAACATTATCGAAACAGCCTTCCTACCACAATCAAGAGCCTCCCTTATCGCTTCACATGATTTAATTAGAGCAAGTTCTGTACTGTGATTGGCTCTAAAGCCATTTTGAGTCTTGTCAAAAACATTGTTGTTATTACAATAGGAGTTAAGTTGAATATTCATGGCTTTCTCTATAATTTTTGTGGGCAACGGAAGCTGAGAAATAGGCTGATAGCAGCCAGGATCAAGAGGATCTAAGGTTTTTTTTTTTTAAAAGAGGTAGAATAGATGCCTTTTTCCAATTGATCCGAAAAATCCCAGTAGAAAAAATGTTGTTAATCAGTGGGCTTAAAACGGAACAGATGATTTCCGGAAGCAATTTAAGTATTGAAACTGACAGGGATCACTGGGGGAGCCTGATGGAGCAGAGCTAAGGAGTTTAACAGTTTCTTCCAGCCTAAGAGGTAAAAACTGGTCAAAAACTAGTCCGGGATTGGGTTCTTTTTGGATAGAATTCCCTGGAAATAAACCTACTTCGTACAATTCTGGGGAAAAGAGGAACAAATACCTTCAACTGTTTGAAGAAAAAAGGTGGCCAGAGTTTCACATAATTCTGGACTGCTGTCCTTTTTAATGATGTTAGGCAAGGTTAAGTTTTTCACAGTTTTAAAAATCTCTTTAGGGTTTGATCTGGCATGAAGGATTTTACTAGAAAAGAAGCTCTTTTTTGTGTCCAACAACATCTCTTTATAGACTTTAAGACTATGCTTATAGTTCATTTTGTTAGTGATGTTGTAACCGCTTCTCCAGATTCGCTCAAGTTTTTTGCAAGCCAGCTTCTGCTGCTTGAGCTTATCAGAGTACCATGGAGCCGAAGGATGAGTTCGCTTAGGAGTCCATTTAGTGATGGGAGCCAACTTATTACAAGCTGAGTCTATCCAATCAGTATAAGCCTTAGCAGCTTTATCAATCTCGGAACTGGAAGAGGTAAGTTACTCGTCAAAGCCTCCTCTAGTTGTGAACCTCGTTTTTCCACCCCCTTTTTTCCTGCTTCTTCAGCTTGACCCTATTCGAAATTGGATCTAATGGCTCCCTCATCTCAAAAATTATAGCACTGTGGTCAGACCAGGCCAGAGGGAATTCCTCAGAACAAGATATGTCAGGATTGTTAAAGAATATCCCATCTAAGGTGTGTCCTTTAAGATGTGTGGGACCCACCACAAGCTGCTTGAGCTCCCCGGTTTCCATTACTCTATTCAGGCAGATGGTGTCCAAATCATTAGGATCCTGAAGATCGAAATTGAAGTCACCAAGTACTGTGAACAAGTTTAAGCTCCTACCATCTCCAAGCAGGTTGCCAATCGATTCCAAAATCCCTAGATTAGGGCCAGGCAGACGATAAAGGAGCACCCCCTTAAAGGTACTGAAACCCTGAGCATTGATATTAAAGAAAAGTGCTTCACAGGAAGTATTAGATGCAGGATGGAAAACTGCATTCAAAGTGTTTTGATAAATGACCGCTAAACCCCATCCCCTTTTCCTCAGGGGTCTATTTAAGGAGTAACAGGAAAAACCTGGAGGCGTGGCTTTCACGAGGTCAGGCCCCAAGGCTTGATCTGTCCAGGCTTCCATAATAAATGCAACTTTGATATTGTGTTCTTCTAAGAGAAGTGCACATTCTGTACTATGCTTGACTAAGGACCTGGAGTTGAAGAGAACACATTTAGGGCCAGATGTAGGTAGGCTTTTACCGGTCGGTAACGGCCGAATTCGGCCGTTACCGACCGGTAAAAGGAATTTGAGATGTAGGGGGCAAATTATTACAGAATCGGTAAATTTACCGATCGGTAAATTTACCGATTCTGTAAATTACCGAATCGGTATTTTTACCGATTCGGTAATTTTGAGATGTAAGTGGGACTCTACTGAGTCCCACAAGCCTTACAGAATCGGTATTTTACCATCAAATTCAATTTGATGGTAAAATACCGATTCCGGTGTGCATGCACATGTGTGCATGCACACCTATGCCATATGACAGGCAGACCTGCCCTTAGGGCAGGTATGCCTGCCACATGGCACCCGAGCCTCTTTTGGGGGTGCCAGAGGGTGTCAAAGTGACACCCCCTGCACCCTTGTGTAATTCGGTATTTACCGATTCGGTAAATACCGAATCGGTAATGCCCATTCATTCCTATGGGCTTCAAAGCCCATAGGAATGAATGGGCATTACCAGTCGGTATTTACCGAATCGGTAAATACAGATTTTTACCGATTCGGTAAATGAAACATCTGGATGCTCCTACATGTCCCCCCTTCTTATTTACCGATTCTTAATTACCGAATCAGTAAAATTCGGTAATTAAGAATCGGTAAATAAGTCCTACCTACATCTGGCCCTGTGTGTATCTAGTATCATTAAAATGATTACAAGTGGGTGTATTGTGAATACCTCAAACTGGTTGATCGAAAAGGGTAGGCAGCTGTAAGCCACAAATATCACATTCCCCAACTGGTCGATTAACTCCTTGTTCTACCATGCGCCTGGGACATCTCCGTATACTACCCCCTGGCATAAGCCCCAATAACTCCTGTTTAGTATACCTCCTTATATCTGGGGACCTATGGACCGGGGGACTCGCCCTGAGCACGGTCCTAGCGCGGACGGGCGCAGATGGGCTTGCCTTATGTGCGTCTTCTGAGCGCCAGCGGTGCGTCCGATGCACGTGTCCACTGCGCGTCTGCGTCAGTGTGCCTCTTTTGTAGGCAAAAGTCGTCTGCATCGCGCTTGGACCATGTGATGGTTTAGTACTGTCATTGGCCGAGCTGGCAGGGGCAATGGGTGGTGTAGGCTAAAGTGGCCTCCCGATGAAGGCACTAGCACTTATGTTTTTACAAATTAAGCAGACTGTACTAGACATGGAACTACATCTCATATATTCTTCTTTCAACATGTAGGGCACTATGAATAACCATTTTACTTTCCAATCGGCACATGGCACCTTTGAAGAAGCTGTTAACACAGGGCGGGCATGAGAGGTGATGGTACTTGGATGGACTGTATTCTAAGAAGTCTTGAAGTGTGTCCTCTCGACTGAGATAGTTGGTGGGCTACCACAAGGACTCGAGTGGACCTGCACCTTTGTTGTTTCCCTGTGTGAGATATTCACCAGATGATGTAAAGGAATCAGGGGCGCTACAGACCCTGCTCTACAGAAAGGAGTTGGGGATCTGAAGACCTCCCTTTTTATCATTTCTGACTATCAGACCAAATGATGTGATCACTTACTTGAAAAAGATCCAATACCACCTTAATTTGGCAGACGACAGGAGTACGCTGAAGCTTCCTGGAGGGTACTTTCTTTTGAGTCTGCAGGGGTCTCCAGCAGCTGCTTGTTGTGAGGCTGCAACTTCCTCTGGGCAGGTAGAAGATCTTGGGTTTGTTCTAGAAAAATGAGAATGGATCAACGTGCATTGCGCTATGACATCATGCGTCCACATGACTTTGCATGAGAATGCAAATAGTTTGTGGTACTTCGCGCGAATAAAAACACACATGACAGCAAGTACAATAAGCTACGTTTTAACTTATGGGGATTTGTTTGGGGTGTTGTAGCAACCTGAATTAAATTTAGGATATGTTACTGGCATTTATATACCATACCATTTAGGGGCAGATACACAATATACTCAAGCAGTACAGTGCAGCAGCAGCAACTGCTGTGGTACACTGCAGACAAAAGAGAGAGGAGGAGACTGGCCCATTTACATTACAATTAGACTCTCCTCACCTTTCCCTAATGCTAGCTCAGTTTTCAGCTGCCGTGCACCACCGAGACACCTTAGCGCCATGGCGCAAGGGTGCTTCTGTGACTCCAGCATGGGTTTTTGTACTGGAATGGCACCCTTCCAGTTCAATGTGCATGGACGTACTTTTACCCTTTAGGCATTTTGTATGTTCATGATAGCATTTGTCCTTTATTGTGCAATTTTCACGAGGGCGTGGTTTAGTGACGCTAAACCCTGTGTACTCTCTTTAGTAAATTAGGTTTATCATCAGATACCTTGGTTGATTGCATGGGAACACCCATGCGCCGCCCATGGTACCCCTTCTTGGCACAAAGAACTGATAAACAAATCAATGCACTACTTTGCATTACTTTCATGGTATTTCCAGCACTAAACATGTGTAGAGCAGTAGGATGCATTGCCAATGGTATTGGGGAGGTAGATGTCATGCACGTGATGACTTAGAACGAGTTGTTGCACATGTTTTTCTTATCACGAATGTAATCGATTACTACTCTGTATGTATGTATGTATTTATTTATTTGTTAAGCGCGGCTGCCACCCAAAGGGTATCCTGGCGCTGAGACTGCGTCTGTACTACAGGCAAAACTACCATTACACTATTCTGGGAAACAAAAAGGTCTTAAGGTCCCTTTTAAAAGAAGTGAAATCTTGTCTGCACCTCAGCGTCAGCGGGAGGGTGTTCCAAAGAGTGGCGGCCATGAAGCTAAAAGCACGGCCTCCCATCCTCACTCTATTGATCCTAGGGACCGTCACTCGAAACGCAGAGGAGGATCTTAAAGGTCTGGCAGCACCGTACCAGGAGAAAAAATTTTGGAGCGGTATCGGCCCCTGTCCATGCAGAGCCTTAAAGACAAGGCATACCGCCTTGAAGGAAATTCTCTGCTGGACAGGTAGCCAATGAAGATCAGCCAGTGCGCCGGAAGAAGAGGCAGAGCGGGGACGAGATAGAGCCAATTTAGCCGCCATGTTTTGGATCCTCTGCAGCTTTAAGATCAGAGTTTTGGGGGCTCCCAGAAGTAGTGCATTGCAATAATCTAATCGACTAAGAATAGAACTGCGCACTACCTCTGTCCTTACCTTTTTGGGGAGGAGCGGTAAGATCTTACGTAGGGCGCGAAGTAGGCCCATACAAGCCGCTATAGTTCTGTTCACAGAGGCATCAAGCTGCAGGTTGGGTTCAAACAGAACTCCCAGATTGCGGGCCGACTCAGCAGCCTCTACCGTACCTGGGATAGATGTAGGCCAGAAATCGTCCGGAAGCGGACGAGGGGTACGGTCTAGGGAGCAATGAAGAACCTCCATTTTCGATCCATTAAATTGAAGCGAATTGGCACGCAGCCACTCAGCTGTAGCCGACATACAGAGGTGGAAGGTATCTCTCGATACTGCCTTAGTACCCTCAAATGAAAAAATCAATTGAGTGTCATCTGCATAATTGATGACAGATATGCCGAATGACTTTATCAGGGCAACCAGAGGTCGGAGATACAGATTGAACAGAATCGGACTAATCGTCGACCCCTGGGGAACGCCCTGATCCACTTGGTGAATGGCAGATTGAAAAGGTGGTAGTGCCACTGCCTGCTGTCTATTGCTGAGATAGGATGTTATCCAACTCAAAGCCAGGCCAGTTACTCCTGTAGCCTGTAGACGGCTCAGCAGTACTGCATGGTCCACCGTGTCGAACGCGGCCGACATATCAAGCAACACTAAAAATGCTGACTTTTCGTAGATCGTCCGACACGGCGACCAATGCAGCTTCCGTGCCGTGAGCCGGCCTAAAGCCGAACTGCGATGTATCCAGGCAGGAGTTGTTTTCCAGGAAACTGGATAGTGTTCTTGTGACCCACTTCTCTACAATCTTTATTATAAAAGGTAAAAGCGAAATGGGCCTGTAATTCGCCGGCTTGAAGGGTCCAAAGAAGCCTTCTTCAGCAATGGTCTGACAATTGCCATCTTCCAGCTACTCGGGACCACTGCTGTACTCAGTGACTGGCAACAGATGGTGTGGAGCGGAGGAAACAGCTCGTTTTGAAATGCCTTCCAGATCTTATGAGGCATAGGATCAAGTGGTGACCCTGAAGACACACCATTAGCCAGAAGGCAGAATTCCTCCAGCGAAGGACTCGGAAAGCAGGACAGCCGAGTCGCCGTAACGGGAAGTTCTACGAGGGAGGGCAGAGATCTGAAGTCCGCTCAGAATTTTCCTAATCTTCTCCTCGAACGTGAAGGCCACAGAGTCACACAGATCCTGGGAGATAGGGATATTCGAAGCAGTACAAGGCGGATGGGCTAGATTGTGAACCAATTTAAACAGTGCCTGCGATTTGTTAGAGGCCTTGGCCAACGTATCTGCCAGAAATTGAGCCTTGGCTTTCTTCAGCTGAATCTTATATTCCTGCAAGGTTGCTTTATATGCTACCTTATCTGACTCCCTATATTCTCTCCTCCAGAGTCGTTCCGCCTGTTTGCAGCGAAGTTTCTGCTGCCCAAGATCCTCAGTGAACCAGGCGACCAGGCGTTAGTTCTTCTAGGTCTGTCCCTTACTTTCCTTAAAGGAGCCAGTTCATCCAAGGATGTCACAATCTGCTGACAAAGGGCCTGATAGCTTTTGTCTGCGCTATCCTCCGCCATAAATGGTCTGGACAGCAAGGTGGGTCTAGTTGGAGGTTTCAAAAGACGGGACCACTGCCTACTGATCTTAATAACACCTGGGTCACCTGTCCTTGATGGACCGGGCAAAAAGATAGACAGTAGAACTAATGCATGATCAGTCCAGCATTGATCCACGACCTCTCCCACTGAAACTAGATCTTTATCGGCAAATACAAGATCTAGAGTATGCCCTTTAGCATGAGTAGGTGCCATAACCAACTGTGCAAGTTGTATATTGCTACATGCTTGGCAAAGTTCTCTATATGCCAGATCTTGCGGGCCAGAGGGCCAAAGGTTAAAATCACCTAGCACTAATAGTCTGGTGTGGGAGTTTGAGAGGTCGTATATCGGGTCAATCAATGGCTGAATGGCCGTGGTGGTTGAAGAAGGTGGTCTATAGCATAAAAGACCCGTTACCAGAGTACCGCCCTGGGCCATGATGGAAAAGCCCATGAGCTCGAACCCTGATACCTCCTTCACCTCCAGCTGTGTAAACGAGATTGAGTCTCTGAATATGTAGCCTATTCCGCCCCCTCTGCCAGTTGTTCGAGGGTAGTGTTTTATAAGATAGCCCGGCGGACAGGCCCACCCAAGTTCCACTCCACAGTCAGACTTGGTCCAGGTCTCTGTTACAAAGAGGACATCTAGATGTAAAGAATCTATCAAAAGCGCAATTTCCGCGTGGTGTTTTACCAGAGATCGAACATTCAGTAGGCCACAGGAGAGGACTGTGGCAGGGGGAAGAGTCATAGTACAGTCTCTACCGGCATTAGTATCCAACCGGGAGTCCTGAGAAGCTACTAAAGGATCCAACACACGGAGAATGGCCGAGGTAGACGCACCGGATGCGCCCGGGACGCGAACGGGCGCAAACGGGCTTTACTCTGGCGCACCTCCGGCGCGCACCCGCTGCGCGTCATCGCTGCGCTCTGACCGTCAGCCCATTATTTATAGCCCTACACGTGGGAGGAGTGTGAGGGGAGGAACTAGTCCCCTAACAAAGATGGCGCCCGTAAATCGGCTGCCACGAATGCCCTCTCAAAGATGGCGGCCGCAAAAGCCCCAGTATTGGTCCCTAGCTGCCCTGATTCCTGCAAATGCAGGGTGATACCACCTTTAACGTGCAGGTAAGAACTAGCTAGCGCTAAGCTAGAAGTACAGGGTACACGGCGCAAAAATAGTAAGCGGCGCAAATAATGTATTTAAAGTAGCAACTAAAAGGAGTTTAAAATATAGCAGCAGCCAGCGCGCTACAAACAGCAAGTCTACCTGCGCGCGATTGTTCTGGCGTTTAAATGCGCTCCTGCGCGCTCTTCCAGACGTAGGAGGAGTGTGAGGGGAGGAACTAGTCCCCTAACAAAGATGGCGCCCGTAAATCGGCTGCCACGAATGCCCTCTCAAAGATGGCGGCCGCAAAAGCCCCAGTATTGGTCCCTAGCTGCCCTGATTCCTGCAAATGCAGGGTGATACCACCTTTAACGTGCTGGTAAGAACTAGCTAGCGCTAAGCTAGAAGTACAGGGTACACGGCGCAAAAATAGTAAGCGGCGCAAATAATGTATTTATGCTAGAGCGGATATCATTTGTGTTCCCCAGTTAGCTAACTGCGGGGTAGGTGGGCGTGAGGGATCCAAGGTGGTTGAATTGAGACTAATAGGAGTATGTACTGCTCATTATAATTACTGAATGAGGTTAACGCAGGAAGTGTAAACATACAAAGAGGAAGGACCATGCTATATAGCTGTATGCACTGTAATCGAGGACTGGAGATTGTATGTCAAGACAAAAACTGTAATACTCGCAAATGCAAACTGAATTGTTATGTGTATGTATCCGTACTGGTGCTAACTGTTCGAATGTACACTTGGAAAAACTCAATAAAGTTTGTGTTAAAAAAAAAGCATGTGTGGCTCAGGTAACTGAATTTAGATCATTAAAATGTGCCACAAATAGGGTCAATTTAATAAGGCTTAGACAGCTTAACATCTTAGTATATCAACCCTTTAATGTACAGTTGTGTGTTGTGCAGTCAGGGCCAGCAATGGGCAGTGCAACTTTTGCCACCACACAGTGCGCAGTTATTGGTTATGGTCACCCTATTTGTAATCTTTTGGAGTTTATAATGCGTAGGCTAGAGTGCACCTTTTAGCTAGATATCTAACAGCAAATGAAAAGTATGTTGCCTATGTAACTATGGTTATACGTGGAGCCACAGAAGTGAGATAACATTATGCATAGTGGAAGTAATTACTCATCATGAGGTTGCACTCAGGGTGCATGTCGGATAGCATGTGAAGCATGCATATCATGACATGCATATGATGGTTTTCAATATGTGTGTTCCTGTTGTAGTCAGTGTTATCTGTATTTAACTTACAGTTGAAAAGGTGTTTTCGAGATGTTGGAAAAAGTGAACTATTACCTGACATAACCGTGCCTCGTGCAGTAGTGCATGTGTAAATGGGGGAGTATGCATACTCATGGGACACTGTTGAAGTGTAGTGTTAGGGGAATCCATGGTGAAAGAGGTTATTGTGGGCTAGCTACTGCAAATTCTGCACAGGGTGCAATCAGCACAGACACTGGCCCTGAGTGCTGTGATATGTTTGGGTGCAGTATTTTTGTTTGCATTTAGGGTCAGCTTTCCTGTGCCTCACACAGCCCAGAGTATAATGCGCAAATGCGGCGCTGCACCACGTGAGAAGTTGTGTGCTAAAGTGCAACATGTACTGAACTATGGCTCTGCCCTCACCATAACCTAGCACATGAAATAACTTGCAATGCGCCACAGAGTTATCTTTGTGCCTTATTGCAATGGTGCCTGCGTGAGTCAAACCTAGTAGTAGTATTTATTGGTAGTACACAAATTATGCTAGAAGCGCACACACATACCCTATCACTACAGTGCAAAGGTATGTGTGTGGCACACACCTGCTGAAATGACCAGCAACACTGGGGATAGGGGAGGGGAGAGACATGTCTCTTTTGATATGGTACTCTCTTGCTCTCTCCCTCTCACACAATGCAGCACAACTTCTTTGGGTGATGTGCTGGATTGTGTGTATACATTTTTTTTGTACAGTGCCAAAAAGTCACACAATTGTTTGACCAAAGGCTACCTTTCTGAGCCTGTTACTTCATACTGTATGTGAGCCTCAGGTGTTGTTAGTGTCTGTGAGTGTTATCTACAATCTGATTTATGATTGAATGTACATGGACGATGCACTCCTACCAGGCTGCCTGCTTGCATGGTAGATAGGTGTGTGTAGCCATTGAGTGGTCACTGCAGAGTTATGGGGTAATGTCATGATGTGGCATTGGCATGGTGGAAATCACTACTTTTCACAGTGTGTATCCCTCCCACCTTTGTGTTGATGTAGATTGTAATTGAATGTGTGTGCAAAATGTGCACTATCAAGATGACACTTGAATGCTTTTGAATTGGCCCAAGCTTCTATCGAACTGTGTTCCAATGTTGTGTTGACATGACAGGTGTGTGTCATGATTTGCTTAACTTACATTCTTGGTATGGGAACACCGTATATGTATATGTGAAAGCAGTCTCTTTACCACTGGGTATTATCCTGAACATTTCTGTCACTCTTCACTGCCTGATATATCAGATGTATGAACACTTTGCATCTGCAGTTGGCAGATTCATTGAATTTCATAGCCACTCCAATGGTCTTCTTTGCCTAAGGCACATGTTAATTGTTCTCCAATGCCCTTCTTTTAATTTTACATCACATTGCAAACACATGACTATGTAATTATGGATTTCAAATATGCTTTCCATGTATGTGTATTTTGAAGTGTAATACTTTTGCATTGTGTCTGTGCTTTGGCTGTTGTGTTGTCGAATTTGTAACTCATTTGTGGTATGATGTTGGGCAGAAATTATGGGATGCCTGCTGGGTACAATTTAACAGATACGATTTGTTCAATAACTTTTAGATGTTAGATGGGACATGGTGGAATAATTTAAATGTGTTAACAAACTTCATGCTACCAGTCATTTCTTTTCATATATGGAATATGTGTCCTGGTGCCTAAACTTTGACCTAAATATTGAGATGGTATGTTACACTTCTAGTTTGTTGTATTCAACTTACATTTTTAAATGACAGCAGTTTACTTATTTATCCTTTCTCAAACAAAGATGGCACAGACACAGCTCATTAATCTTTAAATTGACTTTATTTGTCAAACACATATGCTTCACATTTGGTAGTTCTGTGGAAACAAGTAACTGCTTGTTGACACACCACCACTACATTATCTAATCATAATAAATACATTTTACTTAGTAAAATGAGAGGTTCAACTTTAGTACACTTCTTGTGGTGTGTAGTTGTAATTCATTCTCCAGGCATGCAGCTACTTTTGCTTTCTTCATGCAAAGAAATTGGCAACAATTGCATTCCTTCAGCATTGAATTTCATTGGAGTCCTGATCTGCATTTTGCCATTCATAAATATTTGGTATGATGTGTTTAGTATTAGCTGTATCATTAACAGACATGTCCAAATTGCCTCGACTGAAATATTGTGTAATATGCAACACACTACAATCGTGTTGCAGACTGTTGCTGACCTGTGCAATAATCGCCCACCAGGTAGGTCAAGGCATCTAAATCTTGACTTTAAGATTCCAAAGCTCCTTTCTATTATTCCTCTTGCCCTGCTCTGGGCCGTGTTGTATGCTTCTTCGGCATGATTGTGTGGATTGGCAAATGGTGTCACTAGCCATGGACTTAGTGCATATCCCTGGTCGCCTGGAACAATATAGACATTAACTTACATGTATGTTGGTGTGACACATGGTCTGTTTAAATCTTTTGTTTTTGTGACATCATACAGTGTTAGATATAATTGTGGACATGTGTTTACCAATCAGAGATGTGGGTGACTAATTCTCATATGAACAGACCATATTGGCAGACTAGGACCATTATTTCCTGTTAGCATCATCTATGATGCATCACCCACATTTCAGACACACATGCACTGACTTGTAGATAGAATGCATTTTGTGATGTCACATCCCTGTGATTCCACAATGCTTGTAGTACTTTTAGTATGACCTATTCATTAATTATATCAGAGATACAGACCACATGGTGGTAAAGTTTTTTTTTTTTTTTTTAACTACTTAATATGTATAATCTGGTACAAATACATACCCAGCAGTACACCTTGTCCATGTATTCCACTTTCCAAGATTTGTTTGATCCTCGACTGCCGAAATATGTAGGAGTCATGTGCTGTTCCTGGATATCTGGCCAGCGCGTTGATGAAGTAGTATTTTTCATCTCCAATTGCCTGCACATTTATGGAGTAAGTATGATTCCAATTTCGGTACAGATGTGCAGTTCCAGACGGTGGGAGAAAGCTGGCATGCGTACAGTCTATTTCACCAACAACATGAGGAAACTTGGCTATTTGGCCTTGCTTCACTTTTAGAATTTCTGCACCAGATTTAGGGAAGTTGGTATGTTGCAGCGTCAGGCTCAATATTGCTTTCAAGACTTTGGGCAGGAAGGCTGACAAGCTCCCTGTGACACACCAGCCACAGCAGCTACTGAATGCTGGAAGGATCTGGCGGCTAAGAGGTGTAGCACAGACATCAGTATTACATGTGCTGGTAAGCATGTGATTTTGTAGTTGTAGCTTCAAGTGCTGGTGAAAATGTTTGGGGCAGAGAAACATGTCCTTGCTTAATCTGTAATTTTTGTATGTCCTCCTCACGCAGATCTAACAAGGATATCCTTTGCTTAAATATTCTCTCCTTTCACTATCTCTTTCCTCCTTTTGCAATGAGGCAGCGCCTGTGTCTGACTATCACTATCTCCATTTTCTCCAGTGTTGCTCCTTTCACAGTCTCTGCTTGTTCTGCTCAGCCTTTCTTTTCCCCTGTTTTATACAATTTCGCACAAATGCCGCATATACTACCTCAGAGAGATTTGCGTTACTTTAGTAAATATGACTAGCACTGGTTTGAACATCATTTTGCGTGGGAAACACCCAACCATGCCCAATTTGCATGGATTTGCATGTTGTCCATGCATAACAACACCAGTGTTATTTTGCATCACATAGCCACGTGGATGTGGTGCATAGCAGGTTTTGCATGACATTAATAATGTCTGCGGGACTTTGCGCCTCTTTGCATCGTGCAAAATGTCATGCTAAACTTTAGTAAATCTGACCTGAGTCTTTTAATGGGAGCCAAGAAGTGTGAAATGAGGAGAAGTTGAATTGAACTCTACAGGGCAAAGAAGGAATTGAAAAGAAAAGTCCAAATTATTTAGAAGGACAAGCAGAACTGAGGCCAGCAGCATTGAGAACAGAACGATTCAGGCTGCAACTTCTTCCAATACTAATCTGAACTTGAGAAATCACACTCTGACCTCAGCACAATTACTCCTCAGACTTCTATATTGGTGATCTGACACTAGTCCAAGGAAACTGTACTCATATGTACAAACAAAAGCTCTCTCTGTTTTAATTGAACACATTTTAAAATACAAACTTGAGTTGCAGATTTACATACAAGTAACGGAGCTCAGCCCCCACAAGGCTGTGCTGTGTTGCGCGACAGGGAAGGAACAGGAGACTGCAATATCTTCAGAGATATGGCTCTCTCCTCCCCTCTTCCTTGTGCTGGGACTGATTTCAGCCTCTGTGCGCCATGCACACACCATAGCGCCTTAGCGCTAGGATGTGTGCATGAGTCTAGCATAGGTTTTGTACAGGAAGGGCACCCTTCTTGTACAAAATACTATACCTAGGTACAATAGAACGTTTTTCCCACTTTGTATGTGTGCTGCATAGTGCAGCAAGCATGGAAATCTGGAAAAGCATGGAGAAATGAAAGCATTTCTCCTGTTAGCGCCTCCATGCCTACAAATCTTTTGAATTATGGTTTTACGTCAAAAGGCATGGGTGGTTGCATGGGAACACCCATGATCCACCCATTTAATGCCCCCTTGGCCCTAAGAAATGCAAGTGCTTTTCCCTGCTTTGCGCTACTTTGAGGGTGCTTTCCAGTGCAGAACAAGTGTTTCACTGGAAAGTAAATACCATAAAAAACATTTTGCGCTGGATTAGCATCACTTTAGCCTGATTTGGATCTGGGTCTAAAAACTCTCCGACCGAGCTGGAACCGGAGTGTTTTCAGACCGAGCCAGAGTCCTGCAGTCCGACCGATGCGGCCGCATGCTGCCGGACTCAGTTTGGTTGGACTCCCATAGAAGTCAATGGGAGCCCGTCGTACGACGCGTACATGGGCTCTCATTGACTGAATGGGCACTTCTTGCAGAAAGGCGTCCCCTTCAGTGGGTACTCGTCGGTGCCATCGGCATCGTACATGCCTGTGTTCGGTCTCCCTCTGTGTCCGAGTCGTAAGGCTGCGGGTGACAGGGGGTTTAATGCTGACCCCCAAAGGCAACGTCCTGGACGTTTTGCGAGCCAGAAACTTCACCTCGAACCGGCTTTCCGATTTGTGCATCATACTGGCTCGGTCGTAAATTGCATCCATTGCACGGCACTGTTTGCTTACAGATGAGATGTACGGAGCAGTTTTGACCCCGAAACGATTTGGTCGGTGAATTTCCCATTGATCGCATCATACTTGCTCGCTCGTACAGCTGTACGAGTCGGTCTGAAAACACGCATACGGCTTGTACTTTTTCCGGCCGGATTGCGTTCGGTGCCCTTCCGACCCAGATCGGACGCAGGCCCAAAATTTTTGTAAACCGCCCTCTGAATCTGCTTAAGCAGTGTAGAAGAGAATTCCTGTGAAGGCTAATGTGTGGTGGAACTCGCACAGCTGAATAGGTAAACCAGGAAGGTTGTACAGGTAATGACTTGTGGTGTGCTCTGAGAACGACGCTGCCTGGCCTGACAGCGACAACTGAACAGGAACTAATACTATGCCGCCCCCTGGCGTAGTGCTTTGGGAAGCTTCCCCCTAGCCAGGGGGCGGCATAGTATTAGTTCCAATTCCTGTGAAGGACCAGAATAAACAAGGTGGCTGCTGGAGAAAAAAAGGGACAGACAAGGGAGCAAATTTAAGAAGGTGTATGCAATACAGCGCAGCGACCAATGTTGTGCCACTGTGCTCCATTGCATGTGGGGGAAGTAGGATACCAAGGACTGACTTGTGTTGATTATCAAAACAGCAAAAATAATTTCTGATGAAATGCTCATCCAAATACAAACTAGTGAGAACAAAAACCACAGTTCTCATCACCACCTTTAAAAAGAGACTAGAGGAAATCAATAAGGATCTGACTCAACAAAAATAATTATTTACACAATCCAAGATTACAAAATTGCAAAAAGACATTAAGAAATTCAGGCATGAAACAACATATTCATATGTAATAGACGAATATTACACAAACGGTCCAATGTAAATACCACAGAAGAGAACCTACAAGAAAAGGTACACTCCACAGAATTGGTCATTTAGCTCAGGGAGCAGAGGAAGATACAATAGCAAGGAAAAAACCCTTTACCCACCAGCCCAGATGCAAATGCCACAAATGGACCTGCAAAATCCGGGATTACAGATGGGGTTCTAGCCACAGACTTACCCACCCTTTATCGAGGGATTCCCCTTCCAATACGTCCACCATTTTTTAGAGGGTGGCCACACCCGGGGGAGAGAAAGACAAAGAGGTACACAGAACGTGCAATGGCAGGATCCTGAGGTACGAGGAACGAGGAGCATGTCCAAAGACAGCAACCAGCCGGGCATGAACAGGAAAACACCACAGTAGGGAATATTGCTTCCCAAGGACCCCAACAGAAAAATTCCCCATTAGTCAACCTCAGTGGCCTGCCCCTCATGACAACAGAACCAGAATTCTTAAACAAGGGACTAGGATTTGTACCAACCCCAAGAGTTGATAAGTTCTAACTTAGAACAGAATTATCTGAGTTCCTTAGGAAAATTAAACTAAAATCTATCTTCCATGACGCACCGGAGGTGAACTCAGGAGGAACAACAAAACACACCAGTCTCAGGGTAAAATCATCCTCCATACCCCCAGCACATACTACCCCAGTGGTAATACAAACCTTTGCAGTGGTCATCTCTAAAGATAGAAGTTTGTACATCAATCCATGCTTCGATAACATGTCAACCAAAGAAAGAAAGGCCCTGGAGACACTGGAAAAAAAAGACGGGATATTGTCCTAAAACCAGCAGACAAAGGGGGTGTCATGGTTATTCTCACAACGGAGATGTATGACACAGAGTGTAAAACGTTACTATCAAACAGAACCAGCTACTAGGCCTTGAAAGAAGACCCCATGCCATGTCTGACTAATGAAATCAAATCTATGCTAGAGGAAGCATTAAGTATGGGCTAGATTACTGCACAGGAGGCACAATTCCTCACCCCAGATAGTCCAAAGATGGCTTTGCTTTACATACTGCCCAAACTGCATAAGAATATATTTTCACCACCAGGCTGACCCATTTTGTCGGGGATTAATTCTATCCTTGAACCTTTATCTCAGTTCTGCAATTGGTTCCTTTGACCAATAGTCAAGACTATGACTTCATGTCTATAGGATACAAAGGAGGTACCGTGCCTCCTGAATGATCTGAGCATTGATACCAGTGTCGACTTACTGATGATGATGGGTATTGAAGCCGTGTACACACAAATACCCCAGGATAAAATCCTAACCAACATTGAGCACCTCCTAAGGGATGCACAAACTTATACCTTTACCCCAGGGTCATTTGTAATGGACTGTGCAAGAATTGCCCTCAAAGAGAACTTTTTCAAATATGAAAACACCATATACCATCAGGTGAAGGGGTCTTCAATGGGCAATACATTCGCCCCAAGCCTGGCATGCCAGTATGTCCACCAGTTTAAAGTTGAGCATATCTATACTAACTCAAATCCCTACCATGATAACATCAGGTGTGGTGCAGGTATATTGATGATGTTCTAATAGTGTGGAGAGGCAACAAAACAATAGCAGTGGAATTATGTACCTGAATCAATACCAGGGATCCATTCTTGCAGTTCACCCACACCCGGGATAGGACCCGTGTTACCTTCCTGGACCTCCAGATCACTGCAGAAGACAAAATAATATCAAAAGTACATGAAAAACCAACAGACAAAAATAGTCTATTACTATTTGACAGCCATCATCCAAAATCTCTTAGGGAGAATTTACCCTTTGGGCAGTTCTTACTAATTATACATATTTGCCATGGCCACCTCTGAAGTGCAAGGAGACAGACTAACTGACAATCTGAGGGTACGTAAATATCCATTTGGAATAATCAAAAATGCCAAAAAAAGAGCCCCCAACAGAGAAGCCTTACTCGAATCATACACAAAAGAGCTACTGGATAGGATTGCCTGTGTAACTACCTTTACTCCTGCATCCAACAAGTGAAATGGATAATTACCAAGAACTGGACAATATTTAAGAAAGCGGGTTGAAATTGGGAGCCGCAATTTTTCTCATTCATACGAAGCACAAGGTTGAGGGATAGACTGATACATACATGCCCTTCTAATAAGTTAAACACTGACAAAACCCCCATTACACTCTGGAATATGCCTCCCGTAACAGGACATTTCCCATGCGGAAATTGGTTGGTATGCCCCGACACAAAACAACAAAAAGAGGTGGATATTGGGACAGGCCGCCCATGGATACTTAACCAACATACTTACTGCAGCGCAGAGAATGTGATTTATATGATCTCCTGCCTGTGCGCAAAATGGTATATTGGTATGACAACACATAAGATTCGGTTAAGATTCCATGAACATCGCAGCACTATAAGATGCAAAAAAAATCAACACATTACCTGACTCTACACCACACAGACGCAGACCTACAGTGGGTCAAATTAGAAGCCCTTAGACACAAACCAGGAAGTGACATGAGCAAAATACTTTTCGATCGAGAACAGAGATGGGTTTAACGATTAAAGACTGATATCAATGGTCTAAATGATCGGATACCGTGGCTGCATGTGTAGTTCTGTTCACTCATTTCATCCTAATGAAAAATCATAACAGACAACACCTATTAGGTTAAAACTAACTTTCAAGTAGGGTGCTATTGAATTTGGTATAAACACTACTTCCGTACCTTTTGCTATAAAAGTGCCCTGTCTATCTTAAGAGAGAAGAAAAGATAGACACAGAATGGAGCTTAAAAGGACAGAGACTGATCCTTCCTCTACATGGACCATATATCTTGGGACTACCTCTCCCAGGATACCTAGCACCACCTATGTGAAAGTTACGGCAACATAGTCCTGGCCTTTTATAGTACATATTGATTAATGCTGGCTCACATGCCTAGAATACTTTTTCAACTCCTGCCACACACATGATCTGTGGCGATTGTGGCTTTTTGGTATACACTTGAGGTTAGATCACAGACTCAGTGACAAATCCAGTAGCTTAGGAATACATTTCCCATGATCCAGAGTCCATCGCCAATCGATGATGTCATCGAAGGGACGCCAAGCTCTACAAGGCTGGCAAAACACAAACGGGACAGCAGCATCGGGCGGAGGATAGGAGTACACTATGGCTGATGGAGTAAGGGAGATCCTTGACAAAGTAAGTTGTATATGTGACAAGCGCTCCTCTTTAATTGCGCATAATCACACAGCACTCTTTAGTTTTCCTGTATGAATTGTGATCCAACTAACTGGGGTAACCATTTTAGGCTGTGACTACATGACTCTCTCCCCACCCCCCATGAAGCATATGATTGAATTATACAGGGTAAGATCATGGTGTGAGTGGGTGTGTTTACGTATATGTTGTGTACACAGATTTCGCAAAAGGACATAAAGATAACATTATAATGATGTGCAAATTACAGGGCTGGATTAAGACATCGCATAGTCATTGTATGTTTCAGAATTGAGTTTGCATGAGCACGGGTGTATGAACGTGTGTATTAAATCATGATACTCGCACAATGGTGACTGCATTTGGGCATGCTAGCAGTCCGCTCAAACCCTTTTGAAACAAATGCACTTTGGCTACTCTGCAGAATATGTTTTCTTTTTCAATGGTGTGTGGGTGTATATGTGTGTAATGTATTTACTTAACCATCCATCCTTATGTCTTCTAGATTCCTCTTGCCACAGAAGGACCCGGAGTGGACTAAGGACCAACCAGGTATTTTATGCATGTAAATTAGCATGCATGTAATAGGGAAGCACTGAAGGGACATATAGGGTTTAATTTGGTCCTGAAGAAAGCCAGGAACCCCTGTAGGTGCCATTTTGGTGGCTGAAACATGTCGACCTGATTGACTAAACAGACCTGATTGTTTATAATGGACAATTATCACCATAACAGGGCTATTATTGTCTATCTGCTTTTTAACCATCCCTCCTCCACCAAGGAATAATGATTCTAAAAGTTAAGTGGTAGGCGGTAGGGATTATTAATATTGGACCCCTTTCCCTCTTCTTTTTTTCCTCAGTATCCTGCTAATGCTTGAACCACAGCACTAGTATGGGGTCATTTGCCATTAGAGGATTCTTTTGCGAATGTGGGATGGCTGGTGATGAAGCCTGACACCTGTGTGGTGTGCGAAGCCATCCTGTAAATTTTCTAGCACAATTGTGTGGGTCCATAAATATCAGATGAACAGAGTAGCTAGAGTTTTTCCTCGGTGAAGGAACACTTTTATCATACTGTGTGTAAAGGTACCAGTAAGAGGCTGGGCTAGTAAACATACGGACCTGTTTGTTGCTTTGGTGGAAGTTAAATTGATAAGGAGAACACAAACGATGGCCTCTGGCCTTTAGGCGAATCCTCTACCTCTCCTTCGGACCCATCAGTGGTAGGCTCCACTGTGTTAAATAGAATTAGGACACCACCAGATCAACAGAAATATGGACTTTATGCTCTCTTCCCTAGCACTGATGCACAATCGGGCTAACACGCTGCATCATCGTTCAAATGTACCTGTATGATGTCAAGTACAGGTTTTGTACTGGGGGGGTACCCTTCCAGTGCAATATACTATGACTAGACAAAATTTAGAACGTTTCCCACTTGGGATGTGTGCTGTACAATGCAGCACACATGCAAAGTCAGAAAAGTCTGGAGAAATATAAGCCTTTCCCCTCATAGTTCCAGGTATATTATGGCGAATGGCCCTATCTACACATTTTTGTAGATTGGGCTTTGTGTCAACAAACCATTGGTGGCTGCTTCGCAACACTCATGTACCACCCGTGGTATGCCCACGTGATGCAAAGCAATGTAAAGCTTTACTGTATTACTTCTTTCCAGTTAATCCCATAAACACATTTTATGCCATTTCATCACTTTTCTGGCACTCACCTATTGGTAAGACTGCCCCAAGGTGTCCCGCTAAATGCACATGTCCTACTTTTAGTTATGACATATGAACATCTCAAGTGGAGCAGTGCTAAACCACCAGTTGACTGGCTCAAAAGCCTTTAATGTAGGCCTTCAAGGGGTAGATTTAATTATCAACCTGCTGTTGCTTTTTTCTCCCCACACCTACCTCTCTATCTCTGCACTAAATTGGGAGATGTGGGAGTTTACACGCACCAAATATCCCTGTGCAGGTCCACAAGAGTAAAGTTGGGCAGCCACGCATATTACCGCCAATAATATGGTTACATTTGATTCATTTCATTCTGTTTGACTTTTAAAAGCAAAGTATACTTGTTAAATATATATAATCTGGGGCTCTACCATGATGATCTTCAGTGTCGAGCACAGATGCAGAAGGGGGTATGCCCATTTTGTTTTTGCTGAAATTACACTGTGAGCAATGCAGACTAACTCAGAAATTCTCAGAGTAAAAGCATGAGCAGCAGCTACTAAAGTGAGATAATTAATGCTCGGTGTTTCCGGCACATTCTGAAACTCTGAGTTAATACATGGACCATTTTGAGAAAAACAAACACCCAGAAACCACTTGCATCTGCGCTCTGCACTTAACGGCATCATGATAGATCAGTGTTCTTAAATATCAAATTCATTGCATTCTTAGCTTAAAAATATATCACACTTCAAATAGTGAAATCTACGCACCTATAAATCATTGGTAACATAGTTAAACATGTTAGTGCACGACAACTAGACATATCAGGAATAAATGTTTCCTACGGTTAACCACATAGCCTAAACACCACATTGGAGGAGAATCTTTTCCATCAACCTGTAAGTTCCTGTACAGGTAGTTGACCAATTCTAAACAAATTACAGTCTTGTCATCCAAGCAGTGGTTTGTCAATCCTCTATCATCGTGTTTTCTATATAAATCGAAGGTTTTATATTTTTCATATGAATCAAGTCAATCTCTTTAATCATTATTGACAATACACACTTCACTGTAACTTTAAGATGGGAATGTGTGATTTTAACAAATGCATTTGGAGAACAATAGTGAGAAATTGTATTGTTGATTGAGGTGGGTGTCAGCCCTTCTCAAGCAATAGCCACAACCCTTGTTAGGGGAGACTGCAAAAAGTCACTAAATTACCATGTGCGTAACCGTCTGATAGCCTGACACAGAAGCAGTCAGGCCTAACTTATAGGCAATGTGCAAAGTATTTCTGCATTAAAATGAGAACACCAAACATGAAAAATTATGAAAGATAGAGAAAATGTTATAAATTATTTAACATCAAAACAACAAAATTCTAGTCAGTAAAAGTGGAGATATGCAGTTTCAAAGAGTTAAGTAAGTATAGGGCCAAAAGCACAAAACGCCACTATTCTGGTTGTGCGAAACCAGGTGAAAGTTACAAGTTCACGCCAACTGTGATGTAGCGCTTGCCAGATAATCAGACCAGGTTAGTCCAGCTGAAAAAAAGTTACCTTCTCAAAGTACAGCACAAAGAGCCCAGTTTGCAGTGGAGAAGGCAGCGAGGAGCACGGAAAGCATTGCAGACAGTTGTCGCTGCTGCAAGAAAAGCGTGTAGGGTGTCACGGATAGTTGCTGCTTTACCGCAAACATCCTGTCTTATGTCACAGAAGGTTGTTGCTGGAGCTTGGCGTTGGAGGTCACCATAAGCTGTTGATGTTGAAGTGTAAAGTGTTGATCTCGCATTGCAGGTCTTCAATGGAACCGACTGTAGCGCAAAGCGTAGGGTTCACTGGAGCTTCACACTGGTGGTCAGAGTGAGCAGCAAGATTTTGGTATGAACGGCCCAGTCTGCGGTTGCAAAGAGCCCAAAACGTCGTTATTTCTCCTTTTCTTGAAAGAAATAGCTCAAATGATGCCACACCAAGGAGTGGAGTTGCTGAGGATTCCGGAGGTCTGGTAAGGTCATGAATCATCCGGTGAAGATGTTCTGACTCGAGACTTGTTTCATTTGTTTACTATTATTTGCTATGCAGGAATATTGAACCTCAGAGCTGGGTCATCTGGTATATTCCAGGAATTATCATATTTTGCCACCTGTTTTCCGGAACTTACAGGATCAGTTGGTACACACTTTATTTATTGGTTCTTCTGGCTCAGCACCTATTCTATACCAAAAAACAGATACCTCTTCCTGGTGCTGGAGTTGGCCTTTTTTCATTACAATCAAGGGTGTATGACAGAGGGTAAGTATGTGGATTGGTGGAAGATTTACAATGGTCAAATATGGTGGTTGCAATGTACTATTGTTGTGCTTTGACTTTTAGGAGCGACCACTTCCCTGCGGTGAGAGAGGTATCTTGCCATAGAGAGAGAGGAAAAGGGTCATCTGTTAAACTGTCTTATAAGGTATGGATACACATATAGCAAGAAATACATGAGAGTAGCAAGGATCATATATCATGTTAAGGTTTTGCTTATGTTGTTACAGGTATCCCTTTTCCACTGCTCTTCCCACCCTAACCCTATCCCTGGCTTGATTATCTCTATAATCTGTATATATAATATATTAGTCAGAGTGCGGGGACATCAAGATGATTTTTATGTTTTGTGTTTGAAAATACCACTTTCAGAAAGTAGATCTTTTCTTGCTTTGCCATCCTCTGTGCCTCTGCGGTTTTGTGGATTGACTGTCTGGCTTTGGAGTAACAGGGGGTGGGGGTGTGCATTCACTATAGAGAGCCACTGGCGGGTTGAGGAGTGTCCTGCCTTTCCTGGATGAGTTAGGGATGGGTTGAATAGACCTGTTCTGCATTTAGAGTAGTGAGAGGAGATTTCCTTGCACCTGAATGGGCTAGGACTGCCTCACACAGTGCTGTCTCCACCTCCTGCTGGGAAGCTGGGCCAGAGAGGATAGAACTTGTTTGCCTGAGAGAACAAAGAGAAACTGAGTATAAATATGGAGGCCCGAATCCCAGAACTTTAGAACTCTTGCAATCAAGGAACCTGCCAAGAAGAAGAGCTGGAAGAGCTGCCAAGAGAAGTACTGCCCCTTTGCTGTGTTGTTTCTTTGCTGTGATAGCCTGCAGATGCTGCTTCTGCCTTGGGCAGTGAAAGGACTGGACTGAACTTTCTTTACTTGTGCTGAATATCTCCAAGGGCTTGAAGTAGAGCTTGCCTCCTGTTCTGAAGTCTCAGGTGCTGCAAAGACTGCCACAACCTCTGGGTACCACTTCTGAAACTGTTGTTTCAGTTGTCACAGAGAAGGGAAAGCAAACTGACTCCGTCACTGACTCTGTCACCGGCTCTGTGTTCAAAGGCAACGCAGAATGCACCGCCGCATCGCGCACCGCAATCCTAGTCTCACCGACAACGACGACTGACGCTGCAGAGCCCCTGGTTGCACCGAGAGCTGTAGGCACCTCGCTCCGCAACACCTGGCTTCACTTCAATGCCCTGGTCTCACCAACGCCATTGCTGCCTGCTGACTTCGACACCTGTGACTGCATCGTGGTTGGGGGCACCGCTCCTAAGTTTAACAATGGACCGTCTCAGTCCACACTGCAGTATGGGACAACGATGCCAGTCCCTTCTCTCTAGTTCTGTCGCTTGCACCATGACTTGCCAACATTGCAACGAGCAACGCCTCACTCCACATCGTACCCCTGGTCTTACCCATGCTGCTGGACGATCGCCACCGAGCCGCTCCCTGCACAGTGCCTTGAGGGCACGGCACGCTGCACCGCTTCAGTTCACATCGCAACTGCGATGGTTTCCACGAGCGGCTTGCACCAATGTATAAGCCGCAACGAAAAAGGTACTGTTTATGAGTCTGCGGACAACCCTGACCAACGTAGTCAGATGGAACTTCTGGATTCTGTTGTTTTCATTATTGGGGTCACCCTGGACAGAGTTACCGTCTTGGAAGAACTGTGTTTTTGAGAAATTTCTGCAAATTTAAAGGATATTTTGCAAAGTATATATTTGTTAGTACTGTATGTGGTTTTCTTATTGTTTTGGTCTTATTTTGGATATATTAAAATATTGGATATTTTCTAAACTAATGTGGTGTCATTTTGTAGTATTTTCATTGTATTATTGTTGGTTACGTGCAAGTTCTTTACACACTGCCTCTAAGTTAAGCCTGACTGCTCATGCCAAGCTACCAAGGGTGTGAGCAGTGGTATTTTAGGAGTGTAACTCCCTTACCCTGACTAGTAGAAAGAGTCCCTATTTGGACAAAGGTGCAAACCATTGTCAATTAGAGGCCCCCATTTCTAACACAGATGCACAATAAGTATCGAATTAACAAACATAGGCTAATCTGAGCAAGTGCACAGTAAAACTCCAATATATGCTGTTGAAATTGTTAAAGCTTTAAGCAAGCTACTGGACTCTGATTTTCATTTCTTCAAAATAATGTTTCCACTGTAGGTCATGGTAGGAATAAGATTTTTACCTCTACAGACAAATCCTAACCTGGATAATTAAGGGGATTTCTTTTACAACTTCTCATGACAATAAACACCTTACAAAAATGTGGTAAAAAATTAAACTCATTGAGTGTGAGGATGAATATGTCCCACTGTGCAATTGTGAGCATTAAATCAGACCACTATGCATGATGTGCTCTTTATTGCAATGCAGAAAAATTAAGTTGCTGAGAAATGTTCACTTTTTTGCACATGTCATTGCTTTATACGCCTTTAGTCCAGACATGCTGCGGTTGTATTTTTTACCTTGGCTGGCATACACATAAACATGTTGCTTGATTATTTATGTACATGGTGATGAGTAATTACTTGCAATGGGGCAATAGTCTATGAAGTGAATTTAACTTACTCATTTATACATTTTGTTTTATTTCTCAAATTGTCTGTGTTGCTTTTCTAATGTGAGAAATCAGGGTGTTTGTTGAGGGAGGGTGACTCCTTTTCAAGCAACAGCAACAATCACTGTCTGAGTTAACACAAGAGTCATTGAATTAACCTGCGCTTAACCCTCTTTTAGCTTGGAACAAAAGTAGTTAGACTTAATTTAGAGTCAATGTGTAAAGTATTTATGTTACACACACACAGCAATAAAGTTGAACACAACACAAGAAACAACAAACATCTAATAAGTAGAACGATAGATATGCAATTTCAAAGATTTAGGTAAGTGTAGTGCTTAAATTAAAAAAGCGCCACTCTTATCTGGTGATGCTTAGTCAGGGGAAAATCAAAAGTTCAGGCCAACCATGATTGAGTGTGGTTCTGATACATGGACCCAGTTAGTCCCGTGAAAAAGTTATCTTCCAAAGTCCAGCGGGAAGAGTTCAGATCCCAGTGAAGGAGGCTACTAGGAGCAAGGTGAACATCAAGAGCAGTTGTTGATATAGTGCCGAGATCCTGTTGGGCATTAAGCAAGTCATTGCTGGAGCTTTGTGTTGGTGGTCAATGCAGGCTGTAGATGCTGCAGTGTGAAATGCAGGTCTCAAGTTGCTTGTTGTCTCTGACAGTTGCTTTAAGACAAAGAGTTGGGTTCACAGCAACTTTGCATTGGTGGTTGCCACGGGTGGCAAGATCTTGGCACGAACAAGCCCATTCACAGTCACAAAGTGTTGAAACCTTTAGCATTTCTCACTTTTTTCACAGAAGCTCAAATGGTGCCAGCCAATGGTCCAGGAAATGGGAAGGTACCACTTGGGGATAATGAACTTACTCCAGCAAATGCCAGCAGGGCTCAGGCAGGTCCAGTTGCAGGTCCAGTGCAGCAGGTCAGCTGGGTTGTTACAGGGAGGCCTCTGGAGCTTATAATGGTCCTGTAGGTCTGAACAAGAGATCAGTCAGCTAGCCCTTGGAGTCACTTCAGGTAGCCTGGTATGAAGAAAGCTGCTCCAGTCGTCCTTCTTGGGATAGCAAAAAGGTCTCAAGCAGCAGGACAGTCCTCTGGCATCAAGGTGGTTTGTCTTCTGTAGTATCCAGAAGTGTACTGAAGAGTGGGTCTGATGATCCTATTTTTATACCTGGTGCCAGTTTTGAAGTAGGACAATTTGGATACTCCCCCCACAGTTGTGTCAGGAATTGCCTGCCTCCCTGCCCCTGTCCTAGGATGTCTGGAGTCACAAGGAGCTAGATTGAAGTTATTTGTGTGTGTGCTGTCGCAGCTCCTTTGAACTGCAAGTGTGGTAGTTGACAGCTCCAACCCTCCCAGCTGTTCTGTTGGCCCACCCTGCCAACAACCAGTCCCCCTGTGTGATACTGTCTGTGATTACTACACAAAGAGCAACAACAACTAGTCATGTGATCCAGGATATATTCTGCAGGCACCAAATGGTTAGGACAAGAAAATTACAACTTTCTAAAAATGACATTTTCAGAATTGTGACTTAAAATCCAACTTTGCCATTAAATGGGATTTTAATTTGCAATTCTTTAGACACCCGCAACAATAACTCTACCTATTTCTAAACAGAGGTTATCACTTATTAGATGGCCTAACGGCTAAGGAGCTCAACCTCGGACCTGGGGATCTGGGTTCGAGTCTCGGTAACGCCGCCAAACATCCTGTGATTTTGGGCAAATCGATTAATCTCCCCGTGCTTAACAAAAAAAATGAATGTGTGTCCTCATGTAACGTAACTGGTGCTACGTAAAGCGCTCTGATACCCGATTCGGTTCGGTTCAAGTTCGTGCTATATAAAACTCAGCAAAAATAAAAAGTAACTTAACATAATATTAACCTATGGGACAGGAAGCCCTTGCAGGAGTGAAAAGCTAATTTAAGAGCTTTTCACTTTAACTTAAAAGTACTTGTCCAAATTTTTAAATACAATGCACACTACCCTATGGGCTGTTTAGGGCCTACTTTAGGGGTGACCTATATGTATTTAAAAAGAAGGTTCAGATCTGACAAAAGATTCGTTTTGCCAAGTTGAAAGAGACATTTAACATTGCACACTAGTCTGAGACATGCTTTAAATGCCTACTTCAGTGGGATGGCGCAATGACTTCTGCAGACCCACTAGCAGCATTTAATTTACATGCCCTAGGGACATGTAGTACCACTGTACTAGGGATGTATAAGTAATTTAAAGGTGCCAATAGGGTGTAAGTCCATTTTACAATGCTTAAAGGAGAGAACACAAGTACTTCAGCACTGGTTAGCAGTGGTAAGGTACACAGAGCACTAAGGCCAAGAGAAACTAAATTCAGAAAATAGGAGAGGTGAAGGCAAAAAGTTTGGGGTTGCCCTTGCAGAAGGGGCCAAGTCCAACAGGTATTATGGCAACTGTGTGCGTGAAGTAATTTTCTTATATTTTCTTATATAGTGACTGTTCCAGATTGGAGGCTTTTGTCCTCGGGTGTGACTTTAGAGTGTCTTGACAACGTACTATTTTATGTTGTTTTATGGTTTGTGCTACAAACTGAAATTAACTCAATTCTCTCGATTCTAATTGCACACCCATAGCCAAAATGGCATTAATTACAGTTGAAGAAATTGCTGCCCAATATTTAGGTTATCTGGTTGTTGCTGTGATAGATCACACAACTTGTCAAGCCAAGTTAGAAGATTTCAAGGGTTAGATCAGTCTCTATAAATCAAGGTTTGCTACTAAACGAGAAACATGGAGCATGCCTATGATTGACATTAGTTGTTTACTTCCTTCTGTAAATGATTTCGGTAGCTATAACCTTATTGGCTGTGTTTAGTACAGGTGCTTACTCATTCAAATTCTTCTTTAGCAATCAAATGCCAAAATGCTCTTATACTGTTCGACTTCAAAATCTCAAACATTACTGCCAAGTAGACAAAATGCCTTTACTCCTTTTCCTTGTAGTAATAGTTAAGTTTTATATTCAATTTTCTGATATATTTTGGAGTCTAAGGGGCCGATTACGATGGCGGGCCGATCGCCCCTGCAGGGCTGGCGGTTGTCACCGCCGGCCCGGCGGGGGCGATCTGCCATCGTCACTACAAAGACCCCCCGCCATATCATGATGGCTGGGGGTCTGCGGCAGGCGGAGAGACCGTCCGCCACTTTTCCGCCGGTCGGGTTTAATATGGTGGCGGTGTCTGGAAGACACCGCCATCCATATTACGATACAGGCTGTGATCAGCCTTTCCATGGCTGCATTGCCGCCACGGAAAGGCTGGAGGCTCCTGCTGGTGGGGCCCTGTTGTGGGCCCCCAGGGTGTTGGGAAGATAGGGGGGGGTGCACATGGGGGTACCTATGGTACCCCTCTGCTATTAAATGTACAATGTAGCAGGCACCGCGCGGTGCCTGTCACGTTGTGCATGTAAAAGCACAACATGTATATTTTACATTGCGGTGGGTGCTGCTTGCAGCACTGCCCGCCGCAATGTAAAATATACAGGATGTGCCCGCCACACTGCGGGCGCATCATAATTGATATGGTGGGACTGCCACAACTATTGGGGGCGGTCCCTTTGGCAGCTGCGATGGCAGGCGGACTTTCTCCGCCCGCCATCGTGATCAGCCCCAAAGATTTGGGAATATAAGAGTGTTGGCATTATGTGCTGGCTGGGTCTCTTTCTTCCTATGGTGTGCTTCTGCATCAAACCAATCCATTCTATATGGAATGGTGTGATCATTATCATTTCCAAAATGTCTTACATAAGTTTGATGCAAGCAATTTATTACAATTATCTTTTCTCCGAGGATCTTTGTTTGCTCACGTCATTCGTTTATTTTGTTGATAGTGATAAAATGCCACATCTCAAGGAATACAACTAGCGGGCGCCAGGCATTTCTTTGTTGGGCCGCTAGGGCGGGCTGATTTTGGGCCCATGGGGGGGGAGGGCGTTTTTGTTACAGGGCTGTTTTTGAAGCTTAGCTACAATATCAGCCCCTGTAACAAATCCCGCACTGGCAAATGGCTCTGCTGCACCCCCAAATCCCCGGGGGGGGGGCAGATGAGCACTTTCCTAGGGCTGGGTTTAGTTCCCAGTCGGCCTCTGCATAACGTAACATAACATAACATCATGCTTTCACCAGCCCGCCATCGCAAATAAACTTGCTAAATTTTAGTATTGCTTACATTAAAGACACTAATGCAATCTATTTAAACCGGTCCAGCAGAGAAGTGTATGACTGGAAGTAAAATCTTAGGGGACTTTTTCACATATGCAGTCTGGAGTATTTAAAGTAGTAGACCTGTGTACTCTTTTGTATACTTTTAAATGCTTTTGTAAATTGGCCCCCAAAACTTCTGAAATGAAAATAAAATGGACATATTTTTGAAGTTCTCATATACAAATAGTACAAATAGAAAGGGATGGGTTCTCTTTGCACTTTTAGTAATAGGGAGTTGGAGATTTCCGTCACGATTCACAATGGAATGTAAGAACACTTACATTTTTTGCATGTATTCTGCAAAACTAATTATAGGAAAAAAGTAAAATCATGTATTTTTTTAAAATTAAATATAATAGAATAGAATATGTAATATATATTATATTGTTTAGCATATTTTGCATGTGGGCTATGTTAGCTAGTACAAAGTTAACTCTGCACAGTTGTGAAAATCATTATGCTAATATATCCCCATAAAATGCATGAATGTGCCAGAAGGGCTTTAGCATTTCCGGGAAGGTCGACAAGTTGCTAAACACCATATACATTAGATTGCAGGAATAGCTCTGACCTCTCTATGCCCACGTCTTTATATGAATAGCTCCTGCTGAACTCTGCTCATTAGGGAATGAACTGTGCACCGAAGCCAACTGAGTAGGGATGCAATTAAAATGTTCATTGTTATGCAGTCAATGTATTAAACATCTCTAGTGGTGTTATATATTTCCCTTAATTTGTGATTTTCAATAATCAACACATTTGGAAGAAAGTGTGTTAAAAAATGAAACAGCTATTTGACCTTGTAAAAAAGTAAAGTGTTATCTTGTAAGGAATATGAGGTTCATGTGTAAAACGATCTCCACCTAAAAACACTAGTATCTGGCTTTCTCTACAATATTTAGTAACGTTCATATTTCATGGTAATATCTATAATCTAGAGAGGATTTTAGATCTGTTCAAATCTGCACATTTTAAAATTAACACAGATTTTTGCAAAAGATGCCAACAGAAAAAAGTTGTGCCACTTTTCCATAAAATTACCATCACATATTCAAAGATAATAGTATTTTGGACCCATTTAAAAATTCTCCAAAATATGCCACATAATTCTGTTTTAAAATTAAAAGTGGTAAACAAAAGTGTATTTTCTTTCTAAGAATGGAAGAAACAAAATATGTGAATTTCTAAAATCAGTATTTTCTGAGTTCTCTATCAGGAATGTAGCTATCAGCAGGTGCAGGGGCACTGGCTGCTAGCATTTAGATGAGCACACTGTCTTTCTTTTACCGCCCAACCATGGGGGAGGGCATTCACCTCATATTCTATTAGGACCAATGTCACTCTTGCTACTTGGTTGGCTCCAGTGTCTCCTCTCTCACTAAACACAACCCACATGGAGGTATGGGATTTGTAAATGCATGTACCTTCACCTGAAAACTGCACCAGCTCAGTTTCACTCCATGGCCCTCATATTGGTTTTCATATTACATCACTGGGTGTGGCGACTTAGTAGGAGAGAGTTTCTCAATCTCTTGCCATAAAGAAGCTTGAATAAACCTGAAGTCTAAGGCCAGGTTGGTACCTACTCTTATTGCTATTTTTCCTCTGTTCTACATTGACTTAAGTTTCATAACCATAACTAACAGTTCCCAAAAAGTAGCCTCACACTTATTTCTCGCTGCTTTAGGTAAGGCAATGGACAGACCAATTTATTTTAACGTTAACAATATCAATGAGTGTTCATTAATAGGGACTATCTGACGTAGAGTGCTATTTTTATCAATCATCTACTAATGTAATCATAACTGTAATTCTGCTTGTGGTACCTCTGATGTCTCTGACTTTCAAACATTAATTGGGCTTGAATTCATTAATATTAGGGCATATGTAAGTGACATCTCACACTTAAAAACCACCAATTCTTATAAACTTCATGGCTTCTTTCAAAAATAATTAATTTGTCAGCTCAAAGCGTTGTTAAATATGAACACATCTGTAATCCTTTGGAAGGACCCAGATTATATAAAACACTCTAGGCAATATTTAGCCAAAATTACACTGTGCTGTAAAACGTTTTTCCATAGGAAGCAGCATATTTAAAATGCATTGTACAATGGTATAATCCATTGTGTTGTAGCGCTGTTGCATGAGGTAAAGCTATATTGCATCACAAAATGCGGTATTGCATTGAGCAGATTATCACTGCATTGTGCTACACTTTAGAAAGGAGAGTAAATAAGTCACAAAATTACCGGATTTTTCTGAAAAGAAAGATAGCAAGCTGGAATAAGGTATGAGTCAGTAGGTTACACAGCAACAAGGAAAGGGTACTCTGCAGACTACTAGAAAGAGGAAAGCTTAACTTTACCCAGAAGGAGATAGAAATGTTGATTAGGAAGGTTAAAAGGCAGAAAAATATATTTTTATCATCTCAAAGGTCCCACTAGCTAAGAAGGCTGTTTTATGTTGAGTAATCCCTTACAAAAACATTGCTGTGGCACCAACAAACAGGATAGATGGCATCACTAGAAGTGTAGGACTATGAAGAAGCTGGCACAAAAACTGAGGACTGAAACGGCAAGTGATGAAAGTCAAGACATCCAGTGGGATTTGATGCCTATGGAGGACCAGATGGCAGAAGTCATTAGCCATGAAATGGTTGGTGGAATTGAGGACACTCATAACACGGAACTTGAGGAAGGCATCCATTCTCATAGCAAGTAACATTATACATTATATATATATTTTTTAAATTATGCAATGATTTTTTGTTTACAATAAGAAATATGTGATTGAAGTTCTTACATTTTTCATATTTTCCCTTAGGATAATTGTATTTTTTGAAATATGTTAAAAAAAATTGTGTAAATATTATTGGAGATGGGAGCCCACGCTGGTCATATTGGTCACAGCTAATACATTCAGACAGAGTCATTGAAATGAAAATCCAAATCCTCCAGCGAGGCAACTCTTCATACTGTATCCAGGGAAGCCTTCTTATAGTCAGATAGCCGTTGGACGGGGTCCCAGTGAACCTGGGGAAAGCTCTAAGTAGAAGAAATTCAGATTTTGCGGCTTCTGAAGTTGGCTCGCTAGGCAGATCCTCTTTGTACTTTCACCTCTCAAAGGCTAGGACAAAGGGCCTGAAATAGATTTTGGCAGACGTGTTACTCTGTCACAACAGTGATGGATATCGCATCTTCCGAAATATAAATCCCATAGGATAAAACGAGATTTATATGTTGGCTGACGGGATATCCGTTACTGTTGTGACAAAGTAACCCATCTGCCTGGATAAAAATCAGGCCCATAGTCTTTTTTTTAGGGCTCAAAATCCTCATTCTTTGGGGCAAGATTGAAGATAGATCTCAAAAAGTGCTGTCAAAATTGAACACCTTTGCAATGAGGTTCCACCGATGCTCCTGAGGTCCTTTAAGTCCCAAACAGTTTAAACTTTTCAGACTGTCTGGAGAAGTTACTCTTGGTCACTTTTAGGACTGTCATGATTTCAGGGACAGTACTTAGAGGTCAGGACACACTGCAGCAGAGGTCAACAGAGGAGTCCAGTCCAGGCGTAGTTGTTACTAGCCAACTTGTCACTACTGAAAATAGGCTTCTTTCAGCATGTTGTGTTCATTTTGCCATATATTTAGGCATCCAACCAACCCTTTTAATCAACTTCTCAGTCTTGGGTTCATGTGGTAGCAAGTCTAACCATTCAGGACTCCACGCAGGTCACAGACACCAGGTCCAGTCCTCTTCTGCAGGTCCAGATGGGGTCGAATGAGCTGTGCGTGAGGTGCCCTTTTTGTACGATTCACTAGCCAGTGGGTGTTGGTGACTCCTGGACACTATCTAGCCAAAGAAAAAAAGTTCCCAGGTGCAACCTTTCCCACTTTTGCAACTTACCTTACCTTACGGTAACACTTGCCTTACCGGAAACCATCACACAAAGAGGCAAATCTAATTTGGCTGCATGTTTCTGTCCTTGGAGGCTGATGGTTTGCCAGGCAGGGGAAAGTGTGTGCAAATTAGCAGCCCCTGCTCCACAACAACACAAACTGATCCTGGGACCAGGTACCACTCCCACAGCTCTGATGCCATGCTGGGTACAGATGGCCCAAGGAACAATGTAATCTTTAATCCAGTTCTCCCTTTACCCTCGACTATGAAAGTGGAAGCCTCACCCCGGTCCGTTTCAGGTTAATGACGTTCCTGAACCCTCTACAGCTGCCCTTCCTACGCCATTGTTCCTGCTTTGGGAGCAGTTTTCACACCTCATTAAAGGGAAGCACTGCTAGTCTACTGGACATTTAAACAGCGAAAGTATAACTTCTTAAAACTTACTTTTCTAAATGTTTATTAAAAAGCTGATTTCACCAGTGATTTGAATTTTTAACAAAGATTAAAAATAGTGGTTGAGTCATTATGGTAGCTTGTCCCAAACCGAACCAAAGTTAGCAGAGTTATGATTTTATTCTGAACGTTAGTTTCCCCACGGGACAGAGACTGCGCTTTTACAGTGTACATAGCAAACAGGACTAATCACTGTAGAAACATGGCAACATTAAATTCTTACATGTACCATTTCAAAAGAGCTAGAACCCTACCTTGTTGGCTGAAATGCCTTCCAAGAGATAATTGGGCTCATTAGTATGGCGGGCGAACTTTGTCCGCCCGCCATACCAGTGGGAAAATGACCGCCCGTTAAGGGTGCGGAGGTCTCGCACATCCCATTAGGATGCGCCCGCCACACTGGGGGGGGTGCATCCCGCATTTCTGACATTGTGGCGGGCCGTGCTAAAAGCACCGCCCACCGCAATGCCAAAAATGCATGTTGTGCTTTTCAATGCACAACGTGACAGGCACCGCGCGGTGATTGCCACATTGTACATTGAAATGAAGCATGATACCATAGGTACCCCCCACGTGACCCCCTACCCCCCAGAGTCTGACCGGGCAGAAAAGCGGGGGACAGTCTTTCCGTCTGCCACGGACCCCACAGCCATAGTAATATGGCGGGGGTCTGTGCAGCAAGGATGGCAGGAGGATTGCCCCCGCCAGGCCGGCGGTGGCTACCGACGGGGGTGATCCACCCACCATCCTAATGACCCACTAAGTGTTTAATAGTTAAAGTAGGACTGTTTCTCATTAAAAAGGTCATTTTGAAAGGTTTTCCTGCAGGTTTAAAAGCTGCTGCAGTCGGGTGACAAAGGTACACTGTAACCATATGTTTCCTTGTCAGTCTAGTGGATGGCACAAAAAGTGCTACAGGCCTTAGATGACATTTAAAATTCCATGCCGTTTGTGTCTTTTCCTGCACTATATACTATGGCCTCAGTGGAAAGTTAAATATTTCAACTAGGGATTAGTCCATTTTACCATGTTTTAGGGCTCACAGCACAAACACTGAGGATTGCACAGCAGTGATCCAGTGTGCAGAGTTAAAAAACAGCAAGACCAGTCTACAAAAAATAGGGCTGATCATTCAAAAAGAGGGATTTTCTCAGAAGCTTCATCATGGCTCATATGCACATCTCTCCTTTAATATCCTTGTGCTTATTCTATCCAAGTTAACTGTTACATAGTTTGTAATGTCCTTTGGTAAAGTCACCGTCTTCAGTACTCTCAACCTCCTTCTCTCCTCTTACAGGCAGCACACAACACTCTTTGGGATGTGTATTCATGCTACCGGAGTGCCTTCTTGGAAGTCTTACATTGTGCGGAATGCTTTTGGTGAGGTCTCCTGTGTCCCTTTTGGTGTTGAGAAGACAAGAGGGATATTCCGTGTTGATGAATAATCTCAGTCCAAACGTGGTCCAGCGTGGATGTCCTGTATGTGCTCTTCACACTCACGCACTGGGCAATAATCTTTGATTATTGAGGCCACGCACATGTTATATTCTACTGCTGTTGCTGCTATGCAAAGGTGGAACTCCTGTTGACAATTTGTCCTTGCACAATCCAAAATTTCATTTAGGATCATGCCCCAGAACAGGCCTTGATGATTACAGGATACGAGCTTAACTTAGAATTTGGCAGACATGGTGCTCTGTTGACAATAAAACAGAGTGCCCTGCCTGCCTAAATCTCAGTTTGTCTGCCTCATTTATAGATGAGTAGATCTTAAGTATTCTGTCAACAGAGGTCCTGTTGACTCAGACTTCCGTTCACAATACAACAGAGTGGGGGCTGTTGCGACATTACATAACCGGCCGAATATAGGGTTTTTCTGTCTATCACCACAAGAAAAAACCTGTCAAGGAGGAAAAGAAAAAATTAATATTGAGCCCCTTTGAAAGATCCTACGGCACGTGGTATTAGGTATAGGGATTTTGGCGCCCCTTGGCAGATTTGCACAGTTTGTAAGTCTTTTACTGAAATTAAGTTGACGGTGCTCAAAGGTGTGGAGAACCACTAATCTCCACAAAACAAAAGCAAAGCTTTCTGAACATAAATTTCACTCCCAAGTACACGTTATGTTATGACAAGGTTTCCCTGTTTAGCGAACAAACACAGTAATTTCAAAACAAAGTATAGACACTTTCTTAAAGTTCTTTCTTTTCAGGCTTTATTCTGTTGATTTCAGCCACAGCCAACACGTTTTTCGTCGCAATGGGGGCGTGATCCCGCGACTTCATCAAGGCTATACTTTTCGGAGTATTCAGATTTTGAATGTGGTGATATTTCCAACCCACAAGGGGGTTCCAAGGTAGTTTCGCGATCGTCCAAGTGCACGGTTCCTTTTATATGCAAATCCAAAGTTTTCACTGCAAACTGCGGTCGTCTTTCTATGTCGCAGAGTACAGCAACAGAGTCAGAAGCAAAACATCCACCGGGTACGGTAGGCGGCTGGAAAGAACTATAAGAAATTGTCTATACTTTGTTTTGAAATTACTGTGTTTGTTTGCTAAACAGGGAAACCTTGTCATAACATAATGTGTGCTTGGGAGTGAAATTACTGAGCCCCTTTGGCCCAGGAAAAAAATGCCCATTTTTCAGAAACTAAGAGAAAGACTGGAGAATAGCCATCCACCAAGCTTTTTGCACATTGAAAGGGGCCTCCATGCTAGCAGTTCCTTTCAATGTATAGAGATGACTGATGGGCTGGTAAGCATCTCTAAATTTGACAAATGAAAGTCCGTCAGGGTGGCAGAGGTACTGTTTTCGGCCATAATCACGCCCCATATCTTAACATTTATTTGATACATATTTGTATATAAATATTTATAAAGACATACATTTAGATATTACCACTCTAGTTATCGCTAGGATCCCCAGGTATAGGAATTACTCAGAATTTTGGTTGTTAAAAACTTTGTTCCCATTTGACAAACCTCCACAAAACTTTCCGAACCCATAGCTTTTTCTATAATGGAAGAGGATGAAAAGATTCACAGAGATTGTTCAAGGGTGCAAAGATAAAAGGGGGACCCAGAACACGATTTTTCACCAATGCATTGTCCAAAGACTTTTGTATCTTGAGTAAAGAGAAGACGGCTCAACATTTGGATACTACAACCAAGACATTTTAAGGCATTTTAACTTAGTGATATCTGTTGATGTAGTATTTTCATGAAGATTTGCAGGAATTTGCATGGTACATAGCGATAACATGCCATGGTTTGATTCACTAATTTACAAAAGTTAAAGCTAGCCATGTTGTTTCTAGCTATACTTTGGCTGTGTGATGCGTTTCGCCCTTAGAATGAAGTTCAACATTTTCCCCTTCCTATTACCACTTTATGAAAGTGGCATTAGGTAGGGAAAAATATTTACATGTTTCTGTATTTTTTTTAAGAATGAATGAAGTACTGTAGTTCTGCTTCAGGAGTAACGTGGTACTTAATAGTAATTCAAAAAAATATGTAAAACAATTTAAAACACTCTGTAGTACACTATATTTTGCAAATTTAGGGTGCTACAGTGTAGTTTCTATTTTTAGCACATTTAAATCTTCACTACCTATTCTTTTTTTTTTTTAATGATCAGTTCTCCCTGAACTGCTGTTAAAATATATAGAAACGTATAAATACATTTCCCTACCTCTTAACACTTCAATTAAGTAGTAATAGGTAGGGAACAACAATAAAACCTACATGTGGCCTATATCTAACACCCTAACCCAGACTGCAGCAAAACGCAGAACACAACCAAATTGTGCTTATAACAATATGGTTGCTTATTACGCTTGGTGAACAACACAGCTATTAGCCAATCACATACTGCCTTATCATGTGCATGTACAGTGATATACTGCAAACTTACTGTGGTATACCACAGCACAATACATAACTAAGGGTCATATTACTATGTCGGGCGGAGTTTCCTCTGCCGACTACTAATTGCACGTAGCACAGTGCAAAAACGCGGAGCGTAGCGTTTTTTTTTGCTTGCTCGCGTCCTCAACGTCAAGTTGGCGACCGCGAGCGAGCAAAATCAACACCCAAGCGAGACTTTTTCCTCATTCGAGATCAGCAACATCAAGTTGCCAATTGCGAGCATGGAAAATAAACCTCCCAGAGTGATTCGCAACGTGGGGAGGTCAGGTTTCTTATTGCGAATGCTTGCGACCGCTCGCGATGAGAAACTACCAGTCCGCGTTGAGAAAGCTGCCGCTCGAGTGCAAATCTACTCAAGCGGCAGAAAACGACCACTTGCACTGAGCAAGATGAGGTTTGCAATGATTGCACAGTGCGGACAAGCATCCGGCACTGTGCACAAGTAAGTGATGTTGCATTGTTTAATGGTGGCTTCAGGGAAGTTGGCGACAACCTTGCATTCTTCTTTCACGCCAACCCGTTTTGGGTGTCTCTCCCTTTATCACAGGCATTATTTAGAAGTAAGGCAAGACAATTAGTGTGCACAATTAGAGTCTTTATACCCGCCCCAGTGGGCGTGGCAACTTACTGAGCCTTCTGGTATTCGTAGTCAACGCTTAGTGTTCCTCCAGTGAGTCGTCTTAAATTACTGCCAGTACAATAAGTATAAAATCCACAGTGAGTTGGTCAGGAATATAAATCAGGTGCATAATTGACTGTCTGCTTCTCCGCAAGCAATGCCAGTGAATAAATGGAGAAACCTGTGCTCTCTCTTTTGGGGCAACTCTATCTGTGGATATATATATATACCACACCGAGGATTACTTGGTAACAGCCCCTGATGACGGGGGTGGAGTCCCCCAGAAACGCGTCGGGCAAATTACTCATTGCACGTGGGGAAGCGCGCTGAGACGATGTAGCCCGGAGAGGAGAGCCCTGCAGCGTTGCCTCTCATGCCACAGGCAATTTGTATAAACATTTTCTCGCGGCTGCCTGGCCGCGGAGAGGGCACCATCGCTTGCCGCTGTGAAACGAGGAGCGGCAGGATGAAGCTTCACAACCAAACTACTTGGAAGTAAAGAAGCGCAGGACTCGTCAGGGTATATCAGCGCGCCAAAGCACGAAAAGCAAGCCTACTTAAGGTTTTCAATTGACATTTTATTGATCCAAGATAAACGAGGTGTATCCCTCACTATGGACTACAAATCCCACAACTCTATCTGGCCATATGCGTGCCTAAGGATTTGCTTGCAATAAAAACGCCCATAAATTAAGTGAAGCACACCGAGGATTACTTGGTAACATCCCCTGATGACGGGGGTGGAGTCCCCCAGAAACGCGTCGGGCAAATTACTCATTGCACGTGGGGAAGCGCGCTGAGACGATGTAGCCCGGAGAGGAGAGCCCTGCAGCGTTGCCTCTCATGCCACAGGCAATTTGTATAAACATATATATATATATATATATATATATATATATATATATATATATATATATATATATATATATATATATATATAACTCTTCATTGCCTAAAATAAGGATTCCCAACACAGGTGAGTACAAAATGAGCCTTGTATAATGAACGAAGAAAATCAATGTTCAAGCATCAAGCAGTGCCTCACAAGAAATTGTCCTGCCCAACGCGTTTCATGATTAGAATCACTTCCTCAGGGGCTGTGGGCAAATGCTGCGCAGAAGGAATCACGGCAATTTAAAAGTATTTCTCCCGCCCCAAGTGGGCGTGGCCATCACTATGGCCCGCTGGTATATGGAGTGCAAAGATTGTTCATCCCAGTGGATAACCGTGTGTTACCTTCAATCTGCAATGATTTATCATCCCCAGTGGGTCGTGGTTCACTACGGATGCCTGTCATGAATGTACATTCCTCCAAAGGCTATATATATATCTATATATATATATATTTATATCTATATATTACCTACTGGCGGTTGCCAGTAGGTAGTTGTAGTTAGGACTTAGTTGTCATAGGAAAATGGCAACATTCTATTCGCAATAACTTTGGTGCCGATTGATGAATCTTCGTGAAATTTTCAAAGCAAATTCTTGGTTGAGGTCAGGTCCTATATTGACAGTTTGGGGGTGATTCGACAAGGGCGGCAAGAAAAAAATAGGGTCCCAAAACGTGTTTTTCCATGGTAATTTCCATAGGAAACTTTAGACAAGGCTACAGGTTGAACGGGTGAACGGAATTACCCCAAATTAGGCAGGGAGAAAGGTCTTGGTCTGGAAAGCACACTTTTGTTTATTTGGTGTAAATTAGGTTGGTCGTTTTTGAGAAATATCAAAATTTACAGATATCGATATTTGGGAATTCTGCCATCTGATTGGCTGAGGCATTACGAGCACAAGCCTGCTGCTGATTGACTGCAAGCGCTGTGAGCGTTTGCAACTAGGAAGTGTAGGCCGCCATTTTGTGATTCCGTTGAAGCGAGTAAGCAGGAAAAAGGGCAAACAATGTGGGAAAGAGGAGGGTAGGAGCACTGTAACTTTTGTGGGGTGTTTAGGGTGTGCTATAGAGGGGGTGCAAAGTGAATTATTCATACCTACCGGTGTGAAAGTGCTAGGCTATGAAAATTAAGTGAGGTATTGCCTAGAGTGTGATGCTACTAAGGTGAGGTGGTGCGTGACTCGGGGATTAGAGCGTGAGCCCAAATTGTGTGTCTTATGCTGTGAAGTCATGTGCTGTGGCCGCTGCAATACAGCTGTGGAAGTAGTGTCAGCATGTGTTTATAAGTACTAGGACAAACTAGTGACCCGTACTGGTCTGAGAGTCCTGGGGTACGGAAAATATGTGAGGTAGTGTGTAGAGTCTCATGTTGCTAAGCTGAGCTGCTGCCGAACTTGGGGATGAAAGCGTGAGCCCAAACTGTGTGTTATATGCACTGAAGTCATGTGCTCTGGCCGCTGTGCCACATCTGTCCAAGCAGTGTTAGCATGTAAGGAACTTTTGTTTCGAATATTGTAACTTGTGTGTGGTGCGTAGGGGTTGTTATATAGGGAGTGTGAAGGTAAATTTGTGAGTATGAAATTAATTTGGTATTTGGAAAGTAGAATGCACTGACTCCTACTGCTCTGATGGCGCTGGGGGCCTAGGGTGAGGTGCTGCTGGAGTTGGAAATAAAGCTGATAAACTACTGACCCCTATTTTGAACTTTTAACCAGCACGTGCCGTTAAATGTTCGATAAAATGTCGCAAACGTATATCGTTAGGTTAAAAAAAAATTGATGAACTTTTAACCTGCAGGTGTTGTGGAAGGTTCAAGAAAGTGTAGCGATGAAATAGGTTGAACTTGTGACCTGTATGTGGCGCGGAATATTAAGTAGCTTTTCGTATGGAAAATGCAAAATTAACCAATGGAGAAAGTTTTGGAATGTCGGTAAAGGAATAAAGTATTCTGATTTGCTGTTTAGATGTATTTATGTGTGGAGCAACAGAGAAATTGTGCCATTTCTGGTTTCATTTTTGATGAAGTCGGAGCTTTACATGTACTATGTGACAAAGAAAGAATTGTATGCATGTGTCATTTGAAATCTGGATAACAACTACAAAGGTGAGTTAGAAATGTACGAGGTGTGTTTTGTGTTTTATAGTAGTGATTAAGTATTTGAGGCGATGTTTTTAATTTTGAAAGTATTTTTTATTTCAAAGTAATATAGTGTTAGTAAGGTGTGCTGTTTGATATTAGTTATAAAATATGCGTACAATTTGAGCTGTTGTTATTTAAGTACTTTATATATGTTTAGGAATTTTTCACAGAGAAGAAGTGTAGTTTGTCATTTTTATAGGACTGTATGGTTTTGAAAATGAGGTACAGCGTTAATTTGGGTTTGTAATATATTCGGGGAGATAAAGAAAATATTGCACGTTTACAACTGATACTTTTTGTGGAAATAGTGGAGTAGGGGGTGGTGGTAGGAGATGTATGTAATAATAAGTTAAAAGTGATAAAACAAAATCCAGAAATGTTATGTGGGCAGGTTGTGCTCTCATTATTGATACTGAGAGGTAGATTTTAATGTAAGTCGAGGTAAGTTGTTGTACTGTGAGGCTATCTACAGTGTTTGGAGATTACATGGAGAGGAGATGGAGATAGGAAAAGTGATACGTTCCTTTTATATGTACGCATAGTTTGAATCATGTGATTCTACATTGAGATATATTATGAACATGGTTTCTGGTTTGCATTTGGGTATAGTTAATAGTTTTTGTAGTTTCTTATTAGTGATTAATGAAAAGGTAGATATACTAAAATATATGGTAGTAAACGTATCACTTATTGTCTGTTCTTATGGAAATCACTTCTTTTTAGCGATTCCTTAACATTCCTAAATTGGTTAGCAAATTGCTAATCGCAAATTTCCCATTCATTTCTATGGGCCAGGAGGCCCATAGAAATGAAGGGGAAATTTGCGATTAGCAATTTGCTGATCGCAATTTAGGAATATTTTCAAGGGTGCAGGGGTGTCACGAGAACACCCTGCTGCACCCCTGAAAATGACATGTGTGGGCATATGGCGCACATACATGCCCTAAGGGCATGTATGAGCGTCATATGCCACCTTTGGATTTTAAATAAATTGCTTTTTCAAAAGAATTCGCAACTTACCACCAACTAGAAGTTGGTGGTAATTTGCGAATCCTTATGGGCATTTTTGCATTAATTTTTATTTGATACATTGCATTTAAGGAATCGCTAAATTTGCGATTCCTTAAGTGCAATCGCAAAATAAGGAATGGCAAATTTTGCGATTCCTTATTTTGCTGCAAAATGTTTCATACATTCCATTTAGCAAATTAGCATTCGCAAAGGCTGAAATTCTGCGAATTTCGGCCTTTGCGAATGCTAATTTGCTTGATACATATGGCCCTAAGTCTATGTAGTGGCGGTAACTGGAGTGCTGGGGCTTGTTATTTTATTTTGTAAGGTTAGGCTTGGGTATGGGTGGGGGTGGTGGAGGAGTGTATGTTCCTGATTATAAGACGGACATTTGTAACGTGGGTATGTGTAGTTAGCAAAGGTAATATAGTGTCATTGGGCCCATTTATTAACCCTCCAATTTGCATGTTTGACTACTTTTTGTTGATATGTGTTCCGGCACACACCTGTTAAATTTAAGCTTGTTACGGGTATAGTGGCGCTACTAGGAATGGTGGGGGTTTCTGTTTGATTTCGTACGGTTAAGGAAGGGCGTGGTGGGTGTGGGGGAGATGGTTATGTTGCTGATTGAAACACAGAATTTAGTAAAGTGCAGATGTCGAGCTACTGAAGGTGATGTAGTACCACTGGGATCACTTATAAAGTGCCCTATGGCATGGTATATGTTTTACCCGCAAATTTGTATGTTTTAATATGCTTTGCTCATAAGCGTTCCGGTGGATGGTTGTTGAAATTAAGCTCTTGTACTGCTATAGAGTGTTTACTAGGTTTGGTGTGGCTCTTTCTTTAATTTTGTAAAGTTAAGGAAGGATGGGGAAAAGGGTGGTGCAGTGGCAGTGTGCACATTTATGAATCGCTTAATGGTATGGGATAAGTTTTTCTGGCAAATTCCCATGTTTTAATACATTTTGCCAATGAGTGTTCCAGCAGACAGGTACACAAATTACACAAAATTTCTGTGGATAAGACATCTTTGTGCTGTTAGACACTCTTGTACTGTGGTAGAAGACTGATAGCCTTGATGGAAAATTATGAAACTTGGTGCCATTGTAGATTTCAATGGAAGGCTACACTGTTTGTTTGTTACTATGGTGTAGTTAGGGTTCTAAGTGGGAGTTAAAAAAGTGGGGGTGCTCTAAAAAGGGGAGGCAAAGCTCTTAAAGGGGTGTGGGCTATGCAAGTTGGGGCATGGTCTAAATCAAGATAAGTATCATTGTGTGCTTTAGAAAAGCCTCTCCAATTATCATAGGTTCGGAAAAAAACATTGTTTGAAGGATTTCCCTTTCTTCTATAACGTGGGTAAACTAGCGTGATGTCTCCCATTCTTAGTAGTGAGCAAAATAGGCACGTGTACATCGATGTGCATGCTGTCACTGCAATGTGATAAAAAAAATAAAAAAATTGAGTATCTTTGAGAGGGACGAAAATAGAGCCTGGTAGAGAGTCATTTTGAGGCTGCCTAAAAATAAGTGCCGGTCCCCAGACCCGGCCCAATTAAAGCGCAGTATCCATCCATCCTAAGCACTGCGCCATTCAACCATCTTTTAATTGATGCGTCTATTCCTACTTATATAGATGCATAAACCTGTTCATCCGCTTATCTTAAGCATCTATGAGCGCACTCGCCAATAGTAAGCACTGTGCCATTCATGCAGCGATACACCTACATATGCATAGATATATCTGTCCCAGAATCAATCCTAAGCATTTATCAGCCCACCAGTCCATCGTAAGTACTGGTCTCTGCATTCATTCATCCTTCCATCCATCCATACATTGATACATTGATCTATGTATCTATGCATTAATGCATCTGGCCATGTATCCACTCACCCTTTATTCGACTATACATTCTTATTTCCGTGCATTGTCCACCCCTGATTCTAAATACGACGTATTATACTCATTCAGCTACCCTCTTGAGGCGTTGAAAAAGCTTACGAAAAGCATTAATAGGCAGATTTTTTAATAAAGAATAACAAAGCTTTGAGTTGCTCTTTGTGGAGCATACTTGAACACCCTTCTCTGGTGGTGTTTTAAACAAAGGTACATCTAGCAAAAGAAATGTAAAGGAGCTTTTAAGTGTAATATGTAAATTTAGAAACATAGGGGCCGATTAGGATGGCGGACGGACTTGCGTCCGTCCGCCACCCCTGAGTAGGAGGGACCGTCCGCAGGGGCAGCGGCGGTCCCTCCATGGCAATTAGGATGTGACCGCCACCCTGGCGGTCACATCCTGTATGTTTTACATTGCGGCGGCTGCTGCTTGAAGCAGCACCCGCCCCAATGTAAAAAACGAAAGCTGTGCATTTGCATGTACAAAGCGGCAGGCACCGCGCGGTGCCTGCCGCTTCGTGCACGCAAAGGCAGGGGGGTACCATAGGTACCCCCCATGTGCACCCCCCACGCAACCTTCACCCAGGGGGCCCGCAACGGGCCCCCAAAGTGATTGTCCGTATGCTTTTCCACGGCGGAAAACCCGCCGCGGAAAAGCATTACTTTCCCTGCATCCTAATATGGCTGGCGGTGTCTGATAGACACCGCCAGCCATGTTAGTGCTTTTCCGCCGTGGTCACCTTTTGACCATGGCAGAAAAGCAGCGGACAGATTGTGAGACCCACCAGCCATCCTGATTTGGCGGTGGGTCTTTCAGGCCTCCTCGGCGGATTTCCCGCATACTCCGGGCCGGCGGTGGCTTCCGCCGGCCCGGAGTATGCGGGAAATCCGCCATCATAATGACCCCCATAATGTTTTGTCGAGTTGTTTATAGGTACACTGTTTTAAAGTAGCCGTGACTGACAGATACTGAATACCAAGTTCCTGGGCTGGGTGTGGGTGATTCGCTGGTCTGCAGGGAGGCATAGGTAATCTTCCTCCCTTTTTAATAACCTGTAATATTTTTGTATATGAATTTTAATGCATTGATCGATGCTCTTTTTAAAGGAGAACTGTTTCCCGGCCCGCTATATGGGAGTGCTTTAGAGTTGTACTAAATTATTTATTGTTTTAACAATGTGTATTATATGACATAGTCACAATCATGTGTGTCGAGATAGTGTAATGATTACTGCCCAATTTAGTCCCTGTGTTTGTACTGTGATGACTTTTGTGATTTCTTTTAAATTGAAATACAGTTTATAATTGAAATGAATACCTGTACTTCTTATATTTGAGAAAGTATACCAGAGAGCTAATTTGGGGTAGTGAGAAGCTTGTGTTCTATATTTCCATGTGAAGTACAGTATAGGAATATAAAAGTAATTGGAAAGCTTTTATGTTCATATTAAAGAGGGGGGGTGAGAATTTAGCGAGGCAGGCAAAGTGTGTTTTTTTGGTAGCACTAAAACAAGGCTGTGTGTAAGGTGAGAGCAGGTTTGTGCTGGAGTTGTCTGGTTGTGGTCGTTTGCAGAGGCGCAACCAGACGGGAAATTTCAGGGGAGCCTAATTCTTTCAGCAATAGGCAGAGTGGGGATTTAGGGGCTGTAAAAAGGGGTGAAAAAGAACAGTGTCTCCTTTACTAAAAAGTGATGTTTTGAAGACCGGTGAAGTACTCTGGTGCGGCTCTGTGTCTGCGCCCGGGAAGCTATGTCAAAGAGTCCAGGACAATGGGCATTGCACGCCTGGTGGTGTGTCTGCTAATCACCCCACGATGATGATGCTGCTGCGTTGCAAAAAGAGAAGGGCAATCCTGAGAGAAAATGGCTCTCTTTAAAGGATTTCCCGTCTCCTACAATGCGAGTCAATTGGCATGATGTCTGTACTTCTAAGTAGTGAGCAATGTGCATGCTCTCACAGTGTCACTGCAATGCAATAAAGAAAAAAAACGTATTACGTTTGTGAGGTCGGAAAATAGAGCCCTATAAAGACCCGTTTCGAGGCTCCCAAAAATAAAGTGCTGGTGGTCACATCCCCACAGATACCCCCTCCACTTAAAGCCCTGGGTGCAGTGTTATGTTTGAGAATATGTAGATAAAATTGTTTGGTAATAATGGAAATTTTTGTGTGTGCTGTTTGCTTGATAATATCATCCTAAGTACATAGATTGACATTTTAAAAAATACTATTTATAAAGGTGTTTTCAGTGGGTTGCAGATAAAGTGCTGTGGGATGGTGGGGTGTGGCGGAGAGGTGAAAAGTATGAGGTAGTGCAGTTATATATAAATTGTAAAGGAGTATGTAAATAATTAAATAAATACTTGCTGTATGTTCTATGACACTACATGTCATTCTAGTGCTTGTCTGTCGTGCTCCATCACGTTGCAGCACTGGGTCTGGAAGTTGTTAGTGGAAGTTTTGTCATTGTATGTTATTATTTTAACATAGTGAACAAATGTGAAAAACTAATTGAAACTATTTTTTGTTTTTCAGAAAATTATTTCGTTTGGATTGAAATTTGGAAATTTCTAGAAGTTAAGAAAAAAAAGAAAAGAGAAGAAAAATATATATTTGACAAAAAGGAAAGATCTTGAAGTAGAAAAAAAGCGAGTAGTACAGAAACTGTTTGTTCGAATAAAAGCAAAAGACAATTTGAAAAAATAAATTACGAACATTTAATGAGAAAAACATCACACAAAGCAAAAAGAAGAATTTTTCAAGTAAGGGGGAGCAGAGTTCAATTTCAAATACGAGGAAAAGGAAACAAGATGAAAGAAATAGTATCTGCTACTCGGAGACAAAAGCAATTTCAAGAAATTCGTCAGAGACTTTTTCGATCTAGAGTGATTATGATTTTAATCAAAACATGCTGCAAATATAAAAGAAAAATCTTGCAGTTCAAAGAGAAGCAGCGTATTGAAAGTATAGTGGATACTGCTTTCAAGTTAAAACAGAAGTTATTCATTTTGATTTGAAAGAGAATGAAACTATTGGATAAAATAGTCAAAGTATTGAAAGACAAAAGTAGAAAAAAGAGACTTGCGAACAGAACCAACTTTTGTAAAATCTTTAGTGGACATTGGAGACATACTTCTACCACTGAGCCTTTTTTAAATGAGGAAAGTTACTACCAGGAAAATAGTTTATCATTTGCAGTTGATACTGGAGGTCGTTGCTACTAAGTTCAGGATGGCTGTCCTCTTCAATAGGAGGAAATGGTTGGTAAAAGTGCAGAAGAGTTAATAGCTAAAGAAGTGCAAGGGAAACGTCCATGAGCTCCTGTGTATAAGTGGAGTTGTAGTAGTATCTGTAGTATTCAACAGGAATCCATTGATATAATGCAAGATTTGCTACGAGAATATGCTCAGAAAAGTATAAAACAGAAGATTAAGCTGCTACAAGGACTAGATCCATGTAATGTAGGAAAATATACTGAGAAGTATGGGCATTCTCGAGAAAAGTTTGTAAAAGTGTTTTTTATCATTTGAGGATGTTAGCAGTACACCATTCAGAAATGCGGAAATTTGTAAAGAAACTGTACTATGTAAAAAGTCCTGCATTAAGTTTAAGTAAAGTGAATACAAATCTTTTATATGGTTCTTTATCAGATGTTCATAAAAAGTGTGATGATATTGAAATGCGATATTTTGGTTCAGAAGAGCAGTTCATAGAAAGTGAAAGTTTTACAATTACAGATGTTGAAGGAGATGAAAAAGTGATTAGCACTGATAAGTTTGAAGAAGAAATTGGAAAGTTTAATCTAGTGTGCTCTGAAATACCAAACTATAGTTGTGTCTGTTGTCAACGTACTCATTATAAAAGTCAAAGTAGGAATTTCAATTTGTATTTGAAAAGTGAAAAGGAGAACAATAGTAAGTGGAAAGAATTTACAACTTACTTGTTTGTTGAAGGTCGATTTGAGTTAGGTAGTGATCAACGTATATGTAAATATTGTTACAACAAATTAGAAGAGAACAAAATGCCTGCTAGAGTACATAATAACTTGGAATTGGTAGGTATTCCGCAGGAGCTGGCCAAATTGAATACATATGAGTCGGTTCTAATTCAATCTGTTCATCCTTTTCAAACTATAATTTGGATGCAGCCTAAAACATGTAAACTGCCACCAACAGACTTGCAAAGAGGGCTGAAAGGAAAAGTGGTGTACTTACCTTTGGATTTTAAGAAAAACATTGAAACTATTGCTGGAGAGAACGAGGAAAATGAGGCAGTAGTTATTTTAGTAAATGGTGTACCAACAAAGAGTCGGAAAATATGGCAAGAATTTGTGGATGTTAATAAAGTTGGAAAGGCTACCTTATATCTTATAGAGAACAATATTGATTACAAAAATGTAAATGTGGATAAACAGGTAACACGTTTAGAAGATGATTCTGAAATTTCAAGTGGTCAAATAGAGAAAGTGGACAAGTCAAGGACTGAAGATATTTATGAACTTTATACAATATGTCCTTTGCATTCAAAAGAAGTGATAGGAAGTAGCAGTGAGTTATTTAAAATGAAAAAAGCACTGGGAACTCCAATGAGTGTAAGGGAGAAAAGTTTGGAAGCTCATTGTTTTCCACAGTTGTTTCCTACTGGAGAAGGTGGACGATATGATGACTGACCTGTACAGATACCAGCTTCAGAATATCGGTTAACAAGATTATATTCTGAAGATCCTAGATTTTGACAGTGCATTCCATACATATTTCAGCTTTTGTTTGAAAGTGATCTGTCTTCTCTCTCATATGCAGTGAATCATATACTTAAAACTGGAGTTCATCAATCACTTCTTTCTGCGAAAGAATTTGTGGAGACAGTTCAAGAAACAGATGAAAATTTAGAAGCACTGTTAGTCAATTTGATGGCATGTCAACGTGGAATAAATGAGTATTGGTATCGGCGTTATGGAAAACTCAAATGTATGTTACGGAACTTAGGTACACCAACATGGTTTGTCACACTTAGCTGTGCAGAGTATGCATGGGAAGATTTGCTTGAGTTTCTAAGAGAAGCGATATTTTAATCATAAGTTTCAAGCTATGATGTCTTTTATCTGTAATAAAAAGAATCCACCTCTTGGAGAAGTTACCGATTTCTTTTGGAGAAAGGAGTATCAAGCCATAGGTGCACCTCATATACATATGCTGCTATGGATCAAGGATCCACCTAAATTTGGAAATGATTCTGATGAAACAGTTTTGTCTTTCATCGAACAGTATGTGACATGTGAGATTCCAAGAGAAGGAGGAGATAGAAGCTTGAGACAGCAAGTTTTACATTTCCAAAGTCATCGTTGTGGAAAGTATTGCAGAAGAAAATACAAGTGTAAAGGAAAATTGTACACCAAATATCGGTTTGGTTTTCCCCGTCCAGTGATTTCTAAAGAAAGAGTAAATTTTTTTTTCTCTGTAAGGCACACATTAACTCGCAAATCTCCAAAGAATACCTACAACTTAAAAAGAACAGAAGTGCCAAAGCATATCGATCATGACAATCCAGTCATTTTAAAAATGTGGAATGCGAACATGGACATCCAGTATGTTGCGGATAACTCAATTGCTGTTGCACGTTATGTTACATCATACATAAGAAAATCTGAAAAAACTGAGATGAAACAAATGTGGGAAGAAATTGCACAAGAGGATAGCCTTAACAAAAAATTGTATAGCTCTAGTTTGAAAATGGTTTCCCACCAAGAAAATGGATCGTATGAATGTTCAGACCGCTTGTGTTCTTCAAGTTTATATTCAAAGTCACGAGGAATCATTTGTGTATGTTTAGGTCCTGCCTGCAAACGAAAAGAGTGTTGAAATCATTGGAAGAAATTGAACAATTAGTAGCAAATGAGCCAGATAGTACAGACATTCAGTTGGACACATACTATCCGAAAAGGAGTCAACATCTGGAACAGCTATGTCTGTATGAAGTAGTTCAACATTACAGCTTCAAAAGAAATGTTAAAGAGAATTTGAGAGAAAGAAAGTTTGCAGTAGTTGGATGTCATGGTTGTTTAGTAAAACATGCAAAGGATAATCTTATAAACCAGAAGAAACTTAGTTGTGAAACTCCAGATAAGCGAGAATTTTACTATTTAGTACTTCTGCAGCTGTTTAAACCATGGAGTATCAAAAGTGAATTACTTGGAGAGTTTGACTGCTACGAACATTCTTTTAATGCTTGTAAAGATTGCATTGGATGTCAGATTTTCCCTACAGTTTTAAACATGTTGAATGAAGAAGTAGAACTGGAAAAGACTATTATAGCTGAAATAGCTCATGAAAGTTCTCAAGATAGAAGTAGTGGTCCATGTAGTCAAGATCCTCTTGGACAACCAATGCTGGAAAATTAAGCTGAGATTGCTATGCATGAAGTCGAAATTGCAATGCAACAAGCACACGAGGAGAATATAACATTGGAAAAGATAGAAGAACAAGTAAATGTTGAACAGAAAGAAATATATGTGTAAGAGAACAGATAGAACATGGTTTGTTGCATGAAAAAAAAGAATGTCTGTGTTCATCTTTTAAACCTCTTCTGATGTACATAAGTGGTCCTTGAAGTCCTGTCAGTCAGGCTTGACGGTCCCTTCCATTTAGAGGGTGGTGCGAACTTTCACGGCTGGACTCGCTGCGTGTCATTTCCTCCAAACAATGCCCAAGCATTAAAGACGCACTCCTCCAGTTGGTAAGTACAACTTTTATTCACCAAGTAAATAGAAGGGACCGTCAAGCCTGACTGACAGGACTTCAAAGACGGCGCAGTTAGTCCTACATAATTTGGAACAAGTTTACAGCCCTGGAAGCCGATTGAAGGGCTGTAAATGGTCCATGTAAATTCTTTTTAATTGCACAGAACTTTCAGAGGTTTGAATGCGGCTTGAATTTCACTGCAAGTACCGGCGTGTTTTGTAACTGAGAAAAAAATGACACACCGGAGGCCCATATAAATGAAAGCAATGCACAGGGGACGTGTGGTGAGCCTGAAAATGGATGTGCTTTTAAATATTGCCTCTGAAGAAAGTGCATGAATGCCTGAAATGCGTCAGGCTATGGACAAAATCGGGGAGCTGTAACCCTGTTCCTTGGTAAATAACCAACTGGAGGAGTGCGTCTTTAATGCAGGGGCATTTTTGGGAGGATATAATATTTCACTATATATATATCTGGAGAAGAGGAAAGGGTAGGCGGAAGAACACACATTGTGGGAGGAACAGAGAGCCAGAGGTTAACTGCGGTGTTGAGAGCGGACCCTAAGACTGGCATTTGGGAGGCTACTGCTGACCTAGAGGTACTGCCTGCACTGTCACAGCAACAGGACGCAGGGAAGAGACAGTCTCCTCCAAGACACCTCTAGAGTATGCTCATCTAGAAGTCCTGGCTTGTCAGGCACCTGCTCATTCTCTGGGTCCAGATTCTGAGTGGGCAGATGTGACAGTGGAAGGAGTGTATCTGCATCCTAAGGTTGTAGGCCCCCAACTTTGGAATGACCTAGGAGGCCAGAGGGACGTCAGGAGCAAGTGGGTGACTCCTTCACAGCGCCAAGGCTGGAAGTGTGGATATTCCAGGCACCAGATAGAAACTTCCACCTGTCAGCGAATGGCTAGGTATCTGGCTCCTGACACTGACAACTGTTAGTGACCTCTGTTGGTCAATTGCCTTTTGAAGAGCACAAGCTCTCACTTGGGGATAGAATCCGGACCTGAGAGGCACAATCTGCCACATCACCTTGTTGACCATGCTGGTGCTTTTCACCTGCTGGGTTGCCTCTATGGGTAGGATAGGGTTAGCGCTATCCCAGTTAGGTCTGCAACTTGGAATGGTTCTCATTGGATCATGGTAGCACCTGGGGCTGTACGTGACAGAGTAACAGTACTGTCAAAAGTAGAATTTGAGGGTAGTCCTAAAACTGTTGAAGTGGTCAACCCTCAAATTCCACCTTTGTAATGTACTTGAGCAGGAGGATCTTAGGCTGAAACTGATGCCACCAAAGTAGAGGGCTTTTCTACATTCTGTCCTCTAAAAATCAAGACGAACTGCCAAGGGAATGACTGTTGTTCCTTGCCTTCTTAGCTTTCTGCATTATCAACCCTACGTTTTTTGCTAGATTATTGAACTCTACACACTGAGAAACTGCTTTCCATTTCCACTTGCATGTGAACTGACCCTTAAAATCATGTTGAATTGGTGTACACCTAACTTGCATATTTAACACACTAATAAGTCTCTAGTCTATGGTATAAAATGTACTCGGGTCCGGTCAGTTGAATGTCACTAGTGGACAGCATAACATGTTGTGCCACTAATAAAGTAACAATGCAAATACAGCAGCTGGCCTGCCATCAGTAACCTGTCTCCTAGGTTTAAACTGTCAAATCAACTTGTCAAAGTAACCCATTTTGACAGGCCTAAACCCTCCTTTTAAATGTTAATATATCACCACTAAGGTAGCCTCAAATTCCCATGAGTCAGAGTTTATGATATGTAAGAGCAGGGCATGCAAAAGTGTAAACTAAACCATTGCTTAAAAGTAGAAAAAGACCTAAAAAGCTATTTTCTATGCTGAAGGGTTAGTTGTTCCATAAGAAAGCATTGGGCGTTAATGTTACAATTGAATACTGTTATCCCTGTCTAGGAAACCGAGAAAAAGTAGCATCATGGGTTACAAATCTAATTCATTGGTAAAGTCAGTTTTGTAACACATATTTTACAAAACACACTTTTAAACAGTTGTATTTAGTCTGCCCAAAACCTGCAGAAACCCATTTGCTTAATCAAGTAAGTACTTTTTGAGTTAGCGATTTTCAAAAATATCGAAAATACAGCTGTCAGAATTGAGGCATGAGCCTCTAACGCTGTAATGCTATCCTATGGGAGAAACATACACTGCATAGGTTCACTTGTCAATGACTTACAAGACAGTGTTTCTGGACTTAAGGTAAGTAGGGGACAATGTCCACAAAATCACCAAGAGTTTAAGTCTACCTGCCCTGGGGTGTCTGTGTGCTGAAGTGCTTTTCGTGGGGGTAGCCTCAAACCCTACATCTTGAAGTCAATGGGGAAGAGTACTGCAAACAAAGGCTGCAAGTGGCGACTGGGGACCAGTCCGGCAGAACCCGAAGGGGGGCTCAGCTCTTGAGGGTCTCAGGTCCACAGGGACACCGTCAGTTTCAATGGACTCAGGAGGGGGGCTACAGTGCATGTGTTTTTTATCCAGTGGGTCGGTAAGTTTGAGGTTCTCACAGTTCTTGGTGTATCTGCAGAAGAGGAAGAAGAACCCCAGCAAGACTCTGCAGTTTACATTGGCTGCCCATTGCCCAAAGAATAACATTTAAAAGCCTCTGCATTGCTCACAAGGCAATCTACGGCTCAGCCCCTAAATACATCAAAGATCGGCTCTTTAGGTACCTACCCACTAGGTCCCTACGGTCGGCTGAGTCATGTAACCTACTTTGCCCTCGGTATAACCTCACATCCAAAGGTGGCAGAGCCTTCTCGAGCACGGTCCCCCTGGCATGGAACCACCTGCCCGCGGAACTCAGGAAGGAAACAAACTTACTGTTGTTCAGGAAAAAGTTGAAGACGGTGATCTTTGAAGAGGCGTGGGGACCTCTGTGATTTGGCTTTTGTACCCACTGATGTTGTGTATCCGCTGAAGTTGCTTAGATACCCCTGGGTGATATAGCGCTCTACAAGCTCATAATAACATAACATAACAAGACCACTTCTGACATGGAGCTGGCCTCTGTTGGAGGCCCTCAACATGCAGGTTGGTTTTGACAGCAGCAGTGTTCAGGTTGGACACAAGCAATCCTTGGTGCTTGCAACAGGCTCAGGTACCCCGGGTATTGGTGCAGGGAGCCTCCAGGGGGGTTCAGCATCTCAAGTACTGGATGGTTCTATGGGAATGACCTCCTGAACATTCTGTGACCTTCTCCTGGGCTGCTGTGGACCAGCAGGTCAGCAGCTTGGTGAACTGGACTGTGCAGTCGGTAACTGTAGGCTACAGGTAATTGGCTTCTCCTCTTAAACTGAGATGCTGGAAGATTGTCAACGTGCTGGCAGCCTTCTGGGCTTTTGAAGGATGTACAGCTGCAGGACAATGCTGGTCTTTGCAATTGTCAGGACAGAAGCAGGCAGGGTTTGGCACCAAATCCACAGCTAGTCCACAGTTCTTGCTTTCCTCTGATCCTCTTTGTCCACCTTTGTTTTTATCCTGTTTAAATTATGTGTTTGAAAATGCCACTTTAGAAAGTGGGCATTATATTGCTTTACCATTCTGTTTGCCTCTGACTGTTTGTATATTCCTGTCTGCTTTTGCAGAGACAGGAGCTGGGGATGTGCACTCTAGACAGTCTCAAGGTGGGTTGAGTTGTGTCATGCCTGGCCTGAGCGACTCATCGCTGGGCTGAATAGACCTGGTCTGCATTTAGAGCAGTGGGAGGCATTTCGCTAGCACCTGAATAGGATGTGTCTCCTTTGCACAATGCTGTCTTCACCTCTTTTGGTCCTGCTGGACCAGGAAGGACGGAACTGGTTTGGACTGAGCTCAAAGACTCTGCCGCAAAGAGAACAATGACAAAATGGGGTATAAGTATTGGACCCTAAACCCCAGGACTTTAGAGTACTTCTGGAAACAAGAGAACCCTGCCAAGAAGAACAGCTGAAGAGCTGTGTGAGGAGGGCTGCCTTTTCTGTGTAAGGGGTGGGTTGGCCTGCAGTTGCTGATTCTGTCTGTGGTGGAGGAAAAAGACTGACTCTTTTTTCCCTGCTGTGGAATCCTGCTTGTGAAGAATCTCCAAGGGCTTGTGTGTGCTTGCCTCCTGTTGAAAGTCTCAGGGAGATAAAATACTTCAGAGAAACATCCTTTCTGGATTAAAAAAAGGATGCCTGGGAGGTGAGCTGGAGAAGTTGTGTGAGGAGCACTGCTCCTGATGTATGTGGGGTAGGACGACCTGTAGTGGCTGCTCCTGCCTGGAGCAGGAGAAGGACTGGACTGTTCTTTGCCTTTTTAAAACCAACCTCAAAGCGCAGGGTGAGTGCTTCATTTTCCCTGCTGTTGTGCTACATAGTGCAGGGTAAGAACTTCATTTTCATATTGTTGTGCCCCAAAGTGCAGGGTGGGTACTTCATTTTCCCCATCGTTATGCAAAGAATCACATGGTGAGCACTTCATTTTGTGGTGTCAAGGAGAGCACATGGTGGCTGCTGCTGGTAGCAGAGGGATCAGCACGTGGCCTATCCCCTCTTGGGGCAGGCAAGAAAAGCTTCCCGGGTCCCAAGTCTGGAGAGCATGTTGAGCACTGACCTCAGGACCCGGAAATCATGCCAGAGCCTCAGTGGGGTCCCCACTCCCTGACTCCGCCTCCACCAGCAGGAGAAAGGAGTCTGCAGTGGGGAAGGGAGCCCGCACAGTCCCGGGCAGTAGCCCCACCACAGATGGAGTAGCTCTGCTGACGCTGTGCAGTGGGCTGGCAGACAGAGTGGCTTCCCCCGGGACTGCCCCACTTGCTCCAGGAGCACCGTTGGTGAGGCGGGCCAAGGGCAGCAGCCCCTGTTCAGGTGGTTGCAACGTCAGCCTCGCCCTGCTGAGAGGGCTCCATTTCCTGTCCATTGTGCGCTGCACTCAGCGGCAGCTCCTTGTGTACCTAAGCACATGGGGGAACCAGCAATGTCTCCCCAAGTTTCCCTGCAGTGTCTGGGACCCCTCCCTCAGGTTGGTTGATATCATGGGGGCCCCGAGAAGTGGAATCAGGTAGCAGGACTGGGGAAGCGATCCTCGACGGAGGTCCCAATCCTGCTCAGGCAACTGTGTAATTACTATGTACCCTGTTAAAGCAGCAAAGAGGCCCTGTGGCTGCGTACTTAAGATCCAAAGTGGTGATTTGGGCACAATGTTATTTGGTGACCCACGCGTAACCTATCTGCATTTGATGCCCTAATGTTTTCAATTATGTTTTTTTACACCTGGTCATGCTAGGGTAACAAGTATCCGTTTCAGGAAAAACATAATATGTACAGTAATGATGCTCTGATGACATGGGCAATGGATCTATGACAAAATATAGAAACCCAAAATATTGAGATACAAAAAATATCGGAGCAATAATATCGATGTAAACAACATCGATATCCTATCTACAACAAGGTAAGTACTAAAATATCGAAAATAATATAGCGATGTCAAAATATCGTTTTAAAAAAATATCGTTTTTTTATTAACAAAATATGTACAATTAATAAAAAAACACTTAAAAATATAATAAACATAGTTATTTTTTTATATTATTTGGAATTAATAAGTGATATACATAATTTTAAAAATTAATTAAACATATACATATAATATATATATACTTACTTGATTTAATATTTTAATATTTATTGTAATAACTTATAAATAATTAAAAATAATATAAATTACAAATTCATATACACACATAAAATTAATACCATAAATAAAAATAAAATTATTATGCAAAACAAATTAAAAAAAATAATTTACTTTTATTATTTTTAACATTAATTAACATTAATTATATAATGCATTAACTAAAACAATACAAGAAATATTAAATAACAGAGGGAATAAAATAGTATTTCAACTCCAAAAAAACAACAGTAAGGAACATGTTGGATAGCGTAGGGGTAAAAATAACTATTCCCACTCCAAAGAGTGCAACAGTATGGAAAGTGTTGGATAGCATAGTGGTGAAAATGACTATTCCCACTCCAAAGAGTGCAACAGTAGGGAAAGTGTTGGATAGCGTAAGGGTAAAAATTACTATTCCCACTCCACAGAGTGCAACAGTAGGGAAACTGTTGGATAGCGGAGGGGTAAAAATTACTATTCCAACTGCAGTGAGTGCAACAGTAGGGAAAGTGTTGGATAGCGTAGGGGTAAAAATTACTATTCCCACCCCAGTGAGTGCAACAGTAGGGAAAGTGTTGGATAGCATAAGGGTAAAAATGACTATTCCCGCTCCAGAGAGTACAACAGTAGGGAAAGTGTTGGATAGCGGAGGGGTAAAAATTACTATTCCCACTCCAGTGAGTGCAACAGTAGGGAAAGTGTTGCATAGCGTAGGGGTAAAAATTACTATTCCCACTCCAGTGAGTGCAACAGTAGGGAAAGTGTTGGATAGCGTAAGGGTAAACATTACTATTCCCACCCCAGTGAGTGCAACAGTAGGGAAAGTGTTGGATAGCGTAAGGGTAAAAATGACTATTCCCGCTCCAGATAGTGCAACAGTAGGGAAAGTGTTGGATAGCGTAGGGGTAAAAAATACTATTCCCACTCCAGAGAGTGCAACAGTAGGGAAAGTGTTGGATAGCGTAGGGGTAACAATTACTATTCCCACTCCAGAGAGTGCAACAGTAGGGAAAGTGTTGGATAGCGTAGGGGTAAAAATTACTATTCGCACTCCAGAGAGTGCAACAGTAGGGAAAGTGTTGGATAGCGTAGGGGTAAAAATTACTATTACCACTCCAGAGAGTGCAACAGTAGGGAAAGTGTTGGATAGCGTAGGGGTAACAATTACTATTCCCACTCCAGAGAGTGCAACAGTAGGGAAAGTGTTGGATAGCGTAGGGGTAAAATTACTATTCCCACTCCAGAGAGTGCAACAGTAGGGAAAGTGTTGGTTAGCGTAGGGGTAAAAATAACTATTCCCACTCCAAAGAGTGCAACAGTATGGAAAGTGTTGGATAGCGTAGTGGTGAAAATGACTATTCCCACTCCAAAGAGTGCAACAGTAGGGAAAGTGTTGGATAGCGTAAGGGTAAAAATTACTATTCCCACTCCAAAGAGTGCAACAGTAGGGAAACTGTTGCATAGCAGAGGGGTAAAAATTACTATTCCCACTGCAGTGAGTGCAACAGTAGGGAAAGTGTTGGATAGCGTAGGGGTAAAAATTACTATTCCCACCCCAGTGAGTGCAACAGTAGGGAAAGTGTTGGATAGCGTAAGGGTAAAAATGACTATTCCCGCTCCAGAGAGTACAACAGTAGGAAAAGTGTTGGATAGCGGAGGGGTAAACATTACTATTCCCACTCCAGTGAGTGCAACAGTAGGGAAAGTGTTGGATAGCGTAGGGGTAAAAATTACTATTCCCACTCCAGTGAGTGCAACAGTAGGGAAAGTGTTGGATAGCGAAAGGGTAAACATTACTATTCCAACTCAAGAGAGTGCAACAGTAGGGAAAGTGTTGGATAGTGTAGGGGTTAAAATTACTATTCCCACTCCACAGAGTGCAACAGTAGGGAAAGTGTTGGATAGCGTAGGGGTAAAAATTACTATTCCCACTCCAGATAGTGCAACAGTAGGGAAAGTGTTGGATAGCGTAGGGCTAAAAAATACTATTCCCACTCCAGAGAGTGCAACAGTAGGGAAAGTGTTGGATAGCGTAGGGGTAACAATTACTATTCCCACTCCAGAGAGTGCAACAGTAGGGAAAGTGTTGGATAGCGTAGGGGTAAAAATTACTATTCGCACTCCAGAGAGTGCAACAGTAGGGAAAGTGTTGGATAGCGTAGGGGTAAAAATTACTATTCCCACTCCAGAGAGTGCAACAGTAGGGAACGTGTTGGATAGCGTAGGGGTAACAATTACTATTCCCACTCCAGAGAGTGCAACAGTAGGGAAAGTGTTGGATAGCGTAGGGGTAAAATTACTATTCCCACTCCAGAGAGTGCAACAGTAGGGAAAGTGTTGGATAGCGTAGGGGTAACAATTACTATTCCCACTCCAGAGAGTGCAACAGTAGGGAAAGTGTTGGATAGCATGGAAGTTACAAATAACATACTTATAAAAAATCATTAATATTTTAAATTATTAAAAAAATATATTTATTGAATTAATCCAAACTATTTACAAAAACCAATAAATAATTTTATTTAAAATAATTACCAATTAATAAAAATTAATTACCAATTTATTTAAAAGATTTTATAATTCCTAAAAAATGAATAATTAATTTAGTATAATTAAATTACTTCACACCCTATTCCCCTATAAACCCATAATCCGCTACAAACATAATTATCACTTAATAAATTATTTAAAATAAATTACCAATTAATTTAAAAGATTTTATAATTCCTAAAAAATAAAAAATTAATTTAGTATAATTAAATTCCTTCCCACCCTATTCCCCTATAAACCCACAACCCGCTACAAACATAATTATCAATTAATCAATTAATTAAAATAAATTACCAATTAATACAAATTAATTACCAATTAATTTAAAAGATTTTATAATTCCTAAAAAATTAAAAATGTATTTAGTATAATTAAATTACTTCCCACCCTATTCCCCTATAAACCCACAACCCGCTACGGTACTAAAATGCAATATTTACTTAAATTACATTAATAAAAAATAATACATATTAAATACATAACAATATACATCAAAATAATATAAAAATCGATATTAGTAACATCGATATTACTAATATCGATATTAGTAACATCGATATTACTTACATCGATATTAACAAAATAGATATTACTTACCTCCGAAATTCTGTCCCTTCGATATTAAAAAATTCGATATTACTTACCTTCTATATTATGTCCCTCGATATTTCAAACTCGATATTATGGTATATCGATATTAACACATCGATATTTTGTCTGCATACCATGGGCAATATGTATCAGTTTATTATATTTCTTATGTTTACCATATCAGTGATGTTATGTCAATTGTCTAGTTGGCAAAGTGATTTATCAGATTGTGGTCTTATGTGTCATATGCCAAGTGATTTGGATAACCTTGTGTGGAGTCTCTTTGTGGTGTGCCTAGTGTGTCCCTGGTGGGGGTGTGTTGCGCAAACGATTTATACATTGCCTCTGGGATAAGCTTGACTGCTCTGCCAGGCTACCAATGAGGTGAGCTGGGGTTATCTTAGGTTTGTAACTCCCTTATCATGACTAGAGTGGTAGGTTCTACCTCGGTTAGGTGCATACCCTAGCCAACTAGGAACCCCATTTTATAACAAATACTTTCTATTCCTCGGCTGTACATTTTATTCAACTTCACCAATTAGGATTTTGGATTTATTCTTAAAGACATTTGAAGAAGTAGTTGTATTCTCAAGCAGTACTTAGGCCTACAGTTCTTTTTTTAAACTTTTGCAATAAGATACCCTTCGTTTTTTAGGAAAAAAATAAATCCAGACTAGGAGATAAAAATAATGAAAAGTCACTCAGTGTTAGTTTCTCCAAGCCAAATTTTAACAGGCTGCTGTATAATGTGACTGTGTAATTAGACCTGTGAAGAAGTTTCATTCAGAATGCTCATTATTCAGTTGCCTACAAACTCTGCAAATCAAAAGCATTTCTTACCGAAGTTTGCACAATATAATTCTGTCGCTTGTTAAAATTAAACCCCATTGTGCATTTATAAACCTTGTTTCCGAATTCATTTGGCAAGACTTTTCCACAGACATGTGTGCAGAGCCAAATGACACTTGTGAGTCTGCAAATGCTCTACCAATCTGTAGAAAAGCTGATTTATTTCGTATTTCTCGATTGAATGCTGTTAGGATATGGGAAATATATGTGTGTTTTTTCTGTTATCCTTCACTGTACGTAGGTATATGTCATTTTCCTCCATTGGTGACAATTACCCCATGTCAGGCTCTTAAGCCACGACGACCCGTAAAACAGCAAAAAATATACATGCTTTAATTTATTTTATTTTCCCAGCACACCATCGCTGGAGCTTATTGGTGCTAAGTAACAGTCTACATTTGTGCATAGAACTAAGTAAATATCAAAAGAAGACTTAAACATGAAGGGCCATATGTATCAAGCCTTTTTTCCGCTTGCAAACGGGCAGAATCTCAAAACCGGCCCATTTGCGAATTGGAAAAAGCCTTTTGGGATGTATCATCCCAAAAGGCCATCGCAAAATAGAGAAACTTGCAATTCTCTATTTTGCAAATGCAATTAAGGAATTGCAAATTGCGATTCCTTAAATGCAATTCTGGAAGCACCAGAAATGTGCGATTTGGCCTTAAGGAATTGCAACTATCTAGTTGGTGGTAATTTGCGATTTTCTTTAAAAAGCACTTTTTTAATTTTTAAAAGTGCCATATGTTGCAAATACATGCATATTTCAGGTGTGCAACAGGGTGTCCTTTTGGCACCCTTGCAACCTTGAAATTGCATTCTCAATTTGCAATTCATTAATTGGTAATCGCAAAATGAGAATGTCTTCCCATTCATTCCTATGGGCCTCCTAGCCCATAGGAATGAATTGGAAGGTATTCCTTATTTGCGAATCTCAATTTGCAATTCGCAAATAAGGAATATGTGGGATTCGCAAAATTTTTAGCAAATCCTACATACATTGCATTTTGCGATTCTCTAAATGTGATTCGCTAACAATCTCAATTTGACAATTGCAAAACTCTTTTTTGATACATATGGCCTGATTTTTTTAGCTCTTTCTTAAACTTGACAATAAACACTTTATTACTGAATTGAGTGGGTTAGTTGTTGAATGACATAGCGGCATGTACAATATTGGAAAGTTAGCTGAAGGAGCGAAAAAGAACCTCAAATAGTAATCACAATCATTGTTAAGGTGAACAACTAAAGTGAATACTTAAACCTGTGCTGAACTCTTGGGTAGGGTTGCTTAGCACAAAAGCAGTCAGGCTTAACCTAGACACAATGGGGCCAATTACGAAGTCGGTCGGAAGGGCATCCGAGAGCCTGACGGAGTCCAATCGTCCGAACGACTTGTTTTCAGATGCGGTTTTCCCAACCGATGTATTATGATGTCCAAAACCCATTGCCTACCGACTGACTCGGTCACTCTGAATCCGGCTGGATATTCTGACTGAGGAGTATTTCGTAAAAGCCGAATGGAGCAGTTTGGAGCCGCTTCCGAACCTGCCCGCCCTATTACGATGTGTACTTCCAACATGCCAAATCTGTTGGACCAACCACCTCATCAGAGCAGTAGGAAGGGGAGTATTTCAACTCCAAACCAAATCTCATCACAGCACAATTCCTGCAACCAAGACTGTGCAGCTATGCATTCCATTGTGCATGTCAGCCCTCTACTGTACATCTGTGATGAATATTACAACCCCAACCTAAGCGGTTGTTGCCAACACTAAGTTAGACACTTACCTCTACAGAATAACGTAACTACCCCACAAAAGACAATACAGTAGAAAGCAGGGGCGCAATGGAGCCAAATTTCAGGGTGGGGGGGCTAATATTTCCAGCAATGTGTCCTTCAATAATGTAACAGGTGCTCATGAAAAGTGCGGCAATACCTTCGGGTGTATTTCGAGCTGCGTAAAACTGCAAAAAAAAAAAAACCCTAAGGTTACTTTTCAGGAAATGCATTTGCACACTGTGGCAGCAAAAGTAATTTGCAGCTTTAAGAAACGGCAAAGTGGAGATGCAGGGGCTCTAGTAACAGGTGGAAAACCAACAAAGCCTCGTCATCAAGTAAATGGTTTTTAAAGACCTGTGAAATACTTGGGTGCAGCTGCGATAAGATGCCAGACCAGCCACCCACAGCAGCTCAAGAACTGTCTTTGTGTGTGTCCGGGAAGCTGTTCTGCCCAGGCAGACACACACGACAGGATGGCTGAAGCCCTGAGCACCCAATGGGCATTGCATTCTACTAGAAAGTGTTCCATACAGGCTCGGATTGGGAAGGCAGGCAATCAGGCATTGGTCGATGGGCTAGTGCCCCAGGGTCATCTGTGGGCTGGATTTTTGAGGCCTCTGTAAACCACCCCAAGTGAAAGACTTTCTTCCCCAGTCCCCTCCAGGCCAATTGAATGTGGTGCCAGTATCTTGTTCGCTCCCAAGCCGCGCTGTAAATTGAGGCTGGGGGCCAGCCTTTGGGTCATTCTCACCTTGGCGCCCCTCCTCGCATGCCCTGCCAGGAGCAGTGTTATCTCCCCCGCCGGGCCATCAATGTGAGATCTTGGCAGATGCAGGGAGGGTGGATTGTATGCAAGGGCCTCACAGGGGGGCATGTTTTATTTGGCCATTCTCACCTACCCACAACCACCTTGATTAGCAGCAGTTTGCTTTTTGACTCCTCCCTTGCAAGGTAAATGCCCTGAGGCTATAATGAAAGGGATGATCACAGAGTGCGGGCCACTTTCTTTTAGAGTACCGAAGCCTAATCGTGGCCCCAATCCGACCCTGGTTCCGTAGCACGTTGTGTATGTCAAATTAGGTAATATACTCATCAGGTAGGTACATTCAGACCTCAAAATACTGGGGGAAACACACATTTTACTTTGGATGAATGTCCATAGCCACATATATGTAAGTATAACAAAGTGAGTGTATAATGAGCACACCACAGCACACAATGAAACATCATCACAGGAAAACATAACTTCTGTGTACTCACAAAAGTATGTCCACAGAGACATATTAAATGCCACCATGCCCACACCTACATGCATCAGTTCCACAGGCAAAATCCTAATATCTGAAACGCATAAAAAGACCACAACATCTCATATCATTGGAAGTCACATTGCAGGAAGTGATACCATTCATTCTAATTACTTTCCCACTTGCAAAACACCATAGCAGATGCACACTATTTACTCTGGATAGCTTCAAAAGAAACAACAACATGTAGAAATCACACAGGAAAGTGAAGTCAAATTCTATAGCTGATCTACCAAGTAGCAAGACAATGCCTTCCCATCATCAGATGGAAAACCTAGGCCTAGCTTGTTTACCTTCTCACACCTCACATTAACTGATGCACCAATTCTTGACAGACCAATACATGTCTACAAACAACAGATTAACTACTTCAGTCCAACCTGGACTGCCAATCCCCCATTGGCCCAATCACACAGTCCCACATCCTGTGTCCTGATGAGTACAACAGTTCAGAGTAGGTATCCAACAAAGCCTACTTCCACCATCATCTCAGCCTCACCGCAGGCCACGTAGGCAGGTTGTCACAGGGAGACACACCAGAATGGGATGTAGGATGTGTCAGGAATGACAACACAGGAAGAATCCAGTGCAGATCCAGAGCAAGACTCAGACAGATTAATCCCTTACATACAATCAGTACCATGCATGCAGGTCAGATAGCACGTACGCCACACTCAAATACATTGGTACACAACTATTTTAGAGCACCCTATGCTTTGCCAGGCCAGGGTGGCATGCCCGTGGTGGACCAGTGTCATTCACCCATCACTATTTGCTTAGGCTGGCCAGCAGGGCATGGGATAGGTCATCTACCTGTACAGTCAGGACAGGGTATTAAAATGTCCCACTTGAAGTCACAGCACTCAAGTAAGGGACAAAGTGGGATGTGGCTTAAAGAGCCAACATGGCAGATGCAGCCTTGTGAGGCTCTGGTTACCCAAGCCGAAATCTGCCAGAATCCTTCCTGAATCTGGATCCCAGCAATCAATTTAAACAACCCTGGTCAAAGAGTTCGGGCAGAGCTTCGTTCTGAGCGGCAACGGTGGCCCAGAGACTGGATCGGGCCACAAAAGATGGATGCACGGTCATGGCCTGGCCCATGCTGCTGCCGATCCGTGGATTGTAGCAGCCCCATCCCTTGGCAATAGCCGCGGCCATAACAGGAGGCAAGGTTTAACTTTCCAGGTCAAAATGGCAGCGAATACTACACAGACATGCTCTGCAATGGCAGGCCTGAGCCACTGTTAGAGGTCTACTTAACTGGGTGGCACAATAAGTGCTGCAGGCCCACTAGTAGCATTCAATTTGCAGGCCCTGGGCACATGTAGTGCACTTTACTAGGGACTTGTAAGTACATTAAATATGCCAACTGCGGACAGGGAAATATTACCATGTTTAGGGGGGAGAGCACAAGCACTTTAGCACTGATTAGCAGTGGTAAAGTGCATAGAGTCCTAAAGCCAGAAAAAGCAACGTCATAAAAGTGGAGGAGGTAGGCAAAAAGCTGGGGAAAGGAACACCCTAAGGCTGTAAGATCTAACAACAGGGCCTCAGCTTTTATGCTGCCAAAGGAAAAGCTGTTCTTGTGAGGGAAGGTGATCAGGCTGTTATTAACTTTTTGCAACACAGGTCTTTCCAGGTTACCTGAAAAAGAGCGAGCTAATTATATGACCCTGTCAGTGTATATATTCATGGGAGGCACAGGAAAGATGCTGGGAACTTAGATGGTATTCCACTGCTCTCCTGAGGAGTGTATTGGACCATGGCTTAAAGGAGACATATGAAAATTCATCATGGAAGCCTCATTTCTGTTGATCCAGCCAATAATTAAAATCACACAGTATCATATTCTTATTCTTATTTTAAGAAGAGTGTGGGATATCATTCAAAAGGGCTTGCAAGTTGTCAATGATGTATTTGACACAGGGGCATAGCTGCCATTGAGATATCTGCCACAGGGATATAGCTCCCATTGGTGCAGTGACACCGGGACCCTGAATTCTGAAGTGTGTGCTAAACCCAGGTCATTGATGTATTTTGCAATTCAGACAGCTGCTAGAAGGCAATTTACCTTCTTTCCAGAGGTGCCACTGACACGCAGGTGTGTTATCTGGTACTTGCATGCTTGGGAGCACTCTCCCTACGTAGTGAATCAATGTCATACATTCCTTTGGAACCTCTAATTGTGTATGGTTCCATTAGGCTATATTGAGATGAATTGTAACTGGAGCCTGGCTTGGAAGGGTGGATAGGACGTTTCTCCTGTGGCTTGTACTTAATAAATAACAGAAGAAGAACTTCAGTGTGGTGATTAATCTTCAAGCCTGAGTACTTAATTTACTACAATCAGGGTCGGACTTGAAACAGCACCCAGCCCTGGCAGATTGCTGCCCGACCGGCCCTGGGAGCAGGGGAGGGGGATTTGGGGGGTTTGGGGGTGCTGGTAAGAAGCACTGCTGCAAAACTGGCCCCCAGTGACAAAACTGCTCCCACAGCCCCAAAACCAACCCCCACCCCTCTGGCCAACAGGGGAAATGCCTGGTGCCCACTACGGCCACTACAGCCCAGATTAGAACTGGTTATACCACTGAGATGGCAGATGATAAGTGAGAAGAATATGAAAGTTTCTGGAGCTAGTTTCACAGAACAAATCAATGACTCCCCCTCCCCAGAAAAGATTTTTGGGGGGAAAGCAGTTTAACTTCAAGTTATAATCTGAATAAAAAACCAACTCAGCTGCCTACCTAGAAACAAAATATAGGGAAATTTGCTTTGAGGAGAGACTTATTGGCTTGGTTCTACCACATATTTAGACCTCTAAAAGCATTGGACCTTTACAGCAATAGATTTTGCCAAGACAGATTGCTATGATTGTGACCTCAAGCTTGAACTCTTAAAGAGCGTCCCGAGGTTGGAAACTTTTATTGGTGGCTCAGGAGATATAAAAACCTCTTTTTATGCTCGTGCTACATTGTATTCCTAAGAACGAAGTAAGTCATCCATTTCACAAGCACAGGGATAGCTAAAAGTATGTGCTAAATACCTGGGCGTGGTGCTTCTATTGAACTGCAGGGCAGTACTGATTTCAGAGTACATGCTTTTAAGAGATCATTGAATAAAGAAAATCTTAGAAAATTGTTAAAATCGCCTCCTAGTTCTAAGCAGAGAATTAGCAATTGAAAGAGGTTATATTCTTTCGCTTATGCTGAAAGGTATAAATGTGTTCGACTGGCCTAAAATGAAAATAAGGGACATTGTACAAATTAAGGGGCTCATTAGGATGGCGGACGGAAGTGCGACCGCCGTCCTGGAGTAGGCGGAAAATGCCTTTTCCGTGTCCGCCTGCCACGGACAGTCCAACCGCCATATTAGGATGGGAAACACTGTCAAAACTCCGTACGCGGCGGAAGAGAACGCACCTCCGCGGAATTACACCCGACCCCGCGGCGGACGTAACCAATCCAGAGACACCGCCGTACGGAATGACGCCTCCGACCGTGTCCCAAATCACGATGGCAGAAAACACACATAAAACCACTGCGGAAAAACAACCTGCCTGAACACTGCGGATTTCCCACAGTGAACAAACCACACATTGCTAAGATACCCACCACAACCAGCTCGCCCACACGGACCCAGTGCTACACGCTTTTCCGATACTCTTCGCGATCCTCCACCAGCAAGTCATGGACCATCATCGACGACGACGCAGGTACTCTACACACCATTTACTGTCAGAAGGGGAGTACCTGGCAGGGCTGTGACGTTGGGAGGGGGAGTGTCATGTACGAGAAACCACATCAGATCGCACAAACATATCCACAATCGAAGTACACATTCAGGAATGACAACGACAAACCAGTACACATGAATGACTTGCTTTATTAAACATAATCGGGGTACAATCTCTGAGTATGCAAGAGCATGGGCACTGGGTACAACAGAGCAGGTACATGATAGGCAGCACATGAGAGGGCAGAATGCAGTATCAGAACAGCAACAGGGCATTGTGGCCAACAGAGCAGGTACATCAGAGGCAGCACATGAAAGGGCACAATGCAGTATCAGAACAGCAACAGGGCATTGTGGACAACAGAGCAGGTACATGATAGGCAGCACATGAGTGGGCAGAATGCAGTATCAGAACAGCAACAGGGCATTGTGGACAACAGAGCAGGTACATCAGAGGCAGCACATGAGAGGGCACAATGCAGTATCAGAACAGCAACAGGGCATTGTGGACAACAGAGCAGGTACATGATAGGCAGCACATGAGAGGGCAGAATGCAGTATCAGAACAGCAACAGGGCATTGTGGACAACAGAGCCGGTCCATCAGAGGCAGCACATGAGAGGGGCTAGGTGCATCAACAGTCCATTGCACTGAACAGGTCCATCAGAGGCAGCACATGAGAGGGGCTAAGTACATCAACAGTCCATTGCACTGAACAGGTCCATCAGAGGCAGCACATGAGAGGGGCTAAGTGCATCAACAGTCCATTGCACTGAACAGGTCCATCAGAGGCAGCACATGAGAGGGCAGAATGCAGTATCAGAACAGCAACAGGGCATTGTGGACAACAGAGCAGGTACATGATAGGCAGCACATGAGAGGGCAGAATGCAGTATCAGAACCGCAACAGGGCATTGTGGACAACAGAGCAGGTACATCAGAGGCAGCACGTGAGAGGGGCTAAGTGCATCAACAGTCCATTGCACAGAACAGGTCCATCAGAGGCAGCACATGAAAGGGGCTAAGTGCATCAACAGTCCATTGCACTGAACAGGTCCATCAGAGGCAGCACATGAGAGGGGCTAAGTGCATCAACAGTCCATTGCACTGAACAGGTCCATCAGAGGCAGCACATGAGAGGGCAGAATGCAGTATCAGAACAGCAACAGGGCATTGTGGACAACAGAGCAGGTACATGATAGGCAGCACATGAGAGGGCAGAATGCAGTATCAGAACAGCAACAGGGAATTGTGGCCAACACTGCAGGTACATCACTAGCAACACCAGTACGTGGGTCAAGCTACCCGTCCCAACGACAACAACAGTGCAAGGCTGGTTACAATGGACAATGTACACACCAAGTCAAATCACATGGGAGTGAAGTGAACAGCACCTCACATCACATAATCAGGTGGACTGCTTGAACTACCTGCCTCGGACACACTGCCAGCACCAGAAACAGGAGTGTGAGACACAGCCACAGCTCGAGTGACTGACACATGAGCCACACACCCCGACACACTGCCAGCACCAGAAACAGGAATGTGAGACACAGCCACAGCTCGAGTGACTGACACTTGAGCCACAGACCCTGACACACTGCCAGCACCAGAAACAGGAGTGTGAGACACAGCCACAGATCTACTGACTGACACATGAGCCACAGATCCCGACACACTGCCAGCACCAGAAACAGGAATGTGAGACACAGCCACAGATGTAGTGACTGACACATGAGCCACAGACCCCGACACACTGCCAGCACCAGAAACAGGAATGTGAGACACAGCCACAGCTTGAGTGACTGACACATGAGCCACAGACCCTGACACACTCCCAGCACCAGAAACAGGAGTGTGAGACACAGCCACAGATCTACTGACTGACACATGAGCCACAGACCCAGACACACTGCCAGCACCAGAAATAGGAGAGGGCACAACAGAGACAGTGCTACTACATGAAGCATGACAGCAAACAACAGACACAGTGCCACCATCTGACACATGAGTGTCAACTGCAGCTGCGCCACTGGGACCAGTGAAATGATGAGCCACAGGGCTGTACGGGCCAGGAGGCAGGGTGGCCCTGGGAGCTGGGGATAGCTGTACTTGAGCAACATCGGGGTGTTCAGGTGTCAATTGTGTGTGTCTACGTTTCCTAGAGATATGTGAGTGCACCCTGGACATGACTGGACTGGTAAGTGGTGTGGCCTCATCTGAAACATCACCCAGCGAAGGTGGATCATCTGCTGGTGGGAGTCTGCTCTCTGGGGACGTGCTGGACCCTGCTTGTCATTTGCTGTGGGCCTGCCTTCTGCCCTCTAAATCATATGTAATGGGGGATGCAACTACAGGGTACTCCTTCCTCTGCTACTGACGGGCGTGGATGGGAGTAGAGGTATGGGGGGACTCCACCGCGGACACATCTTTACTACGTTCTTTCAACAACATCAGCCTCAGTGCAGCCAGGGGTGATGTATGCCTGTCCTTGATAGAGCTAGTGTCTATGGGAGAAGCCCTGTCCCTTGGATGTGCCTTGGCCATAGGAGGTGTCCTGTCCCTGGAAGTTCCCTGATCCCTGGCCGGTGCCCTGTCCCTGGGTGCAGACTTTTCCCTTGTAGTGTACCTGTCTCTAGAAGCAACCTTGTCCCTGGGAGTGTCCCTGCTCTTGGGAGTTGCCCCTTCCTTTGTAGTGTCCTTGTCCTTGGGAGTGTCTCTTCTCTTGGGAGTTGCCCCTTCCTTTGTAGTGTCCTTGTCCTTGGGAGTGTCCCTGCTCTTGGGAGTTGCCCCTTCCTTTGTAGTGTCCTTGTCCCTGGGAGTGTCTCTTCTCTTGGGAGTTGCCCCTACCTCTGTAGTGTCCTTGTCCTTGGGAGTGTCCCTGCTCTTGGGAGTTGCCCCTTCCTTTGTAGTGTCCTTGTCCTTGGGTGTGCCCCTGCTCTTGGGAGTTGCCCCTTCCTTTGTAGTGTCCTTGTCCTTGGGAGTGTCCCTGCTCTTGGGAGTTGCCCCTTCCTTTGTAGTGTCCTTGTCCCTGGGAGTGTCTCTTCTCTTGGGAGTTGCCCCTACCTTTGTAGTGTCCTTGTCCCTGGGAGTGTCCCTGCTCTTAGGAGTTGAACCTTCCTTTGTGGTGTCCTTGGTAGTGTCCCTGGACTTGGGAGATGCCCTTCCCTTGGGACTACCTTTTGTGGGGGATGCCTGTGTAGCATGTGTAGCCATTTCCACCCACACCCCTTGAGGATCCTGTGTGTCAACTCCAGTGTAGCTCACGTCGTCTTTGCTGCCAGATTTACCAGTCCTAGGGGATGGGGTCTGTGCTCTCCGTGCCCTGCCCTGCTGCCTGTGGCTGCTCCTAGAGCAATAACCTGTAAAAGAGTCCTGCTCGGAGAAGTCACTCCACCCTGAGACATCAAGTGGTGTGGATGGGGGAACAGAAGTAGCACCCTGTCTTTGCGACTGTACAATGGCAGAAGACAAAGTGTTTGCCAATGACTGAACTGTTCTGTGTAGACCAGCAACATCGCCATGCATACCCTCCATGAATGCCACCACCTGCCCCAACTTCCTATCGTGGTCTTGGAATGCATTGATCATGTTGGTCTGCCCTACACACAGCTGTCGCAGCAGATCTACAGCCTCTGCACAAAGCGCACTTTGTGTCACCGGGGCAGGGGCGGCGGTGCCAGCACCAAAGGCCACTCTGCTCCCCTACTTCTGCATGCACGAGCAGTACTTGGTGCAGTCGGCGGCAATGTGGGACCTGTGTGCTGTGTCCCGACTGAAGGTGTTGATTGCCCACTCCCTGTCTGTGACAACAGTGCCGAGTCACCACCACTGTTGGAAGATGAGGACGATGGTGTTTCCACATGTGAGTCCTCAGGGACGGTCCTGTCCCCCTCTCCGGGGCTGCCCTCTTCAGTGTCAGTCTGCGTGTGTGTGACCTCTGATCCGGAAGCATTGCCACCACTCATCTCCGTCGTCTGTGGGTCAGTGCCCTCTGCCAAAGCTGAAATAGCGAGAAACGAGGTGTGAGTAAGTGCCACACTCACGTACTGAAGGACAACAGATCTAGAATTCCATTACATACATAGTACATGTAGCACACATCCTGCACACGTCCCACCCCTACCAGTCATCCTCACATCAAAGAACCGGTGTTGGCTGTCAAACATGTACATCATACGAACATGGCAAGTGCCTGTAGATCTGCACACATGTCATGCCATGGGACCACAGACCTCAACGGCATGTCCTGGAACCCTCAACTACTAAGCAAGTGGGCTGTCCACCTGGCGGACATGGATGCCAACGCTCACTCCGCTAATGGCACCAGCATGGTATTTCAGTTAAACATACGCCCCACGGAAGTCACTACTGTGTCTGAGCACCAATACATGCATTGCAGGCCCAAGTAACATACACATACATTCTGCTTACCGCTAGTTTGCTGTGGATCCCCACTCAGCCGAGCGGGCAAGTCAGGACGTGTCACAGCAATGATACGGTGCATAAGAGGGGTCATGGTGCGGCGGGCCAGACGTGTAGATCTTGGAATCATCCCCAGTGTCATCTCCGCCACATTCTTGCTAAGCCTGGATATGTCGTCCCAGCGCTTGTTTACAACAAGGGGTGGTGATGGACAGAGTCTCTGAATTAAGCAGAGTACTCTCACCCAGTCAAGAGATCAGGGCTAGATCCAACACTGTTTTTTAGCTCATTGCACCATCCCAGTTTCAGAACCTGGCTGTATGCAAATTAGTCTGTCCCTGGCCCAGTGCATCATGGGAACAGGGCAGACCAGACTACAAAAGCCAATTCTTACACTGGGAAGGAAACAAGCTTCCGGGGACCGGTTTCTGGCATTCCAGCCGTCTTCGGCCCGGCTTGCTTGAATCCTGATGGTGCAATGAGCAAGGGACTCACATCTGAGTATACCCTTCCACGCTTAGGGTAGACAAAATTATTTACAACAAGGGGTGGTGATGGACAGAGTCTCTGAATTAAGCAGAGTACTCTCACCCAGTCAAGAGATCAGGGCTAGATCCAACACCATTTTTTAGCTCATTGCACCATCCCAGTTTCAGAACCTGGCTGTATGCAAATTAGTCTGTCCCTGGCCCAGTGCATCATGGGAACAGGGCAGACCAGACTACAAAAGCCAATTCTTACACTGGGAAGGAAACAAGCTTCCGGGGACCGGTTTCTGGCATTCCAGCCGTCTTCGGCCCGGCTTGCTTGAATCCTGATGGTGCAATGAGCAAGGGACTCACATCTGAGTATACCCTTCCACGCTTAGGGTGGACAAAATTATTTACAACAAGGGGTGGTGATGGACAGAGTCTCTGAATTAAGCAGAGTACTCTCACCCAGTCAAGAGATCAGGGCTAGATCCAACACCGTTTTTTAGCTCATTGCACCATCCCAGTTTCAGAACCTGGCTGTATGCAAATTAGTCTGTCCCTGGCCCAGTGCATCATGGGAACAGGGCAGACCAGACTACAAAAGCCAATTCTTACACTGGGAAGGAAACAAGCTTCCGGGGACCGGTTTCTGGCATTCCAGCCGTCTTCGGCCCGACTTGCTTGAATCCTGATGGTGCAATGAGCAAGGGACTCACATCTGAGTATACCCTTCCACGCTTAGGGTGGACAAAATTATTTACAACAAGGGGTGGCAGTGTGTGTGTCGTCTATTGCACACCCCCACTGCCCGTACATCACGTGCTATGGTCCTCCACACGGCCTTGCGAAGGTGCAGCTTTACCTACCATGATGGGAGACAAGAGGGTAACGTAAGTGGACAGTATGACATGCACAAACATCGTAGTAACACGTTTCTACATGCAGCCATGCTCAGCAATACACATGTGAAGGTCCCACAGCACACCGCCAGGCTTGCAGAAGACAGGAGCCACTGAACACCTCATGGCCAACAACATGTACACCACTGAACTTACCACCTGTCCGGGTGCACCGTAGAGCCGTTGGTAGTGGCTGAGCACACCGTCCACAAGGACATCCAGCTCTGCTGCGGTGAAGGGACGAGACCGGGTCTCTCGTACTCTCTGCATGGCAAGGTCCTGGACTGTGGCACTACAGCAGCAGCCGTTGGTCAGCTCAGCAGCAGCAGGTCGAGGTGATGGTCACAGGCAGCAGCCGTTGGTCAGCTCAGCAGCAGCAGGTCGAGGTTATGGTCACAGGCAGCACTGGATCAAAGCAGTGAATGTGTGCTTGTGAAAGTCACACATATATAGGGCCCTGAGCCCATGTCAGTGGCACACGTCGCCAGCTATTGGTTCCCCCTGGATGCCTCATTCGAAAAGGGCCAATGACTGGCCCTGGTGTGGCGGTGCACTCTTTCCGCCATTTTCGATAGCGCATACGCGCCCCGCGTTACCTCTTCCCATTGGCTGCATGTGCACGGACCGTCACGGTCACACATCGGCAACCGCATGTGAGCGCTTCCACGACGGATGCATCTTTTGCAACAATGTTCAATCAGTGGCGCCACCATGGCGGCGCACGCATACCGCGGGGGAGGTGCAGGCCAACACATCCTTGTGATTATGAGATACGGAATGGCAGTTCATGACCCCCCTTACAGCCACATTGCATCATCCACCGTAGACCGGCCGGCCACGGCCGGTCCCCAACCGCCGTGCCAGGCCAGTCACCCACCGCCGGGCACGGCTGGTCCCCAACCGCCGTGCCAGGCCAGTCACCCACCGCCGGCCCAGCCCGGTCCCTGAGTGGGGCGACTGTTGCAGGCGGTTGCTGGTTTCGCCAGTCAGGTTGCGATCACCTGAGGGACAAGATTTTAATGATCAATGCAGTGGACATGACATGCTTTTATCTTTCCAACATTACATATCACTGACCTCTCTACACACCCCACCGACCTCCCAACTCACCCCACCCACCTCCAAACACACCCCACCCACCTCCCAACTCCCCCCACCCACCTCCCAACACACACCACCCACCTCCCAACACACACCACCACCCTCCCTGTGGACAGGGAAGCCTGTTGGGAGTCGTAGTGCTTGTCTCTCACACACCCCACCCACCTCCCAACACACACCACCACCCTCCCTGTGGACATGGGGGCCTGTTGGGAGTCGTAGTGCTGGTCTCTCACACACCCCACCCACCTCCCAACACACCCCACCCACCTCCCAACACACACCACTACCCTCCCCGTGGACATGGGGGCCAGTTGGGAGTCATAAGGCTGGTCTCTCACACACCCCACCCACCTCCCAACACACCCCACCCACCTCCCAACACACACCACCACCCTCCCAACACACCCCACCCACCTCCCAACACACCCCACCCACCTCCCAACACACCCCACCCACCTCCCAACACACCCCACCGACCTCCCAACACACACCACCACCCTCCCAACACACCCAACCCACCTCCCAACACACACCACCACCCTCCCTGTGGACATGGGGGCCTGTTGGGAGTTGTAGTGCTGGTCTCTCACACACCCCACCCACCTCCCAACACACCCCACCCACCTCCCAACACACACCACCACCCTCCCAACACACCCCACCCACCTCCCAACACACCCCACCCACCTCCCAACACACCCCACCCACCTCCCAACACACACCACCCACCTCCCAACACACACCACCACCCTCCCTGTGGATATGGGGGCCTGTTGGGAGTCGTTCACATTTTGGTGAGTATGTGGCCCACATGCATGGGTTGGGGCCTGGGGGATGTGTCCTCTCAGTTGTGTGAGGCAGACCATGTCGGTGTGATAGTGGTGCTTGGTTTGTACTTACCAGCCTCTTCTCCCTCGTCGATTACTTCAAGGCTCTCTGGATGCAGTATGCCCAGCACCTTTTCCTCCCATTCTGCATAGGGTATGGGCGCCGGGGGTGTGCCGCCGCCAGTGTGGTGTGCCCGCAGAAGATTTTTTGCACGGATGCCTTTGACCCTTGTTTTGAGGTCGTGCCACCGCCTCTGGATGTCGTGCTTGGTTGGTGGCACGGTCCCTGACGCATTCACCCGACTGACTATTCTGTCCCACATGTGGTTTTTGGTTGCCACGGTGGTCTGCTGGACTAGTGTGCCGAATAGGTGGGGTTCGACACAGATGATTTCATCCACCAGGACCTTCAACTCTGTGTCAGTGAATTTAGGATTTTTCTTTGGTGCCATGGTGTGTGATGTGCAAGGTGTGTGTGGAGTGGGTTGGGATGTGCAGGTGTGTGGTGTGTAGGAATGTTGTGGTGGGTGTTTGTGTGGTGGGTGTGTTTGTGTGCAGGTTGTATGTGTGGACTTTTGTGTCTGCTGTTAGTCGTATTGAGCCTCTTGCTTGCAGCTATGCTGTGGTGCAAAGGATTGTGGTAGTGGGTGGGAATCTTTTTATACTCGGTGTCGTGGTAGTGTCCCAATGGTTGTTGCCAGTCAGGTGCTAGGTGGGTGTGTTGACTTCTATGGATTTTTAGGTGCTTGGGGGGGTGTCATTGTGGCTTGTGATTGGTGTGGGTGTTTCAGGTGGGTGGGTGTCCTGTGTAGTGTGTTTTGTATTTACTTCCGTCAGCCATTTGGAAATTGGTTTGACTGTAGGGATGGTGTTCGTGTTGTCCTTCCGCTGGGATGCTGGGTTTATTGTTGCATTGTTTCCGCAGCGGTCGTGGATGGAGGTGAGTTCCGTGGGACTGGCGGTGGCGTTATCCTAATCCCGGGCACGGAGCCTCCGCAGGTATTGCGGTGGCTGTGCCTGTTCCCGCGGTCATGTTTGTCGGCGGACGGTGTTTCTTAGGTTCCGCCCGCTTGCGGCGGTCTCAGGTGTACTCCGCCGCCGCGGACGGGGTTTAATGTACTCCGTCCGCCGCGGACGGAGTTTCATGACATTATTATCCTAATCGCAACGGCGGTTTATCTGCGGAGCGGTCGGGAGTATCTTGGCCGCGTCCTTGGCGGACGGAACCCATTTCCGTCCGCCATCATAATCGGCTCCTATATTCGAAGTTTGCGTGAGGATCTTAATATTGTTCCTTTATATGTAGAAGCAGTGAAGCAGAATGTAAGGCATTTTGATCGAGGAAACCACAGGAGTAGAAAGATAAAAAACAATGTTTTGAATTTTTATGTACCCAATGAACACGAGGAAACAATGTACAGCCAGCAGAGTCGTAATTTTGCGCTATTCTTTTCAGATGTCGTCTGCTCAAACACTCCACATCAAGCAGGCACATTAAGAAAAGCATTTTGACAAGATGGGAAGTCATTGAACAAGAGAATGACTTTAAAGATGTGTTTTTTGACAAACCTATGTTTGCACACACGAGGTCCAAAAACATAAAGGAGATATTAAAACAGTCTCAGACAAGAAGGACAGATGTCCGACACAGAGGCATGGTAAAGTGCCACAATTGTGGACATTGTGGAAATGTAATGGTAGGGGACGTTTTCACACACCCCAAGACAGGCAAGCACATACAATTGAGGCACACGTCGGATTGCAACACGAGTATGGTAGTCTACGCTATCAAATGCCCTTGTGGGCTAGTATACGTAGGGAAGACCACCAGAAAGGTTAAGGTTCGCGTAATAGAACACAAAAGTCTCATAAGAACCTGTAACCCCAAATCAAACTTGGCCATGCATTGGAAAGAGAGACAACACACTATTCCACAATTACGTTTCACAGTGCTAGAAAGCATTAATCAGGAGGTACATGCTGACACCAACCGCCAATTGTTACAAAGGGAGACATACTGGATTCGCCATTTGAATACGCTAGAACCGGATGGGCTTAATGACAAAATTGAATTAATATGTTTCCTGTAACTATGTACTTGCATTGAGAGTAAACTCTGTAGTTGTCATTATCATTGTAAAACTGTTAGCAACTTTGTCACGATCAGCACTCACTTAGTCTAGTTTTACAGTACCTTTTTGTCAGGTTTGTTTAATTTTTATAGCGTCTCACGTTTCATTTTGCATTTTGCACCGGTTCACCAGTAGTTTTCATACTTGATTCAGTCACCACATTTTATTTAGCAATGGCGCCCGCAGTAGGATATAGTACACCAGTCCGTCTTTAGTGTTTACACGAAAACGCCGGCTTTCCTTTAAGGAAGGCGGAGGGTTAACGGCTCGAGGACGCGAGACGAAGAGCAGAAGAGAGGAGTCTTCTTTAGCAGGTACCCGGAAGGGAAGGGGTCAGGCGCAAGGTGGGGAGACGCTAAGTCTCAGACACGGAGGATTTATGGTGACATTCATGTTCCTTACAGATAGCGAGAAAGTGGATCAGTGTCAAACTACATTACATGGGAGGACACGAATGGATGAAGGTAGGCGGCGGTTGTTTTTTGGTCGCCATGTGTTTTGGCAGAAGTCTTTTGTGATGGTCTGGATAGGAAGTCAGTCTTTACTTTATTTATTTAGGAACATCACCTTCTCGAGGCGTCTAGTCGACCAGTGCGCAAAGTCAGGTACTTGTGTATATGAGAGCACATTGTGCATGGACATAAGACGATAGTTACATTTATGAATATTTTTATTTTCACTTTTATTTTTCTTTGCACACGGAGGTGAGGGTTTATTATTCCCTGCACATGGAAGTGAGGGTTGAGCTAAGCTGGTACTTGTCATGACAAACTTGCACTATATTCCAAATGTACACGAGGTGGAGACTGGGGCTCCCAATTTCTAATTCTGATTATTGTCATTGTATTAATTTCAATTACAGTATTCCCCTGATGAAGGTATAATCATACCGAAATGCATTGGGATTAACTGAACAAGAGGATGGGATGTACATGAAGTAATGTATCATCTGACAGAAGAACCAAGCATAAGAACAAAGAAAAATTTCTATTAAACACACAACGTTTTTCATTTAATTTGCCTGTACCTTTGTGCTGTACTAAATATTCATCTTGGTTTTTAGAATATGTTTTCAAATTTTTGTGAAACCATGAATCACTATGATATATAGAGCACCCTGAGGGGGCGTGTGAACAGTGCGTCGCTTCCAAACAGTACCTGTTTGTGTTTATATTTTGTCACTGACGTGAGCCTGTCAGATTAGGCGACAGCACCAACAAGATAGACAGAACCAGTATCAATAGTCAAGTGAAACAGATTCCTTTAAGGTGTGCAGAGTGTCAATCACATATACACGTCTGCTCACAAGCAAACACCTTTCCTTCTATAAGCTTGCACATTGTTTGCCTTCAGTGTTCATTTCATCTGTGCCTATTGAACTGGGATATATATTGTATTTGCTTAAATTCTTGTAACGCCATTTAAAGTGAGGAAGACTCAAGTAGGAGAAGATCCGTTTTGACTGCTTAAAACCTCTCCAGGAATTAAATATGTACTTTAGTTACTCGAGTGAGTGGCGCACTATAGCACAACAAGTGGAAGAAGTGAGAATTATGTGCCCCATATGACATTTCCTGCGCCCAAACCATATTCTTTCCTACTGCAATTGAGCGTGCCCACATCTCTTGGGCAGTGACAACCGATGTTCCAGCCAGCGGGGGCGCTATGAATGCAAGGCGTAAAGTAAATTGGACCAACATTGAAGAACGCAAATGCCAGCTCGAAACACTCTAAAACAGACCCTCCATTACCAGACTCACCTAATAAAAGCAAATCTGAATACGTTCCTGAAACAGACTCGGGGTCCTATTTATCGTTATTTCATGCAGCACAACACAGCAAACAATGCGCTTAGCTGAGCTGTATGAAAGGACAGGAATGTGCCATACCTATTAACATATGGCCCATTCCAGCTACTGCCCATATGGAATCAAAAAGAGTTGTATCTGATCCTGGCTGCATCGATCAGCCTGAAATTGCATCTTGGTCCTGGTCTACCATGACCATTGTGTTGTATTCCAATAATAAACATAATATTCCAATGAGATAATAAACACGTTATATGTTTATTGAAAGAGCACAGAGAAACAGCAGCACATCCACTGCAGGCAGTTTAATTCTCAACAGTAGAATACAAGTATGTCATAGAACCCAACAACTATAGAACATTGAAAAATACAAGACATTTAAAGTGGTAGGATAAATATATCTATAAATTCTTAAATGTAATTTAAGTATATAACACATCCATCCCCTTTATTACTTTAAGATATCACTAACGAATAAAAAGAAAACACAAAATAAACGAAACATAAATTGAAACAGGAATTAAAAATCCCCGCATACATAGTCACCCAAGTATCTGGGAAGACCTCTTGATCTTTGAAGTCTTACAGGATTTGAAATGTTGTCACCACAATTAGTTTGCACAGTTTTAGGTGAGCTATCATTGGTCCTAACATCTTACATAAATAAATGTGGATTCAAGCCCTCATCAATCAAACCATTGACATTGGCATCTTTTGAATTTCCTCTCTTATACAGTGCAACTCTCCTTATGTTCCAATTGTCACTATTATAAAGAGTCACATGTCTCTTATAAATACTTCTTTCTTTGTAAGGTCACCGAAATGTAGTAAATCCGGGACTAAATCTACCCGGTTTAACCTTTCCCCAATCATTTGGTAAAATATTTGACTTATGCATAATAATTTTATTATCCTCTTCCTTATTACAAGAAAGGTTAGCTAAACCAAGACAGTCTTTTAACAATGCAGGATTTACTTTTGTACTAGTGGGACGTCCTTGTCAGGTGCCCCACAAGACTTACCTCTGCTTGTGACGCAATCCCGCAGAGACGACAAGAGCACCCGTCCCTGTACCCACCTGACCTTCGTGGAAGGTAAGACCCAGCAGGGATGAGATGGACGCAGGGAAGGGAGCCAGGGTGTAGAGGCTAAACGATAGTGTGGCGCTGGCGGGACGTCCCGGTGTCAACTGGAAACCAGAAAGGATTCAGATCAGATAAGGAACTAGACCAGAAAAGAACCACCCCACAAAGACACACACAGAACTAGTGTTCCTCTAGGAACTCACCAATGCTTCCGGAATCGTGGTACCCAGACAAGTTCAGCTCCGGATAAGGATAGCTCAGGTGAGGCGCTCCTGCGCGTTGCACCCAAGCTCAAATCAAAAGAAAGCGCTCCTGCGCAGGTACAAAGGAACCAAGTCAAAAACTGGAAAGCAAAGCACTTCTGCGCGTGTAGCAGGGAATAGAACGTAGGTATTCACCTATGGCATCCCTGATAAGGAAACAAACTAAGCAATACTTCTATTCGCAGAGCTATTACCCCATGTAGCGCTCCTGCGCGGTGGGGAAATCGAAGTCTTATGGAAACAAACCCAAAACAAGCACTCCTGTGCAAAAGGACCTTTAACCCCTTTCAAAGCGCTCCTGCGCGGCAACAGTTAATAAAAAATAAACAGGTACAGTCCTGGAGAAACCAAGAGGAAAAACAAGCAAGCGCTCCTGCGCAGCGTATACGTGGCAGCAAAACAGCGATTCAGTGCGACTTGCACGGACAAACAGACAGCGCTCCAGCGCGGCGTGGCCCTGCAGGTAACTGACGAGTCTCGGCCCAGGTAACACGTCTGCGATACAGGAGCATCCAGGAAGGATTCGAAGCACAGAGCCGGCGGGAAACGCGGTGTTTATGCGATTCCCCCGGAAGTGCTTCTGTGCTCCCAGGTCCGCTGCCCAGGACTAGGCCGGGACTCAACTTCCGCCCGGAAGTGAGTATTCCGGCATTCTGGGTGTGCATCTGCGGGGATGGCCGGAAGCGGCAATCGCCGCGAACCCTGACAGTCCTCTCATGCACACAAATTGAATTTTCCCTGTAACAGTATTTTCAGTTGTTCGGTAGACCCGTACCAAATCGTTCACCATTTTCCTAACATCACTTCTACTAGCCACTGCCATTTGAATGGCTCCTTTTAACATGTGATTTGCCCTTTCCACAATACCATTTCCTTGTGGGTTGTACAATGATGTTTTAGAATGCACAATACCACAAGATTTAGAAATATAGTAATTTCGTTTGAAATTAGTTGTGTACCATTGTCTGTGATCAGCCCTGTGGGAAATCCTTCTTCACTGAAAACTTCAGCTAATGTTTTTATAGTACTCCTTGTAGTAATTTCCTTAACAACTTCACTATCAACCATTTGGACATAACATCAACCATAACTACACTAGATCTAAGCTCACCTCCAATGCCTGAAAGTGGACCTATAAAATCTATGCATACGGTGTGCCATGGTAAACCTGGATCTTCAATCTTTCCTAATTCTAATTGACTTCCCACTTTTAATCTCTTTTCACTTTCAACACACACCCTACACCTTTCCACCCATTCTGAAACTTGTTGATCAATAGCAGGCCACCAAAAGTGTTCTCTTATCCATTTTTTAGTCAAGGACTGGCCTAAATTACCCTCATGTGCCAGTTTAAATAAATCAAACCTAAGTTCTTGTGGTGGAATAATTTTGTTACCTTTCATTAATATATACACATCATCATCATCAATAATGGATAAATCATCTAAAACCTTGATGAAAGGTCTAACTGCAATAGAAAGAGAACGTTCCCTTCTCCCCCGCTTTAATAATCAACTCTTTCACTAAATTTAAAGTTACATCTTTGTCCATGCTCACTTTCCATTGATCCTTACCTATCGCTCTACCACACAACTCAATGACATAATCAATAGTAGCAACTGCTACTATAATTATTTATATAATCCACTTTAAAATGTTGAACGTGTTGTCTTCAACATGTTCTACACATTGATAACCTGGCGGGAGGGGGTTTTAAATCATAGTAAAAAACATTGCAAATGACGCTGAAGTGGTCTATATATTTTGAAACAAATATTGCACACAAAAATAAATAATTGTGTGAAATTTGAAGGTAAAATGTAACAATTATATATTGATTAGGAAGTAAGATAAAGATACACAATGTCAGCATCACAATATTAAAAATTGCCAAAATTGAAATGCTACAGACTTGAAGTTCTCATTTTTTTAAAAATGCATTTCCATTATGCCAAGATCAGTTGATTAATCAATCCAAACAGAACAATCAATAAACATGATTGCCAGAAAAGTTTAAATTTTAAAACTTTCATACCACAAAAACGCCTTGTTAAATTTAACAAGTAATTTATCACCTAAGTACACAGATCACAGTGAACAGATGACAGATTACGACTATAGAAAGGGCAAGTATAAGGTAAGGAATTGCAGTATGGGGGGGGTACTATTGTGGCAAAGTACCAAAGTACCCAGCTCATAGTGAACAGATGACAAAACGCAACTCTAGAGAGGACAAGAATATGGTAAGGAATTGCAGGATGGAGGGGGTTGCCATTGTGGCAAAGAAATGATAGCTCAGAAGGATTATAGAATGGCTGATTTAATCTTCCTGTATGCAATTTACTGTTTGGTGCAGCAAGCAGTGAACCTTGCCTTGAGTATAGAGTCTCTGTCCTGCATGAAGCTGGGGTGAGAAATCAGCACATGGAAGGGCACACTCTCACTCCAGCAGAGACTCTGCACATGGAAGGGAACTCTTCATATGAGGAAGAAATACATGCAGGAGGAAGTAGCAAGTGACATTTTTTTAAAATTAAAAAAACATTTTGTGTACCTTAATAAGTGTGTGTTAAGCAGAGATTTAAAAGTGCTTGTTCTAGACCATGAGTGCAGCATGTGATGCTTTGTGCGTATGTGTTGTAAATGATTTTTACAAATTCCAAGAAAATGTAAATGTAACTAATTGTTTCCAAGACCAAATGTGAAATAAACAGGGACATCTCAGAACGGTATATATAGACAGTGTGTTAGTAGTACACGATTCATCATTGACTGGAGGCTGCCCAACAACATAAATGCAGCAACGGAACTAGCAATTCATGAGAAAAAAGAGTTAACTAGCTGATAGCGCACAGGTATACCCTGACTTCTTTTCTGCACCGCACCCTCGGTACCTCAAAGTGGAATTAGATCACAGTGAAGTTCTATATGTAAGACCAGTCTTATGGCAATGTTGTGAAACTCACAACAGGCTTCAACAATCTTGCACACTAATTCTGGGGAGCATATCAGCACCCTCTTATGGACGAGACATCTGATCCCAAAAGTGCATTCAATAATGGCTCATGTACATATATGTGTCCTATTGTACCTCTGTTGAGATAATGCGGTTGTACATCTATAGGGCGTGAGGAGATTGGGAGAGAGATCATACCTGGCATCAACTGCAACAAAAAAAAAGAGAAGTTTAAAAAGGAGCCTCTGTTCTACATGTATTTAATCATTTCTAGAAACATTCAGTGGGTATGAGAGTAATGAGTGAGTATTGTGTTGTGATGAGTATGTTAGAGATGGTGTTTCCAGATGCACATGTACCCCCAATGTATGTGCTGACACTTAGCAATGAGCTACATGTTACTAAAGTTCCCAGAAAGCTAGCAACATGCAAGAGGTGATTAAGATGTAGCTGCTGTTTGTGCTTCCAGGAAAGGCAGCTTACACATCAGGGAAGCAATCCCTAGCATCGCAGAAAGCTTGCACAGTGACGTAAAGTGGCCATGGAGTGCCGCCATTATTTTTACAGTGGCAGGGATAGCCTGGTAGAGGACTGTAAGTGAATCAAGCTCCTATTCCCAGTCTACTTCTGCATCCCAAAACCCTGCAGTAACCACCACCCTACCACTGTCAAAGCCCACCCTAGAAAAAGACAAATGGAACCACTGAGCTTCACATCAACACATTCTACCCACACTAGCTCAATGTGGAAGCTCTCCTCTTAAGTCTATGGACTTCCTTACACTTGGGCCTCAGGAGGAGCCCACCAATTGATCACTTTGCGGCAACCCAGTGTGTCATGGCAAGCCAGGTAGAATTGGGGTACAACTAGCCCATCTTAAAAATCAACATACAATCATCATGTAGGAAGATCACATCAGAAAGATTGCTGCTGTTGAAAGAGAACAACTAGTTGAAATGACAGAAGGAGGTGGTGGTGAGGAAGAACAAAAATTCACAATTATGTAAAGCAGCCCTGTCATAGGGGGCAATCATCACCCACACCAACCTTTGATGCACCTCAGCTCCTTACTGGAAAATGTCAGGTGATCCATCAAATGGAGGCCAATAAAAAAGGGGCGGGGGAAAATGTGTTTCTCCCACAAGCTTTTCTATACACTAATTAGACAGAGCTGTAGCCAAGGTGACACAATAGAATTAAATCAAATTGGGTAGAAAGCTAGCTCTCAGTTCAGAAATCGTGCTTTTTGAGATTTAGGGCCCTATTACAATGAGGGCGGTCAGACTACATCAGCCCCACTGTCACCAGGGAACTGCCCTTCCCTGGTGGTGTTGCAGTGATCCGGAGGCCACAATATTCTTGGAGGGACCACTGCAGTCACGCCAAGCATATTACGAGTTTTCTCTCCGCTTGCGGAAACCTCCATGAACACCATGGCAGAGAGAAAACAATGGGGGTCCTGCAAGTCCCCTGTGTGCCTTCGCATGGGGATGCACACAGGGGGTGCATAACATGTGCCCCCCTGTGTGCATGCACACAAGTTCCTACACAGCACTGTCTTTTCAGTTCATGCTGTACAGGAACTGTTTTTGGTGTTCCTATAGAGGTGTCACCATGATAACGTTAAAGTCTAGAAACAATTCCCTTTGGAATTTATAACATACCAGTTTTACAAACAGCATCCAAACTTCACTCACACACTAATAACAATCAATTCACAGCGGTCAGTATATTGAGTAGCCAGAAGAAGAATTCTCAAAATATCTTTATAAAAATAATTTCATTCCTAGAAGAATTTATTAAATTGATTTTGCACAGAAAAATATCACATCAATATAACACATTAAAAACAATAAGTATAAAAAAATCAATGTTTAAAAATTCATTAGACAACAGTACATATATATAACAATGACAAGGGATCATATAAAGCGCAGTCAATTTCATAGGAACATATCATACGTGGGCCACCATGATAACACCAACAACCAGCCCGCCAGACAGGAGGAAACTCCTAATCTGGTAGGCAGTCTGACCACGGTGCCGCACTGCCAATGTCATAATCAGACCCTAAGTGTAAATCCATTGAGTAGTTTTTGAGAAATGAAGGTTCAATTTATGTATATTTCATGCCACGAAGGATCTGAGAAGCCCAAAAATCTAAAGATTAAATCTGATTGGCTGTTACCACATCAGCAAAGATGAGATGGTAGCCATTTTATGACTCGGGACTCTGTCTCCTGTCCAGCAAAAAGATTTTTTTAAAACAGATAGGGTACAGTGTAGGGATAGTCTGGTCCTGTAGGCCTGGTGTGGGTCCCAGAAAGACTGCCATGGGGCCAAAAATGTAATTTCTTTTTTAGAGGTTTCGCAGATGATCAACAGATCTACGGCCCGATAAAAAAATAAAAGGCGGTTCCTGCCCTTTTTAATTTTAAGCCCCCCTGGATTGGGAGAGGGCAGGGGGGTGACCAATTATATTTTTAAAGGAGAGGAGGCATGCAGCCCTCCTCCTCAAACTAAATTAGGCCCCAGATACCCCATCCCCTTTGGGTGAATTCTTATTTAGGGGAAGAAGAATATGCAACCCCTCCCCTAGTCTCATAGAGACCTTGGGGACTCCATCTCCCAGGCCAAGTTTTGCATTTTGGGGAGGGGGCATAAAACCCACCTCCTCAAGCTGTAGATCCGTTCTGGGGCACGCATCACCCGGGCCCAATGAGTGAAGTGTCCTGGGGACCCCTTGTCCTGGGACACTGCTGTTTTCGCTGCCCAGACTCTCCCAGGCAGGGTACACAAGTTTGCTCCCGCCCAGGTGGAAGTGGAAAAATAAGCTGCTCCTGAATGAGCAGGAGCAAAGTAACAGCTGGCTACCACCGCACCCCTGATGGGTGCTAGCTTGGGGGTTGGCAGGAGCCACAGGGGCATTAGGGCTCCCCCTGCTATACCCCACCTATGATAATGGTGTAGGTGTTCTGGGTGGGCACTGGGTCACCCAAGGTTAAAAGAAAATGGGTCAGTCTTCCACCAGTGTGTTGGATGGGGAGTCCACAGGGACTGCAGGGGCCTTAGGGCTTTCCTTGCACTCTCAACTTAAAAAACAATGTGTGTGCCCCAGGTAGGCTGTGGGGCACCCACAGTTAAAAGGAAAATGGCGTCTCCTGCCATGGTGCTGGCTGGGGAGCTGGCAGGAGCCGTAGGGGCCTTGGGCCGCTTCCAGTGGACCCCAAATTTACCCATGGTTTGGACCAGAATACCCATAAAAAATTATATATATAAAAAAAAGAATAATAAATGAGTGGCAGAAGCCACTCATTCATTATTCAGTGGTCCATGCAAGAAGTACACATAATGCCCTTTGAAGGCTTTTTTGGTATGTGTGTTGATGCGTGTGGTGCTCCTAGAAAGGGCAGGGGCACCACCAAGCATTTTTTAATGCTGTGGAGGGGTACTGGGAATGCAGCACTCCTGCCACTCCCCTCCCATCCCACCAACATCAAAAACAAAGTAAGCCTCCTGGGTCAAATAATCTATTATCCCAGGAGAGCTTAGCATATGTTTTTAAAGCTCTCCAAGCTATTTGCTCTTCAGCAGGAATGCAGAGAGTCCTTGTGTTTCGTTCTATGGTTGCATTTTGTGGCCTAAAAATGTTTTCTCGAGTTTTAAAGACATGGTAATGTTTTTAAAGGATTTATTCAAAATGTTTTATGGCAATCACTTGTATTAAACAATGCAGTGCGTGGATTTATCAAATATACATTTGATTATGGATATTGGTGACTTCTTCGACAGAGACAATAGGCTTGCTTTATATATGTTGATGTACTGACTACTTGATGAAGTAAATATGCCAGCTTTTTATAATTGAAGTTCTGACTCTTTGACAAGATCAGTAGGTCTGTTTTACTTAAAATGACACCCTTTATATTGTTATATTACATAGTCAGCTATGTGGGCCTGCAGTGGGTTGGGTGCCCATGAGGGAATTGGCCCAGGCCTGCACCCTGCACCAAGCATGGCAATGGATTAATTTACATTTTAAAAAGCCTAGAAATGTCTTAAAATTTATTTTTATTTATTTATTTGTTTATATTTATATGGCGCACAGCTACCCAACAAAGGGTTTCCCGGCGCAGCAGATCCCAATGTCAATGCGGTTACAGAAAACTAGATGTTAAATAGCCATGTTTTTAAGGCTTTTCTGAATTTGATGTAACTCGGCTCAGACCGCAATGTATGAGGCATTGAATTCCAAAGTGAGGGTCCTAGGAGTGAAAAGGACTTGCCACCCATACGTGACAGCTTGATCTTCGGAATTTCGAAATGATTTGCCGTGGAAGACCGAAGAGATCTGGAAGGTCGATAGGGGCGCACCAGGTTTTGCAGATATTTTGGAGCGGTATAAGTGGAAATCCTATGCATAAAGCATAGGGATTTAAATTTGACTCGATTCTCAATTTTTAGCCAGTGTAACTTCCTGATATATTTAGTGGTTGGAGTAGAGATGGGAATTTTCCAGAGTAGTCTGGCTGCTGCATTTTGTACTGACTGTAACCTGCGGACAGTGAGTTTATTAGCCCCCAGGTACAGAACGTTGCCATAATCTAGCCTAGATGTTATTAGGGCGTTGACAACTGTTTTCTTGGTGTTTTCAGGCAGCATCCAACAGATCTTTTTTAGCCATTTTAATATGGCGAAGCAGGTGGCCGAAGTCTTTACCGCTTGCTGGTGTAGACTGAGTGAGTCGTCAATAATGACGCCCAAGTTGCGGGCATGAGTTTTTTCGCCGTTTAGTTTTAGGAAGTTTTTTTGCATCCATTCAGCGATTTTACTAAGTCCGAGTTGTAGGGAAGAAGAACTGTCAGAGTCTACAGTTGATAAAGAAAAGAGCAGCTGAGAGTCATCAGCGTAAGAAAACATTAAAAGCCCTGTTTCCTCCACTATCTTGGCCAAGGGACTCATATATACGTTGAAAAGCAACGGGCTAAGAATGGAGCCCTGTGGTACTCCGTGTTTAAATGTCATGGTATCAGAGCAGGCAGTTTGTGAGAAGACCTGGAACGTGCGGTTTTCCAATAATTATCTAAACCAATTGAGAGCCGTACCACGGATGCCCAGAGAGTGGAGTGTCTGGGCGAGGACCGCATGCGACACGGTGTCGAATGCCGCACTGAGGTCGAGTAGCACAAGTGCCACTGTTTCGCCCTTGTCGACCATACGACGGATATTTTCGGTTACCCCCAACAAGGTAGTCTCTGTGGAAAAACCTGCACGGAATCCCGACTGGTGGGATGGTAACAGATCATGAATAGTGATAAAATCCGTAAGGCAACGATGTACATGCTTCTCTAATATTTTTGCAAAGATGGGCAGCAAGGATATTGGGCGGAAGTTAGCTGGTAAATTGGGGTCTGCGCCAGCTTTCTTCAAAAGCGGATGAATCATTGCATGCTTCCATTCATCGGGTACAGTTTGTTCCAGTAACGAAGCATTGAGAAGATCAGTAATAGTAGCTAAAACGTTGCTGTTAAGTTGCTTTAAAACTGAGCATGGCAATGGGTCTTTAGGTGAGCCAGATTTAATAGTTTTTAGCAGCCTTTGAACCATATCAGGATTCAGCAAGGGCCAACTATCAAGTGTGGCAGAAAATGCATCAGCCAGAGTAGGGCAATCAGGAGTACCTATGGCCTTACCTGGAAGAGGTGATGCACAATTAGAGGTAGCTTCAGAGGTTGAATCATGTTTATTAGAAGCTTGGTTAATATCTTGGTGAATTTTGTCGACTTTATTGATAAAGAAGGCGGCTAACAGGTCACATTGTGTTTTGTTAAGTTGCGGTGGGAGTTGAGATGTATTGGAGCCAGCCAGCTCTTTTACTAACTTGAAAAGTGTTTTGGAGTGGTCTAAAGCATTAGTGGTTTTAGTGCAGATGAATTCTGCTTTAGCTTTGCTACACTGCTTTTGGTATGTTATTAACTGAATTTTATATTTTTCCTTGTCTGCAGGCGAGTAACTCCTCCTCCATTGACGTTCCAAATTTTTACATCTAGTTTTTTCAATTTGTAAAATATCATTGAACCAGGGTGCAGTAGAGCGGTGGGTATTTAGTTTTAGCTTTGTTTTGGGCAGGGTGGAATCAATGGCTGCTAAAAGCCAATTTTGTACTGTAGAGGAAAGCTGTTGGACAGTAGTCTTAGTACAAGGACGATGTTCTTCCAGGAGGGCGTTAAGACTATCAATGTCCAGTTGTTTCCATTTTCATATAAACTGAGTGGGTAAGGGTGTGTTGTCTTTATTTGTTAGATCAACCTGAAGAGCAAATTTAACCAAATAGTGATCGGACCA